>NC_088245.1:26888301-27499395 GCF_036013445.1 Caloenas nicobarica | reverse complement strand
ATTCCCCCGACAGACACACTGCCCATTTGCCTGTAACCTCCTCCCTCGATTCCCGATCATTTAACCTTACCTGAAAAGGCCCATGGTCACCATCAACCTGAGAATCCAGCTGAGTGAAATCCTGGCTTTCTTGTAGCCAGAGACCGATGGATTCCTAGAGCACCAGAAAACTGAGAACAATGCAACTATTACAGTCATATATAGGACTACTTGTGCTAAAGAAGAATGGTAAGATAAATTCCTCAGTTGCTTTTACATCTAAGGTGGTTTCACTGTGTGCAGAGGTAAGAAATGACAGGTGTCCCAAGGACATAGATCTCGAGCTCTAAGGCCACAGGTGAGCTTTGCAGGACAGGGTTTAGGTGACTGCTATAGGCAAATTGTACCACCATGTGCACCAGTCTTCCATTAAACAGTGCAAAGAAAAAAAACCCCTCTTTTAATAGATTAATGTGATTTTATCAATACACAACATGGCAACTGTTTCAAAAGTAAATGACTGAAGTTACGTTCCCACATCAACATTCAGATACTGTCCTAATTTTCACAACTGTTTAGCATTCAGGACTTTTACTGAGATCAGAAGAAAGTGTACCCAAGTAATAATTTTGTGCACCATTCAGGAGCCAAACCATCTTCCTCCCATTTCTTCTAGCAGGTGACAGAAGATCGAAAATTAAGCACCCACACCACCATTTAGCAGCATGAAGTACCACTGCTTCTGAGGCATTTTTCTCTACACTGGCACAAAAATTCTCAGCCCTTCAGTCACATCTGCTTGTATCATTTATTGAGATTTTATCTTCATAAGATATTATGTTCTATAGAGAGCAAAAGAAAACGGAATTTGGACTCCTCCAGTAACTCTCAACTTCATTAAACAAAGCAGCACATTTGCCATTTCCTATAGTAAGATAAAATTGCCAAACAATGTCCCTTTCAAAATGAAAGTAAATAAATCCAGCTAGAAGACTACACTTTCCTTTTTCAGAAAGGGATAACTAAAAATATAAACAGGAACCAGGCTCAGTGAGAGGGAAGGAAAGGAATTTTTGTGTTTTCATATGGAGCTTTTCAAAATCAGTTGGCTGCTCTGCTCCTGTGAGTTAATGCTCTATTCCTGTAACAAGTTAATGGCTGGGGAGAGCAGTGCTCCAGCTCTTTTGCTTTCCCCAGTTTTATTTGCTTTCTCCTAACACCACTGCTACATTCTCCTGGTCCTCTCTTCCCAACCCATCCTGGTACAGTGCAAAGGCAAATAAATGTTGTACACCAGAGAAGAGCTTGACTGGTTCAGGCTGGAGAAGTCTCAGAGCTGTTATAAGGCACACTTACCTTAAAGGTCCTCTTCAGCCATTATGTGGTGCAGAACCCTTACATTTTGATTCTCCTCCACTTCCTAATCCTCAACCTGTCCTCTCCCTTTGTTATTCTTAATCCTGCTCTCTCTCTGTATTATCAATAGCTGCTGATACAGCATTCCTGATGTCCAAGTAGGAGCTGCAATAGAGGCAGTACAGCAATACAGCCCTGTGGCTACAAAGTCCTTTGTGGACAAGTGTGTGATTTACCTCCCTGAGTACAGGTTCTCCGAGGTGCACAGAGCAATGCTGAATTACAAGTGCAGAGCTTCTCCCTTCCCTTGGCCTTGGAACTCCAGCCGTACTTTGTGTTTTGCCCTTAGCCCTTGTCCCCCTTCCTTGGTCCATCACCTTCTTGCCCTTTGATCTTCTAACACTGAGAGGGGATTTGGCTGTTATAACGCAGGCATCTAATATTTAGACAGCTGGGTCTGAACCAGCCACCTCATTACAGCAAATAATCTTCTCCTAAGACAGACATCCCAACTAGGTCAGATGAATCTCACTCTTGGAGTGCTTGTTTCTCCCTGTTGATGTAATGGAAGCCGAGGGTCACCAGCTGATGAGACTCAAATGTTTATAAATTATCAAAAATATTCCCCAAGTAATCCCATTTGAAATACTCTCCTAAGCTTTTCCATAGAACTTCTAGCTGACCCTGGTCTTCCCTGTTTAATTAATACCCACTCTAACCTCAGCAATGTCCCCGGTGCTTTTTCTTCACTCCCTTTTAAACGCCAAATCTGCTTCTGCACTCGTCACTAGATCCAGTTCATTGTGCTCCAGCTACACTCTCTCTTCTTTGGCTCTTCCATGGAGCCACTTCCATTCTCACTTGAGTTTCTCTCCATCTGTTGCTGAACAGGAAAACCTGGAAAATGGTCCACAGAATCACAGCATGTTATATCAGAGAGGATTGCTTCAGGCTCCTTCTCTCCAGCACAGGCCATAAGACTGCTGAAGTCTTTGCTGATCTGCAGAATATGTCTTCCAGAAAAACAGTCCATCTTTACCCTAAAATTATTAGTGCCAGTGCTGTCTTTGTTAAGTTGTTCCAGTAATCAACTACTCTGACAATTAAAATCTAGCTTTATTTGTAGCCTGAATTTGTCCTGGTTTAATTTCTGGTCATGAATCTTGTAATAGTCTACTAGATAAAAACATCCAATTAACAACTTTCTGATCTTCTAATAAACACTCACAAACCTTTAAGCTTTTTGCTGATAAACTAACCAGATTGGATTGCTTGCATTTTCCAGTCCCTAATTATTCTTTGAACCCTTCGCTATTCACAAATGTTTTTGAAACCCTCTAGCTGTACAAATACCTGTCTATAGCTAATTATCTTTGAAAGACAGGCTGTAAAATAGACATGCTAATACTCTTCTTTCCAAAGCACTGTCACAGCACATGGCAATGATATAATTTATTAATAAAATATTTATTGCTATAGGACAGGCTGATGCTTAAGTCAGCAACTTTTCCATAGACACTGTAAACAATGCTGGTGAAAACTTTTCTAGTTGTCCTATTTTTCCTGAAAACTCCAGTGCTGTAATTTAACCCCCTAAAATTGCTCAGTATTGACAACACATCGTGCACTGCTAACTTCAAGAATACTTTTAGAATGCGCTTTTACTGTGCTCTTGTTCCTTACACTGCATCAGAATGTAATAAATTAGCATTGAGAGAAGATATTCTGTAATGAAAGATGTTTTATCAGAAGTCACTAATCTTTGCTTCACAGTACTTAATTTCACATTTCAGAAGGAAATCAGAATTCTTTCATCAGAGGTTTGGATGAAGTGCTTTTGCAAGTCTGACTATATCAAACAATGCACTCAGGAAGTCCAAGGGCAGGTGAAGAAAAGAAATTGGCAGGAAGAAACAACATTTTAAAAGCCAACGGTGTGGCTTTTAAATAGTTAACGTATTAAGATAGCAAAGATAATAAACATGTTGGGAGAAATGTACTGACACATACTCCATGTATGAAGACTACAGGCATCAGAATCAGTAGAACATGAAATTTTTGGCACTTCTGGTAATCTATACATAATTTGGATTATACAAGCATTGCTCCTTCCAAAAGATAGCCTGAGGCTGACTAGAACCAAAAGTAGATGTTTTAGTATGCAGCACTTCATCCTTATCATCTTGTTGCCCTCAGCAATTTGCAGATGCTGCTGCACTATTGCCCGTTGCCTTCAAAGACCTGCAACCTCCTTATTTCTGCTGGAGCAGGAGTAGCAGCCAACAAGACTTGGGTGTATTTCCTTCCTTTGATTGCCTTCCTCTAAAATGCTCAACACTCGCTCTTTTTCACTCTACTTTTGCATGTGCCCATGCCTGAATAGAAATTCTGTATCGCAAATAAATAATCCCACTCTTAGTTCCTGAATGAGTTTATCTGCTTCAAAGCACCTCAATTTATGGGAGAAATCTTGTAACCCGTGAAGTAAATTACTGGCCTGCATTTTAAGATAAATCTGAGAAATAACATGGGTATATAATTCATCAAACATAGGTACATGTGAAAAAAAAAAGGCAAATGCAAAACTGTGAGTTTGAGTTATATAAGGCAAGACATATAGCTGACTATTCTTGGAGGAGGCGAGGTGGAGAAAGCAGCTGAGAAAACTCCCCAAAATAGAAACAGAGTAGGAAGTCACAGAGCAAGCCTGGATAAGATCTGAACGCAATCCTAAGAGGATCCTAAAAAGAGCTTAAGGCTCCTAAAAATGTTCAGAAAAAATCCACTCTAAATATTGAATTTGTCATCTAAACAATTATGGCATGTACTGTCTCCATCAAAAACATAGAATATGATGCAAAACTAATAAAACTTGTAAAAATATTGAGGTTGTGAAGCATAAAGACTCGATCTTAAAAACATCACAGTAAGTGAGAAGGCCATGAACTTGCTGAGCAAAGAAACCAAAGCAAAACTCTAAGGCATCAACAGAAACAGACATTTTTTACAGTGAGAACAATCATTCACTGGAACAACCTTCCCAGGGAACTCGTAGAGTCCCCATCACGAGGGTTTCAAGATGCAATGGGACAAGGCGCTAGATAATCTCATCTAGGCTCCCTTTCCCAAGAAAGGTTGGACCAGATGATCTTTTGAGGTCCCTTCCAACGTATGACTCTAAATGGGACCTTCACAGTAGAGGAAGGGCTACCCAGTCATTCTCTTGAATGTTTGTTGTGGCCTAAAAGATCCTAAGTGTTATCGGAGAAGGAAGCTCAGTCTCAGGTTGCACTTTGTTATAGTTTTCTTCCTGTCACAGCTTTGTTTCCAACATGGTCGTAAGGATTTAGTGTTCAACTTCTCTAGGACAAACCTGTTTGCTTTCGCTGTTAAGATTCTTTAAGGTACAAAGAGCAAATCAGGAGGCTTGCAAACACCAATAGCTTCCCCAAAACATGGGCACAAATTGACACGCAATTCCCAAGGCCCTAAGATCTGATACGTATTTGGGAACTCAGGAACTGGCGTACGCCTCCCACCAACCCGCAGGAATGTGAGGATTCATATCAACAGGTATCAGGATGCAGGGAGACGCTTCCCACAGAATGGAGCGGGCAGCAGGGACACAGCCCGCCACACCTCTCTGTTCTCCCCAGGAACACCATCAGAGCAGGGCTCAGAGCTTGGCCAGTGTCCACCTTTGGCTGAGGAAACAGAGGGTAGTACATCCTGCAGATTAAACAAGTAGGCGCCAAATGTATCTCTCATCAATTTGTCCTCTGAACAGATACAGTAGGTCAACTGTCAATCACCTGCCTTGAATAAGAAGAATGAAAATGTAATTTTTTTTTTTTTTTCTGCATTGTTTACCTCAGTGTTTGGGGCCAGTGTAGAAGGATGGAGGAAGAGTGCTGTGCTAACCTCTGTGTTCCATTGCCTCCACAGACACTGCGTCCCTCTCAAGCCATTCTGGCAGCCCTGCAGGGGCTGTGCCCTTCCTCCCAATGCTACCTGAGGGCCAGGGGTCTGGCCCTACGGAGTCAATACAGAAAGAAATTAAAGAAGTGGCACGGCAAACTAGCAAGGTACTTGATTGGTAGTTCTATCTTGTCCAATTAGCTTAAGTAGAACTCAATAGCTGCTTTTAATTTTTAAACTAATTCGTTTTTCTCTCATTGCGCCAGTAAAGCACACACTGCTCATCAGATCTGGTAGTCCCCAGTGAGCTTCATGTACTGGGACCAGACATCTGTTACACTAAGACATGAGCTAGCTAGTTAGCAGTAGGATGTTTTGCTGTTCTGGATGTGATTGTAGCGCAAATTAACCTTTGATCAATGTGTAGAGACACTGGCACATGAAAAATATCACTAATGTGGGTGAACTTTATGGCACGGGAAGATTTACTGGCTGGAAATTGGCTGTATTCCATTTAAAACAGCAAGTACAGATGACTTCAGATAAGATGCATATAAATTCTAAACTAACTCAGGTATCACTGCTATTTGCCGCAGTTCACTGAGAATAGATTTCTTAAGTCACTTCTTAATCTTGACATCTTTAATCATCACATCCTGAAATTTGTTCTGCATCTTGAGGATTATTTTCAGTCCTCCTTTAAATTCCCTCTGAAATTTCCATATTCTTCCTGAAGAGACAAACAAGCACTCCAAAACACTGAGTCACAAGGCAAGAACGGTACTTATTTCTGTGTGATTATTCATTTCCCATTAAGTCCTAAGGTCACAGTAAAGCACCTGCCAGGGTACTACGCAGAAGGTTCCCATTAGTATCTATGATGACTACACAGTTCTCCTCTGAATCATTCACTCAATCATGCTAATTTCAGCAAATTTCAACAAAAAAACTATTGTAAACATGGTACATGCAACAGCTAGATATGTTAACTTATGAGAAAAACTATTCATGTTTATCTGGTAAGATCTGTCTTTTTGAACTACCCTCTTAATACATACTAAATAAAGCAACATCCTTGGCAGTATCCCCTAACTGGCAAATCCCAAGGTGTGTTAAAAATTAACAGGAGCATTTTTCCCAGACGCCCTCAGCTAGTTATTCTTAAGATTCCTGGGCGGAAGTTATAAAGTCCCGTTGCATGAAACTGAATGTTGCACAATGCTTTCCCCTGCTACAGAGCATTACCTTTTATTATTGAGTCCAAATAACTTACAGGAGATGTTCCAAACCCAAATATTCTTTAGATGTACCTTTTCTGCGCCACACTGCACCACTCTGCATCTAGCAATGGCCTATCAAACACTAGCTTTGGTTGTCCTTTATTTTGTTCCTCACATGAATAAAATACTGTCCATTATCTTCCATGGGTACGGGTATTTCAAACCTCTCAACTTCCCTGAATCAGTCACATTGTCCAACTTGTACATTCATTATTTTGACTTTTTTTCATTTTCATCCTTGGTTCATACCTTGATTTTCGGTGCCGTTATCACTTCCATGTATCTGTTTGACTGTAAATATTTCTTGTCCAATATCACTTTCACTTCCATGCAACAGTCCTGGTAGGGTAAAATCTGCAGCTATCAGCAAAATTTTGCTATACTGCGTGTGACAGCATTAATCATTATGTACAAATGCTCATGCAAGAAAGGCAGATGTGGATGAACTCTATAGCATAATAAGATCATTTGGCTAGAAGCTGGCTACTTTCATACCACTAAGCAGGACCAACTTAGATGTATCTTGACACCTGTGATTTTCCAGGCAATGATCAGCTTTTTATCATCCATCATAATGGGGGAGAAGTACACTGTGCTGGACATTAGGAAAATGTATTCCTTAAATGTTACCAAAGAGTTATCACTGGACATAAAATTCCCCCATCATACTTCTTTCAGTTTGAAGTAACAATAAAAACTTTATTCTTCCCACACATTAGGAACAGACCATTAATCGGTTCAACATATTGTCTAGAAAGATCAGGTCGTCCATGGAATAACGTATTTAATTTAATGAATTGGAACTTTAATTTATAAATAATTAAGTTTTTACTCTTCTCAAACTTCTCTGTCTTTGAAACAGCTAATGGTCACTCTGACATAATGCACTAGCCTTTTTACCTTTTTCATCCTGAAGAACAAGCTCTAACCATCAATTTCAACATCATACAAGACTCTGCCTGCTAACTTTGTTATAGTAATCACATAATCTTTCTCAAGCTCCAAGTTGTCTCACATATTTGAGTTTCCTAACATTAACACACAGTAAACTGAATGACGTAGCCTTTACAAAGATGTACCACTTGTGTTTACTTCATAATGTTTCAGGGTTATCCTTTTCTACAATGAGGAATGAGGATATTTCTGTCTTTGTTCTTGTATCATCCAGGAAATTGGCACCCATAGTAATGAGAAGCAGCCTACAGACACCTAATTTTGTTCAGAGTTTATCACAGTGTTTCACAAAACCCAGTCTACTTGGCTAACATCAGTATTTACCATATTCTTTCTACTTTTGATGAAGGAACAGGAAGGATTTCTCAAAAAAGTCATCTGACTCTCTTGGTTTCCTTTGTAGGCCTCTGCAGTTTTTCACCTTCTGCAGAATGGAGTCTGTGACTGTCTCGCTGTTGCCAGAACAGATCATTATCAAAGCAGCTTCTCACACTTATCCATTTTCCCAGTCTCACTTTGCTCCTGGAAGAAAACAAAACTTCCTACCGTCTACCTGACCCTTAAAGAATAGCTCAACAATCCTTGTTAGAAGGGAGTCACTGAGGATGAGGACTATCTTCCATGCCGTGGCTGGCTGGAGGTGAGAAGCATTCCCGGGAAGAGTCAACACTACTGGCCTGTTCTCCCACCACTCCCTGGGGATCTGACCCTGGGTCACTGTTGGAAGAGGATACAGAATTTCACTGGCCCCAAACCCGCATGGTTTGAGCTACACAAATGTTTTCTTTCCTCTCTTAAAGTTTTCCTCTAAACTTCTATTATGTCTTCTTCCAGGTGTCGTGGTTTGATTGCGGGGTGACAATAAAACCGTGGCAGATGTATTGTTAACCCTCTCTCCCCCCTCTTCCCCCTTTGGCCCCTCCCTCTCCCCCCTTCCCACTAAGGACAGAGAGAAGAGAGTTGGAAAAATTAAAAATGTTTTACTAATGCTACTAACAAGAAATAGAGAAAATAATACAAAATATACAAAACCAATCTTGAAAGTCCCAGCAGCTGCTCTGGCAGATGTGGGGCCGGCACCCGAAGTCCTGGACTGGACTCTGCAGCCAACCGGAGCTGGACTCAGTCTGTCACTAGGCCTCAGTTCGCAGGGACAACTCGCAAGGTCCTCTCCCAATGTTGGCCATAAGGAAAAGGGGCAGGATCCTCGTGATCTCCCACTTTTATATGAAGTATGACGTGAATGGGATGGAATACTTTAGTTGGTCGATTTACAGTTCACCTCCTGTTTGCACATCTCGCGGGATGCATCATTATCAATGACCTTGCATTCCATTGCTATGTCTACCAAAACATGTACCTAACTTTCAGGAAAACTGCAGTTAGTAAGAAGACTTTAGCTGACAGGGAAAATTCACTAAAAGAGAAACTTGTTTTTAACAAAACCAGGACACCAGGCAATCCTTGCAAGCCGTCATCTCAAATGCCACTCTGTGTACCTGCAATGTCACACTGCTCGAAGACACTCTTCCCATGTTCTCATTCTTGTGGTAAAAAATTTCCAATCCATTTATTTTTATGTTTCTTCCGGTTGACCACATTCTTCTTCCATGTCCAGTTTCCACAGTTTCAACCATTTTACACAATCCATTTCCTCAGTCTCTGTTGCTGGCATCAAATGGAGCTTCCTAAGATCTCTTCCAGCTCACTGCAGGGCACCCCAGACACCGCGCCAGCCCTCGCTCTCCCCCAGCACTCAGCTCCGCCGACCCCCAGCATGAGCCAGGGGGATGTCTGAAACCTGCTAATTTTTAGTTCTGTCTGACCAAACTCCCGGTGATCTTCCTTAAAAGACTCATTTTGCTATTCAGATGAAGACAAGGTTGAGGGAGGTGGTTCTGCCCCTCTACTCCAACCTGGTGAGACCCCACCTGGAGTCACCGTGTCCAGCTCTGGAGCCCTTGGTACAGGACAGACATGGACCTGCTGGAGAGGGGCCAGAGGAGGCCACCAAGGTGATCAGAGGGCTGGAACAGCTCTGCTGTGAGGACAGGCCGAGAGAGTTGGGCTTGGTCAGCCTGGAGAAGAGAAAGCTCCAGGGAGACCTTGTTGTGGCCTTTCAGTACTTAAGAGGAGCCTATGAGAAGGACGGAGACAGACTTTTTAGCAGGGCCTGTTGTGATAGGAGAAGAGGCAATGGTTTTAGACTGATGGAGGGGAGGTTCAGGCCAGACACCAGGAAGAAATGTTTTACACTGAGGGTGGTGACACACCGTCCCAGGTTGCCCAGAGAGGTGGTAGCTGCCCCATCCCTGGAGACATTCAGGCCAGACTGGACAGGGCTCTGAGCAACCTGATCTGGTTGAAGATGTCCCTGCTCACGGCAGGGGGGCTGGACTAGGCGGCCTTTGAAGGTCTCTTCCAAACTGAACTATTCCGCGACTGATTCTATAAAACGGAGACAGAAGCCCAGCTGCCCAATCCAAAGACACCCTGAGGGGCACAGCAGGCCCTGCTCCCCACTACACCCAGCCGCCAGCTGAGGCCCCTCACTTTCCCCGAGCAAGCACCACGACAAGGACCGCTCTGCACCCCACGGACCCCCCTGCACCCCACAGACCGCTCTGCACCCCACGGACCCCCCTGCACCCCACGGACACACACGGGGACCCGCCCCTGCCCCCGCCGCGCGCATGCGCACAGGCACCGCCCCCCGGCGCGCCGCGCCGCGAGCGGGGCCCCGCCCTTCCTGCCTGGGAGGGAGGAGACGGGGGCGGCGGCCGGGGCCAGACGGGAAGATGGCGGACCTGGAGGAGCAGCTCTCCGACGAGGAGAAGGTAGGGGTGGGTGGGGTGCTGCGCCGAGCCCGGCCGCCCTTTTGTACCCCGGTTCCCTGAGCCGGGAGGCTGCGGAGCGCGCTCGGCTCTTGCCGCGGCGCTTGTATTTTTATGGTTTCCCTGCGGCCGGGCCTGTCAGTCAGGGGGCGGGAGGAGGGTCGGCGGGGAAGCCGGGGGGAGGGCTGGCCCGGCCGCCGCGCCGGCCCCGGCGCATCTCCCGCCGCTCCTTGTACGGTGCGGGCCCGGCGCGGGGCGGGGCCCGGCGGCCGGTGGAGGCCGCGGCCGCTCTGCCGGCTCCTCGCTGCCGCCCCCGCTGTGCGCCGGGGGGACGCTGAGGGGGGACGGCGGGGAGAGGCAGAGGAGACGCGGGGGGACTCCATTCCGCTTCCCCCACCGGCACTTCCCGTTTCCGAGGCCTCTTGCCGCTGCCCGCCGGCTGCCCGGAGCACCGGCCCCGTCCGCCCGAAGAGCGGCTCCGTGCCGGCCCTTCCCCTGCCATCCCTCCCGCGTCACCCCCGCAGGCTCCGGGAGGAGATGGGATACGGGAGGCGGGGGTGAGGAAAGCTGTTTTAC
Organism: Caloenas nicobarica; assembly: GCF_036013445.1. Taxonomy (NCBI): domain Eukaryota; kingdom Metazoa; phylum Chordata; class Aves; order Columbiformes; family Columbidae; genus Caloenas; species Caloenas nicobarica. Next base: position 27,488,498 of record NC_088245.1, on the reverse strand, counting down.
TTCCTGTTAGGAGGCGATAATTGGGGAAGTGTAAGGTCAGGGAGCAGAGGGTCAGTGTTAACAAGATGTGCGTGCAATCTCTTTTTGTGGCAATTGCAAACTTCTTAGATTTAAGACAGATATTTACAGAAAAACCTCATAAGGAGCAGGGTGTCTTGTAAGACCTCAGTTATCAGTGCTCTGTGACTTCCTCCGCTGGATCCAGCCTCATGGCAGCTGCTTGTTTCAGAGCCAGGGCGTGGTGGGTTATGTGTATGCTGCTGGTGTCTTCATGTAATGCACGGTATTATTCATTTCCGACTTGAAAAATGTAGATTTTCGTGGCTGTGGAAGCTGTGAGGTGACTTAAATGTGGGAGACATCAAAGAAATGATGTTCCAAACTTATCTGAAGTTACAAGAAGGATGTCCAAAACATCTAGTTATAATAAGACAGATTTTCTGCATGTTCAAGATTAATAAGACCATGTTTCAGAGCTACAGATGCACTATGCACCATGAGATCCATAGCGCTAGGATCTCACTATTTTTTTTCCCAAGAGGCTTCAAGACTGTGCCCTCTTCTACCTAATTTACATTCAAATACTGCCTCTCTGTTGGTACAAGTAGTAATGGAATCAGGAAGTATATGTGGTAATCCATGATTCTTTCAGGCCCTTATATAAAATACAAGTCCCTCTAATCCAGCATGCTATTACTAGAGGATATGCTTGAAAATACTTAGACTACAAGTCGTCTTGGCATCACAGAATGGCTGAGGTAGGAAGGGGCCTCCGGAGGTCATTTTGTCCAACCCCCCTGCTCAAGCAGGGTCATCTAGAGCAGGCTGCCCAGGACCATGTTGGCTTTTGAAAATCTCTGAGGATGCAGACCCCACAACCTCACTAGGCAACCTGTGCCAGTGCTAGGTCACCCTCCCAGTAAGAAAGTGTTGCCTTATGCTCAGACAGCACCTCCTGCATTTCATTTTGTGCCCATTGTCTCTTATCTTGTCAAATAACAAAAGGTACAATGACAGTTGCTTCTCTATGATCTGCGAAGTGCTGTCTGTGCTTTTGTGACTGATGGAGTTAAGTTCTGAACTGTCTTCTATCCCTTAGTTCTGATTTTTCTTTTCTGCGCAAATGGGTGCAGACCTTCTAGAGACTTTTCTTGCCTTAGTATAAGTGAATAGTATCAGTACTCTTCCATTGTAAATTTATATTGATTCCTTTATCCCCTTAAGTCCCATATGAAATCGATTGTCCTATATGAGTGGTATTTTCCAAGCCTGGCAGTATATTTTATTGGCTAATAAAGCAAAGAAGGGTAACACTGCAAACTCTTGGAAAAGCAGGCAAATACCCATGCAGATCTTGTGATGCCTTCAATTTTTAATTCTGATACATTTAAGTTGTGCTATCATTTTACAATAAAAATGTGTACTGCTTAAAAACTTTAATCGTTTTCTGATGATATTAAACTAAAATCTAAGTAATTTTGCACTCTGAATGGATTAAATAGGAGACAATACTCTGTTTTAGAGTAAAATATTTTGGGGAGAGTCTAAGTTAATGTAATTTTAAGTGTGGCAGATTTGCCCTCTACTGAGCTGCTAGATGAATACTGTATGAGGAATTAAATTTAGAAGTCCCAGTCCTTAATACATATGGAGATCTTGGACTGAATTTCTTCAGTTTTAATTAATTTATGGTGTATCAATTGACACTTGTTATGAAAGAAACTGCAGATATTTTTGAAGTTAAAAGTTGTCTAACTCCATAAAAATGTTATCTCAAACATTCAGTTTTACTGAGCTAAAAAAATCAGCTGGATAGCATTTTGAAAAGCACACCCTTCTCACTCATCCAGTTGGGACTATAAATAAATGCAGGAGTAGAGGCAGACAGACAAACATTCATTCTCACAGGGAATAAGGCACATCGCTTCTTTATATACTTTTCTGCCATGATGCAGAACTGACACTATCGAAGGCTGACTGACACAGGTGGTGGTAGAATGTTGTAGGTAATTTCAATAGAGACATAACTATAACACTAATCAAAACTGCTGAGGAGGAAAGAAGGTGAACAAAATAATTAGTTTGTACCAGGCACCTAAGGATGCTGTAAAATAATAGTAAGAGATGAAGTGATGTATTTATAAGTCAAGTTCTGAAGGGTCTTTGATTCATGTCTTGCTTTGACGCAAGTGTTGCAAAGACAGTACGTGGTTCCATTTGCGGCAGCCGTGCCTTCCTGTTGCTGTCTAGTAGTCAGTTTAAGATGGCTGTGTTTAGCTCTAGTATAATTCAGAATTAAAGCCTGCAGTGTTTAGTGTGAGAATACAGAAAGGGCATGAATTGGAATAGTGGCAAAATGAGGAGTGTTAGTTCAGGTAAAGAAGCTCTAAAACTAAGGAAGGAGGGGAGTCGGTTGCCTGGAAGAACATGATTTCAATATGCACCATTGAGTAACTGGTTTCAAACCCAGTTTTGTTCCTTAGATTCACATTTTAGCATGAGATTTTTGAAGCCTTGCTTATCTTTTAAAGTGATAGTAGTAGATGTGAGGATAAATTTTTAAAAGCTTTATTAAAAAAAAATCTTGAGAACTTTTTGTAGTAAATATGATGTGTAAAATTTGTGAACATCCGAAGAACTGAAGTTGGGCCATTGCCACTGAAAGTTACAGGCTTTAGCATCCCGTACCAGGGATTTTTCCAGTGCTAAAAACACCTTTGTGAAACAGTGTTTTGTAGTTGCTTCATTCACGTAGGATATTGAAATTTTGGAAGCTCTTAGATAGGTGGGAAAAAAAAAGTTTATGCTTGTTTTGGTCTATAAATAAAAATGAGGTGTGAGAGGTGGAAATCTTGAAGCCCTGAATTCTTGAGGGAGATAGTGACCGGAAGTCATCGCTTCTGTGCCCTTCCTATGGGAAATGCATCCTCACTTAACAAGTCTGGAATGCAATAAGTATTTATTTATTCAGCATATTTGCAGTAGGTTTTTTTAAAGTCTAGTATGCTTTTTTTTTTTTTTTTTGCAATTTCATTTTGTTCCAGTTTCTGTACAAATTGTTTTCCTACCTGTGGTTATGTCAAACTAGTAAGCATATATAAAAATGCTTTTAATGAGCATATTAGTGTGTATATAAAAGCTACAATTTACCTACATGATTATAGGCAAAGATTAATAGAAGGTACTGATTTTACTGGAAAAGATGCCTTTACTAATTTAAATATTCATTAGCAAATAACAGTGCAGATGCCAAACAAGGCTACAACTATTTAAATCATAAAACTAGTGTTCTGCAGTCCATTTTTGGTGACTCAGGGATATGTTTAGTGTGGATTTTCATTTTTTTGTTTTGTTTTAATATGAATCCTGTTCTCTACAAAATACAGGAGTTAAATAGCTCTATTGTCATCTAGCTAAATCAGAAAATCAGGAAGCCTTTAGGTCGGAAAGGGGAGACTCCTTGTAGGGAAGGATAACACATCAAAATTTTTAATACAAAAAATAGCTCTTGCATTCCTTAAAATGCCAAGCATATAAATATGGGAATTGTTGAACATGATTTTAAAAAGGAACCACACCCCTGCGTAAGGTTATGTTTCAGTGGTTCCCGTTGATCAGGAAGGCATGTTCACTAAGGTGGGGTTTAACAGGAGGTCAGCTTGCTGTAATTAGAGCAAAACTTCTGATGAGGAAGTACTCCTGTTTGTGAAAAGGAGCCAGTTTAGCTGCCAGGTGCATTGGGTAGCTTTGTAACTGAAGTTAGGTGTCAATACCTAGAGATCAAAGTAATAAAGGTGCGTGTCTTACACCAACAAAACTGCAGTTTAGTTTTGTCAGATTACTTAAGGAAAACTTGTGCCTTTACTCAGTGCATGAGATGAAAAGTCTATGCCAGTGAAATACATTCTTTCATGTACGTAACGTTGCTTTCAAAACATAATACAATGATGACAGATCTCACCTGCATGTACAAGCCCACCAATGTGGGATGTTCAGATTCAGGCGTTTCCTTAATGCAAACATAAACCTTTATCCTGAAACTGCTTCAGAAGCATTAGCAGGGGGTTTTTTTGACAGGAAAATATTATTTTTTTAAAGTCTTCACATGCGTTACAGCTGCATGTGTGCTCTGAATCATTAATTTTGGAAGTATCTTGAATTCTCACTTTTGGAATTACTCTGAATGAGACTTGGAGACCATAGATGATTAGAAGCAGAATGTGTTGGAGTAGAAGCAGAATGTGAATAGCCTTCTAGGTATAATCGCACTGTAATCTATAAGGTCAACTTAAGTTTTGCAAGTGTCCTTGATGTTATTTCTTTGTAGTTCATCAGTGTACACTTTGTTTTATATTTAAAAGTGCAGCTTTGCTAATGTGTCTAGCAGGAGAACCTTATGGATTCTCTAGTTCTTGTTATATTTAAATTTGGAATGGAACTGGAAATGCTGTGGCAGGTTCTGATGGCAGGCTGAAAACCTTTAATTAAATGTGAAATAACTCAGTTATTGTTTAAGTGTATCTTCTGTTTAATTTACTACATTATCAAAACTGTGAAATTTCACTTTTTTCCACAAGTGAAATGTAACAGAAGTTGTGTGGAAGGAATTGTTTTTAATTGTTAAACTCAATGGTTACACTTTGATAACATTTTGAGGAAATTCTTTAATAAGAATGAGGAAGCTGGGAGTGCTGCTCAGAGTGACACGTAATTCTGAATATAGCAGTCCTCCCAAGATTAAGATTTTTATGTACATCCTGAGATGTCATAGTGTGTTGACTTGAGTTAGGAATTAGTTTTTTAAAAAATGCATCAGTACCCTTGAGATTGAACAACATAACAGAAATTGTAATCCCCTGGTTGTGAAATTACAGAAGGTGTTCCACATGTCTGAAAAAAAATCATATACTGTGTGTACAACTGCAAAGAATAACTTCATTTATTTGTAGAGTCATACAGGCTGGAAGAAACTTCTGGAGGTAACCTGAATGCTGCTTGGTCAAAGCAGGCCAGCAGAGATCAGATTTCTTAGGGACTTGCACTTTGAGTTTTGGATATCTCCAAGGATGGAGAGTGCACAGGCTCTGACATATTGCAAAGTTTAGCTACACTCATGGACAAAAGCTTTTCTTAATGTTTAATTGTTGTGTCCAATGCTGCTTGTCTTTTCACTGTGCACCTCCATAGAAGGTTATTAGGCAAAGCAAAATTGTCTGGTTTTTACAAGCTGAAAATAATCATGTGAAGCTTAAAGATGAATACAAATAAAATCTCTTAATCCAAATACAAGATCAGCGATTTCTAAAACTGCAGTTTATATATTCTTTTGTTATTAGCAGTTTGAAGAAATTAGATACTTCTTGTGGAATTTGACTTTTACTGTGTCACAAAGTATTTGAGTGGACCATCAAAAACCCTGTGCTTGTTGCCTCTGTGCTCACAGAACTCTTGCAGAAGCTTCCTATCCAAGAAACCTCAAAGTTTAAGTAGATAAGAGAAACAAATTGAACCGAAAATAGAGAAGAGTAATAGAAAAAACAACTGACAAATCCAGTAATGAAACTGGAGACATCAATTTGTGATATAACAGGGAAAGTTCTATTGCCCACCAACACTGACATCAACCTACAGTTCTGCTGTGAAATACCATCTTTGATTGATTGCAGTTTTGACAGCCAAAGAGGAATAGAATAAGGATTTTAGGCACGTTATTTAGTGAAAAAGTATTTTTCTCAGGCAGCACTGTGTAATACTCCCTTCCATTTTCTGAAAGCAGAGTGTAAAGGAATTTGAACTGCTCATGCAGAAATCAAAGCAGATTTTTCAGCATATGGAAATTACCTTTTTTTATCTTTGAGTAAAAAAACTTATGAAAATGTGAAATGTTTCAAATACTTTATTAACTTGACAGAAGGCATTAAAACTTTCAACCTAATAAGTAACTTTAAGAAAGAATTTTAAGACACTGGAATTGGGGTGGGGAGGTGTACAGTTAAGGTGACACCTTATTCTATGACTTTTAATAAAGGAATTTTTCATAGAGCAAGCTCTGATCTTGTTCCTTTTCTCTCCCTGCTGCTATTGAGCCCAAGCTTGGTGTCCTTGGAATATAAATAATGAACTTGGAGCAGTAGGAAGGATCACTTTAAAAATTCAGGCTTTGTGGTGGAAGAATGCTTTGCAAATGTGAACTAAGTGCTTTTTAGGTTCTAGTAGTTATCACTCTGTAAAGACTGCTGAGAAAGAGAGGGCTGGTTGCTGCAAGAGAGGAGCACGTGTTGGGCTGACAGAATGTCTTGATTCTGTATGTGGGTGATGATCCTATCAGTTTCTTTCTTTATGAAGCCTTAGCCATTTCTTATACCTTTTACTTTTCAAACAAGGTAATGCTTTTACTTTTCAATAAATGTAAAATTATACTTCTCTTTCAATTTTCAATGAATGACTTTTGCACAGAAATTCTGGGATTTTTTTTTTATTATGCTTGTTATCTGTTGTCTGTCTGTTCCATAAGCAAAGTACGCAATTGCTCAGCTTCTAAAGGTTTTATGGGTAAGATTTACTCGTAAAATTACATCAGACCGATAACTGCATTAGACCTTTGTCAAACCATATGAGATTTCTATTTAGCAAAGGGGGTGGTAGCCCCTAGCATGCTTTTCCCAAAGCAATATTTTGTTTCTGGGTTGATTACATATGTTGGGGTTTGACCCTACAATGAAATAGAAGTCCCGAAGAGTGATACAGTTTGAAATACTGATATTTTGAAGTACCCAGTGTACAGTCTCTTGAGACTGGAACTTAGTGCCGCTTCATTGGGCACACCTCCTAGTCATCCTTTTCTCCTTTTTGTTCTTCAAGTCCTTTGAAAGTTACTGAATGCAACTTTTGTCTGAGTTGTGAACCTGAGATGTTCTGAACCTTTTTTTTTTTCTCTCTCCTGGTTACTCATAATATGAGCTTTCATGAACATACCTGGAAAAAGGACTACTACATTAAAGATAAAAACTTGCAGTAAAGATACAGCAGGAAGAATGTTCTGTATGGCAAATTTGGAACATCAATAATTTTTTAATAACTTTTGCATGTATGCGGTTTTCTCAGCTTATTTGTTTTCCAGGCAACTACTGAGAAGACATAGGCTTTTAGAGAAATACAGATGTGGGGAAAAAAAGTAATATAATGTGGTCTGCTGTCTGTATTATAATTACAAGCAATTTTTTTACCAATTGCTAAAGCTCTGAACTTCATAGCTGAAGCTGAAGTTTCAGGTTGATCTTGATCCTTTAATGTTTACAAACAAAACATACTTGTTTCCTTAATTTGAGACCAGTACAGTTCTTTATATGTGTTTCTGAATTAAAATATGGTAAGTGCATGACATAAAAAGGTGTTCAGTTAGATACAGTTACGGGTAATAAAAGCAACTGCAAAATGACATGGGGGAGATTTGCCTTCTCTGTGCTTTTTGGTTTGGTTTTTTTTGTTTGTTTGTTTGTTTGTTTTGTTGTTGTTTTTCTAGTTAGACCTGTGTATTACCCAAGTAATATACATTGCTTTCATATTCCTCTTTGCTATCTGTACCTGATATAATGACTTTCAGAAGTCCTGTTTTGGGTTTGGTTTGGTTTTTTTTTTTTTTAATCCTTCCTCTTAATATGATGTGGCGTGTAAAGGTTTTAAGAGGGAGACTTTTATATTTAGATACACTGCGGCTGAAAGACCCTAGAGTGAAACAGTTGGCACCTTTCAAAATGGTTATTTTGGTGAAAATAAATCTCAGTTCTTCAGGTAGAAAGAATGCAGCTAGAATAGCTCACACTGTGTAAAATTTACTTTTTACACCACTATTAAGTGTTGGAACTGTTACGTACTCTTAAATACCTGTATATTAAAAATAATTGAGGAAAACACATGTTCTACAGACGCAATGCAGCTTCAGGCATTACTATGAAGGAAATGTCTGTGCAGTCGGAGCCATAGGCATGGAATGTGCCCCTCCTTTCCTGTGCCACAGAACCACATTTTTGCAGTGTTTTCTTCCTCAGTTCTCCCAGAGGCACAAGTAAATTTAGTACTACAGTGGATTTTTCAGTTGAGCTTGGTAGGAAAGCAGTTGCAATGCTACTTTTTTTATTCATTCCCTCTCTACCAGACTTGCTGTCTTTGCTCCATGTTTCTGTGAGATGCTACATGTTTTTGGATACTGTTTCACTATTTGAAATCATACCCGTGGGTATGGATGAGGTTTCCTGAGATGGTGAGGAAATGGTTTGCTGTTGTCATGGGGTGATCCCTTTCTCACTGGCCCGTTGAAGGCTTATTCACCTCACCAAACTGTTAGCAGCAAGGAGCCGTAATTATTTAACTCTCTGGATGAGTGAATTCGTTTCTATGTTCTTGCCACCTTCGAAAGCTATTCTTTAGCCAGATCAAGTTGCTTCTCTGGGTGCTCAAATAAATAGATGAACATTGGTGGTACAAAGGAGTTTGTAAATACAGATCACAGGACTTATTTGGGAGAAGGTAGGAAGATAGTCCTTTTGGTTGCAGCAGCACCATAGTCTTAGGTCAGTTTATAGCAATTATGAAACACTTCCAGCTCTTCCTTATTTTAAAAGATGCGATTGCTGGGGTAACATCCTGGGATGTATCTAACCGAATAATTTAATGAGCAATTGGAACCAATGATACCAAATATCTACCTGTCCAAAGGAGAAGCCAGTTACATTTTTTTAAACATTGAAGGGTTTGCAAACTCAGAACTATGATGTTTGCAATCCTGACAGATCATCGAGCACTGTATCTTGAAGATTATTTCTGAGGTGGCTGATTTAACCTTAGACTGTGTGCCTTGATGTGCTGATACAGGTGTCAGTGCAAAATGAATTTTGACGGGTAGAAGATATCAGAGCAGTTTTGTTGTTCGTTAGAAAGTAGAGCTGCGTAATGAAAAATAACAGCTCAGCTGAACTCAAAACATGAGCTTCATTCAAACTCAGAACTCAACAAAACTAGACAAGTCTTTTGTCTGGTTTCACTCCAGGTAGTAAAAGCAGGATCCCTGAATGACTTCCATGTTATTGTGAATATGAGTTACAGGGTTTTGAGAGAATTGGAAATTTATCTAGTTTGAATCAGCTTAACTGTGTTAATGTTTTTGTAGCTATCGGCTAATGGTGAGAAGCCCCTCTAGCTGCCTGTAAATAGAGTTCAATGGGTCAAGACAAAGCCCTTTGCTTAGTTGCCTGCAGAAAGGTTTCCTGAAGCAGCAAGAACTGCAGCAGAAGGCATGATACCAGGAATGGGGCTCTTTGGACTCTTGACTGTTCCTAGAGCAGAACCAAAGAGAGCTCTCTTTTCCCAAATGTGACATCTCACCTACTTTTTTGCCAAATATAGGTTCATGTGAGTGGGACATTTATGTTGTTTTCTGAGGAAGCAAAGATGCTCTCAGGAATCCAGAATATAAATGCATGATATACAATATATATATCTCTTTATGTATATATGCTCATATATATAAAGCACCTATCACCATGTTGACAAACATTCTTTGGAACCACTTCTGATACAGGAGGAACACACCTTCGTCCTTCTCTAACACTTTCTATTAATATAATAGCTGTTAAAAGTAACTGCTGGAACCTTTGCTTTTTGGTGTGATTAGCAACCAAGTTGTCTTTGAGTGGAAATGTATTGTGGAGGTCTTCTGTTACTTCCCTACACCCCTCTTCCAAATTTGCATGATGTTTTTAGCTAAAAATAGCTTTTAATATGTACTTCACTGTTTCATTTTTATTGCTCCAGATCCGTAAACTTTAACCTGTTAATGAGCATAGAGGAAGGGTGAGTCTCCCTGCTGCAAAGAGTTCACAGCTGAACTTCAGATAAGTGATATATAGGAAGGAGAAAGGGCAAAGTATGTGGTTTCACAGCATCTTGCTCACCAGCATGTTTTTCCTGCAGATGGACAGTATGGCTGTTGATTGCAGGAGTGAGCTGTCAGGGTGCCTGGCAAATACAGCTGTATTTCTGTAAAGTTAAAAAGAGGAAAAGAAAAAAGGGGAAGGGGGAGGAAAGCTAACTGAAATGTTAATGCCTCTTTTATTGTTAGGTGTACCCTAGTTAATAAATGAGCATGTCTCAGTGGAGCTGACAGTGATGTGGCGGGAGTGCCTGCAGTCTGTGCGCACACACTCCAGACCATATATAGGCACCCACAGAGCACAAGGTCGGGCTTTTCAACCAGGGTTAGTTCCGATGTGCCAGGAACCGGAAGAGTGGTTTGAGGGCAACTGAAGTCACTGCATGTAACTTCTTTGAAATAAAACAAACTTCAGAATGTCTCAGTCTGGAAAATGTAGAGAAGTAGAATTTGTGTATGTATCTGATGAGTGTCATGACTTGAGAGAAATTAGATTGTGAAAGAAAAGCAAAAGTATGAAAACAAGGGACATGTAGCACAACTGACACCATTCTGTGCTTGTGTAATCTGAAAACTGCAAATACCGTAGTAACTGAGCACAGGCATTTGTTGATAGACCAATTATTTTAATCCATAGCAGACTGAAGAATTAGGCGTTATTATGCCCAATGTCCATGCTCATCACATGCAACAAGCCTGTCCTTTTGTCTTTTGCTGAGCTTCTCAGTCTGAATTTTTACCTTAACTGAAATATTTTACTTTACAAAATCAAAAAGTTTATACCTGATGTGATGAATAGCATTCGGCTTCAATTTAATTGAGAAAGTAAATCTCACCAGCTCTTACCTACTGATATCAGACATCCATTTAGGTGAGAATTGATGACTGTGACTGGTGTGTATGTGAAAATTGGATAAAGAGAACACCTGCAGTGGGGACTGCTTCCAATCTCAATGTTTCAGAAGGTGTTATGTTGGCTTTTTTGGTTTTGGGGATTGTTTTTTGTAATTTCCTCTCAACCTCTGTATGATTTGTCCAGATTAATGCTCAAACCTGCATGAAGTCACATTTCATGAAAATGTATTTAGCTTGGGTTTGTGCATTCAAGGAATTAAATGTAGTACATGTGCAATTCCTTACATAGGCTTGTGGTAAAAGCTTCTTGCAAGACTTATTTTTTGTGAACCATTGAAGATCAGATGTTCTGGATTAATGAACTCTGAAGTTGATAGTTTCTTGCAAGCCACCCTGCAGACATTTAACTGAAAACAGCAGCTGTAAATCTAATCTTGGAAACTACATTAGTAAAACACTGTCTTAAACTTTAGGTGGTATTTTGGGAGTAACTAGAGTATTAAGTGTAGAAACTTCAGGTGTTTTCTACCTTGGCTTTTGAGTTTTGTGAAAGAATACTCAATTGTAACCTAATCTATTGTTGCTTATACATGTATAAGGTTCTTGTACTATGTGTGAAGGTGCAGTTCTCTTCAATGAAAAAGGTTCTGTCATTTAGACTTCTAAAATATTATACCATTTGTGCTTTGACTTGTTCAAATCAGTTCTAATCCATTTGTAAAAGTCTCAATGTATGGAATCACCAGCATTGGTTTCAACTGTAATGCATCTAACTGAAGTGTTTTCTTAAACAGTTTTCAGCAAAAATAACTTCCTATCTCAACTAGACTATGTTGCTGTTGAGCTTTTTGCCTGTTGCTTTGTATTACAAGGAGTGTTCTTTGTGCTACATGTACATTGTAATTTTTTTTTAATTTGCCCATAAACACCACATTTTATATGGACTATCCTTTTGTTTAAATTGTGCTTCCTCAAGAGGTAGCTGAGCCAGTGGCTTTTACTGCCAAAAGGAGGAGATCTTAATCTCATTGAGGCTCATAAGAGTGTGTTCATTTATCCTTCAGTACTAGTCTGTTTTTGGGAAACAGAGAAACCTGTCTTCGACCATTTCTTTCTTGAAAAACTCAGTTCTTAAGTGTTAAGTGAGACTACTGGATCTAATTATTTTATATGGCCTTCTTTTATGTTTAGTTGGGAAAATATGACTTTTTCAGATACTCATCTCCACAGATAAATTAGTTTGGTTTAAATGCTGAAGAAAAGCGGATTAGTTTTAAGTGGGCCTCACAAAGGTAGGTTAGCAAAATGCAGAATGTCTTAGCTGACTGGCTCTGAAATTCTGGAGGCACATTAATCTTTTTGCTTCTGTAAGCATGAACATACTGTATAGTTCTTGATGAGATGTTCATTGCGAATTTGCATGATTCTGTTTAACTATGCTGTAAGAAGTGACATCTATGATGAATTATTGCAGTGAAAAAATTCTCATGGAGGAACTGAATTTACTAGTAAAATGTTCATTAAAAGCAATGTTTAGTTTGGTCTGTTACTGTTCAGTACTTCTGAATGGATATTACTCATACTGTAGCTAATGTGACTGATAAGAATAGTTTTTGCTGATAGTAAAAAAAAAAAAAGGTCAAACCCGCTTTACATTACCAAAACAGCTGAAAATGAGGTATTGTTCCAGTTTTAGTAGACTTACTATCTCGCCTTACAGATATTGCCAGTTTAAAGCATGTGGCCATTCAGAGTGCAGTTTGGGCACCCAAGTTTTGCATAGTTTTGCTCATTCAGCTGCTGCTCAGCCCAAAACTGATGGATCTTTCATTTCAGAACTCAAGTCTTGTTTCTCTGTTTGTCTAGAGCTAACCTGGCCTTGGCAGGGGTTCTCAGTCCTGGTCATGACGTGAAGTCGAGGAACCGAGAAATGGTGTCCCTTTGTCTAACTTTGAGCTGGGAGTCAGCCTGATAGTCAGGCTGAAAGCTTTTGAGTGTGAGACCTAAATTCCAGTCTGATCCCAGACTCTGTTGATTGATCATTTGATAAAATGTCCTGGTAGTAGGGCCTTGGAGGCTGTCTTGCCCTCCTTCGTGAGTGCTTTAGTTGTACTGTTAGGTTAGCTGTATTTCATGTGCTTTAATTTTCTTTGGGTTGAGCGCTGAGCTGTGTACAGAGTGCCCTGACTTCAGCAGGAGGGGCAGGGAGTATGTCCTCACTTGGGAAACGTGGTCAGCTTGGTGGTTGGGGTAATGTGGCTAATGCAGATGAGTTATGTTCCTGTGGGTCAAAGGAGACAATCCAAGTCACGCTTGCTTCTTAGCTGGGCTGGTGCTTTAATAAGCTGCGATAGAAAAAGATGCTCTTGCCTCTCTGTGTCTCTTTTGAGAAGGGTAAATCCTGTGGCATTTATCTCAGTGTAATGTAAATTTACATTTTTTGCGTTTCCATGGAAAGAGATGTTCTGATTTAGGTGTTTGAGGCAGCAGATAAAGGCTGCCTGCAATCTCAAGTATAGTATTCTGTTTAGAAAGCTGGCAGGAGCCAGCCTTTCTGTTTCCACCAGGCAGCTCGGAGTGGCTGCGTGCTGACTGTTGGAGCAGAAAGCTGCCGGGGCTGGTCGGTGGGATCTCACTGGGGTTTGGTCACTGCTAAGGAGGTAGCTGAGCACCCGCAGGGTGCTCCGAGCGTGAACCATTTCTGCTGGAGACCAGCCCTCTGAAACTTGGGCCAGGTCAAGAACCAGGGGCCCGAACACTGACTGTAAAACCTATTTACAACTCAAACTAAGAGCTCTAGCGTGCCCAGTTCTTTGGTAGTTTCAAATATGTAAAAATGTGTAAACATCAAGCATTCTTTGGTTATTTTTAGATATTTGTTAATGGAATATGTGCTTCTCAAACACCTTCATTCCAAACAGGAAGGCAAGAGTGCAGACACTGAATTTGCCAGGTCTCTGCTCCACAGAAACACAACTGAAGGTGTTAGAAATGGGAGCTGTGGTTCAGGTTGTGTCCTGTATTGGAATAGCAACATTGTATCAAGGATGCACAAGAGCTTTCAACTTCTTCTGAAGTTAGATAACTGTAAAGTGTGGAGGATAGGAACTTCTGTCAGGTTAAGTTAGGAAGCCAACATTTATTTATTCATTTTTGTAATTGATGGCCCTAACAATTTAAGGCAGAAAGAATAACAAATGAAAGTGAGTATGCTGAGTGACATTCTAGGGAATAGCTGAAAAGTTTTAAGGTTGTTTAACATTAAAAACCAAGCATTTTAATGCTCCTTTTGCAAGCACATATGTCTACACCTGCCCAGTGAACCAGTTCAGGGAACTGGTCTGAAGAAAAAGAAAGATAACCTTTCTAGTTTAGCTCACTGTGCAGTTGTACAAGTGCTTGGGCAAGCAGGAGGAGGGAGAAGGCCAGGGCAGGAGCACGTACTTTTAGAGGTAGTACTGACTGATGCTGTGTTTTGTCTGCTAGAAGTTACAGCTGAATGCAGTTGCTCAAGGACTTGCACTAAAGATGTTCTCAAGGTGTTTGTTTTAAACTTTATCTGCTGATACTGTGGTACTAGGAGGCCTTACAGGTAAATGCAGGTGAAATTATGTGCTTTAGTGTCTAAGCAAGTGTTTTTCAGCTTACGTAATCTATCGATTGAAGTCTTGCTGTGGGTCTTCTGCAAAATTTAGAACCATAGGATATCTGGTAAAATTAGAGGAGAAACTTTGAAGATGGAATGTGTCTTCATCATGGGTTTGGGTTCTCTTGGAATGTGTGTTGATTCCTAGATATCCATGGACTCAAAGTTGAAACAGATTGTGAATTGGTCTTATTTGTTATATTAATCTTTCTTTTTGGCAGTAATACAAAACACAAGTCACTCAATTTATCTGTCTGCTTCCATCCCATATAATCTCCTCTATTCTCTTTGAAGAGGTGGAAGTTTATATTCTGTGTTTTTAACAAAGACACAGTTTAAATAATGTGAACCAATATGTGAAGCAGTGGGAGTTGTCCAATTTCATGTCTTGAGTATTAAAGCTATACAATGCATCACTGGTTTGAATAGGAATGAATATAAGTATATACAACCACATAATTGTTTTTGTATTTAAGGTGCGTATAGCAGCAAAATTCATAATTCATGCTCCTCCTGGGGAATTCAATGAGGTGTTCAATGGTGAGTATCTGTCTGCTCGCTCTCTCCTTTCATTTGAGGCATTAATATACAGCATTATATTGTCGATTATTCTCCTGAATTTCACATAGCTTATATTTTAGCAGCTCACTTGCTGTAAGAGCTGGTTTTGTAGCTTGGAATAATAAGCTTTGCAGTCACAAGACAGCTTGGAGTTTCAATGCAAAAGGAGGAAAGTACCACTTTGTGGTTTAAGAATGAGCTTGCTTTCTGTTTTAAATCAGTCGTGAATTAACAGTTGCTAGGGTTTTTGTTTAGAGGACACATGTACTCTTTTCATTTTTTAGTCTTTGATAGACAATTACATTTTCCATCCAGAAATTAAATGAAATTAAAATGGTCTTTTTTTTTTTTAAGAAGGAATATCATTGCAAATACTTAACCTTACATATACACAGGACTATTGCTTAATGCCAGTTATGAAAAGAAAATTAATCTTCTCCAAACGCTTTAACCCTTAATTCTGAGCACACTTCGTTTTACTGAGTGTATTGGTTGGCTGAAAGGAAACTTGCAGTTAGCTTCTCTCAGCTGTTGTTGCCTGAACTTTGCCTAAGATGTTATTTTTCTTTAAAAATTGTTGTTTGTTTTGCATCAAGTTATGTGGGCATATATACCACCTAAGAAGGCAAACATTTTGTAGCTGAGCTTACAAATAGCTCTGGTGCTGTTTAAGTAAAGACACTGTTTTAGTATACTGAGCTTTTAGTCAGTGTCAGGGTGGAGAGAGCTTAAATTTGTTAAAGAATGTAATGTCTTTAGAAGTACATTGTTCTTCAGTTAAACTGTGACCAGCTCATTATTATTTAAACTTAGCTTGTACTGCGTTTCTGAAATGAACTGTTGGTGAGCGGCTCATTAACCCAGCTCCCTGAAGGTTAATGCAATTGCCTATAGCAGTACTGCTAGGAACTTCATTGTTAAGTTAGTTTGCAGCTGCAACTGCCTGCTCAGTAATTGGAGTATAATGTGTTTGAAAACACATAACAAAACATTTGATCATAAATGTGTGACCAGTGCCCAATGAGATTCAGACTGACATCTTAAAAAATGAGAGGCAAAGCTTTAAATCCCAATTCTGTAAACTGTGATTTTGTTTGTTTGATTTGACATGGGGTTTGTGGGCTTGTGGTGGTTTTGATTTTTGTTTTTGTGGGGGGGTTTTTGGTTTGTTTTTGTGTTTTTTGTTTTGTTTGGGTTTTTTTTTTTTGTCTGGGGTGTTTTGTTGTTGGTTGGGTTTTGTTTTAAGAAAAACCACTTCAAATATATTGCATTGTTGCCGTTTTTTTCATTTTCATGATATCTTGGGAATCCTTAGAGTTTAAAATGTTATAGTGAGACTAATGATCAGTCCATTGAATTGTTAATAAAATAGTGCCCAGTAAGTTAATTATTAATGTAAATAACAGCTTACTGTGTAGTAAATATGAAGTCATTTTGAGGAGCATATTTACTTTATTCTGTATTCACATGTTTCTTGTATGATGGTAGAAGAAATAGTATTGTGATATATTGTGCTCTGACTACTAAGTGTCATTAAGGAACAAGAGCAAAAATGGTAGGTCTTAAAAAAATGAGTACAACGCATACCATATTAATGTTGTCAAAATACAGTAACCGCTACCATCAATATAGTGTGATGGATTTGGTATTTTACATCTTAAAAGTGAACTCATTTGAATCCTGTGCTGTTCTCATTCAGAACTTCTCTAAAAACTAGTTTAACAGATTCCTACAGCTGTCACACAGCCTGTAGAATATGGCTTTTATCTGCTTACTGGATTGTGTTGGAAGGGATCCATTTCCATACTACTCTTCTCATTTTGTGCAGTCAAAGTCATGAAATGTGAAGCAATAAATTTCCTACCTAGTAATCTGTACAGGTATGGGGTGGTTTGGGTTTTTTGTTTTGTACAGTCTGTTGACATTTGTTCTGTAACTGAAACACGTTTCTGAGTTAATGGTACTTTTATGTTGTAAATCTCCTTTCAGATGTTCGATTGTTGCTTAATAATGACAATCTTCTCAGGGAAGGAGCAGCCCAGTAAGTACCAGATGCCATATATTCAGTTGCATAAAAGCAAGATGTTTTTCAGTAAGACTTTCACTGTCAGTAAAGTGATTCATTTAAAAAGATGTGTGCCTGGCAAGTAAAACCCTATTATGTGTTATGTGCTTCTTTGATCAAGATTAAATCCTTGGCAGAGGAGAGATCTGTATTGTATCCTAAAGATTAGAGCAACTGTTTTGGAAATGAGTTTTGGAACTAGTCTCCACCTCTTTGGATTTCATTTTCTGTTTCTTGGTAGATGTTACAGGCACTGAACATCTGTAAGGTACTGCTTCCTTAGACCCCGCTTTTATAACAAACCATTACACCTACTGTATTTTATGCCAAAATTAGTTTCATCTGTAAGAATGGAGATGTCTGGCTTAGTAGGTTGGATCCCTGTGAAATGTAAACTTTATCTGCTCCTCCAGTTTCTATGTGTGACTGTAAAGCTTATGTGATTGTTTATAACAGGTTACTTTTGGACATAAATCATTGTATAGTGGTGGTTGGAATCTAAACAAGGTGATTCCAAGAATTTGAGCCTGCTCGATAATAAAGCACCGATACAATTTTTGATGCATCATTGCCCAGATTATTAGCTATTATTTAAATCTTACAGCTACTAAGGAAAAAGATTGTACTTGATGCAGGCTTTTAGTGGTGATTTTCTTTTGTTTCTTTTCTCTTGTAGTGCATTTGCACAGTACAACTTGGATCAGTTTACTCCAGTAAAAATTGACGGTTACGATGAACAGGTATGAATACAATGAAATACTTGCAATATTCCTTAAACTGTTAAAGGTGTTCTGGTATTGGAACACATTTTGTCAAGAAAATAAAATGTATCTTCCCTGCCAGGATATAGAGATTATGGCCTTCCAGTAGTACCAGTTCCAAGAGTTAGTCATTTGGGCATCTAAAGAACTTGAAATTTCATTCTGTGTTGTTGCCCTGAATTAAGTCAGACTTGATTTGGAGCTGTAGAAACAAAATGCTCCATCTTTAGTACTAGAAGACATGAATTTCTATATTGCCTTGTTCATCTAAGTATGAGAGTAAGATTCAGGATTTTTTTCTGAGTCAGTGTGTCATGTTAGCCTTGTCCTCTCTTGCTATATGCATATTCTGTTTAAAATGTAATTCTTTGGATATGAGTAAGTTCCAGTTAAATGTGAGATATAATTAGATTTGACGTGTTGGGTTTTTTTTCTCTTTATTCAATAGCAAATGTTGTTAACTAAGATTTTATAATACAGGTTTTGATAACAGAACATGGTGATATGGGAAATGGGAAATTTTTGGATCCCAAGAACAAGATTTCTTTTAAATTTGATCACTTAAGAAAGGAGGCTACTGATCCTAGACCCCATGAAGTTGAAAATGCCATAGAATCGTGGAGAAATTCAGTTGAAACAGCAATGAAAGCATATGTGAAAGAGCACTACCCAAATGGTGTCTGCACAGTAAGTACTAAGTTAGATAACCACTGTACCACTAGAGATAGAAATCTAAAAAAAAAATTGTAACCCTCTGTAAGCCAGGAAGATGGGCAGTTTCAACTGTAAAGAATTTAGTCCTGTCAAGAGTTCATATAAGGAAATGAAGAAAGCTTCTGAAGTTTAATATGTCAGCTATTGGATTACTAGTTAGTGGTTACTGCAGGTCATAGTGAAGACTTTACTCTCAGTTCTGGAGAATTTTTTTTAAGTTTCTTTTAGCATTAAGACTTTCTGTAGAGTACTGCAGGTTGATCTTGGTTACTTAAAATCATAAGATACAAATGTCTGTCTTGGTTTGATTCATTTACAAAACTGTCAGTAAAACAAACTGTTTTCTCTCCATCACATCTCCTATATACAAAGTACTATGTTCTTACTACCAGAGTCGGTGGGTTCTGATGGTTTCTTAAAATAAAACCTCTCACTCTGGACCAAAATAACACTCATTTGCTGTTAGGAGCCTTATAACTATTTAAAGTTCAGCAAACTGATCTAATATAGCTGTCCTGTGCTTGGTATTAACCTGATTGGAAAAAATAATTAGCAAAAAAACAACCAAACAAAAACAAACAAAAAACCCTGTTGCTAAGTTAACAAGTTGAATTGGATTCCCAGAGAGTCAGATGAGTTCCAGTTTCTGTAAAGGAAACCAGACTCTGTGTTCATTGAGATCATTTGTAGTAGTATTTGATTTTAGGAGATAAAGCAGAACAGAGGACGGAAACCACCCTTTTAATCACCTTTTTGCTAATATGTAAAGGCTTAAATCATCACTTATTTGTAGAATAACTGGTATCTGAAACCTAATGGTAATATACATTGTCACAGCAGTCACTGCGATAGGCTTAGAATTCATGTAGTTGCAGAAAAATGAGTTTGCAGTATATAAAATTTCAGTTAAGATGCTTGACCTTCAGATTTTTCTAATCTTAAACTTTTCTACATTGTAATATATACTTTAATGTTTCATGTGCTGAATATTATGTCTGAATCATAGTGGTTATAAAATTAAATTTTACAGTTTATGTAACAATAGTAGAACTAGATATTGCTAAGCAGTTTGAGCAAGACAGACACTGAAACTTCAAGTCTGTTTTTTTGTGTGGTGTTTTGGTTTTGTCTTTTTTTTAATTATTATTTTCATTTCTAATTAAGGTGTATGGTAAAACAATTGATGGACAGCAGACCATCATTGCATGCATAGAGAGCCATCAGTTCCAAGCAAAAAATTTTTGGTAAGTTTCTTTATGGATACAACTTCAGTAAAATACAGCAAACTGAATAATTGCACTAGTGCCATTACACTGATAATCCTTAGTTCAGGGAAGGAGGTGCACACACATCGTGCATGTGACATTTTCTCCTTCCACCCACCCCAAGTTTTTCTGCCAAAACTATGTAGAAATCTGTTCCTTTGTGGTAAGTAAAATGACAGACTGCACATCTGCATCTCCTTTGCAGAGCTTTGGGAACATTGTAAAATTCCTTATGACTCTTCCAGTGTATCACACTGCACCGTTACCTGTGCCTCTGTTCCCTGCTTGTGTTGCTTCCTTTGTGACTGACAGAATAAAAACCAGCTCCTCCTAGTTTGCATGTCTTGGAGAAAAAAGCTGACTAAAGATTAATTTGCTGTAGGACCTGGATCATTGATTTTTGGGAGAGGTAAATAAAGGTGATCTTAGATGAAATGAACCCTGATAAACTGCCTATTTATTTATTTGTCCCCTGTACCTGGTTGAAAGATGTTTTCCACAGTCTGGGCTGAACTTTTGGTAGCTCCTTGGGGGAAACTGGACAGAATTAAGCTAAATATCACAGTATTGGAACTGGGTTAAGGAAGGATCTCCCAAAGATAGCTAATATATGCAGTTGTCTGAAGAAATGTATTTCATTATTATTTTATTTGCTGTTTTGCATCTGCTTGAGATTATATTTAGTGATCCCACAGCTAATGAATGGAAGTGCAAGAAATCTTTGTTTTCTGATGCTGAAAGTGAATATTACATATGCATGGTAATTTCAGGATGTCTGTATCAGTTAAATGATTTGCCCAGTATACTGTTCCATAGATTTTAATTCAATGTGCACAGCTAATAAATAAATTTTCCTCTTGCCTTGAACTTGACTTGTTAAGTCTGTATGTTTTACATCAATATTAAAAGTAACTTGAAATAATACTGATTTTCTTTTTAGTTCAGCAGTATGAATGAGTTTTCGTATTCCAAATAGTTTGAATAACTCTTTATTACTTTGTGGGGTTTGGGGATGGAGGAATGGATTCCAAGTTAACCAAGTTATCTGGATATCCAGCCTAAGCCACAGCCAGTATTTATTCTCACAGTGCCACAGATTTTAGGTGATTGGAAGGCTGGCAAACTACCATGAGAGCAAGTTTGTTGGATGATAGGAAACCAATATATGCCAAAGAAACGTGTTCTATGAATTTCTGAAATACTATCAATATAGTAGGGTAGATGGTTTATTACAGAATGTGGAAGAAAAGGTAGGACAGTTAATGTCTTAGAAATTATCTTGTCAGCAGTAATGACACATAGTTTTTAACTTAGAGCATTTCCTACAGAAGGATTCTTCTGACCTTGAACTCTTTTTGGAATAGCATATTAAGGACAAAAAAAAGATATCCCAAGGTGCAAATGTTGTGGTCGTCTTAACTTCAAGGAGCACAAAGTGACTAAGAAGTAAACGAATCTGTTAGCTGGTTATTGAATCCTGTGCATCTAAAAACTAATATTGCATTGAAAATGTAGTTCAGCACATAAGCTTTTGTATAACTAATGGGTCAGTCTTAAGGCTACCAGTAATATTAGTGTCACTGAGTTGGGTGACTCTCTTAGATTTCTTAAAGATGCCGACAAGCTTCTGAATTGCCTTAGTCTGAATTTTCAGTGATAATCTGTAATTTAGATATTGTTATAATTGAGTTAACATTGTTAGCATCTAGGATGTGTCAATATAAATCCATTAGCAGCTGTTAAACTTAGTCTGTCTTTCTCTCCAATTGTTGAACGCACTGGAATCTACACCTAGCATTTGTAGGATTGGAACTCATAGTATCAACTTTGTTTCCTTCTCGAAGTGCAGAGGAGAAATCAGGAGACAGCCACAATGCATTCTTAATATAGCTCTAATGTACTAACCTTCTAATCCACTAACCTCATAACTAAATAAGAAAATGTCTAGTCTACAGGAAAGAAATCAGGTGAAACTGCAGTCTCCCTATACTGTTTTCCAGATGTTTGAAACTCCCTTTAAGCAATTTGGCAAGGATATTGAGTTTGTGGAAGGAAATAGTTGTCCTGGAACAGAAATGCTGGAAGAGCTAAAAGGCCTACTTACAGTTCAGCATAGTGGAAAGTCTTGCTGCTTTAGTGTTCCTTCCATTCAAGTTTTTCGTAGCCTGATGTGAAGTGTGACTTCAGCTGATCCAGCAAGTAGTCCAGGTCCCAGAAACAAAATATTGACTATATATACCTAATTAACAATGAAGGAGGGAAAGAACACTGGAGGCTTTAGGTATTTTCAGAAGTTAAGTCCTATTGTTAGAAGGTCCTTGCTAATAAATCTCCTTGGTCCATATCCAAAACTGCAGGTAGATATTTTGGGAGACTGTTCTCTTCTTGACTGATTACAGGGCTGAATCTTTAGGGAAAGATTCTGTGCATGTGTAGTTGCACAGCATATTTCATTCTCTGTTTTCCTTTGACTACCAGTTGTATGTTTTGGTTTTTTCTTAACTAGTAGGGTGACATCTGATTTCTATTTCCTTTTTTTAAAGGAATGGCCGTTGGAGGTCAGAATGGAAGTTTACAATCACTCCTTCAACCACTCAAGTGGCTGGCATCTTGAAAATTCAGGTATGCTTATCTCAGACTGTATCCTAATCAGTGAAGTCTCCAGTTATCATCAAGGGAGACTCAGGCCAGTATATTAAATATTGTAAGAGAATTTAGGGACCCAATAAGCAAAGCAGAGATGCCCGTTCAGTTAAGTGTTAGCTGCTTAATTGCATATTTACCTAATCCTTACAAACACAAAACATGTGTTTAATGTAATGATTCAGAAGACTGCAGATATATTCAGTCTTTTTGGTTTCCTGAATTTGCAGTGGCACAAGCCTTTCCTGATGGTTGGCCCTTTCTGAAGTAGAACTTTTTTTTTTTTTTTTAAATGATAATAGCAGGGTTTTTTTTTTCATGTTACCCACCCTGTTGTTCAGACAGATAAGAACCTTTGGTTTCAGTCATTCCACTATCTGTAGCTTTTGAATCCAGGTCTACTTCATTCAGAATTTGCCCATCCTGTTGGGTTTAGGGCATTCAGAAAGGAGATACTGTCCAAGCAGGAATGCAGAAATCTTAAGACCAAAGGAAATATGACTGTCATGTGGTAGGCAGGGGGACTTGACTTCCTGGACTGGTTCCCGGGAATGTGTACACATATTTTGCAGGAGTTTATTAAAATAATGCTGGCATCAGGGACTAGAATCTTAGTGCAGTCTGGCTTTCAGTGTAGTATATCGTGGGGTTGTTGTTGTTTGTTTGGTTTTTTGTTGTTTTTTTTTTTTTTACAAGACATAGAGTCAAGTTCCCTTTTACTGCTCTTTTTGTGCCCCCATGAGTTTTGGACTTCCTTACTGCTCATTGACTTCAGAAGAAAGATGCAATGGAATGTTTTTTTTTAGCCACAGCCCAAGGCTTGGGTGGTTGTTTTAGGATATGGGAGCTGTGCTTGAATCCCACTCCCCAAGCAGGGGACCTGAATCTGATTTCCCATTCTGCACCCTAAATAACTTCTGAGCTTCTCAAGAGTTAGGGAGAATCTAAGTAAACTATCACTTAAATTTAGCTTGCAGCAAAACAGGCGTTTTCTCCACAGCATGTACACTTCATTAAAAGTCTTAAGAGATTATCCAGAACAAGGAGGCAGATGTCTACCTAATGCTGGGAAAGGTTAGCCCAGTAGCCTAGAAAATAGTCTGAACAGGGAATTTAGTGAGGTTTTAATTGGCATCTCAATTTGGGCACTGGCTGATTTTGTATTTATTGCTATTTTGCATAAATAATCAAGACATTATTTACATTAATTAAATTCTGTGTTTTGGGGAGTGATGAAAAGTTTTACTTTTTTTTGCTTAGATATGAACTACTTGTTTCACCAAGGAATTTTGAACTCTGAAGAAATTGTACACAATTTCTAAAAGATTTGAAACAATGTAGGTGGGAGTGTTTCCCCTACCCCCCTCCAAAAAACAAAAATAGGTGCTTTAATTTTTTTTAAGGAGCAAAATAATTTTCTAGGATATGAACTCACTACAACATTAGTGAAATTTCAGAGTACTGAAATTTCAGTGTTATTTGCAGAATCTTTATGACAGCGATATGGCTATTGCCCTGTATCTGATAAGACCTTTTATGAATATGCTGGGGAGAATTCCAGCATCACCTGCTGTCCTCAGGTGTCTTCAGTATTTTTAAGGTCTCTTGCACAATTTCTTCCTTTTTTAAAAATTCTATTAATAAATTCTAATATAGGAGTTTAACTGTCTTAATATCTTCCCCTGTTTAGTTTTCTTTTAATTATATGGAAAGGGGAAACTGCAACAGCAGACTTTTACTGCAACTAAGTCTCTGTGATGTTTGACATTTTCCAACTGTGCATGGACAACAACTGATAAGGGTACTGGTTACTAATTTTATCTCTTAGATAATTTGTTATTCTCATCCCTCCTTAGTTAACCTTTCCAAGAGGTTCTGTTCATAAACATCATCCTTCTTGTAGTCTTCTGAACCCAGCCCTAGCATTCTAGAAGGATGTCAGCAGTGAGGTATAGTACAGAACAGTTACTTCTCCTATTTTGTGTCAGATATAACACATCACAAAATTAGATTTGACTCTTCATCCCTGTTAAGTTTTTAGGCCTGTTTGCCAAGAATGTGACTGAGTGCGACAGATAAGATGTTTGTGCTGACGTTGGCTTCAGAGCTCGGGAGTTTTGGGCAGTGGATTGTGAAGGAGAGGGGAGGAGATTTATACTTCTCTGGGTTCTGCTGTTTTGTTGGGAGATCTCAGAATTTTGCACCGAGTAAGCACTTCTCATCTTTCAGGAACTGGATTGAAAAAGGCTGACGGAAGTTTCACCCAGTAATGTTTGATTTGAAAAGCAGCTTATTTTATAGTTAGGATGATACCTTTTGTTGAAAAACGAGTATTTGACAATAAGCAAAATAATCTACATGAACCATAGGAAATAATGTTTTTCTTATACAGGAAACCATTCCTTTGCTTAGGTATAGCTGTCTTACTCTGTGACACTTTCTCTCTATTGCTTATAAAACTGAGGGTCTCTTGCATACCTCATGATCATAATGTGTGTGAAATTGTAGTATTGTGCATTAATCTCCAAATTAAAATGCTATCTTGCCTTATAAGGTGGAACACAAATGCTTCAATTCATCGTAACATCAGCTACATTTACTGTTTACTTTATCAAAACTGTAAAAGGTCTTTAGATACCTGTTTGAATGTCAATGAGCTGCCTAACTCTTCTGTATCAGTTATTACAAATGAGTACATGTAAGTTTATATATGCTTCCTATTTCTTAAGTTTTCCAACAGTTGCATTAGGACATGAATGTCTTCAGATCCTTCCCAACTTAATTTAAAAGTTCTAAGGTTGGCTTGGGTAGAGTTTTACTGGTCTCTTCCTCCTCAAGGAAGCTGTTCTATGGATACAACATTTTAAGAGTAATTATATTTCATTCTGCTTTGCTATCTCACCTTGGCAAACTTTATCCCAAATAGCTCCTTTGTCTAGATAAATACCAGCTTTTTTTGTGAGCCATATCTAATAGCAGAAAATACCAAAACTAGGCAGATCGAGGAAGGGAAGCTTAATGTTGCACTCGCCCTAGAAAGCAGTTTGGGTAAAGCAGAAAGACAAGCTCCCAGTATCCTGAAGCCTTGCCAAAACTATTCTCATTTTAAATATATCTTCACCATCTCAAGAGTTTCTAGTAAGGTCACATACATAGTATGTTGTCATCATCTTCATGATGTCAATCAAAACCTAAACTTCTTTGCATGAAATACTACTTAAGGCACATCAACACAAAAATGTTTCCAGAGCAGCTTCTTTACTATTGCCCCTCAAAAATATTTAAATTCTTCAACATTTTGGATTTTCTATTTTTTTTGTTCTTCTGTAACATTTTGTGTGCTCTTGTTTGATTTATAAAGGTTTGTTATTATGATAAATACTACAGTATTTTGATTTTCCTGTATGTTGTTGGTGTGTAACATTTAATATGACATTCTTTGTTTAATTTTTTGTAGGTTCACTATTATGAGGATGGTAATGTTCAGCTGGTGAGCCATAAAGACATACAAGATTCTCTAACAGTGTCTGTAAGTGAACTTTAGAGACCTTAGTGTGTATATTGAAGTGACTTTTTAATCTAAAAAGAGAAGCAAGCTTAAAAAAACCTCAGAAGTTTGGAGGCTAGTTTGCTCTTCTGCCTGAATGGGAATTAATGTTCTGATGTATAGTTTTTTTTATGTAACGTTTATTACTTCTACCTATCATGTAGTTACTGATTTTAAAGAAAAAAAAAAAAGGGTGCTTCCATGTGGCACTTATAAGCTAAGTTAACTTTGAATGTAAAGCTTTAATTAGATTGCTGTCAGTCTTTCTACCCTTCTGTTGTATTTAAACTTTGGTCTGCAGAGTGACCTATACAATTAATTTTTGAATAGGAAGGAGGTTTGAATTATAATAACCCACTTAAGAAATACAAGCTCTAGGAGATTGCCTCCTTTGCTCACTAGAAGACCAGTATGCTAAAAATAGTAAACAAGTGCTGCCAGTTGAGGAGGAGTAGTGGGAATTCTGTCTTCATTTCTTCCCTGCCTGTAACTGGTGCTGTCAGTCTCTTGCTTTTCTCTACAAAAAGACCTTTCAGAGATGCTTCAGCTTGTGAAGCATAAGACACTAACATAAAGCATAATTTTTTTCTATTTATTTCCAAATTGATCATTATGGTAATAAGGAGGAGGTAGTAGAAATAAAAATTGTTTGGAAATAGTACCAGATGTAAGAGTTGGTAATGTTGAAACATTAACAACTACTACTTTTGAAATAATGCTTCTCTTGCCTAAACAGTAAGATTTTCTGTTGGAGCATTCTTTAATAAAACTTAAGTCAGCCTGGTTAAACTGGCAAAGGGAAATTGTAAAAGTGAACAATATAGAAGTATTTCAATGATAATGACTAGAAGTGACCAATTTGGCGCAGAAGCTCAGTTCATCAATAAAGATCATTGTGTGTTCATATAAAGCAATACTTGTTGGCTTTGGAGTTACAGTAGCACCATAAAGAATGGGGGAGTGTTGCCAACTGATAAGGCTTCTGGAGCTGTAGATATAAAATTACTTTTGACCCCCTAAGCAAAGGGATCTGTTTAGTCTTTCACTCAACCAGGAGTTGCTTCAGGGAAGACTATGTGGAAGAAATGCTCCTTTCAGTAGCTTTTGCTTCACTTTCTGTTGGGAAGAAACTTAATCCTGTTCTGCAATTTAGTAAAGCAGAAGATCAACGAGTAGAAAAACATCTTTTACATGACTTTCCTACTTCCTACTAGAAAAAAGCAAGTATGTTGCTGGTTACCAATTTTTAGCCTTGGTTTTGAGCTTCATAGAGGGCAGAGGCTGTACAGGTTCTTAGTTCATGCAGAAGAAACAGTAAGTAGAGTAAAAGGAGCCACAATGATCCCTCTTTGTTTGGCAGAGAAATAATTTTATATCATCCATGAGCATAACTGAAATAAAGAACCAAAGAGTCCTCTTGTTGCCAGAGCTATGAATAATTTTGCTGAGTGTTATGTTCCTATCCCTAATTTCTCTCTGAGACAAATAAGACCTCACACCTCTGAATTCTTCCTTTCATTAGCAGAGCCCTTGAAATTATTGCTTCAGTTCACTGAAAAGTCAAAACTTTCTCACTTGTTCTGCTTGGTCTCTGCCTCCTCCTTCATCTCTCTCTGTGGTGTCCAGGAGCGCTTTCACAGCTGGTCGCTGCAGCTTCACGGAAAATTTGGACCAGTTGTAGTTGAAGCTGTGGTAGCTTTCTTCCAGTCTCTGAGAGATCACGTGGGGCAAGAACACTCTTACCTTTCAACAGCCTCTGCAAAAGTACCCTTAGGAATGTCTCCAGCACCAAGCTGGGAGTTTCAAAATTCATGAGCCCTCACTTCCTTCTTGAGACTTCTTGCAAGCACTTCAGCTAACTTGTGTCCAGATTGACAGGTCATTTTTTATTTTTGAAACACACACTTGCATACTTAAGGTTGAGACCCATAGCCAAGAAACTGTTTATCAGTCATGATGAAAATTGGGCATTGTGGTGTGTTGCACCCTCATTTTTGCAAGAGGTATTTGGGGATGTTTTTAGAAGTTCAGGTATATAAAGTCTAGTGTTTGGCTCAACTTAGTCTCCAGATTCGGAGTGTTTAGAGGTGAACAAATTTGTTTTGGTTTTTTTTGGTTGTATTTTGCATGCTTTTCGGCTGCTGTTCTTTAAGTTTTCCTGAATTTGTACTGGAAATTTAATGTTGATAATATCTGTACTCCACATGGTTTTAGAGACTTGCACGTGTGCACTGTCATATTTCAAAATGCTGTTCTGTTCCATATGTATTTTTATCATATAATAGAATTTTAAATAAGAATATTTTAATGAGCTCCATGGTAATCTTTATGCTTGTTGCAGTTGGACTGTTTTTAATTTTAATAGAATATAATAATAAGGTGTCATATGCCTTTTGATTGAATGTTTTGTTCAGTTTTGGTTTAGCTGCTAAAGGGTCACATGTTCCCGTGGAGTCTACCTGACATCTCGTAATTATAGGACAAAACATAGTCCAGCTGGTCTTAGAATCATACTGTACATCAGTCAGACCTAATTCAAATTCTCTTTCCCTAGAATGAAGCCCAGACAGCAAAAGAATTTGTAAAAATTGTAGAGGCTGCAGAAAATGAATATCAGGTATGTTGGAAACAAGCACTATATCCTACATCCTACTATATCCTACCATTTCTTAACCAAAGCTAGTATTCTATAATTAGTGAGCTTGTGATATTAAGATAATGCAGTTCCATATAAATATAAATACATTACATGCTGCTATTAACTGTATCCTTCTTTTCCTTGCCTTCTGGTGATTGCACTCACCTATTTAATGTAACATTAAAGTCATTTTTTGAGAGCAGAAAAGTCTCTAGTGATCAAATATCGTCAATTCTGATCTCTTTCAGTATTAGTGCATTCCTTAAGTGGATTTTTTGTACAGATTCTGTTCAGAGGCTACTCTGTTAGACAGCTTTGCTAAATATGACTATAAGCGTTATCCATTTCAATTAGTCATTTAAAGTTAGGAAAGTATAACTGGTTTAGATATCCTGTGTAGAAGTGGATTCGTGTTCATTTATGTCTTGAACTTCAGGTAAATTTCAGAGACCATCTTCTGTCAGTTTTTAAAAATATGATCTTTAATAAAAAATTACTATGTGTATGTCATATGCATTATATTTGAGTTTATATAACATTGTGGAAGACTTTGGTGTCTGAAATTAATGCTATATGATGTATGAGCTAACTCTGATCAGCATCTTATCCATGCTGCTGCTGAAGCACACTGTGGTTTGCTGAAACACCTCGGCTACAGCCAGGCTTATTGCATCTGTCTCGCTCATTTTCTTCGTGTAGTTTCAATCAAGATCTATCAGCTTTCCTTCATAAAATATTATTTTAATTTAGTGTGTTTTAATTTAGCCTGTTTAAGGGGTGGAGGTAACAGACTACTCAGTCGTTGAACTTCTTGGATAGCATTCTAGTTCTGTTCTTCATGTGTGTTTGTTTTGTATGACTTTGTTTAACAGACTGCTATCAGTGAGAATTATCAGACGATGTCGGACACTACTTTCAAAGCCTTACGTCGACAGTTGCCAGTTACCCGCACCAAGATTGACTGGAACAAGATCCTTAGCTATAAGATTGGAAAAGAGATGCAGAATGCTTAAAGTGAACATTGCATGACTGGATCATTTTAGTGTCCTTGTATACAAATAAAAATTATTACAAAAAGTATTTGGAACTGTCAAATCACCCAGTCAGCATGGGCTTTTGCCATTGAAATCACTGTAAGTAGTTTGGTTAGAGCACAAAGCTTAGCTAAATGACTTTTTTTCTTTTTCTTTCTTTTCAGAGGGTTGCAACTTCAGTATAGCTGAATATCTTCCTTTAGAATTTCTGTTGTACCTTTATTTTTTTATAATGAAGAGACCATGCCTTTAGTTTTCAATTACACATCGAGAACAGTTTGAAAAATATTTTTGCATATGATAACCCTTTCTCTTGCTTTCATGTGAAATGGACAACTTCCAAAATTTGCTGGATTCCTTGTGGAGATCAGTAATGTGCAGTTCTAGGTCAAGGTCAACATGGAGTTAGCCATAGGTGCTGTTTTGAAATCATCTATCTTTTCATTGTGTGTAAAATTGGGAGAAGCATTTTCTATATCATTTAAACCTTTGAGAATACTTATTAGCTAGCTCCATGGTAACTAATTTTTTTAAAAAGAAAAGGCCAAGGTCTAACCGTGTTTTAAGATTTTGAAATTAAATAAAAGTACTTATTCAGAAATGCATTTAATGCTTTGTTCCTGAAAATTACTTAAATGAGCTCAAACTCAATTTGCCCTTGAGGTTTTTTTTTTTTAATCATGAAGCTACAAATGTATTATAACAAGGCATATTGTAATATATATAATCCTGTACTCATTACTATGTCTATCAGTTTATTTTTTTTCTTGGATTGAAATGTACTAAAATTCAATGTGACATTAAAATGCAAATTTTCTATTTATTTGAGTATCAGATTGCTTTCTGATATAGCCTGGTTTCGGTGTTTCTCTATATTTTTAAAATACTGCTTAAAACAGCCACGAACTGGTGGCCTGTTGGCTATTCTGAGTATATTTGCATATTGTTGTAATATAATCATCCATTGTTTCCATCTGCATTTAAGAAACAGCTACATATGGAAGTCTACTTAAAACAGGTATCTTTCAGCTTCGTTTTGGCTACAGAGGATGGAAGAAATTACAAGACCAAAAATAGCACATTTGTCTGGAGAATACTTGCCCTGTCTGAGGTATCTTGTACTGAAAATAGACACCAGGTATCTAAAAACACAAACTTCATTACAAATGCTGCGTAACATTTCTGCAAAGTGCATTGATGTCATTTTTAATTGGATGAAAACCTGTTTTAAAATATACTACCTAATAATATGCTCGTGATGGAAAAGTAAACCAGTAAATCTAACACAAAGGCTTTATGTCTTTGTTTACAGCATGATCCAATTAATTACTTTGAACTGTTACGTTACAGCATAGCAAGAGAAAGAGTTTAGGCTTGTACGGAGTATAAAAATGTACAGACAAAGCAGTCTGAGTTGTAATACTTGAGTTGCAATAGCAATACCGCTGTGTTCTGTGCTTCAGTGCTCTTAGAAAGGGGTACAGAATTAACTGAAGTTCTTGAATTGCTGCTACTTTACAGTACTAAACTGTATAGTAGAAGAGTAGGATTTGATCTACCGCAGTCTTCCGGGAGAGTTGCCCTCTTCAACATCTTTGTAAATCAGCTATTGAACCACATTGTTCTTTAAAAGAAGGCTTATAATAGCTGGATGTGAGCTAATAACAGATGCTGAGACCATGTCAGTCTTAACTAAGATCTAAATACAAGCCTTGTTTGAAAAATTTCTTTCAACATATTTAAGAACAAGCTAAAAATGAAAGACAGTGAATGGACAGTTAGGAGAACTGTTAATGGACAAAAACAGTGCAAATAACTTTTCTAGCTGTTAGAATATTGCGTATGACCGGAATCAGCACTGGCTAAAAGTCAGAATGCTATTTTTCTTACCTGAAATAAAAAGCTAGTTTTAAATATATTCATAATAAAGAGGTATTTTACTGTGAAGTACTCTATTACTGTGTTTCTCTCTCTGCTTATTCAGTCCTGTGATAGTCTTAATTCCTTATTTTCAAAGGACAGTATCCTACAGGTTCAGTTCTACTAGTAGGTGAACATAAGAAGATTTGTATTACTTATATTTTTTCCTGTTGTGTTAATTTTCAGTCTGTGGGATAACTTTACACCTTGAACATCAAATTAAATTATAGCTTCAATAAAGCAATTTATAAGTAAATCAGCTATTCTGTTACTTTTTTGAACTGGTATGCTGTATCCTATTTAGGGGTAACCACTCCCCAGCTGAAGCTGACCTGAGTTTCAGCTGAGGCATATGGCATACCTGGAGTTCTTGATTTCTCTCAAAATTTTGGATGTCACTTGCACTTTTTTGTTCCTACCCCTTTTAAAGTGGAGAACTTTAGAACTTGCTTGGTAGGCTTTAGGGTATTTTGTGTAGGTAAAGCACTTTCTCTGAGAAATTTTGCTGTGGCAATTGTCTTAATGTGAATTACTATTTGTTTATATTCTATTTTTAAATATAAAGACAAGCTTTGTATTGTGAAATGTTGATGTACTAGACATTATGGCTTGTAATATGGACTTGTAAAATGATTGTGTTTATGAAGTGTATTACATCTTATGCAGCTTAGTGCCCCTTTATATGAAGGAATTTTTAACTTATGCAATTAAGCAATTGCTCTTCCTGAACATCTGCAACAGGAGTGACAATTCTGCTTTCAAGTTCTCCTTAGCTGCCCCTTTTTTGTATGTCTGTCTTTAATCCTGCAGGTAGAATTAAACTTTAAAATCGTTGTTAATTTTGGTTACATCACTGCTGCTTCTTTAAGCTTTCTTTATGCTTTACACGTCAAAAGCAGTTCTGGCGGCTGGTCCCGCTGGGAGCGCTGCAGCGCAGTTCACTGCTGAATGGACACTCAGCCCAGGGTTAAAAGTGTTGCGTAAGACTCAACATCCTTCTAGATGTGTTCTCTTTAGGGCATGACTCCAGCCGCATCTACACCAGTGATGTAGTTTTGTGCAGTTTGGGAGTAAATCCTTCTCGTCCCCACTTGCCACATCCCAGTTTGGCTGACAAAAGCAGATTTGTGCTCTTGAGTTCAGTTCTTCTGGAGAACTGGGGACTGGGCTCTGGGTGTGCACCAGGTGCCTGCCAACTCCTAATGGTGACCTGGGTCTGTAGCAGCTGTTTCCTTCAGGCTTGAAACACCCACGTGTTGAGGATGTCTGGAGGATCAGATTAGGCATGGCCTTCCGATCACCAGACTGTATATACTGTAGGTGTAGAGGTTGAACATCAGCTGTTTGATTCTACAGACGCACTCCTGTCGTACTGAATTGCTTGCTGACCCAGACGTAACTTCTGCTGCATTTGTTTACGGGAAAGGCTGAAACTGTTCTTCCTCTGATGCAACTGTAAACTAGGTTTAGATTAAACTTAGTTTGTTCATAACCTTGAAGTGTCAATTTTTGTGTGATAGTATCAACTCTGTAATACATCCGAACTGTTTATTTTGGTGGAAAGGAGAAAATTCGCATTAGATTTAAACAACAAGAAAAAAAATATTTTTTTTCCCCACAGCTAAAGGAAAGGAACTGTGAACATGTACTTGATTCCTTCTGTGAAAGTGAATACTTGGTAGGCAATATTTTCCTTTGCCACTGTGATTGGCTTACCTGTAACTGGTATTGCTGAGCACAGGAAGGGATAAGAGCAGTAGCAGTTGCCTTAAAGGATATATTCAGTAAACACATTTAGACTTCTCTGTGCATCGTTCCTTGCAAATCGATAAAGTTGTGCAGGGGAACATGTTAGGTTTTTTTCCTCTTGAGCATGTAGGGACTTTTGCCTGACTAGCTGTAGTTTGAAATAACTTCAGATCTGAAACAACTTCCAGCTTACGGGTTGTAAGTGTGCCTGCTAAAGTAGTATTTGGTGGTTGGGTTTGGGGGCACACCACTACATGCTAATAATGACTTGTAGTAAATACTCATTTCTGTTCTGTATTTAAATATGCTTAATATTTTTCAATGTCAAGTGTATACCGAGTGCAGCCACTGTGTAGGCATCAGTGAAAGAATTGAGAGTGCTTCCTTTAATAAGTAGTTGCCCAGTGTGCAACTCAAAGTTTGAGTTACCCTTCAAGATTATTTCAGAAATTACTTAGGAATTATAACAGCTTTAGCACAACACTGTGAATGCAAGACAAGTAGTGTTGTGAGGAGGGGTTCAGAAAAACGTGCTCCTGATCTCTTTCTTAACAGGTATGCTCAGAGGGGTTGCCAATTACAGTGCAACAGCCTCCCAAGGCAAAAGTCACCTCTGGTGGTACATTTTGGTCCCATAGGGTAAAGAAGGGATTCGATATCCACAGAGCAAATGTCCTTATAAGTGTGCAAAGGAAAGCCAGGCGGTGTCCTTTTTTGCAAATGAAGTGTTCATGAACCTAACTGAAAAAAATCACAGCCACAAGCTCTCGAGTACAGAAAAAATACTTGTCTTTCATTATCTTGGGCTGTAGTGGATTTAAAATATTTCCCTTCTGCCTGCTTGAGCTGCCTCCCTGCCAGACCAGGGTGCTGGCTGTCTTGGGTAGGGGATGATGGGAGTGTTGTCTCAGACTGGGCATCTGCTGCAGAAACTGAGTACCAAAAGTTAGGTGCCCAAAGGAAGAAATGTTCAAATTCTTCCTGCGTGGTGAAGATGCCAGAAGGGCCCATCATGCAGCAGGAGACCAAAACATAAGTCCTGGGATTTGGGATGCCGTCATGCTGCCCTTTCCCAAGTAAGGCAATACATCCAGTTACAATGCAAGATCTGTCAGTAAGATTATAAGAGGTACAAGACTGATCTATTATGACTTTCCGGGCAGAGCGCTCACAGCAGCCGCCTTTGGTCCCCTCTTCTGTGGGCTCTGGCCTCTGCTGCCATCTGCCTGGGCACATGGGCTGTGCCTGAGCCCGGCCTTGCCCCTGGCACAGCACAGCCTGGTGCTGCTGCAGCTGTGCTGCCCAGCAAAGCCTGGCCTAACCCCCGCAGAACTCCTGAGGCTGCCGCCCCAAACTCCTCTGTGACCCTTCTGTTAATAACCTGCTATTTGTACGTAATCTAGCACGTGATCCTCTTGTCTGTTGGTCTAACTGTGCAGTAATAACTTCCACATAATTTAGAAATGTAAGAAGGAGACTTGGAAAACTAGTAAGTGAATTACAAAATAAATCAATATTCAAAAGACAAACAGGTTTTTTAATACATTTCCAACTTTGCTTTTAGCTGCACAAGCAACTGGAATAGAAATCTGAGTCTTCAAGAGCCATTAGCAGTTTTAAACTAAATAGCAGGAAGAAAAATCTGCTTCCTTCTTTCCTTTTACATGATGCTGCAGCGTTAAGCCAGCTTTCAGATGCTTTAAAACTGGTGAGCTCTGCAAGTCTTTCACTTCATTGTAAAAATAGGAACATGAGGTAGCAAAAATATGACAATATGACTGGACAAAAAAAAAATCGTGGTTAAAGACTCCAAAGTTCAGATATTCAATTGGAAGATTTATGAACAATAGTGGTGTCAGAAATCTTGAAATCCTTGAATGGAAAGCAAAAACTCATCTTTTTATTCCACGGTGTGGCAGGATCAGCTGCATCTCAACCATATGTGGCAGAACAGAGACTTGTCTGCTCTGAATAATGATAAAGATTGTCCTTTCTCTCCAAGTTCTTGTAGAGCTTTGGTAGTATTAGTATTATGGTAGACATTAGGAGAAGTTAAATTTTCATTGCTGCTTCTTAACCTCTTTTAGCTGTGGGCATACAGAACAGCTTGTTCACATTTTCCTTTTAACAGGTTTTACGTATTTGAAGAGCATCTCCAGACTATGTAGCTTTTAGGCTGAAGATGGAATCCAGCAACTCTAATTTCTACATGAGATCCAGTCACTTCTCTACATCCTGCTTTTTTTTCCCTGTTCATTTTGAGAAGCTTGTTTTTTCTCTGCATATTGTTCATTTTGGTCCTCATGATTAGCAGGCTCTCATGATGTTAACATAGTATTTGGATTTGCTTTTGCTAGAATCTGGCCCTGAATGCTATTATATTCTCTAGTGTTGTCTTCATCAGCAATTAGAAGACTTCCGTTATAATTTTAAAGCCCATGCTAAATTAAGGAGGAAAAAAAAACCACCAAAAAAGCAACACGACCAACTACTGCTAGGTATGTGTGCCTGATGTTATGCTTCTCTACTGACAAAGTAGGCGGTGGGAGTGTACAAAAATGAGGCAGTTCTGTATCCTAATGCTGTGGACCAGCCAGCAAATGGATTCTGAGCTAAGAGCATCCTGGAAAGAAGAGTCACGGGCTGCTTGAACTTG
This sequence comes from Caloenas nicobarica, assembly GCF_036013445.1. Taxonomy (NCBI): domain Eukaryota; kingdom Metazoa; phylum Chordata; class Aves; order Columbiformes; family Columbidae; genus Caloenas; species Caloenas nicobarica. Next base: position 27,452,516 of record NC_088245.1, on the reverse strand, counting down.
TCCAGGGTGATGAACTGCAACCTCATTATCTGCGATATTTGTGCCAACAGCAGGCACTTTGTTTAGCAGTACCTTGTAGGTATTGGTCAAAACAGAGGAGCTGCAATGTGCCACCCTCTTTAGTGCTAGGCATTACATAATATATTTTTTTCCTACCTTTTTTTTATGTGGAGGAAAAGAAAAGGCATCAATGATCAGTCAGAGTTGACAAGGCAGCCTAAGCTAGGAGTCCAGGAGGATAACTTGTTCTGTTTTCAGACGCACTGAAGTGCATCTCACCTCTCTTTCCCTAGTATAGCTGATACAACATCCATGCAAGCATTTTCCATATGTCCCAGCAGTTCTGTGTGTAGGGATAGGGACAGGTAGTATCCTCCACCAAGCGAGCCAGAACTTCTCATAAAGTATCAGAAAAGACTGTGTCATTCAAGAGCCCATTTAAAGTTCCTGTAGGCGTGTACTGAGTACGTAAAGCCCTTTAGCTGTCACAGATGTCAGGAGCCAGCTCAGTTGCAGACAACTAGACCTGAGAGATGCTGCTAAGAAAGTAAAAGCCATATGCTCATGAAGAATTGAAGTGCTGCTCCTGTTCCTTTGCTGCAAGGCAAAGACAGAAGTTGCTACGTAACTGATTCTCTGGGTGCACAAGAATCCGTTCAAGTCAGTAATGAGTAGGTGTCCTGTCCCAGTTCGTTACTAAACTTAGTGAGCCGTCATCTTCCATTTAAGAACTTGTCTAACACTCCTTAGCTCTTTCAGCTGGATACTGTGTGCCTTGCAGTCCTACCAGAAGTTGGTGTGACCAGAGTTACTCTACCTGAATGTAAATGAAGAACGCAGAAAGTGCCAGTATGTAATTTCCCAGAGAATAAATCCAGCTACCTGATACTTCACCCTCCTGATTAGATCCTTTCAGACATAGTAAGGTTGCTACCCAAATTGGAGCTGCTGACACAGTGTGTTAACCCAGTGCCTGCTGTCAAAACACAGATGATGACAAGGTTGAGGAACAGGGCAGTAGCAGATGCAACCTTGGCAATCCATGATGAAGGATTGTTGTTCTAGGAAAAATCAAATTTCCCAACAAAGTAACAGACCCAGTGTAAGACTTTCCAAGATTATCTATAGCAGTGGATTTTTCACTCCAGATGATGGGTTTGCTACAATCATGTGGTCATCTTTGGTGGTGGAGATCACCACAGAAAATGAAAACATGGGAGCAGCAACTATTCCTATGCCCTTTGCTCAGAACCTCTTGTAGTCTATTGATGAAATTGTAAGGAAAAAAATCCTTCCATGTAGCTATTTGTGCCTGCCAGCAAGGTTAGGAAATGCTGAGGGGAAAGAATGGCAGTGTGTGGGTGAAACTCCCTGCATGTACCCACCAGGGTTTTCATCTCGTCCTTCTTCCCTGCTGCTGTGCAGAGGAACTGATTCGGTTAGCAGGGTGAAGACAAACTGGCCTCATTAGCTGCTCTGATTATGTCTAACAGAAAGTGGAGTGAGCCAACACGGGAGTCAAATGTAAATGGGGATTCATCAGATGGGCTTTTGTCTGGAACTGAGGTGGAACGGAAGAACTCCTGTTGGAGCAGCAGAGGGGAAGGTAGGTCACTAACACCAATTAGCCAGAGCAGACTTGGGGTAGCCTGGAGGAGAGGGCTTCCTAAGGATTTAAAATCTCTGCACAGAAGATAAAAGTGCAAAATAGAAAAACTAAAGCCTTTGGAAACAGTCTATATATTGGGACGCAAAAGGCCTAGCAGCTGATATTCTGGGAGGTGGGGGGAAAGAAAATGTACAAGTATCTCTAGTAAAAGCAAAGGGAGAAGCACAAGAAAGCCTTCTCTTCCTTTCCAAAAATGGCCAAAATGCAGAAGCAGGAATTAAAACTAGTCCTGTTTCTAAAGGACAATGTGTGGAAAGGGCAGGGTATATTAAGAAGGGAAGGAATTGAAAGCCACTCAGATAACTACCAGCTGTGTGCATCGCTCTCACCAGCGCACAGGACATCCCTGATGCTGGCCTGGTCACCTCTGTCGCACCTCTGGCGGGAGACCTCACAGAGAGAACGAGTCCGAGAGAAAGAGCTTCCCAGAAATACTGAGAAATATTCTCACCAGTCTGTATCTGTGTAAAGCACTGGTGTAAGAACTGCTGTGCTCCATTTCTGTCTTCAGAGCCGTTGCAGAGCATTTTTGTGCCAGAGCTGAGCCTGCCGCCCTGACCTCGGTGCCTTCTCCCAGCCACTGCAGCACTCTGCTCACCCTACAGCTGCAGAGCCACCACCCTGCTCCCCATGCTGCAGTTGCTGTTGGGATTTAGGAGGATTTCGTCTCCGTGTAATCCTCCTTACAATCCTCCTTTGCTATGGGTCTGCTCGTGTTTCTCACCTTGGGGCGTGCAAGCCCGGAGAAGCTCAGATTTGCGGAAGTACTTGCTTTTTCAAACTGATGTCAGACTGGAGTTCAACAAGTATGATGTCACGAGTATTCAGCAATGCCCAAGATCCTGTATTATAGAATCACAGAATGTCCTGAGTTGGAAGGGACCCACAAGGATCATTGAGTCCAACTCCTGTCCCTGCACATGACAACCCCACAGCTCACACCATGTGTCTGAGGGTGTTGTCCAGTCTCTTCTTGAACAGTGTCAGGCCTGGGGCCGTGACACCTCCCTGGGGAGCCTGTTCCAGTGTCCAGCACCCTCTGCGTGAAGAACCTTTTCCTCATGTCCAACCTGAACCTCCCCAGCACATCTTCCTGCCATTCCCTCGGGTTCTGCTGCCATTCCCTCTAGTTCTGACTGTATTATATATAGTGACTATATTTAGTGTTATTCCTTCTCTATCACAGCTTTCTGTTTGCAAAAGAGATTATGGAAATAGTCCATATGAAGCCTATGAAGTACTTGGTACTATAGTGGCAAGCATCATGAAAGAAGCCATCAGGGAATGAACAACACTGTATCTATAGCAGGATTTCAATAACGGGTACTAAAGGAGGCCAGGGATATGTACTGAATAATGGGACCGCAGGTATCAACTGGCACTTGAGTACAAACAAACCTTGTCCTTAACAAGCCGGTGGGGTATGTGAGAAATACAAAGTGTTTCCTGGGGCTGCAGGCACCCACCTCACCCCTACCTGTGTAACAGTCTCAGCTAAGCCTGTCCAAGTACGCTTGGCTGTGCAGTAAATTCAGAGCTGTATGATAAGAGATAATAAACGAGGTATAAACTAGCAGTAATTTATGACAAGGAAACTTATTTTGCTTTGGACTTAATGACACTTGCAGGCACGAGAAGAGAATCTTCCCAGACCAGGAGGGATTCCATCACCTTACTCTTCTGTGCTCTTCACAATCACAAGGAGGCTGAAATACAAAAATGTTCTATAAAAGCATCTCTATAACGTAGAAATCACCTAGGTCTGAGTTTGGCTAAAGAGCACACAATCTATTTGAATAATGTGGAAAAAAAGAGATATGAACTATTCCGATTAAGAGGGGAAGAAAGGCCTACTGTGAAATCAATGAAATTTCGTCTTGAAACATGATTCAGGTAACAAATGTGAGCATCCCATTTCAATGTGAGGTATGAAGTTGGCACCAACACTTAATACGGAGTTTTGGTTTTGGATGTTGGGCAACTCAGGTGTCTGTACCAGCTTCATTCTCTCTTTCCTGCACCCATCACCTTCCCACACAGGGCCTGAGACAGGCTGCAGGGTCTGTCAGCTCTTGCTAAACAAATGGTTTATAGGCAAGGGCTGCATTCCCCAGCCTCCTTAGAAGTGAGAAACACTGCTCTGAGGTTATTCTGCTGCTTCATAAGCATTTGGAGAATGCATTATCTTAAGCCTTAGGCCAGGCTAGCTCTGAAATGTCACTTTTGCAGCCAGGCTGCTTTTACTCAAGAAATGGCCATCAGGGTTTTTCCTTTCCAGAAAGGAAAGGAAAAACCTCCTCTTTCTCCTTAACAGACTACACCAGGGTTATCAACAAAGTTTTCTGTTCAGGCAGATATTATTTTGTACATTTTCTCACTACATATCATCAAAATATGTTTCTCCTTTTTCCACAATATTATAATCTAAATATAGTGAGGTAAATGTAATTTGGGATAGTGATTGTATCATTACTAAAAGAGGAGGCAGGATGGACTGGATGAAAGGATGCCATGAGAAACGAATTTGGATGTGAAGAACGACTGCTGGGTACACAAGAGAGAATGCCGTGAACCAGCAAGAATGTAGATCAAGCAAAACAGACTGAAGAGCAAAGGAGGGAAGAAAGCAGGGTATGAAGAACCTAACATGTAAGACACACAATTGTTCTGTTGTCTGAATTTAAAGACAAGAGCTCATGGAGACCTTCATCTGTGGAGGGAAAAAGAAGATGGGGGCTCCATGTTGTGCAGAGAGAGGTTTTCTCACTAGTGATGCACTGGATGGATCTGAAGAGCTGAGACGAGCAGGCCAAGGAGGAAAGAACTGCATGGGGCAAGGTGAAAAGATATTTTGGTACTTGATTTTGCAAAGGCTTAACAAGATTTCGAGCCAAATCTAGCTGCGATATAAGGAAATTGTGTGCCATTTGGATGCGACCTGCTTCCACGGCAGAGGATGTGCTGCTTGCCCCATCCGTGTCTGCCGGCGGTCAGAGCCGTTCTCCTCCGCAATAGCTGCCAGCCTCAAGCAGCAATAATTATCTGTGCGTGAGTCAGCACTGCGACTGCTCGATTTCCTCCATCTGAATTTCTGGAGATTAAGTTAAATATAATTGCCAGTGGATTTCTGTGTTTCTACCAACGTGTAGCTGGTAAAGATGCTGTGTTGACAAATGATAGGGGAAAAATAAACTATGCACCGCTAATTGTAGGTTTCAGAGGAGAGAAATTGAGACCTTTTTCTCTCTTAAAAAGCTTTGTTTATTAAATATAATATCAATGCCCAGCAAATTAAAGATGACTCTTAAGAAAAAATGGACAAGATACCGAACAACGAAAAACATCTGTGTCTTCTCCACCTCCTGCACCCACAAATGCATCTCCTTCAAAAAAGAAAAAGGGAGATTTATTGTTTGGCTCCAGTCCAAGGCATGGATGGGGGGAGCTGAGCTCTTGTCCTTTTCCTCGACCTAAACAGGGGAGGGAGAAACCAGCACTGGTTCCCTCTGGGCTTTTCGCCATCTGTCTCTGGCTCCCCATTTCTCTCACAGCCTTGTTTGCCTCCCGTGACGTACAGAACGTGTGTGGATGCAGATGCCAGACTCTGACTTGCCGAGAGCTCTTTTTGACCAGGGGCCAACCTCACAGCTCGCATGATTCCTTTATGAATCCTCAGCACGTACCATCTTGTACAAACACCGACGTGTCTTGGTCCACCACCTGATTTTTACAAAAGGTCTTCATAAAATGCCTCAACGAATGCATGCAACCACCTACTTTGTAAAACTATGTAAGGATTACTGGGCATTTTTTCCTTGGATTAAATAAACAAGCAAAACAAACCAACCAAACAAAAAAAGTGCTTTAGCAAATGTGTGTGTTTGGGATGGGCCACTCTGTCTTGCACTGATGCTCAAGTGTGCTGTTGGTCAAGGTGGAATGAACTCCCATCTCATTTTTAGGGAGAAAAGTCATTTGTAAGGCAAAAAAAAGCAAAAGATGAAGACGGGTTTGGGTTTGGGTGGGTTTTGTTTTGTTTTGTTGGGGTTTTGGTTGGGTTCTGTTTGTTTGCTTTTGTTGTTAGGGTTTTTTTCATTTTGTTGTTGTTGTGGGGTTTTTTTGTTTTGTTTGCTTTGTTTTGTTTGTTCATTGGTTGGTTTTTTATTTCAAGCACTACCAGAAAATACTGAAACACTGCTCTGAGTCGCACCAACTCTTTGGTAACACCTTTCTTTGCATTCACATCTGATTCTTCACTGAGCCAGTTCTAACTCGTTTTCTGCAACTTGTCTTACAATTGAGGAAGCTTGTTGGTTGATTTTCTTGTCAGTAAAGATTAAAGCTACTTTCAGGCAGTCTTTCCTCCCTCCCCTACAGCTGCCCAGACACATTCTACATCACCCCGTTTTCTGGCAGAGCCCATGGTCACGGACAGCCCGGTGGGTTGAGGGGAGTTCGACTTGTCGGCGTTGTCTCCATCTTCCTTCGGTTTAAGCGGGTCTCTGGGTATCCGAAGATTCAGCTCCCTCAAACTCAGCTCTGCCGATTTCTGAACCGATAAAACAGGCAGAGCTTCATGCTCATGTTCCCACCTCCATACTGCTTTGGAAGTAATAAGGAAGATGGTTTTTTAAAGGTTTTTGACAAGTGGTGCTCGAGGCATGTGAATGCTTATTTGACTTTTCCTCATTAGTAATAGTGGCATATTTTTAAGTATCGCTGTCTTCCTTTAAGCAGAAGAATATTCTTGTAATACCATAACATCTCACTTTTAAGATGGGGAACAGAAACTTCAGCCTGGGCACACTGTTCTGAAGTCTGTAATTGCATACTTTTGAAATATTTTTGTTCTAATATAAATTGATTAAATTGTAAGTTAAGCATGAATTTTTATTTCAGTCTTTCTTAGCATATTTTCAGTTCTCCAGACTGTTACTAAGGACCGTGTGCTTTAGCTGAAAACAGATTTTTCGTATATGTTTAAGCCATTTTTTTCAGACTTGGCTATGGCTGAAAAGTGCTGCACATGGGATCCCATGAACTCTCCTCCAGTGCTTTCACTCGCATTGGCACGTTGTTTTTCACCATCACTGACTTCAGTTTAGACTGCCATCTCCAGTTCATCCCTGATATTGTTTAATATGTATCTGATACGTTTAATAGGTGCACTATATGCATATGTATTTATGTGTGTATTGATACACGTGTAGATATATGCATGCATGCATATGTATGCATATTGTTGGTTAATATTTATCTAGTTTAAGAGGTGCTGGGCATTACACTGCTTAGCTGGATCCAGTTGTTAACCAGGCGTCAGCTGAAGGTCAGGGGGATGTCTGGCTCCTCTGAACCAAGCTGACCATGTTTCCCAGCATTCGCAGATGCCTGGAGCCGATATGGGTCTTGTTTGTGCCCTTTCTGAACGTCCTGGACGATTGTGCCTGCCCATCTCTTGGCTGCCAATAAAACTGCTGCAATCTTGTTTTATAACTGGGCTCCAAGGGGATTGTACGTTATGGGCCTAGACAAAGTTATTGATCTCTGAAATGTTCAGATAGAAGACATTTTAAGGTTTATTAAAAATAAATAAATAAATACAATCATTGTAAAAACCCTTTAAAAACCTCATTACTTTGGATCTCGACCCATAAAAAGATTGGGTGGGCAGAATTTCCAGACTAAGCTTTTGCTGCATAGTGCTCCCACCTTTTCCTTCTCACATGCCAGCACCCAAGTTCAAGAACGTTTCTTTCTTCTGGAAAAAAACGATAATTTCACTGTACCTCATGTTTAGTAACTGTCACCACTTCTACTTCCTGATTTCATTTAGCGAAGTCATCAACAGTCGTATGAGAAACTAGGAACCCTGAACTCAGCTTATGGGAAATAAATTAGTAGCATTCACATTTATAGGTATTATTTGGAGGTAGGAACTGGGGTACCTGAGGGGTTCTGTGAGGAAGCACTTAAATGAGCGCAAGAACAGAGTTTAAAATCTTAGTAGAAAGGTAAAAGTCTCTTTTCAAAATTATTTTTGTCCAGTGATCACTTCAGCTGTGTTCTGTTCTGTCTTGATTTAGCAAATGAGTGCCTGGAGCCAGATGAAACTTAATAAAAACAAGTCTCTGTGCTGAACAGTTTGCTTTTTTGACTTGTGAAATGCATGTTTTAAGGCTTTGTGTTAATACTTGGCACGCCTTCCTACCAGAATTGAAAGGACAGATAATTTGCGTTAAACAGAGCCTGAACTGTGAACTTATGTTTAATGACAGCTTTAGTATTTAATAGGGACAACAGAAATGTAATTTGTCGTGTGAGTGCACCAAGCCAGTCATGAGTCAAGTTGTCCTAAGGGGTAACTGCTCTTCACCTCATGCAAACATTTGGGTTTGGACACATGTTTTTTCTTTCATTATTATTATTATTATCATCATCATCATCGTCATCATCACCTTTTGTGTGTAGCACCAAGTAGAAATCCATTGGAATGTGCTGCTGGGAGCCTGAAGAGCTGGACTCCCTTGGCAAATTGTTTTTTAAATACTTCACGCTCACTGTAAAATGCATCAAATTACTGCAAAATATAAATAACTGCTGTAATTCCAGGGGAAGAAGAAACAGTGGTGCTTAGAGGAAGAAAGGCAAAAAATTAATAACTGTGCTTTAAGTGGGTGCAGTTCACAGCATTTTGATCTTCTAGTAATACAGGGGATATAAAGAAAGTGTAGCTGAAGAAATCAACACAGTTCACTCCAGTCTTTCAATAAAAGACAGCTTAATAGAATGAAAAGCTTTTTATAAAAATACATTTTTAAAAAGCCCCATAAACCACTGCTGTCTTTCATACATAAAAGGAATTGATCACAGTTGTATAATATAAGCAATAATATCCTGAAAATTAAAATAGGTAGAGAAAAAATTATAAAAGTGACAAAATTGCCTTTTTTTACTAATCCATAAGAGAATGTGAGATTAATATTTTGAGTTATAAATAACTGCATGATGTAATAATGTCAACTTTTTCAGATGTGACTTATGTCTTAAGTGTTTGTAACTGGAAGGGGAAGCTAAAATATTTGAAATGTGGTTTTCTTTGGTATGTATTTAAACTATAAATGACCTTTTTGTAGCTAAAGGCCATCTGTATATTATAATTTTAAAAGTTTTGTGGTATATTAGCAGGAAAAAACTTGTGTCATTCTTGTACCAATATTCCAATATAGGGACTGCAGTCCTTAGATTGCACAGGACACAGCTTCAAGTTTCTCCATCCAGCTTCAAGTCCCATAGCACATTCTGGAAGAAAATATTTGTGAACCTTGATGCTTTTGCTGCTATGTGAGACGGTATCAATTCGTATAACTATAGATTTATTTTGGTATAATGTCTTTAGATATTGTAAACTTTCTGGAAAAGCTACTATGTTTTTCTCCATGGTGACTTTTTCATTGGCAGACTAATGAGTCCCGGGACACAGTGGCAACACCAGTTGGAAAAAAAATTTTTTGTTCTTTTGGTACTGCTTAAGAAATACTACCTGTTTCTTAAAATGCCAGAAAGTATTACCCTACTGGATCCTGAGTATAGAAACACGTGAGAAAGATCCAAACAAATTGCAATGTACACTGCATGCTTACTTAAATGTTTGTAATCTGTGTGACATCAAAATAAAAGTCGGGATCAGTTCTGTTTAATGGCCTATTTTTTTCCCCTTCTGTTGCCAAGACTAAATACCTTATTGAGTCATGGAAGAGGAAAAAATACATTTCACAAAAGTACAATTTTGTGACTTGGCGACTGTGTGTTACCAACACTATTTTAATAAGGCGCCCTTACTTCTCGTGCTATATAGTATCTTCCAAGGCGGGGGGAGCTTTAGAGTTCAGGGCTGCTGGGCATTGACCACACAAACACACAGAAGCAAAACTGTCGTTTTACACCGGTGATATTATCCATGCGAGACGCTTAGGCAAGTAAACTGCCTCTTTAGGCTTAAAGTCCTGTTGCATTGCGAAAATACCGCCTGAAATTCTTGTTTAAAATAGTAAAGACGTGGGGGGGAAAAAAAAAAAAAAAAGTTGCACGGCCTTGGTGTTGGTTTTTCTTCTTATTTTCCTTTTAATCGCCCTCTTCCCCGCAGCCTCTCGCCGTTTCCCCGCGTTTCATCATGCAGCCGCCGGGGCGGGCGGGCCCAGCCCGGCCGGGGCAGCTCCGGGGCCGCCGCAGCGCGGCGTGTGTGTCCGTGTCCGCGTCCGTGTCCGTGTCCGTGTCCGTGTCCGTGTCCGCGTCCGTGTCGGTGTCCGTGTCCGCGTCCGCGTCCCCCCCGCCGCCGCCTTGGGTACCGCGGGACGAGTTTTCTGCGCTCCGCTCTCCCTTCCCCGCCCCTGGGAGGCAGGAGGAGGAGGGGGAAGAGTTGCAAAGGGACGTGGCTTTGCCCAAAAACCCACCCGCCCAGCCGGAGCTGCGGGGGGAGGCCGGGGGTGTCCATTTCAGCGGGCGGTGCTCCGGGAGCGGGGGAGCCGGCTCGGGGAGGCGTGAATCATCCCGCAAACACACGCTGAGAGGTTGTGGCAGCAGAGAGCAGCGTTTGGGTCGATTTTTTTTTTTTTTTAAATTTTTTTTTTTTTCTTTCCCCAAAAAACATGGCTGAAGCTGGGACGGGCTTTTTGGAACAGCTGAAATCTTGCATCGTCTGGTCCTGGACTTATCTCTGGACGCTGTGGTTCTTCATCATGCTCTTCCTGGTCTACATCTTAAGGGTACCCCTGAAGATCAATGACAATTTAACCACAGGTACGGTGCGATCATCCCCGCGGTCCTTTCACCCTCGGGGAAAAGGGAAGGAGAAGGAGAGGTCCGGCTGCCCGCGGGGGAGAAAACCCACGGAAGGGCTCGAGTGTTCCGTCCCGTTAAGGGCCGGGGGGGTCGGGGGAGTAGGGTGGTTCTCCCCTTCCCCGAAGCTCTCCCGTTAGGGGTTGCCCGGGGTGGTGGGGGGTTCCCGGGATCCCCCGGGCTTTTGCGTTTTCTCCGCGGCACGTCGCTTGCTGGTACCGGTGAGATTTTGTAAGGGCTGGGTTGAGTAAATGTTAGCTTGTGGTTGAGCCTTGCCTTGGTGTAGTTAGCCCAGGGAAGGCTTGAAGGTACGCCGAGAGCTCAGCTGAGTTTCCTCCTGGAGGTGGGAGCCTTAAAGTAGTTGTGCTGCGGCAGGAACAGGCTGTGGAGATGCCAGCGTCACTCAGAAGGTGCTTCGTGGTGGGCAGAGGGATCATCTCCTGGTGGGGTGGCACTCTCTGCTGCGGGCTTTGCCCGCTCAGTGAGCCACCGGAGGGATGATGCTTGGTCCTGGGGCCAGCCAACCTCCTGCTGCTGCCCGGGTGTGCGGGGCACTGGAGGGGCTGCTCTGGCTCCCCCTTTGTGCTCTGAGTAGAGGTAAAGAAGTCAAGATAACTTCAGGGGTATAGGGCAAACTGGCTTTGCCCTAGGTGAGGCTTGCTGTTTTCTGGAGTTGTATTTCACGCTGGGCCTCTGCGAAAGGAGTAAACGTATTAATTTTTGACTAGCAGGCTCTTTGAGGAAAAAAACCCCATTATGTCTGGTTTTCAAGTAATGGCTTAAGCTGTTTATAATGGTTTTACAGCGTAAATGATGAGCAAAACTGTATTCCCCCCACCAAATGTCATGCTTTTTTCTGTACTTTTGAGACTAACTGGGAATTGTAGGAGCTTGAGCAAAAAAATGCAGCTTGTTCAATTCACAAGCCTAAGTCAGGAACAACCAAAAGTAATTTACATCTCGTGTTCACTTGGTCTCAATTTGTTTCCATAACAGGCTTATCTTTGATGTGGACTGAGTAAATATGTAAATACAAACCCATCTTCAGTTGCAGGGCAGTTCATTCTTTCTGGGAGCTTTCTTAGGAACAGGTGGCACAGGTACATATGAGGAATTCCAAAGGAAAATTATATTTGTGGAAAATTCTTGGTTGCTTTTGAGCATAAAAAAGAACTGGTTATTATGGGGAATATGTGTGGATTTGGGTAGTATATGGAGTAGAATTAACATATTTTCCTGTACCATTTATATTCTACTTAAGTATTTTTTAACAGGATTAAAACTTTTGTTTCTGGTAAAAATTAGATATCAGCTTATTCTTCTGGTGATAATAAATAATATGCCGGAAGATTAACACTGTTGCAATGGACTTTGACTGTTAAGACTCACAAAGGCAGTATGGCCACTACTGTATTAAATCAAAAGTAACTTACGTAGTTAGTGTTAGCCAGCCTGAATAAGGCAGTTATGTCTTTATCTTGAAATTGCTTATTTTTCCTTCCTATCTACTGTGATAATTTAATTTCCTCCCCACACACACACTGGAGAAGGCGATTTGTTTTGGGGGCAGATGAGATGTCACCCATGTGGCATCCCTCTTGCTGGGAAGCCAAATGTTATCTGAGCACTCTTTACCCGTCTTTCCAGCCTGTTCTTATTTGATAAGCTTTTGGCAAATCCAGCATCAACGAGGAATAATTAAAACAAAAGATTCAGCATACTGCAATTTTCATTTTAAGCGTAGACAGTAAACACAGTTAAAACCAGCTTTTAAATACAATTTTGTTCAAACTTTTTCAATATGTCCTTGAACAACTATCCTGTTTGTTCTGATGTTGCTGCACACTGGTTAGAACAGGATGTAATTCTTGTTACTTGATTCTTAATAATTTATGTAAACGTTAAGTCCCAGGTAAACATTGCAGGTCGTGGTTGTCAAGCAACAATGTCAGGATGCTTTTTATGATCATTTTCACTATTGGAAAAAAGTCGCAGACGTCCATTTTTGACCTAATCAAACCCCTCTGATTTTTTTCCTGAGTTTGAACAAAGTAATTCTTGATGCATTTTCTCATTTGAAATGTTAATCCAGCCACCTTCAGCTGAGTCATCTTGGTTTTCATTGAAATGTCCCAAAATGCAAGTAAAATGACAGTATGAAATCTGCAAATCCATGAGATTTTCACACCTGTGTGTTTTAAAGCATTGAGAGGATTAAAAAGCCTGAAGAAATTACTAGTAAGTCCCAAAGTGCGTGATGAAAATGAGTTACCAGGGAAGAACCACAGGCACAATATGGCTCTTATGCATCCTCTGTTCCTAAGTGGGGTTTATTAAAAAATCAGCACTGTCAGTAACTTGAGGTTTTTTGTTTTGTCTTGTTTTTCGAAGCTTTCGTGAATGGATTAAAAATGATCTGATTTATTGTGGATTTTTTTTTCCCCAATTGATCACAGTAGGATCCTGTCAGTGGGTTAAGGTTGCTCATAAAATACCACAGCAACTGGCCTCAGATGTGATACTAATCAAATGGACCTCAGTGATGTAAAAATAGAAGTATAAATGTTGCTGCTAAAACTGCTGCATGATGTAAAGAAATAATAAGGTGATTAAAAACAATGACTGGGCGTTTTCCCAAAATAAGCTGGATCTGTTGGTGAGCTGAGGTCAAACAAACTGGTTGTCCATACCACCAGACTCAAGCTTCAACAGCTGGTCAGAGAAATGCAGTTCCACAGGTATGATTTGCACCTCACAGAATAGTGATTTTAAAAGGTTTCAGATGTTTAGATCAAACATCTTAACCCGAGTCCGCAGTGGGCTGCTGTGATTTGAGGGACTAGTGTGGCACGTACGGGAGAGTACCTGCCAGAGGAACTGGGACTTGGTGCTGCTGTGTGGTTTTGTTTTTCCGTGCCTGATGTCAGTGTTTCTAGAATGAAGTTCAAAAGCTGGAGAACGTGGTGGAAAAATGATTTAAGGGCTGGAGAGAAGCATCAGAGATTTTGCTTGGGAGGTGACTGGATTAAAGTAAAGAGGTATTGTCATGGGGGAGAAATAAGTGGCCTTTTAGTCATGAAAATATTAATAAGAATTGAAACTGGAAGCAGAGGGGAAACTCAATGTAGTCATAATCAGGCATTAATTTTTAATGAACCGTGGGTTAGCTACTAAAGGACCCTGTGGGTTTCCCATGTCTGAAAGTCTTCAAATCAGATGGCCAAATCCAAGTCACTAGTGTTCATCGGTTTTCAGCGAGGACTTGGGCAGCCGGCTGTGTGACAGTAGTGGTCAGAGTAATTATGGATGGTTTCACCAAATAGTCCAATGGTCACTTTTAGCTGTAAGTTTTATTAAGATGAAATGTGCAGCCTTTTTTTGCCTTCTTTTGATGTTGTACAGATGTGCATGTCCCCCGCATTGGGTAGCTCTGGTCAGTCATTCTGCATGTTTCATAGAGCTTCCAAGCTTGAAAGTCCTTGCAGTTTGGAGTAGTGTAATTTCAGTATCCTCAGCAGAGTAGATTACTGTGATATAATCAAAGGGAAATCTAGTCTGTCATATTAAAATATTCATGTTAAATCTTCTTGTGGTGTTTCATGGGTTTTTTGCATTTTATTGAAGCTTGATGCACAAATCAAATAATAAAATCCTTTATGAATAAGAGTGTTTGAACTATTATAACTGTACCATACCATTAGCCAGGAAGCAAGAGAGGAGACTTAATATGCCAGGCTGAAATATTAAATGCAGAATAAGTAGTTGAGGAAGGGGATGTTATCATCTTATTCCAAAATAATTAATATAAACATGATTATTTTATATAACATGCTGTATTTTCCTCCCAGGTTGGCACTTGCACAATTTCCGAATGCCACATTAATCTGAACTGAGACACACCTCTTCTAAAAATGTGGAACCCTGCTTGTTTTTCCTGACTTAACAGTTTGGCTTTCTAGTCATATCCTAAGAAGGAGAGAGTCCCAGAAGTTAAACAGTTTCTGATTATTTTATTTATCCTTTTGAAGCAAAAGAGAAGGATTTAATAACCAGAGCGTTAAGTGCAACTGGCTTGTGATGAGGCAGACAGGAGGAAACCTTTGGGTTGCTGAGGATAGAGAAATCAGAAAACCTGATTTCCTAAAAGTGTGGATAAAAAATATCTGGGTATGAGCTCTGGGTTGAATCCAGCTCTGTCAGCGTCTGCAGAGTATTATTGGCTGCCTGTGGGACATCCCACTTCAGCTGCACTGGAGCATCGCCCCATACTCTTACCAGCTGAACATCTACAGAAGGGAGGATTAGAAACCTACAGCGTGAAAGACAGTGAGAAATGTTGTCCTGCCCTGAGGTCAGTGAGCCCAGGAGAACCACAGCTGGTGGAGCAAGACTACGTCACCTTGGTGAGGAGCTGGTGGCTGTGACAAAGTCGTGTTCTGGGGAACACAGTGTTTTTCTGCGGTATGATTTTTAAATTATTATTCTGGTGTTCCTACTGAAATAATTACCTGGAATTTTAATTAATGTGGGATTTGTGACCATGTAGCAGGCTTCTCTTAGAGCCCAGCACTTGAAGCGCCGTGCAGGATGCCAGCCATCTGGAGAGGAGAAAGAGGCTGATGTGCAACAGCACCTGCAGCACTGGCCAACGCTGGATTACTGACTCACGGCCAGGGTCTGTGCATGCACGGGCAGGAGGACAGAGCAGACATGTTCGAATCGTCTCTTTTGTTCCCTGTAAAACTAGGATAACAACATTTTCTCTTCATCCAAGGGTCCTTCTGAAGACGCAGAACAGAGAGACTTCTAGGCAGCCAGATGCTGTGGTGATCTGGTCCACCTCAGATGCATTCACTGATGTGTTCATTGCACAGGCTGCGGTAAATGAAGCACTCAGATCACTCCTGTCTCATTGAACCCTCATTTTACGAAAACTATGCAGTATTTAACCATGCAAGAAAGCTGGGTGTGATGCTACGAGCAGAAATACTGCAGGAGGTGAAGAGATGGAGCGCACCTCTCAGGTTTATGCCGTGCTGTCCTGGGATGGTGGTTGCTGTCAATGGAGCCCATCTTGTCTTTCTGATCTCCCCTTCCTTGGCTTCCCGACCTTGCAGATGCATTGATCGACAGCAGTACAATAAGTAACTTTTCATTCCCATGGTCTCAAATTCAATTAGCAGCAGAAAACAGTCGCCTGTTGTTAAAATTTAACTGACGATCACATTTTTCCTGCTGGTGATATTTGGCCATGTGGAGCTGCGTGTGCGCAGACCTACGGTGATAAACCACCCTTAGGGGCCGAAGGTTTTTTGTTGGCCAGGGGTTTGTCCTCCCCGGGCCGGGAGCCTGGCTGCGGACACTGGGGCTGGGGCTGCCGGTGCCTGCGCTGTGTGCTCCGTCTCCATCGTGTGTGTCGCGGTGTGTTTGCTGTGATAGCATCTTGACAGGAGGTGTTGTTCCCCTTCACAAATTTAAGCCTGGGAAGGTAATCATGAGGGTTGGAAAACATTAACCTGGTGAAGGCCAGGGAATTTGAAATGGGTTAAAAACAAGTGATCGGCTTCCTTGTTTTGAGAAGAACCGAAGGAGAGTTATTTTTGCACTTGTGGACTTGCTGGTAGTTGCTTGGCCTTTTTTCAAAGCCATCTGCCGTCATTGTGATGGGTTTCCCGGTAAGCATCTGCTGTGTGAACTACAGAAGTGAGTGTGGTGGTGTGACCATGGAAAATCCGAAGCAAAATTTCTATGCCACCAAAAGGAGATGGAGAAACTCATAACTCCCTGCAAGTGCCGTGTTGAGAGTTTTTTTCTGTATGAACTAGACTACTGAAAGTAAAATTTTTATTGCGTGACCACTTCTGGCAAGGTCAGAGTTAATTCTGCATATGGATTTCACAGAATAAACCATGTCTCTTCCAATCCCTGACATTCTGTGATTCCGTGATTCTGTGATATCGGCTATATATAAGTACAGATAGTTTGCTCGTTGACCCCAAATCACTTGTCTTTTAATTTTTGCATTTTTCAGAATGTTCCTTTCTGCTGATCTTATTTTTCTGCAGTCCTAATGGAATTAAAGTAAACAGTATTCTGTTTACTGTTAACCTCCATCTTCAGTCGTACTGGTTACAGCACTGTGAAGCATTTGTAGTGGCTGCTGAGCCTTCAGACAGGGTTTAGATGTTAGAGGTTTCTTTGATCTGCCTTTTTGGGGTTTGCAAAAAATTAGTTGTTACCTGGACATAGGCTAATGTTCAAGAGGTTATTATAAAACAGATTTTAACCATTTGAAGCATGTGTATTTTCAGCATGTTACACTTGGAAACTCTCCCTTTAATTTTTATGGAAAAGAATATGATGTGCATGGAAGTCGTGTATTATTTTTGACAAAAGTCTGCGTAGATGAAACTTGGGATTCTTGTGGGTGGAGGAGCCCTAAGAAAACTTGTTAGATCAATTCCTGATGGATACAGCATACTTGTTTTCTGTGAATTTTGGCATTTCTTCATGAGTTTGATTTTTTTGAATGAGCTTAGTTTTTCAGTCAGCATTAAATGCAGGAAGTTGAGTGAAGTTCGTAGCAAATGCAAGGATTTCAGAAAACACTTCTTCAAGAAATTGACTTTCATACTACGGAAGCTCTGGAAGACTTGCAGCCAGTATTTGGGGGGAACTGTGTGAGTAAGAGCCTTCAAAATAATATTTGATAACGTCTTGAGTGAGCTTACTGTAGCACTGACTGATATGCAACGATGGAGTCGTACTGCCAGCTTCTAACCGCGGTCTTATGTCCTCCATGTGCTGATGAATATCTTCAGAAGTGCTCCTAAAACTGCATATATGTAGTAGGATTTTCCCAAAGCATGCACCGAGTGCCTGGATAAATTTAGCCCGAAGGAACATAAGCCCCATTGTCCACAGAGGTTGTAGGTCCCAATTGTCTGAGCAGCTGAAAGAATACTATGATTCTAAATCAAAGGAAAAAACTGGAATAGGTAAGTTTTTGTGTGGTTGTTTTGTAAACAAAGCAAATGCAAAAATCTAGATCAGAAATCGGCATTTGTGAAAGATGCAAGAAGTGCTAAGTGGTGTCAGTGCCTAAAGGACTGAAAAGAGAAATACATAATTCTGTGCCAAAGCTCTACATTAAATGAAAAACAGAAGGATGTGATGCCTGCCTTGAGAGCACCTAGCAGGAATTCGGAGGATGATGTTGCATAAACCAGGGATTTTTAGGGGAATGGCATGCTGTGTTTTAAAATGGATTCTGAAAACTGCAGCATCTCTGAGAGGAACTATGCAGAGTCCAGCAAAAGCACATTGCTAGTGTGAGGAAGCTCAAACAGTTTACCTAATCACAGAGAAGCTGCAGAAGCAACTTGAGGGTAGCCAAGGAGGACTGAGAGCTTTAATCTAGTTGACAAACATATAGTGAATTTCCTAAATATTTGGAGTTAAAATACATGTGTTACACTTGCAGCATTGGGGTCAACTATATGGTGGGAAGGTACTAAAGTAACCTTTAATACAGGGGAGACACATCTTACAGAAACGCGTGGCTGCAAGCTGGATCCAGAGGAATTCATGTGCAAAGTATGTTTTTAAAGGAGATTTTTGAAGATGTGTGTGTTTGGACCCGACTGCCACGGCAAGCGATGCTGTGGCTTTGCAGCTTTGGCTATCGTGGCTATTAAGACAGTCAGTGTAATGAGGATTGCCAAATTCAATAGAGGGGGAATGGCAGTGGAATCTGAGGGCCTGTGATAAATGGGAGAGCTGACTAGTAAAAACACAATCACGCTGAGATTAGAAAGAACCAACACCCAGCTGGGAGCGATTGCTGACGGTGTGCAGGCACCTTGTGCAAGCACGGAGGCTCCGACAGTCTCCGGACGTGCTGGGACGTCTCTGAGCGCGCCAGACCGCCGTCCACACCGAGCCCGGGCTCTCCGTGTGCTGCGCGGTCAGCGGGCAAGCTCTGTGCTTAAGGGAGAGTTATCTGTCTTGTTGGCAAGTGGTAAAGCAAATAAAACCACCCCAGTGGTGACTTACATTGGATGATCGAGCAGTTTCTCCTGGACTTAAATCTACAGAAATGAACATGATCATCAGAAAACGATGAAGACAGTGTCTTCTGTGCAGCAGCCACAAGTCAGGATTCAGCTTTTTAATAATGAGGCTCATTGTTTAGGAAGATATTTTATATTTAACAAAATAAGCCCATACTCTGACATCTGTTGGTATGTTGAATACAGCTGACAATTATGTTAAACTGTACTGGGAGAAGCAAGGCAGAGGGAGACAAGACCCTGATCCCGCAAATCTTTAATGGTACGATTTGTTCTGCAAACATAGGTCCAGGGATTTACTGCAAAGGTAACTAATGGGCATGAAATTTTAATGACTGGGGCATAAATAGTTTACCAAGGTACTGCAGGAAGCCTCTAGCAAAACTGGGGATAGAGTCCCCAGTTTCTTCCATCCCAAGGCAGTTTCACGTCTTGTAATTTGATGGTCGCATCTAAGGTTTACTTTTTTTACTGGAGCTACTTCAGGAACGTATTCAGAGCACTTGTCGAAGAATTTAAGATGAAACCTGACTTGGTCCTGTGGCCAGACTGTGAGGTGGTTGCAGGATGCTACTCCTCTGCTGGCTGTTAAGTGGGGTGTCTGAAGGCCCCTTCCAGCTGTTTCTAAATTAGCTCTTTGTGGCACTGGAGGCATATACTGAAAGATTGTGTTATAAACTCCAGCTCGTCCTCATGTCTGTGAAGTGTCATGTGGATGAGTGATGCTGTGTAAATGCTAATGAGTGACATTTGCCTTGTAAATTCCCAGCACAGGGTAATTGGATTTTTTTTGTGTTTCTCGGTTGGGCACTGCAGAAGAGTGACCAGTTTTAACACCGAGAACACTCAGCTAAGCAACGATAATGCATTTAAAGACAAGAGTTAATGTCGTGCTTTCAGCAGACAGAACAAACAAGTTGTTACTGTTAAGCCCAAGGAAAAGACCTAAATTTAAAGTCCAAATCAAAACTTGCCAGCTGCTGTGAGAAGACAAAGATTTATTATTGTGGAGTCTAAACTGGAGATCTATCGCCGTGGTAGATTCAATGCTTAAGTGATTAAGTGCACTTAAATATACCAATTAGAAGGATGAAAACTATAGGGGAAAAATGAAATGCAGCCATCGTAAGATTCCTTTTTCTGCACAGTGTGCCAGGTGCAGCCATGAGATTTAATTTCCAGCTCACTTTCTAGAAATAAACTTGGCTTATTAAATGTCAAGCCTGTTAGGTTGATATGTTAGGTCTTGTGCTCAGCAGCAAGATACTCAGAGATCAGATTTAAAGAACAAGAAATGTTAGAATCGTTGTAATTTTATTTTGTAAGGCTACCATTTATTTCTCAAGAAAATGTGCTTGTAACCTGAGAGTGGCATAGACATTGATCTTCATGTAACTAAATGTTTTGTTGGCATTGCCTGTATGTGTTATGCTGAGGCCTGAGAATTGTTTACAGCATGGCTTGGTCTGGAGCAGGGTTATATGATCTATGAACGCACTTAATCGTCCGTGTGAAATTTCCCTTGCTATTTTTAATTCCGAAGTGAACTTGATAGCAGCAGACCCAGCTGGTAGGTTTTACACAAATCTCAGATTAGAGTCCCAGACTAGTCATTTCCTTGGTTTTGGGGGAGAAGGTTGGACCAGACCACGTTCGGAGAGGGCATGCAGCTGGCCTGTCACACTCTGCACAGGGGACAAGGGGACAGAGAGTCCATGAGCGCGACTCAAGCGGCTTCTCAAGCAGAAACCGACTTGGCGCAGCAGCAGGATGTTCCAGACGAGCTGACGAGCCCTCCCTGCTGCAAGGAGGAGCTGAGGAGGTCTTGTGCAGGGCTGCAGTGATGCAGACCTACCACTTTTAGGAGCCGTGTCTCCATGACAAAGCTTGACTTAGAATCATAGAATCTTAGAATCACAGAATCGTTTTGGTTGGAAAAGACCTTTAAGGCCATTGAGTCCAAGTGTTAACGTAACACTGTCAAGTCCACCTTTAAACCATGTCCTTAAACTCCACATCTACGCATCTTTTAAGCATCTCCAGGGATGGTGACTCAACCACTTCCCTGGGCAGCCTGTTCCAGCGCCTGACAACCCTTTCCATGAAGAAGGGATTTATCTGACCGCTCAGAGTAGACTCCTGTGCCATGCAGCGTTGGATGGTGTAGAAGTGCCTTCTGGTCCCTATGTCAGTCTGTCCAGCACTTTGGGTTACGACAAAGAAGGAACGATACAAGCACAGGAGAATTTCTTTAGCAGTAAATATCATCCCACGTACTCGGAACTTGGTTTTCCCTCCAAAAATCCTTGCCAAGAGTCTATGGTTCTAAAGCACTGATCGCAGCTGTGTCAGCAGCAGCCCCAAAAACCGTGTGTGTAGTCTTTGGGGGAACACAAGACATGAGGAGTTCTTATTATCTCCAGGACTTCTGAA
Source organism: Caloenas nicobarica (assembly GCF_036013445.1). Classification (NCBI taxonomy): domain Eukaryota; kingdom Metazoa; phylum Chordata; class Aves; order Columbiformes; family Columbidae; genus Caloenas; species Caloenas nicobarica. Next base: position 27,431,507 of record NC_088245.1, on the reverse strand, counting down.
GATGCCTAGACTGGGAGATTTGCCCAGACCTGGCGAATGAGGATTTGGCCTCTGTTACAGTCAGAGATGTTTCATCAGTGGCTCCACAGGAGCCAGGATTCTCACCCTTGGTGTCCTAGCATGGCTCCCTGGCCTCCCGTGAGGAGCAGGTGGGAGCTGTGCTGTGTGGGACTAGAGAGGTGGACAGGGCTCTCCGTGTCCCTGACTCCGGTCCTCAGTCATACTTTACATTATTTTCCCATAAACCACTGCACTGAAAGATATTTCTGAAACTTGACAGCTTTGATGGTTAAAAATCCTGGTCTTGCTGCAGCCCATGGGTATTAATTTCTGGTTTGCATGCATTTGCCCTCATGACAGCTCCCTCCTTTACCTTCAGAAACTGCACCGCTGCCATGAGGGCTGGTTCCCAATGCACTTACATGGGATTTTCCTTCCTCATCCTCCCATTGTGAGGTTGAGTCAGGCTGTCCCAGCCTGCTCTCCTAAAATGACTGGGTGTCCTTGATTGTATTTGTAATACTCTACTCTTTCATTTTTTCATCCATTTCATAATTGGGTAACCAACATGGTATGTCATACGCCAAGCTAAGGCTTCATTAACTGCCTTATATAGTGTAATTAATCTTTCTCCCTTTCCACTGGGAATACTTTGCTGTGTAATCATATGGTTAAAATTACCTTTTTTTGTGTCAATATCTCCTTGGTGGATTGTAGCAGTATGTGATCATATACTAGATGTAGACCTGTCATGCCAGCTGACCAGCTGTGAGCAGAAACCCCTGCTGGTCCCTTGCCCTTTGCACCATCAACTTTGATCCAGTTTTTCTGGCAGCTCATACGAGCCTTCTGCACCCTTCTGGCTTTAGTAATGCGAATATTCCGTAAGGTTCAGTCGGCAGCTCCATGGGCTCTCCTCACACCCAGTGCTCCCAGGCAGGCTGCGGGTTTCTCCGTCTCTGCCAGTTCCTCCCGCCTCCCCACGTCTCCTGTTGTCACTGCCTTCCTGTGGCACTCTCAAATACTTTACTGAAATGCAGACACTTTTGAGCTACTCATTTTCCCTGGCTTGAAAACTAGCTATTTTTAATAAAGTGACACATCTGGCTGGTCTGGCATGATTTATTTATTTTGTGTTTTATCCAATTTTTCATTTACCTTTGTTCCCTAATTTATTGTTATCTTTAAAATTCTGAAGTTTCACATCGTACTGCTTTGTCAGTAGTGCTGTAGCTTGGCTCTGCATATTAAATATAGAAATATGAGTTATTCTGGCATAGTGTGTTGAGTTTCAATTTATTAAAACTGTCTTAATGCTGGACTTGATTTTTCAAATGTCACTTCTTTCAGTAAGATGATTGATATATATTCCCTTCGTCTCACACTCAGCCATGTCTTGAATGTGTTAAACTCTTTGAATTATGTCTCTGTTTCTTCTGTCACAATATCCCTTTTCTTGCACTTACTTTTACTATTTTTTTCCTCCACATTCAACAGTTTTGTTCCCATTCAAAAGCGAAGTAAGTATTCATTTTGTTTTGGGGACTGCTGAATCCTATCTCTTACCTTGCTGTCTCGTTATTTATTTTGTTGAAGTAATCTTACTAGTTTGCTGGGTTTACTTTCATATATATTAAGTGTTTTTATGCAACTCTTAAGGTATACCTCAGTCTGACACTTAGCAGATACGATTTTATTTCTGTGCCTTTTGTCCTTACTGAAGCAGAAAGGAATCTTTGAACGTCCCAGATCTTGTGGGTGTTGCTTGTACAGGGCTGGTGCTGCTTTATTTTAAAGCCTTGGCTGATAGATTGGAGTCTGTGAGGTAGAAATGGAATTTAACTTTCCATGATAATTTTGAGAAAGTCTGTGTTTCAATTCTGGCCTCCTTGAAGCAGTGGGCAAAGCTCCTACTCACTGTGATGAAACCGCTATGTTTCCCTGAGGGTTTTTTGGCAGTAGTTCCCTGCAGAAGCGGGTATTTAGCATGAATGACTCCCAGACAGCCCCCAGCAATTTGGAATAAGTCTGCACATTTGCTGCCTTCCTGTGTTTGGAACATCAGAGGTATCAAGAAACTGAGAACTGATAGCAGTGCGGGTTGGACAGCATTAAATAAGGATTTTTAGTGAGTATTAGGTGTTAAGAAAAGCTGACTTGTCTAAAGCTAAACTGTGAAGTTTCTCAGGTGCTTTTATGTTTAAAGAGTTTTGATCAGTTATCTTCCCACACATTTTTTGAAGTTCTTGAAGTTGCAAGATAAATTTTCACTTTTACAAGTTATTGCAAGCTTTCTGACAATATGACAAATTTTACACAATATCAGCCAAACCCAGTAATTAGTAAATCATTCAGCTGAAAATTTTAGGTGCTTCAAATACTATTCTACTGTCTTCCAAAACTCAGGTAGATCTAAAATTCCCAATTTTTCTGCAGGCCACATTGAAGCTGGCAGTGACTGGTTATGGAACAACATCCTTATAGGCAACTGGTTTTATTTAGGTTTCTGAATAATTATATATCACTGTCCCCTTTGTGTTTGAGGGTCTAGGTTTATAAATACACAGCTCCACGAATGTCAGTTGGGATGCAGCGTCAGCGATGTGCAGGACCAGTCAGCGTCATTTGCTACTTTCTTTAGGTGAGCTAGTAATACAGGCTTGAAATACTTATCCTACAATATATTCATTACAAATCTGTTCTTCCCTAGATACAGCAGAATTCTTCTTACTGGATGGCAGAAATGCCTGGGTTTGTACGCCTCTGTACTCTCCACTTTACTGCAGGGCGGTTAGGGGCAATTTTGTTTGTTGGCGCAAATGATTTCAGGCATCGGCTGGTTGTTGTAGGATGGCTCAGGAGCTGTAAGTGCTGACCCAGCTTGGCTCATCGGGAGGGCAGCTGCCGCACTGGCGACCACCCAGGGTGGTGGGATCTCAGGTCTGCCCATCCACGTCGCGGCCCCTTTGCACCTTTGCAGTGGGCCCTTAGAACTACAGAGGGGTTGGCTGGTTTAGCCCAGGGTGGACACTGGAGACTTTCTTCTTATAAACAACCAACCTAAATAACCGGGCTCAGAGAGAATTCACGGACAGCTTCTCTGACCTTTGAGCTCCCTTACACACACACAGCCCTCTGTAAAGTGCAGTCGTCCTCTTTCCGACACGCATGCACGTGGCCCTTCTGCACAAGCACAAAAATAAATAACAAAGAGTAAATGAATAAAGAAAGGCCTGCCAACCAAACCCTTTCTTGTTTAATTTTGTCTTTCTTTTCCTTTTCTAATATAATGTGAAGAGAAGTATTTAAGGGACAAGGATGAAATTTTATGAAGCCTTTTCTCACAAACGCCTTTGTTTTAGGAGCGAAGGGGCTGGTGGCAGAGCCCCACACAACAGGCATTGCTGGCTGTGGCAGTGGCAGTCCTGGGTTTAGCCCTTCAGAAACCTTCTTTTTGGATAAGGATCAGAAACTCATTGCATTGCCAGAGTAGGTAGCGATGCATCTTGTGAGGGATGAGCTCTGCAGGTCTCTGGATGTATTTTTGTTTGTATACAGCAGCCATGCCGTATAGCTTTGCCCTCACCAGCTGTGCCTGAGCCTGCCTTTTAACTGTGGGCTTTGTCCTCTTCCTTTCCACCTCCCTCCTTAGATTTTTATCTGCCTTTGGTCTTCAAGGTAAAAATAAACTGTTATTAAAAGTATCTTCTCTGTTCCTGTTCATAGTGTTAATTTGTTTGGGGTGTGTATTTTAAATGCGCAGACTGGAATTATATCTGCAGGGCAGCGTTTTCAGAAGCACCCATCGTATTTCATCACCTAGATGCTTTAGTCTGCCATTAGTTTACTTATTAACATGTACTTATTATTATACTCCTTATAATAAGCATAGTAATAAACCAGAAAGTGCTTTGCTAACTGTAAGAAAATCATTAAATATCTGAGGTACAATATATTATGTGCGTCTATAATGGCACAATATCCTTTTACTAGTATACTAGTGTCATTCTGTACTGTGCATTGTAGCCGTTGCTTTTGCAGGAAGTTACACTGTCAGTTTGGAATATAAGTTAATATTTATGAGAGATGCGAGAAGACCATAAGATAATAATAAACCCAAAATACATGCCAGTTCAAACAAATTTGGTTACGGTGTGTTTGTTTTCTGTGAATGCTGTAGTTCAACAAAATGCATGTTGGCTGGCCTGGGTCCTCAACATTGTTATTGAAACATGGGTTGCTCAGGTCAGGGAATTACACCACAGCGTGGCAGTAGATGGGAACAATCAGAAGTTTTAATTCCGTTCTTAATTTATAGTGAACAAAACAAACTGCATATTTTTTTACAGAGACCATTGACTTTACCATTTGGCATGTTGCAGTTTAAGTTTGGTAGAAAGCATTCATTGAATTTGCTTACGAAGGGGATAAAATTGTACTTTTGATTCAGTGGGTGTTTATAATGCAGAAAACTAACTAGGAGCCAATGCACTTGCTTTTGAGTCACCTTCATTTCCTAGTGGTTGCTGTTTGGGTGGGAACAGTAAGAATAGACGTTCGTTCTATGCTATTGGTTTGTAGGTATTTTTTGCCCTTGTGTTTGGCAGTTCCCTTCTATTCCTTTCCTTAGTGCGTGAGCTGGGCCCTGCAGCATGCCGTGCCTGCGCTGCCTTAAACGCATTTTTCATTTGATGATCCGCAGTAGTGTGGACAGAAGTGGAAAAGTCCATGTACAGCTTATGCACTAGAGGGCATCCTGTTAAAGATGCAGGAGACATTCAGGGATGAGGAGAGGTGGCTGTGGCCTGTGGGAACCATGGTCTGAAAAAGACATAGGTCTGTGTATCAGATACCTAATGAAGGGTCATCATCAGTTTCAATTAGTGGATGCATGCACATACAGACACAGCCCCCATGCAGCAAAGCTGTGAATGTGATGGATCCCCTTCGTACACAAGCAGAGATCCTTAGATGTCATTATGCTACATCAAATTATCCATAGAGGGGAAGAGTTAAGTTTAGCAGTGGCACATAATAGGCAAGAAATGTAGTTGTAAGGCCATCCTCCAGCTGAGGTAAGGCGAAGGCAAGTCCCACCCTTGACCTTCAGAAGTCTGCTTGTGAAGTGATCCTCCAAATTGCTTTTACAGGGTCAGACACAATATGAGGTTCATGAGAACCAGGTCCTGGGCTGTGGTAAATTGAAGGAAGAACAGTGATTGCAGTAAAGCCAGACTATCTTAAGTAGGACAAAAAGTGGAAAATGCAGGACTAGAAGACTGATTGTTGACTTAAGACTTCTCATGTTTTTCTTCCTGAAGTAATTACTGCAAAATAAGCCAGACTGCGGGTTTGAAACAGTTAGGATGGGTGCTACATCCGTGTGCCAATGCTTCTGCGCTCTAGAGACTTTAAGACAGCGAGGACAATTTACGTTGAAGTGCCGAGAAGGTAGCTGCTACCGGCCTGCCTGCCTTTGCTCAGCCCTCTGCCTCAACTGCGAAGGTCACAAAGCGCTTTTAGAGACTTAAAATTAATTTTTCAGGCACTGGAAAACTCGTGCTAGTTAGCTCTGAAATGTTGGGTGGCAGCCTGCGGGGGTTGAGGAGGTGCCCCCCAAACACCGAGTGCAGGCTGGGCCGGGGGGGTGAGCAGGCCCCGGCCAGAGCTGCCGGCACAGCCTGACCCGCAGCAGAAGGACATGTTTGAAGGTTGGTGCTGAACATCTCTGCACGTACAGCCCTTCTCTGGACCACGGCTTGGCTGCTTTCTTGTGGAACCCAGTGTAGGCACAGTCCGATGTGTGCCTGACTCTGCCTGGCTGATTCTGTACAAACATCAAAATTAGCTTAATTTCCTAAAGATTCATCTCTTCTCGGGTTGTTATTAGATAGATCTCATGTATCATCTGTCTGGGCATTCGTGTATACATGCAGACATATTTTTTGTTGTTGGTTTTGTATATGTACAAGCAAATTAAAGGTGGTGGTTACTTTTTAAATTCTGCCTGGTAACTATGGTCACTGATGCAAGTCTTAAAAAATGCCCCTTTTGATGCAATGTCATCTTCATAGAAGAAGAAGATGTATATTTCTAATTTTTAGCATTTTAGCATTTTTTATCAGGAATTTGTCAGGAAAGAAGTCATTGCTTTCTTTTGATGCTTATGTCTGCCTTGCTTAAAGAATTATATAGCAGATTGTTCTTTTATAAATCATTGTTCTTCTGTGAATCAAGCAAGCTCTAGTTCTGTTCATTCGGTTTGTTCTCCAGCTGCTTTATGTTCTTTCTCTGGACTGCCATTGATACTTTGTTTATGCACAATAGCATCATTTAAAAATACAAGTATGTAGGTGTTTGCAGCTGCTCAGACTCTTCAACATCAGAGGCCTCTGGAATACTGCATGTCTGCTTCATTGGGATTTTATCCATGAGCTTGTCTGGGGAGTTTCAACTAGACTGGGGCTCAGGTGACTAGTCTTTATACGGCTGTGGATTAAATACTAGCTCCCACCTTTATGTGATCTATCCAGACAGACCAAAGATAAATGTAAGTGATAAAAGATCAAAACCAGCATTGCAGGTATGGTTTAGAATAGGTTGCACAGTGCCGAGCAGGTCTCAGTGTTTTGTAATGCCGCATCCCCACCTGCTTTGTGGTTATTAAATTGATTTGTGTGTGTGTGGCTTGTTTTAAGTGAAGAACTACCTCAACTAAAGAGATTTATAATGAAGCGTACTAGGTAGAGGCAATTTAAATACTTAAAATTTTTTGTATGTAAAGTGTTTTAGTAAGAGCAACTGTGGTATGTTTTTATGACAGGTATTCATAAATGGAACAAAAGTATTTGTTAGTGTCTCTCAAGGCAGCAGCTTAACTATCTATGGAGATTTCAAAGAGAGAATTCAAGAAAACAAATTTGTATGGCTACCAGCAACTCACATGGAATATCAAGGGCATAGGGGTAGGTGTTGTTTTCTTTCGGTGCATCCTCTCCTACATCTCTTTGCATAATATATATTTCATCTTTGCCATCTCTTGCATTTAACATGGTGTAAAATAGCATGTGTATAGGGTCTGACTGAGACAGAGTTAATGTTCCCCATAGCAGCCCTCATAGTGCAGTGCTTTGTATGGGTAGCTGGTAAGGTGTTGACAACACACCAGTGCCTTGGCTACTGCTGAGCGGTGCTGTGCAGCGTCAGGGCTGTCTCTCCAACATTGTCCCCTCACCAACAGGCTGGGGGTGGGCAAGGTCTTGGGAGTGGACACAGGCAGGACAGCTGACCCAAACTGGCCAAGGGGATATTCCATACCATATGACGTCTGCTCAGCAATAAAAGCTAAGATTATTATGATGATCTTTGACTTCTGGAGCAGCCGCAATGCGTACTGAAGAGAATAAATAGTTTGTTTTAATTTGCTTCTGTGTGTGATCTTTGTTTTGCTTTATTAAACATCTTGATCCACGAGTTTTTTTCCATCTTGTTTTCTCCCCACCCTGTCCTGCTGAGGAGGGGAGTTAGAGAGCGGCTGGGTGGGCACCTGGTATCCATCCATCGTCAACCCATCACTGCATGTTAACTGGAAAGACAGTGACTTTTGCAAAATACGTGCCTTGGTAGACAAGCCCTCAGCCCTTTCTTAGCTTACCACACTTCTAATGCCGAAAACCAATGGCAAGATCAGAAGAATTAAAATAAATTTACATGTTAAGTAGCTTCCTATGGAAGTACTTATAACAGCTAAATTTGTCCCATTGTGCACCATCTGAAGCTGAGAACATATAAGTGAACGTGAAATATTAGTGGGGCTTACTGCATATTTTGCATGAAAAACAATTCTTCATATTTAAAGGAAAAGCCAAATAATGCCTGATGAATTGATATACTTCCCGAGTGTTATCTAATATCACTTGAGCATCAAGTTCTCATTTGCTCTCCAGATCTGAAATGAGTGATAACTTTCTCTCATACTCTCCTTCCACTTCTGTTTCAATTTACTTTCCTCTTGCTTCAGCTGTGTCAGCATGGCCCCTTCCCACATTGTGTGGCACATGGAGGAGCACGGACAATGATACAGAAAGTATTCAAAATCCATGTCTCACTTGCTTTTTACAATTTAAAAAATTAATGTAGGTGAAAAGCTTTTAACATCTAGCTCTGTCGGGAGAGTGAGAACATAGAGCTTCCTTTCCATACTTGCATCCTTTTTGAAACCCTCAAGGAGCCGTTGCAGATAATGTAAAAGGTATTGTACTTTTGCTGGCATATATTTTAATTTCTTCTACTCATGTTTGGAACTAGGCTGTCTGCTTTCCTGGGAAAGGTCTTTTGATTGAAAATAAATTGGCAGGAAGCATGGAGTTTAATTGTCCTGAAAGTTCATTTCCAGTGACCAGACATGTGAGTTCAGTGTGTTGCATGGGAGAGCAGGAAATAATGCTTAATAAGCTGGAGGTTGGCATCCGGGGACTACTGAGAAGCAGTGTCTTCGTTACCAAAACAGTGATTTTTCTCTCTCCCCCATGCGATATAGTTAACACTCTCTTGCCATACTGCTGTAAAATCTTAGTGGAGGCAAGATCTTGACATTTTTACTCCAAAGGCAAATGAATCACTGGCTATGTAGATGTGACCTGGGAGTACAGAGAATAAAAACCAACTGAATCACGGTTAGATATCATTCAGCGTGAAAGCCAATGCCCTTGAAGCCTCCTGTGGGAAATGCCTCATTGCTGTTTCCCACCTGACTTGTGCTGCAAAACCAGGTATACATCTGGACAGATGTGGAAACATGAAGTGATCCGAGTTAGCTCAAACAGTTTTTCCATGCAGTGGTTTTGCGTGGTTCTGGCTGTGACCTCCATCCCTTGGGCAGGGCTGGCACATGGGTTTCCTGCTGTCCTGTTAGGCCAGGGGACCTGTGGGTATTACCCCAGGTAGGGAGAGCAGTGACGACAGCCGTTCACAGGGACAAATCACTTAACGCCTGACCTGCAGCCAGAAATACCTGTCAGACCACAGCCTTGGTGCTGCTTTTGCAGAGCATCACATAGATGGAGTTATCGTGACGGATTACAGTGCTAACTTGGAAAGAAAAGACAATCTCCTGTTTAAACTTAATATAGTGTATGTTGAAAGCTTCTTCAGGTTAGTCTGGAAATCATCAGTTTCCTGTTATCTGCAAAGCAGGGCTTTTAATGTGTTCTTGGTATTTTTGAGCAGCATAGGGGTTTTTGTGTGTGCTAGTAGGCTGTGCTCCAGAAACCATGCAGAACATTGGAACCGCTGTGGTGGAGTCACTCAGGGCATTTCTAGTATTGTTTTGGGGGAGGTTGGAGGTTGGTTATTTTTGGGGGAGGTGTATCTTTTTTTTCCTGAGAATAGGTAATACTAGATGTAGCCAATAATGTGAAATAACTCTTCTTGAGCAGATGCCAATCATAATCTGCCTCTCTTTCATCTGTAATTTAACTTCACATGCAAGTCTTTTTGCTACTCTTCTGGATAGTCTTATTGTAATCCCAATTCTGAGGTTTGCTGGTTCTTGATTTCAGTATTGTCTTTTCGTAGTGACTGTTGCAAGTAAATTATGTGTTTAGTGAAAGCCTGTTTTCTTGTACAGCTCTCAATTTGTCCCTTATTGGACAGCTCCCTTTTTTTCAATTGTGCTTCTTTATTCTACATACACTTACAGTATCCCGTCTCCTTTAACTCTTATGTGACCTAAACAATACAGATTTTTTTAATCGTACGATTTTTATTTCCACTGTTATATCTCCCTCTACAGTCATCTGTTTTTGATAAGGTAGTAACACTCATAAAGTACAGGTGAATTACAATTCAGAGAACAGATTATTTGTTTAATATTCTTTGCCATTCCTAGCATGATGTTTGTTGCCTGACTTAGGATTTTTTTTTTTTCTGGCTCTGGCTGCAGCTGTTCAGGGAGGGAGGGGATTCTGTTGAGCTGGGTACAGCAGCACTCGGATTTTCTGCTCAATCTGTTGCTCTGTATGAGGAGAGAAGAAAATGCAGTCGTTGTGTTTTAAATTTAGTAACTTCTAGTAGTTTTGATGATTACTGAGATCACTTTTCCAATTATAAATAAACCACATTGTTTAAAAATATTTTTGACTAGACTGAATTCTGTCTCAAAATTGGAACAGGCTGAGGAGAGTTTGGGAAAGAAATTACGGTCAAGTTTTTGCATTCTTAACCGTAAATGGAAACAGAAGGGCCTTGACTGACCAGAAGCTTTAATTTTATAGCTCTCGTAGCTAATGGAAAACATTATTTACTAAAAATGCTGTCAGATTTAGTTTGTCATGCTTCGGAGGTTGCTCTGGAGCTCTGTAGGTGGTTGCAGCCTTGGGCAAACCTTTCCATCTGATGCATCTGGGACAACCTGGGGAACACTGAAAGCTGGATGTGCGTAGGTGTTACGTGTCCTCTGGTGTGAACAAAACAGGTATCTCAGTGTCGTTGTCACTGGGAGAGTAAGGTCAAGCTGGCAGACACTTGAGAATAAGCATAGGTTGTTGCAAAGCCAACTTCAAGTCATTGAAAGCAAAGTCTGAGGAATTCAATGTCTTCCTTGTCCAAATTGCAAGGAAAAGGCTGCAAAGTTTGTAGTAGCAAGGTGGTTAGTTGAGCTGAAGGAGAGCTTGCCAGGAAAAAAAATCAAACCAAATCTGGTTACTGCTTCTGTAGCTGTCCTGAATCCATTTACTTCTATGGACTCAATTTGCTGTCCAGTTTATTTACACTGCTTGAAAATCATCCTTCTTTTTACATAGTTTTGTCAAGATTTATGACTTGAGGAGATAGCATGTGACAGGCAGGAAGGTCTTTCAGGTGAAGTTACTAATATAGCTGCACATGAGAATACTGGTGGTTTGATGCTCTGGACCATATCTTTGCCCTTCAGGAGACTCACTGTTTGCTCTCCTCTGTGTACCATGTGGCATCTGTCTCTCTGTGCACGTTCCCTGAGTCTTACACGTGGGAGATGAAAATTAATCTTCTTCCAGTGTCTGACCATTAAACACAATGTGTGTGTTGGGGTGTCCCTCCTGCTGTCTCATCCTGGGGCTGGAACACCTCTCCTAGGAAGAACGGCTGAGAAGGTTGGGGGTGTTCAGCCTGGAGAAGCCTGTGGGGAGACCTTATTGTGGCCTCTCAATATATAAAGGGGACTTCTAAGAAAAGCCTGGAGTGACATGAGAAGGGGCAATCGTTTTAAATTGAAGGAGGGCAGGTTTAGACTGGATATAAGGAAGACATTTTTTATGATGAGCATGGCGAGACTCTGGAACAGGTTGCCCAAGAACCTGTGGATGTCCCATCATTGCAAGTGTCCAAGGTCAGGTTGGACAGGGTTTTGAGCAACCCGTTCTAGTGAAAGGTGACTGCCTGTGCCCATGGCAGAGGAGTTGAAGGAGATGATCTTTAAAGGTCTCTTCCACCCCAAACCGTTCCATGGTTCTATGATTCTGAAACTGGCCTCTTTGGAAAATCTTTACAACAAGGTGCCGAAGTGTTTTACAATATTGGGAAACTATAGGTAGTTGAAGATTTTAAAAGTTTGACGTTGTGAAGTCATGTATGGGAATGTTTCACCCATAACAAGATCCTGACTGAGTGTTGTGGTTTTGACTGTTTAGTTTGTATGACGTAGATATTTGATTAATTTTAGCATTACTAATTCTCCATAAAGCCAAGATTAAAGACCTTTTATGCACTGCTTGCTGCTTCTTTTATGGACTTAGAAGAGCCCATAATCTTGGAAGAAATTTCCAGACAGTAGGTGTGTTTGAAAAATCCTGCTTCTCTCTCTTAAATCAGGGCTCTGTGCTAAAATAGGGCTCTACTTTAGGTTAACAGATTTTTACCAGATATGTATCTTCCTTCTGCTGTCAGTTTGTTAACAGTTTTTCATCTTTAGCGTTAACCAGAAACAGAAACTTAAGGAATCACTGTTGCTTTTTTCTTTATTTACTAGTAAGTGAGAAGCTCAGGAGCTTTTAGACGTGTTTGTAACCATGTGTGAAAAATCCCCATATAAAGTTATGAATTCCTTTCTAGTGTGTGAAAGCCATTGATAGTTGCAACTTGTGTTCTGGTTCACAGCATTTCTGTCTCAGCACAGATGTGATGCTTCATGGGCAGTCAGAGCCAGAGGAGATTTTCTGGCACGGCAAAGTACGGCCTCGACTCAACAGCTTTTCCATGCAACTGCGGGACTCATTTTCTGCCAGCAAGGCCCCGACTTCATGAAGTCTCCCTGTGTAGTTAGGCAGAAACCAACCATGCTTGTGAGCCGAGGTGGATTTCTGCTCTGTGAACTGCACAGACAGCGAGAGAATGCCTTTGAAAAAAGGAGATCCCATAGGAATAGAGGCCTTTAACAGAAAAAAATCAGAAGGACTTTCGGGATTTGGGGTTTTTGGGTAAACCCAGAGCTTTAGGATGGGATAAGGTCCAACTGGTAGGATATGTTGGATTTATGTTGTTTTTCAAGGTAAGACATTTATGACTAGTAACCTTGTTTTGTTTAGCCAGTTTCTTTGGATAGATTGTCCCATCTAAGTACGAAAGTGGCTCATCTGTACCCCTTCTCTGGGACTTCTGCCTTAAACACCTGGGGGCTCCAGGAGCCCTGGGTCTGAGCCCACTGGGCTCTGCCAGGAATATGAGGTGAGAGCCTATTCATTAGTGATGACAAATTGGTTTTCTGAAGGAATCTAATTGCTAAAGTAACTGTGGAGGTGCAATGTTTTTTCTTATTTAATGTCCCATTAATACTGCCGTAGAAGGTGGGTATCTTTGGGATCTCCAAGGCCATGGAGATGAATGTCCTCTCCTCCTCAGAGTCCTGCAGCAGGCACTCCAACAGAGTCTGGTCTGTGGATGTGTAAGGTCTAGACGAAGGCATGGATGCTGTTTTCTGTCAGGATGCAGGATATTCTCTAAGAGAAATCCTATTTTTTCCACTTTGCAAACCATGGTGGTCACGGGGCAGCAAATGCTATAGCTTTCAAACATTAGACATGCTCCATGATTTTTCCCGTGCTGCTTCCATTAAGCCAGTTTTACAAAATGATGTAACTGTCTTTAACCTTGTAATGGAGTTGAGAGAAAATACTTAATACAGATCAGATCATTGTATGTTTTGATTACCACTTGTTTTTTTGCGCAACTTATTTAATTCCAGGGTGACATTATCCTGTTACTGTTTTTTTCTGAGTGGCCTGAGCTGCACACAGTAGTGTCAATATCTGATTTCTCACTGCCTTCCGTAGGTAGAAGTTCATGGCAACATGAATGAAAGCACATTTTCATGTTTAGTCATAAATTTGTGGTTTGAACCCAAGTTGTGTGTAATTTTGTATGAAAAATAGCAGTGTAACTTCTATTATTTCACATACAGCCTATTTAGACTTGTTTTAGTAGAAAAAACTTTAAAATAAAAAATAATGACAGTGAGCAAAGCCAAAGTAATAATTCAGCTAAAGGAAAGAAGAAATGTAGCAATTTAATGGAAATTTATTTGCAGTAGTACTTCCTTTTTTTTTTTTCCCCCCTAGCTCCATGGAGTAAGATACATTTAGTTAATACAGTATCTTGTTACCTACTAGACCTGAAAGTGCAGTGGAGAGATTCACCTGCTTTTACATTATATGGCAGAAGCATTTTTGTACCAAACTGTAATGCACTAAGCAGGGAATCAAGGAATAATTCCTGGTTGTGAAATTGCCTGCCCAGATTCAGAGGGTAGCTCCATGTCCTTGACATTTATAAAAGCTTAATTTAAAAAACTTACTTTGAATCTGACAGTTCAGACCTGACATCAACCCTTCCTCATCACTGGCACAAAACACACCTTTAGTTGTCAATGTTATGGAGAAAAAGAAGGAGGAATTAACTAATTTGTTAGAAGTACCAGACTTTTAATCTCACTTTCTGTGCATGTATGATGTGCTTTTAAGAAATACCAGGGAATTATGGTACAGGAGACCTTCTTTCTCCTCATCTGTGATAGAAAGCCTTCCTTAGGAGAACAGGCCAGTTGGGATCAATGAGGGTTTGTTCGAGGAAGGCGATCTAGTTTTAGACCTATATTATCTCCTATTAAATATTAAACTTTACCTATTTCAAGACCTGGAAGGTCTGCCATGCTCCTACTGTGGACGACATAATTTAAACTTTTATTTCAGTAGCTCACCAACTATGTGCCACTGAAATACTCTGTACCTTTCAGATGGATCTCCAGTTGTCGATTAGTGCTATTGCAAAGAGGCAGTCTTTATACAAGTTTTTATTACTGCAGTTTTTTATTATTGCTGAGATTTGAAATGAAGAACCGTGGACACTTCCTAATAGAAAACCATTCTTTTCTATTCCGTTGCTATTCTGAATCATGTTTCCTGTGAAGGGGTTTAAATATTATGGAAATGATGACTAACAACATTTGTTTTAAAATATATTATGCTGCATTCTTAGCCATGGATTTAAAAATAAATTGTCTACTGAGGAAAAAATGTTGGGCATGTTCCAGTTTCACAACAAAAAGTTGGAGGTGGGGTCAGATACTTTGTGCTTGGGCTGTAAAGGAAACGTGCAGAGGGGTTCGGTAAAAGGCATTTCATGGAGAGCCAAAGGAATAGTCCAGCAGCACGTCTTGCATTGGGAAAAACCTTGAAAGACTTGCTGAATATTTCTGAAAGTCAGTGCAACTCTCTCTATATAATTAGAAATGGAGAGTCGATAGATTGAGGTGGAAAGAACTCTATCACCACATTAATTCTACTTTTCTTTTAGCTTTTTAAAAATGTTGCTCTTTTGAGGCATAGTTATTTTGTGTACTGAGGCTGTGATACAGAGAATTGAGTTAGTCTGAGGGTAGAAAGCCATAAATTCGTATGTTCTATGTTAAGTGTAGCACAGGAAGAAACCCTTCTGCAAGTGTTGCAGAAGATGCTTTAGTACTAAACGCTTCTAGCTTTCGGACATCATCCTTCAGCCTCTGGGTTTAATCTTAGACCTTCATAGTTTGTATGATTTAAACTGGTGTGAGCACACAGTCCTCTCTGGCCTGTGCAGCATTCACTTGAATATCAAGGATAAGAATTTGGTGACAAATGATGTGGGTATGCATCAGTGGTACAGGTGAGCTACTGGACTGGCTAATGTCTCCAAAAGGAAGTTGTTCTGAATTTCTTCCACATCATCACGCATCTAAACCCTATTTTCAAAAGCGACGTGGAAAAGCCATTGGTACTTGAATAAAGATGTTCGTAATTAACTTTTGAAAAAGTAACTTGGGTTTCTAAGAGTTTCAGTGACACAGCTGAACCAATATTTAAATAAATACGTGTAGGTAAGGCATGAAATGTTATTTTAAACAATAAGAACAGGACAATAAACAACCATGAAAGGCCGAATGACAGAAAAATAGATCTACCACATGCAGAGCACATGGTACAGTGATTTTGATAACATTTGACTTGCCATAGTTGTGGTTTTTTGTTTGTTGTTTGTTTATTTTTCTTTTCCTCAATAAAAATCCTGTAGCAGTAGATAGGATGAAACTAAGATGGGTATAAAGGTCCTCCTGCAATGAAATGAGCTTTGAGTGGTGTTTCGGACTCCTGCACACCTGAAGAAAACATCACAAAATGATGCCAGAATACAGGAGACACCTTTGGGAAGTGGGCTGGGCTGGGTGGGCTGTGGGTGCTGGTGGCTGCATCTCAGGACATGGGCACCCCGCTTTACATCTCTACCTTGTCTGGCCCCGAGTCAGTTGAATTGTCTAGATCAGGGTCTTGTGGGGGAAGAAGCTTTCACTAAAGCCTGACTCACAGTTATCTGAGGTGAAAAAAAGTAGACTGAATGCATCTGCTCATCAAATGGGGACAAGTCTGGTATGTCCTACCCCAGGCCAGTGCTCTGACCAGGGGACTCTGGGAGGTCCTCCTCCCACCTCCTGGCCTGCAAGCTGGTCTGGGCTTCCCTGACAAACTGTTGTTGGAATTCGTGCACTTCCATGAGATATGTTGATATAGTTGAAAATGCTGCCAGCAGAAAAATCTCTCCATGCTCTTCTAGGGAGACAGTGAATAGGAGGCTACTGAGAGATATTTATTAGAATTAGTCATATAAACCTGTCATAGTGTAATTTATGCTTTCCTCTCTGTGTAGGCTACAGCTTTCCTGCTGTAAGGATTGTGAGAAAGAATGAAGTGGTCCCGGACTAAAAGAAAAACAGAGCGGCTGTGAAATCCAGTTCTCATATGAATGCTGAGAAAGATTACTTGAAAAACGTGTAGGAAGAAAAATAACAGTGAGCGTTATAGATAAGAAGAAAAGTCTGACTCTTAAGAGAATATAGGCTTTGCCACATATTAAGGAAACTTAAGAAAAGAGCCCTGAAAAAATCAATGGAAATACTAGGGGTCTTTTTCAACAGTGAAGCCTGCAGTGTTGTCTCCATGGCCATCAACATGTTCTCTCCTCACAGACAGATCTCTGAGATTGTTCTGTTAGAGAAAGTACTTGAAGTTCTTTGGTGTTTCTGTTTCTTTTTTTATTCTTTTTTTTTTTTCTCTTCTTTTGGTCATGTACATCTGCCCTGGTTTTGGCTGGGATAGAGTTAATTTTATTTTCTAGTAGCTATGTTTTGGATTTAGCATGAGAAGGATGTTGATAATACACTAGTTGTTGTGGGTAGTCAAGGACTTTTTCAGCTTCCCGTGCTCTGCCAGGTGCAGAAGCTCAGAGAGAGCAAAGCCAGGACAGTTCATCCAAACTGGCCAAAGGAGTATTCCTTACCATATGATGTCATGCTCAGTATATAAACTGGAGTTGGCCGCTGCTCGGGAATGAACGGGTTATCAGTGCCACGGGAGGTGAGCAGTTGTGTTGTGGATCACTTGTTTTGTATATTCTATTATTCTTCTTATTATTATTCCTTTGCTGTCCTATTCAACTGCTCTTATTTCAACCCATGAGGTTTTTTTTTCCCTTTCCAATTCTCTCCTCCATCCCAGCTGGGGGCAGGGAGAGGACTGAGCAAGCAGCTGCATGGTCCTAGTTGCCAGCTGGGGTTAAACCACAACATCCGTAAGGTTCAGACACTTGCTTTTATCTAGCGCCGGGAGGTTTCTGGCCTTTTTCAGTTTTCCCTTGAATTCACAGGTATGGTGAAGCTTGATTGCTTGATCCAGCCTTTTAAGGTTAATTAAGATCTAGTCTCCATTCTTCAGTTGAGTTCATGTCACTGTGCTTGGCCATGTGTTCGACATGTGAAATACCTGCCACACCGTAGTGCAGCAAGCAGAGCATTGCTCCTCATCACTTCAGCTGCTTCTCAGAGTTTGCTCATGGCTGATGTTGGATGTTTTTTCTTCCGTCTGCTGGAATCCTGGGGACATTACAAAGCAATATTGTTCCTGGCACAGAGCGATGAATGTCATCCTTATTGTGGGAAAATCCCCTGACAGCCGTGCTGGATTGGAGGAGGTTTATTGTTGATGCTCTTTTCGGTCACAGGATGTGGCTCATGCAGCCGTGACCACACAGAGAGGGATGGATGACGCTCCCTGCCGTGTTACTCTGTAAACTTTCTCCCATCTCCTACCATTCATCTTCTCTTGTGCTTGCACCTCAGTCTCTCTCAGAATCACAGAATCACAGAAAGTTAGGGATTGGAAGGGACCTCAAAAGATCATCTAGTCCAATCCCCCTGCCAGAGCAGGAACACCTAGGTGAGGTTACACAGGAAGGCGTCCAGGCGGGTTTTGAATGTCTCCAGAGAAGGAGAATCCACAACCTCCCTGGGCAGCCTGTTCCAGTGTTCTGTCACCCTCACTGAGAAGAAGTTTCTTCTCAAATTTAAGTGTAAACTCCTGTGTTCCAGTTTGTGTCCACTGCCCCTTGTCCTGTCATTGGTTGTCACCAAGAAGAGCCTGGCTCCATCCTTGTGACACTCACCCTTTACATATTTATAAACATGAATGAGGTCACCCCTCAGTCTCCTCTTCTCCAAGCTAAAGAGACCCAGCTCCCTCAGCCTTTCCTCATAAGGGAGATGCTCCACTCCCTTAATCATCTTTGTTGCCCTGCGCTGGACTCTCTCCAGCAGTTCCCTGTCCTTCTGGAGCTGAGGGGCCCAGAACTGGACACAATATTCCAGATGAGGTCTCACTAGGGCAGAGTAGAGGGGAAGGAGAACCTCTCTCGACCTACTCTCCTGAGTGTCACTTCTCTGCAGCCTGTTTTGATGGCTCTGGCTTTTCAGCAGAGCCTGGTCCTTGAAGCACAGCTGTCCACTGCTGTCCCATGAGGATTTTAGCCATCCTCTGAGGGTGATTTAGCACTTCGTCATGACTTTTTGGCAAGAGGGCTGTCCATCCACTCTATCCATCACTTGGTACTGTAGGTTTTTATTTGGTCTGGTTGTGCTTTGTGTTTACTACTGCAGACATAGTAGTCCTTGTCTGTTGTAAACTAGTAAAGCACTCTGTTTTAAATAGGCAATATTAATAACAACAGAAAACAAGAGCAATTATAAAGACAGATTTTAAAGAAAATAAATGCTTTAACTGCAGCTCGCTAACCCCTTCAGAAGGCTCCTGCCCTGGAGACATCTCCTGGCTCTGTAGCTTCATGCATGTCCATCTGCTGCACCTTGTGGCAGAGCTGGACTGTGACTGTGCCGATGGCCAGTGCAATATTCCAGTTCCCTGTCGGCTTTTCCAGTGAGCGTGCAGCGTGTGTCTGTCTGCTGCCTGTGTCAGCGCCGGGCCCTTATCAAAGGACATGTGGGGCACATTGCAACAAGTGTTTTTTTTAAATCTTTTATGTTGTTTTGGAGCAAAAGACAGTTATTGGCATTTCTTTAAGAGACTGTTATGTAGCTAACTGCATTTAAATTGATGTTAATTCAAGCTAGTAAATGACAATGGAAAGTCAGTGAAGGTGTATTAATAGTTTGCTGATGAAATACAAATTCATGTATGTGTTGCTTTTATTTGCATCTGTAATGCAGGGCCGAAGCTGAATCGAGTGAGCTATTTTTTTGTGGAATATATTCTGTAAAAATAATTGCTCTGGTAAGAAGCAATTATTGCGTGCAATGAAAGCAATGTTCCAGAAGAGTTGTAACTCTCTCCGCACAGAGACGAGAAAGATATTTGGAATAAGGGGCACATTGAGCACATGATTAACACGTAGTGGGACTTTCCACTGAGGGCTTTTCCTGGGACCTGACTCTGCATGCCAGGGGAGACTGTATGTTCATAGATGGACATTTGATATCACATACCCTTTCCTTATTACAGTACTTAACCCTTTGCTTTTCCCTGCCTCTAATGTGTTGTACCAATTTCAGTCAAACACACAATTAGCAACAAGTAATGGGGCCTGAGTGTCTGGTTTTACCAGTTTATAAAGAGATGTGAGGGTTGAGGTCAGGGAAGGTGCCACACTGG
The DNA here is from genome assembly GCF_036013445.1 of Caloenas nicobarica. Classification (NCBI taxonomy): domain Eukaryota; kingdom Metazoa; phylum Chordata; class Aves; order Columbiformes; family Columbidae; genus Caloenas; species Caloenas nicobarica. The sequence continues at coordinate 27,412,008 of NC_088245.1, read as the reverse complement.
GCCATGTCCACCCAGTGCACTGTTTCCAGTGACATTTGGCGTGAGCCGAAGAAAGGCACAACGGTCTGTGTCATTTATTTCAGAATACATTTTCTTGAGAATTTTAATTAAAAAAAGATGAAACTGTTTTCACAAGATGTATTTCTCATGCCGTTTGGCTGAAGCTTAAAGGACCAGCAAGTCTCTGCCTTCGGGGTGCCCGCAGGGGTCCTGCGGGATGGCCGCGGTGGTGCAGAGCCAGCCTTAATCAACCGAACACAGGAGGCAAGTCTCTCCTTGTGCTTGAGGTTGTGTTTTGGCCAATCACCAAACCGTCTTCCATGAAGGCTAAGTGGTGTCAAACACTACTTGCCTGTGGTGTAAACAGGGCCAGAGGCTAAAGTGGGTGAATAACACTGACAACAAATACAGCTAAGCAGAGCCTGTAGGCATCTGAAGGGTTTTGTGAAGCATCAAGGAGGGATGCTCGGAGGTGATCTGCCTACCCTGCGGGCTGAGCAGATCTCTGTGCATCTGCTCCACTACAAACTGAAGCTCTTCAGTCTGGTTTGACAACTGATTAGGTGGTGTTAAGTAAACAAATCAGGTATGTCAAAAGGGCCACAAACCCTTCAACTTGAAGAAAGGAATGCATCTCCATGCTTAAATTTGTCAGGAGGAGGAATGTCTCTGATGTCAGGGGAGACTTGCTCTTTGGAGAAGTGAGACCTGCTGATTTTATCTGCTTTTCCTATCTGTAAACACTGTACTCAGCATGACCTTCCTGCCTGGGCTGATGAAGTTGGTGAATTTTGTGTGCCACCCAGTAGTGGACACAAGCCCTTGAATCTTTCATGGCACCGAAGCCAGAGAAGTGGCACAGTGCTTTCAAGTATCGAGATACCGTTAAATCACTGGCGTAATGGAGATTTATGTAGCTGCACGGGCTAAAGTGGTGTGTGTCTCAGCTGAACATCTGCTTATAGGTGACTTGATCACACTGAAGCCTAAGACCTGTTCAGGGGAAATTTGTGCCCACAGCAGTTCAAGGTCACATTTCAAGGTAGGTTTGGAGTGCAGGGTTCCACTACTGACCCCAGCATAATCTACTCCTTTTCCTAACACTTCCTCTAAAACTCCCAGGCACTTAAGGTGCACTCTTCTATACATATGTAGATGTCTGCATCTGAGCTGCTCAAGCCTGATTCTGTATGTACTCTCTCTGTAGTCAGCAGAGAGATACAGGTACTGCTGGGGCTGGCCACTCCTGAACTAACAACAAAAATATGCAGAAAGTCAGCTCTCTCTAATCATGCTAACCAGCACTTCCATGAGGTGAGTGCTGTGCAGGTTGGGAACTGCAACCTCCATGTCTCCATCCTTTCCTCACACTGCTGGAATATAGCAGCTCTGTGGGTACCACTACCTACCTCTCCAGGGAAGAGGCCAGGGAAGGAGATACCAGCACCCTGGCCCTGGGCAGGATGGTCTGCTCAAAGTGAGGTCCAGAACTAGTAGGATAGTTTCTGATAAACTTGAATAGTGTTAATGTCTCATCATTTAATTGCCACTAAGTTATCATGCCCATCTGGAGTCACGCTTCTGCCGTGGTCCTCATACATCGACCATGACCGGGCAGAAGGTGTAAGCCATAGTTACTGAGGCTTCTTTGTGTTTTGGCAGCATGGTGGTTTGCTGTGAGAGGAACCCTGTGAACCAATAAGTGCTGTGAGCTACTAGTAAAGGTCTGCTGTACTTCCTAAGTTGTTCCCACATGGATTTGGACATGGGAGTCTCTGCAGCTTACCCTTGTGGCTGACACCTGGAGGGAAGGATGTTGGTGCAGTTCAATCTGCCATGTGGATGGCAGACGCCACCAGCCTTTCCAGTGTTATTTTTTTCTAGCCTCATAGGTAAGCCTTCTATTACTATGACTAAATGCCTGAAGTTTTCTCTAGTGCTTTGTGTATGAGAGCATTTCCAAGGTGTCTGTCAAGTTTAAGAGCCTACTTCTCCTAAACCCCCGTGAGATAGTGCTTAAGTGGTGTGGTGGGTGCTTCCTCTTCACTGTACATTTGTTCCTCAGGCTGTCCCTTATCCAGATGAGCCTTTTTTTTTTTAAATTATTTATTTGGAGAACACTGCATTTCCATAAGTGGTTTTACTCTCCTGGTGTTTGAGTGTTCAGCAAACGAGACTGCTACATCCAGACTTGCTGCCTGGAGCCTGCAGCGTGAGCCCCATTGATGGACGTCTGTGCTGTAGCAATGTAGACCGATCGTGCTGCAGGTTCAGGAGAGCCTCTGGCTTGGATTGTTTTATTGACTCTTAGAAGCTCTTTTTTCTCAATAAAAGCTATGATAATCAAGTTATCCAAACATTTACTAATTTTTGTTGTGGGTTTTTTGGGGGTTTGTTTTTTTTTTCTGAGATAAATTTTACATCTCTAGTCCACTGGGCTGGCAGTGCATGGAAGCTGGGTGGAACCTATGGAAAGAGAGGCTGGGACATCACTGAAATGCTGCATCTTGGGAAAACTCAAATCCTTAAATGACTGAAGTTTTGTCCAGTGGAACTAGTGAAACAGTTTCCAGTGGACTTGGTTTCCCCACCAACTCCACAACAGCTGCGATGTCAGCTCATCCACTGCTATGCACATGAGTGTCCACATAGGAAAATAAAAATAAAACTTTTGTTTGATGTTTTTTCCCATGGTTATATTACGGATTCTTTATGTCTGGTAGGGAGTGTGCTCAACACAGCACTCGCTCATGCAGCAGGGACCTTCAAAGTTTTCTTCTTCCCGATCTAATTCCTTGCTGTCACACAGCACACAGGATAACTTTGTTTCTTCTATCCCTTTCCTAAGTTGGGTTGAAATGGGTGATGGGTTCCAGAATTACTGAGCAGGGACACACAGCTTTTCATGTGAACAGCTAAATTCCTTGGATATCTTCTTACACTGTCTTGTGGGTATTCTCTCATAGGCTTAGAAGTCCTTCTTAGTTTTTCCTGTATGTACAATGAAATAATTGCTATTTATAATGTCAGATTTAACATTCTTGCTATGTTTACTCAGACTGAGAAGCAATTTAAATTTGATCTTCCTCTCAACAATCAAACTTACTCCTAACCATGAAATTTTGGGATTAGATCAGACAATATTAATATGGATCGTAATGCAATGTTGGCAAAATCTCTTCGAGTTACTTTTTACGCATATAAATTGGATATTTGTGTTTTTTCTGGGGCACACATGTTCCCTCTGATGCCAGTTTGCATGCAGTTTATTATGAGTTGGCCTTAATCCTAATCTGTGGTCCTTCAGTGTTGCATAAAAAATGATGATTGTTTATAATCTGTTTTTTAATTTGTAATCCACCTCTGTTCACTCTAACATTTGAGGCTTTCACGTGTACCTTATGTGCAGTCCTGTGGCATAGACCCTTGGAAATGACTATGATGTTAGGATTAAAAAAACCACCCAACAGATATTTCCCTCACTGCAGAAAAGACACACCTCTTTTTTTCTTCTTCTAATATTTTATTCTTTTAAAAATATATTTAAATAGGTGATTATTTAAATGTATGTAATTTACTACAATGCCGATTGGCTGCTTCCTTTGTTTTTAAGTTCTCCTTGGATCATATCAAAAGGTAGTGTGTTCTGCTGGGACATTTTTCAGATACAGTAGTGGCCCCACAATTGCATGTGTTTGGGACAAGAACGGCTCTCAGAATTTAATGAAGCCATCACACGTGCTCTGTTGGGCCATGGGGCCCATGTTATTGAAAAAATGACACAATTTAGATTTGATATGTCATTTGCACACAGTGAGTAGATTGTCACAGTGCATTGGTAACTGTCTTAGGTATTTGTGGATAAACAGTTTTATGTTTAAAATGAAACCAACCAAACTGAAAACCAAGCCACCAAAACCAAGATAAAAACAGAGGTGAATCATCATCCTAATCTTTTGACAGTATGATCCAGAAGGTGAGCTATACTCTGCCACTTATAAAATAATATTGCCTTATTTTCCAGTCTCACACTGAATATTGGAAGGGAAGTGGTTGTTGAAAATGGAAGATTTATTCTGTATTGTCTGTTTTAGAGAATGGGAATATTTTACTGTTCTGTTGCTTTCTGTTACTATACCCCAGGTACTTGAGTACAATCCAGGGGAGAAGTAGATACTGTGTTGCTTAGTATCTCAAGGCTCTGTTGCCTACAGAAGTTCCTGGTTCCTGTGAGAAGACAGGAACCAAGATTTGGGGTTTGTTCAAGATGATTAGGCTACTGAGGAGCAAACACTCAGCCCTCTGAAGAGAGTGAGACACCTGCTTGGGATCCAAAATCTCCGCCTTGCCCTAGAATTAAGTGCTTAAGTTGGGCTAATCCTTTCTGATTTTCTTTCTTGTATGCAATATTCTTTACATACAGCTTTCTGTGTGTAATACTCTACCATATCATAACTGCTGGAGCTTCATGTCCATTAGATGTGTCCCAGAAGGGTGGTCTGGGAGAGGCAGAACACACAGAATTTCCTCTGCTAATTGCTGAGCATCCCCTCAGAGCTGCCTTTCTCTGCCCGTGGTGAATGGTTTGCAGTAACCATCTACAGAGCAGAGCTGAAGCTAAGATCTTTGTTAAAATTGAAGTTGAAAGACATTGCAGTAATGTAATGATTTGCTATTATGGTTCGCTGTGTCCCTTTTTAAAAAAGCAATCTGCATTTTCAGTTTCATCTCTCGGATGAGGACCAGCACAGACGTAAAAAGATTTCTGGTAGCAAAATTAAGTACTTGTTCTTCAGTCTCTCTTGTCATTTGTGTGTGTGTGCGTGTGCCTATATTTATTCAAAAAACTTCATTGTTCTGGGCATTAATTGCCTAAAAATGATGCAGAAAAAGAAATTTTACATGAAATGGTGTTGCAGAAATGCAATATGGACTACACAGAAATATTTGAAAAATCAGGGCAAGAGCAAATAATAATGCAAGGAAAAAACATTCTTAAAACCAGTAAATCAGTCTGGTCTAAAATCTTCTTTTTATGTGGAACTAGACAAAGACCTTGACTTTTTTTCTGCCAGCAGGCTCCTTCCTTTCTGTGCCAGTGCAGTAAGGGAAGAGTGAATTGCAAAGAGGGAATGCAGGTGGAAAACCTTGAATGAAAGGTGATAAGAGCAGACTATGAGGAGAACACTGAGGGCTTCCAGACAGTTCAGATGTTCAAGGGTATTTTCCCCTGTTGGGCTGCCCTCCCTCCCAGCCGCCCGCTCCCTCTTGCCACAGCCACGGCTCCAAAGGTGCTGTTTCCAAACCAGCAATATCATTTAGTGAGGGAGGTGGGAGCCTGTTTGGAAAAATACCCCACAGGTAGGTAATAGTTCACACCTCTGTGTCTGGGACTGGGTGTCGTAGCATCAGCACAAGCCATTGGGTTTGTTTGTACCTTAATTTACATGATCCTCTGAGATGAGAAGCTGAAGCTGTATCATCACTATAGGTTCTCCCTGGTGTAACTGTGATGTCAACTTCTTTCACCAGAAACATTTCTTAAAGTTAATTCAGGGTCAGTGAAGTTGAGCACAACAAGGCCAGAGAAAATGTAAAGCCAAGGAGCTGTAGTTCAGTGATATATGCTGCTACTTGGCTCCATTTTTCTCTAGAGCATGGAAAAACAGCTTTTTATTGGTGTCATGTCGATTGATGATTGGTGTGGCAGCTGTTGGCAGAGCTGACAAAAACTGCAAAAGCTGGAGGTTGTCACGGTGTGGGTGACTGGGGGTCTTCGTGGGTTTTTAGGACGGAGCTAACAGTTCTAGAGGCAAAATAAATTCCTTTTTGGGGTTGCTGAATAGTGTGGATTAACTATACAGTCGCTGAGAGATTTCCAGTAGTACCCTAAATGCATTAAAATTTTTAATGCCTTGAGAAACTCTCAGTCAGTGCCTGTAGGGCACTTTGAAAGTGAAGTTTAATAAACTTATTATTAATAAAAATCCTTACCCATCTTTCAGGACAACGAAGATTATCTTCTACTTTACCTGTAGAGGGGACTTGTTCCCCTTCTCCAGGGGGAGACAGGTGAGACCTCCCCTGTTGAGGGGAATGGCTCAGGGCAGTAGGACAGGAGAACCTCCCAGATGGGATGGATTCGTTTCCCATTCCCAGAGCTTCTCCTGTGAAAAAGGAGGTTAAGCTCAAAAAGAAATGTTTCTTTAGTGACAAGAGAGAATACAGATTTCTAGTTTAGTGGATCAGCATAAGGGACATGGGCAAATCTACCTCTGTTGGTCGCTCACAATATCCTGTTTGCACTGTTTTTCTTCAGAGAAATTACTCAAAAGCAAAAAAAGCATAAAAATTTAACATTTCATTATCCAGCTTCTTTATTAAAACTCAATCCTATGCTTCAGGCTTTAGACACACATCCCTTTTTCTGAAAAATGTGGTTGTACAGCAAACAGCTTTAAATAGCGAATATATTTGCTTCTTTAAGTATTTCTTTCTGGCCTATGGAGAAATGTATGGAAGTTACATTGTAAATGAATCTAATGCTTGGACAATGTCTTGTGCCCATTGTAAGCACATCACAGCAATGCTGACTCTTGCAGGAGATTTCATTTGACATTCTCTATACACTGATTTACATTGTCTTCACTGCCATATAAGAGAGAGAAACTTTCTCATAGGAAGAGATTAAATTTGTTCACCCTTCTTTGCAGAATAAACCAACATCAAAACTCAGGGTAGGAAACAGAAATTCCTTAATTCTGCTAGCCAGCTAGCCTAACTAAAAGGTTATGGTCTTACAAGAGCAGTAAATCAGAAACAGATTTTAACACTCTCTCTAAGTCATTTTATGAAGTGTTTTAGGTAGACTTGAAAGAATTTCAGAGAGTCTTTCAGTGGCCTGTCAAGAGTCACCTTCCCCACAAGGCAAAAGCACTGACCTGGCAAGCGTAACGCTAATGAAATAGATTATTATGAAATCCTTCCGCAGATACTGCATGGGTTGTTTAGGCTTTTTGACTGCGTATGTGCGTCAGTGCAATGAGAACTTGGCAGAGGGCCTGGGCTCCGTGACACCTTCAAGGATGTCATTGGAAAGCCCTGAGGTTGTGCATCTTCCTTGGAAACAGTGCTGTGGGAAGTTCAGGTCTGCTTATCAGAGCAAAATGTATTCTTCAGCCATTGCACATGAACACTAGGGTTTTTGTTCCAGAGGTTTGTGTTTAAAGGTGCTGGGAGACTTACTGGTACATAATAGACACGTTTCCCTTGTGAACTTGCCTCGGTTGCTGGAAAGCCAAGCCAGAACACTTGCCTTGCTCCCGGCACCGCAGCTTCTTGTCAAACTGTTATGACTGAACGAGGTGTTACTGGGTCTAAACAGTCAAAATAGCTACTTCAGTTCTGGGAACAGCAGAACTATGGTCCTTGTCAGAGGGTTTGTGCCACTGTCCTTATAGTGTTATGGTCAAAACCAATTTGGACGTGTCTTCCTGATGCTGAGTATCTGTGCACATGACTGCAAATATTCATTACAATTGAACAGCCAGCCCATTAATTCAAATGCTTAAGTACAGACTTGAGGACATCTGGTAAGTCATTGCCTAAGGGTTGATTTGAGTCACCTTGCACCCGTGTCCTGCCTGCCAATGGAGAGAATAAAAGTTGCCTGTTAGAGAATGTGTTGTGAGATGTCTCACCCCAGGGCACGGCCTCTCCCATGGCTTATTTCCAGAGGTGAAATACAGTTAAATGCTCCCCAAAGCCTGCTGGTCGTAAGTATTCTCATGGTGTGCGCAGAATACAAAGAGGCTGTTCGACATGTGGGGTGGAAAGCAGGGGAACAGTCGAAGAGTGTTTTGTGCCAACAGAGGTTACCAGGAGAGGAGCTTGGTGCCTTGCAAGTTCCCCCCACCCTCTGCACCAGGACAGGGAGGACAAGGAGGTTGGGCTCTGGAAAGCCTCTTGATCTCTTTCCTCACAGCACCAGTGTTGTTGAGCGTCCATATGGATGTTGGTGGGCATGCACATTGTTGAGCTTGGGATTGCATTTCCCCTCCCCACGAGCGGAGGGGTTGGCGTGGCAGTGGATGGCTGTGGCTCTGACCCCTACAGCTTTCCAGTCTGCTCTTAGGGCAGTGGTGGCCCCAGCCAACACCTCCTTGGTTCCCTAGGGATTTAAGCACATTGAGGTCCTGTGGTGGCAGGTCCTGCCAGCCTTCAGTGCTGCTTATTTTTCCAGCCTGCTGCTCACGGTGGCATTGCCTGTTCTGCAAACAGCACAGACCCCTTAGCACACAGCAGCAGGAGCATTTGGGAAGGGTTAACCCACAAAAGCTCAGAAATGGGGGGTGGCTGTTTTTCTTTAGTGCTTCATTTAATTGACTTGCCTCTATCTCCTTTCTCCTCATCCACCAGCAATGCTTTTCAGTCTTTGCCATCTTCGGAGCAGCATATACTTGTTCAGTGAGACTTATCAAAGATGTTTTTGGTTTTGCCCCCTCTGGACAGCCATTCCCATGGATGACCCCCGGTGTCTGGTAGCTTCTGACCATCAGCTTACTGCTTGGCTGCTCTCACCAGCACAAGCCAGGCAAATTCCTTTTGTCTGCAGGAGGATCAGAAGGAACCAGGCTTAGGGCTTTGTTTCTACATTTGAACATTTTTAAATTACTGAGTGTCAGAAAAAAATAAGCTCAATGCACTCAAAAATGTGCTCTGAGAGGCTGAGAAACACTAGATCTAGGTGGTTTAGAAGAATAAAGAAGAAATAAGAAAAATATTTATTTGATTGCTAGGATGCCTTTTTATCACTGAGATCAATGTGGTTTGGGGTTTTTGTTTATATTTATATGTGTGACTTATGGTTACAGCATTGCTACTGTGTATTCTTACAGTAGATTTAAGTAAATGAGACAGTTGACTAGCACTTTGACATGAAAATTAGGTCTGAAGGGTAGATTGGCCCAGGATTTTAATTTTTCTTCAAAGGAAAAAGAGTGAAGACAGTTAGTGATAGAAATTCATGGTTATACTTTATTGCAAATGCCATAAGTGGCATTTACTAGGACATTTGTCCCTGAAATTTATTCGCTTTGCACAAAAACACTTTGCATCTCATGCAGCTGAGGAGTGTTAATTCAAGGCAGATACTTTCCTATTAGCGTTACAGCCCCGGGTGGAGGCTTTGTCATTATGAAGGGAAATATATGTCTGGTTCTTTGTCTTGTGCTTTTTGTGACAAAGGAATTCCCATTTGAGTCGCTGTGCTCCGTTCAAGCCCCCTCCGAGCCTCTGGGTTAGCAGCAGTCAGTCTTTGCAGTGTCCTGACGTCATCCCGTGTATGCATAAGCTCTGCTATTGTCTGACGGGGCGCAGGGCTGGGGATTGCGGTATCTGGTGTCCGCTACCTATTTCTGCCTGCCAGTACCACGGGAGGGACGTTGGCCTGCTCTTATCTCTTGGATTTAAAACAGAAGCTCCGGCTTTTTGCTTCCTGAAGAAGGACCTTCGCTGCGGTTGCAGGGAAAAGCTGTCTGCGGTGTGGAGCGGAGGAGGGAGAGGGGAGAATCTGGCAGCTCGGATAGTCCGGACTGCATTGTCTGGCTTCATGACCCCTGCTGTGTAGCACTCACCCCTACTCTCATACATTCCCTCTGTCTCCCACTCTTTTTTCTTCTTTCCTTTTTAAAATAGCAGCATCTGGGGCCAGCCATGTTTGGCACTGAATCTTCATGTAAGTAAATGCATCCCACTTACATCCTTTTTTTTCTGTTGAGAACAGGGCTTGTTTTGTCCTCGCTGTACCCACTGTGCTTGCATTCCCTTTGCTGTAGGTCGTTGCTAAAAGCTGCGGTCCTCGCCTGTTTATGAAGGGATGGAAGATGCTGGAGGGGAAGCATCTACCTCCGAACTGTGGGTGCATCCTCGGTGCCAGCAGCAAGGCAGCGTAGGGCTGTCAGCATTGCTGAATTCAGGCCACGGAAAGATGGGGGGGGGAAAGGCAGTTTCACTTGAATGTATTAATTAATAAGATCACATCTATCAGTGATCAGGAGTTGCAAACGCTCTAATGAATGCACTTCTCAGATAATATGTTTGGGAACTGGGAATGCTGCAGCATTAGATGGGTGATAGCTGGGGGGAGAGTGTTTTAATTGGCAGGAAAAGACTATCTATGTCATTCTTTTCATTTTGTTTCTGGGAAAAAGGGGACTTGTGTGGGATCCCTCCTGTAACTGGAAAATCTGAAATTAAATTAGGTGGAATTCTAAATATGAGGTGAAAAATAATAGGATCATATATTTGTTTCTTCCTAATCTTTGTGCTGGAAAATCTTAACTGAGGCAGTCTGCTCTATAATAGCAGCGCAGACGCATGTCATTGAAAGCGAGCCAGTTTTGCTTCAACGGGAACAACAATTACCTACCTGGCAAATCTGGCCACGGAGGAAGGCTGGGGGTTTATGTATAAATAATGTTGCTGGTGACAGTGTGGCTGTGCAGAGACCAGTTTGATCCAGTGATTACCGCGTGACTGAAAAATAGAAAACAGTTGGTTTGCACTGTATTTTGTGCACAAATAATACTGTGTATTGAAAACCTGTCTCATTTGAATAAGAAGAAGCGGTGCTTCATATTTTTTAGAATGCTATAACATGCAGCGCGGTGTAATGTCTCCTTGCTGCTAGGCTGGGACCCGTTCGGAGGCTTGGCTCTTCATGAAAAGTGGTAAGAGCATCAGGATAGCTCCTAATCATGTCCTCCTGGCTGTCAAGCCTTCATGCCCCCAAAAGGGTTAATCGGTCCTGTTGCCAGGCTCTGGCAGCTCCCCACCTCCTCTGCCATGGTGCCTGTTCAAGGTCAGGCAGCATAAAAAAAAAAATTTGCTTTTAGATTTCTTTTGTTTGGGGAACCATTTTTCACGCATGGTTGTAAACATGTTTGCAGGTCTGGGGCAGCGGAGCGTGAGCGGAGGTGCCGAATGCTGTAGCTGCAGCTGTTTATACACCCTGGCCAGGTCTGAAAGCCCCAGCCTGTGTGTCTGTGGGGTCTGTCTCCGCAAAATGCGTATTAGCGGGCTTGAGATAAAATCAGTTGTGTACTTGCCCTCTTGCAGAAGGTGCGTGCTGCACGCTCGAGAGTCAAAATTATTAAGCCTTGTTCATTTTCATGGTTCTCTCTTGTTTTATGAGGTGCAATAATAAACGGCTTGCTTGTAGACATCGGGCTTTTGGCTAAAGTCACTGGGCTGTACCACCAGCAGCTGCGGCTGCTTTTGTTTCCATGGTTCCCACAATTTAGAAAAGGGTGACGGGAGCTTCCGTAACAGCTACTGCCCCTTTCCAAGAAGGGTCTAGTGGTTTATTTGCCTTTAAAAAAGGTGTTAAACGCAACATGGCTAGCTGCCATAGATCCACGCACAGGTTGTGGCCGGTCCCTGCCTGCTCTCCCCGGCTGGGGCAGGCGAAGGCAGCGCAATGGCCTCGCCTTTGTTCAGACCCCATCTCCTGGACCCCGGACCCAAGGGGCCACCTGGGACCCTGGCGCTGCTATTTGGGTTGGACAGACCGTCCCACTGTCCAGGGCGATGCCCCCCGCACACCTGCCTGCACAGGGCAGCCCTGGGGTAACCAGCCTGGCCCGTGCTGCCGCTGAAGGAATGGTGGGTTTGCTTTCAAAGATAGAAAATTGTATCAAAAACAATTAAATTAAAAGGTAGCCACTTCCCTTGCCTCCTGTCTTCATCTTCCCAAGCTGTCAAAATGACAACGGTGCGACTGATTTTGGGATTTCTGCCTGGCTAGAGCAGCATTGGGTCAACTAGACAGACCTGCATAGTGTTACAATAAATTAATAAAATTCAGCATCATCCTTGAAAACACGACAGAAGCCATTTCTGCTGCTGTCCAAAAAGCATGAAATGAGCAGATTATTATTTTTTTTTTTTACTCCTGCTGTTGACACTTAGTATTTAGACTTTTATTTCTCTTTTTTTCTGATTAAAAAACCAAGAAAAATGTTCAGAAGCAAATCCTGGTTTAAAACCTTTTGTTCTGTCACTCGGTATCAAAATATTTGAAATGTCAAAGCAACTCTTATTCAGCAATCCTGGTTTTTCTTTTTTTTGTTTCTAACAGGAGTCGGAAGGGCACTAAAAGATAGTCTGAGGGTCATTATAGAAACACGGGCATCTGCTTATCGCCCCCTGGATGCAGGGAAGGACAAACAGCAGGCGGTGGCAGCCTGCAAGGGGAGATAAGGCAGCAGGCGATGCGAGGAAAGAGCACACAAACCAAAAATCCCGTGAAGTGTCCATGGGAAGGGTTGTGCCGTGGCAGAGTCGTTGCCGTACGCTCATGCTCAGTATTTTCCATCGGTCACATGCCCTCTTGATAATCCCCATGGGAAATGTATGCGCTGGAGACCCTTCATCTTCGGTGCTTTTGTGCTGCTCCACTTGCAGCCGTGCCGCCCGGGGCGGCGTCGGGGGCTGGATGCGCGGGGAAGGCAGCTCCCCGTGCCACCTCTCCAGCTGACCTGATGGATTTATCTGTAGGGGGTAAATGAAACTTGGTTTAGTAGAGCATCAGGTTGAGAATGAAGTCTTTTTGAAGGTGAAAGGATGTTGCAGCCCTGCTCCAAAGCGGGGAAGCGATGGGGCTGTGAACAAGTGATGAGCCGGTCCCCGCGAGAAGGACACCCTCAGTTCAGGGAGAAGAGAGAACCCCAAGCCCAGGCAAAATGACTGGCGAACATCCCTTGTCTGACTCATAATACTCGCAGCTGCAGGCCTACAGGAGAGACAGAACAGGCGCAAATTAAACAGAAGTGTGAGAGCAGCCACAGTCAGTGGGGCTCAGCAATGCTGGGGGGTTCAGGGTGATGTGGCTCCGCTGAATCTCCGTATGATGAGAAGAAATGGGGCAGGGTGCGGTTCGGAGCCTGTAAAGCGAGCAAAGAGGAGCTCAGAGAGCCATTTCGTGCATCTGAGAATGTGCACCGTGTCTGCTTCAGGTACCCCGACAGTAACTCAGCAGGAGGCTGCGGGGAGGGAATCGCGCACACACATGTACGCTGCTTGCCCCAACGCTGTTGAAAGGACCCAGATGCGTGCTGTCAAAGTCCGTCAGTACTGCTGTGTTTGTTCATGCCAAGATATTTTAACCTAGTAGCAAGGCTTAACTGTGAGGGTTGTGTGGGAGGTTGTCTGGGAGGTGCTTTTCCAGCCTGGGCTCTTCAGGGAGATGCTCATGGTGGTCTCTGTCTGGTAGGTCAGCAGCTGCACTCTGCAAAACAGAGCGATTCTGGGCCAAAGGAGAGCTGACCAAAGGGCAGGAGAAATGCAGTACCAAAGGGCAAATGGAGCTTTCCTCTGTCCAGAGGCTAATGCTGGAAGGCTGTTCTCTGCAGGGAGGCTGGGGGAATGCTGTGGAGAAGGGGAAACCCTGCCCACTTAAGTGAGCCAGGGAAAGCTGCTGTGCTTGTCCCAGACTCACCGTACTGTCTTCTGCTCTGTCTGTTCAGAAAGTGCTTTTCTTCCTGGGCACCTTTTTTCCCCAAACCCTCTTCCAGACAGACTGCAATAAATGGGAAAGGTTTCACCGAGATAATTGATTTTATGGCACCAGGAGAGTAGTGCTGTTAAACCCCTGCAAAACAGCCGCAGCCAACAATGGAGAAATGAGAGACCTTAGCGCCAGATACTAAGAGCATTTTCTGCTACCTTGTAAGAGACAATCTCTATGAAGTGGCTGGCCAAGTGCTACAGCGAAGCTGCAGTCCTCGTGCTGTGCTTCATCTGAAAGGGGATGCCCAGGATGCAGCTCTGCAGTGGCGCGGGATGATCCGATCAGCACGGGTGCTGCCGTCCTGTGCCCGTGTGCCTGCCTCCTCCTTTTCCCTGCACTCATCCCCACCTGTGGGAAAGCCAGCCAAAATTGGACCACTGCTGCAGATAGTCACTTTTGAGCATTTGGGCTCCCCAGGCTGGTTCATGGGGTGATTAGATGAGCAGCAGGACAAGGGAGGGTGGGACACAGGCATTGAAACTCTGGTGGGATGGCAGCCTTGGTGAAAGCAGGCTGCACTGAACCAGCAGATGACCAAAATGCTCCTTTCTTGAGCGTAAATAGCCCACTGCCATCCTGAATTGCCAAAACCAGTAATAATAGTAACTACTCAGTAATGATAAGTAATCAGACGGCAGCCACAATTTCACAATGATGTTACAGATTTCACAATGATGTTACGCTGGTGTTTCAGGCAGCTGTACAGGTGACTATCCATCAAAGGTTATGGAAACATATCAGAAGTTGTAACTTTAAATCAATGTATTTGGCTGCTGAGGTTCCCACTGTTCCCCATAGAGTCAGGATTGTTGAACAAATTGCGGAACAAGGTCAAAGAGAGGCTTGGTTATGGCAGTGTCAAATACTGGTGTAAACCTGGATTTTGAAAGGGAATGAGGTTGCAGGAGCTGTAATTAACTTGACAAATTCAGCAGTGAAACTTCAAGATATTTGGAGGGAAAATACAGTACCACCTTTTACTTTATAGTAGATTTTGAGGATTTACTGAGTGCTGTTGCTGTTATTTTTTTAAAAATATAAACATGAGATAAGAGAGGGTTCTGCAGTTTTCTGTAAACTCCTTTGGCTGTATTACTTGGTTAGATGCCTGAGGTGGTGTCTCCAATGGCTTGGCTGTATGTGTGCTCACCATGGCAGGGGCTCGAACGTCAGCCCTCCTTCTCAGCACCAATGGCAGATTGAATTCATTGTGTTGAGCTGTTTACAAGCAGGCAGTTGTTGGGAAAGTTTAAGTTCACCTTGCCTTTTCTTCTTCCACAAAGAGAAAGTGAATGGAGACATCTCGCGGGCTAGATTTGACTCATGCATTTGACAGTCTTAGACGATTTGGCTCCTGCAGCCCTGGATCACCTTTCCTATCTCATTGGTTTAGAGGTTGAAAGGATCTGATGTAAAGTTACTGCATACAGTGCTGGTTGCTGGTGTAGCTGTGTCCACACACAAGTTTATGGAACAGGGGAGAAATCTCAAGGTGCAGGCAATGAATAGGGTAACTTTTTTTTCAGATTGTCAAATTGCTTGGTCCTTGCCATAGCTAAAAGCATAAGCTATAATTAGTGGTTGGTTAAAGGTGACAACAGTTCTTTCTGATTTAAGACAAAAACCATAGATTAATTTAGGTCGAAGGGACCGGCCCCTTCCTCAAAGCAGGACCGACCTCCAAGTTAGATCCAGAGATGGAGACCATCTCGATCCATCCGCTTGTTTGCAAAATGGTATGAGGTCAAAACCAGCTTGAACTTTGACCAGTTAAATTTACAGACCCACAAATAGGGATAAATCTTTAAGCCCAAGGACTGTTAAAGGTTATTAGAGTCCCTTAGGGCCATGTGACCCAGATAGGAAGTACAATACATACAGGACTATGTCATATTATTTGAGCTGGAGTAGAAGCATTAGAGTTTCATGTAATTCAAGGGTAGTTAATGGGTATGTCCAGTTAAAAGCCTATTTGCAGAATAAGTTGTCTGGTTTTGTCTTAGCTAGAATACCCTGCTTGATCCTGGATGCGCCAGGAAAGGGTCTGTAAAATGCAACCAAAAGAGCATTAGGGTTTCAGAAAGAGTATTCCAGGTTTCAAGATCAACAGATATCTTGCATGTTTGGCGAAAATACTGATGCAGCATCACTGTTTAGACCCCTTCGTATGAAGGTGGCTATCTATAATGAGAGATTATAGAATCTGAGAAATGCCACTGTGATCGCTAGTGTGAGGTATAGGACACTGAGGCTCTATAACAGGGAACTAAGCTGTAAAACTAGAGAGAAAAACACTTGCTACCCAGAATCTGGTGTAACTCAGTGGAAGATCAGCTGGTTTTGCTGTGTTTGATCCAGGTGAAGCTTATGCTGAGAGATCAACTTAAGATGCTCAGGAACTGGGAATACAAGTGGACTCATATTCTACCTAGACCAAGAAATGTGCCATTGCAATGCAAGGGATCCCTATGGATTTCATTTTGAATCGGTATCTTGAGGTATATCAAGTGTTTTGATCAGAACAAGGGAAGTAGAAAGGAAATTCTTGAGAGACTCCAAGGCAGAGATACAAAATTGAAGTCTGATGATGTGCTTGACCTCTTTCGAGAAATCCAGTGGCTGCAAAGGTCTTTCCTCAGTGCAGTGGAATGAAGGATGCTGAGGTGACCTTCAAAGCATGTCAGATAATGTTGCTGCCTAAAGCAGGAGCCCAGGGTGAAAACGGTACAAAGTTGGCAAGCTTTTCAGAGAAAGTATTTAGGTCTAGTGGGGACTTTCCACCTTTGTGTAGCCCTTACATAGCTTTTGTAAAGGTTTGACTGAACAGGAAAGAAGGATGAGAGAGAGAGTGGTTGGAATGACCTCTGGAAGAATGTGCCTTGTGCTCAGGTCTGTAGCCTAAGAAGCCATGAGGAGGTTCTGAAGAAGCCAATGGAAAGATGATCCATCTCCCTTGGCCTCTCATGTTTAATGTTGCACTCATTAGTCAAGTGATTTTGCAATCTACAATGATGACATGATTTGATATATGTCATCACTCCAGCAAATGCCAACTTACATTTTACTGTGACGAATGAGTCTCGGAAAGCTGTTGTGAATGTAGATTTCCTGCTGTACTCACCTGAGTGTAGAAGTACCCATCTTGTGGTGATTCAAGGAGTTTTAAGAGAATATGGTCTTGATATTGATGACTTGTGGCTGTGCAAGTGCAGCGAAAGGAAAATATACTCAAGTACATATTTTTAAAGTTCCTGGATGGGAGTGGAAAAAGGAGATCAGGTATTTTTCACTTTATGTGTTTGCTCAATTTTTTAAAAGTAGCAAGGGATCACATGATGAGGACACCACTAGAAAGCAAATTCTGAGGGCAAGGGCATATATTACATTCCATGGAGCTCAGAAAAATGGCAGCTGACTCCACTTGTAAGATCTCTGCTACAAGAAAAGGAAAATCTGCTGTAAGAAGTTAGCATCCCAAGCAGGACATGAACTGCATTAATCACTGGCTTACTGATAGTTAACTTGAGTCACACTGACTCTGACCTGACTTGGCACAAGGAAAATACTTCTGATCACAAATATATATTAAAAAAAGAAATATAAAAAGAAAAAAAAAGCGTCGTAATTAGCAATACTGAAAGATGCTAAAAAGGTATATTTAACATTCAGGAAAAGAGCTAAATGTGGAAAATATTAGCACCACTAACCTTTTTTCCTGTCAGCTGCATTCATTACTGGCACTAGCAAGGTATCCAAGACTGTCACAGTGGCTGTAAATTGTACCACTGTATTTGTGTAGTCACCAGTCACTCGAACCATCCATCTGCTGATAAAATACTCTTAGGCTTTGATTTAGATGATCAAAGAAAATACAGTAGATCAGAAAGGTCAAATTAGCTCGTAAAGAAATGTGTCTAGTTGCATGTGAAGATCCTGTGCTGTGCTTTTGTCATCCATGAGCCCTAACAGTCCAACTAAAAAGCCCTGGAAATTTTATAGGCAGTGAGTGGAGGCAAAGGTCTGCTAGAGGGTTAACTAAGCTGGGGGAAGTGTTCCTGTAACTCAGAAATGTCTGTCAGCCTGGTTGTTCTCTGTGCCCTCTGCTGCTTGCGTGGTCCGTGGTGATAACTCCAGATAAGCTGTTACTATTATGTGCAGAGCGAAGAGGCTGATAATCAGGCGGCCTGTGCAGATGGATGGAGGAAAGCTCTGAATGGTGGAAAAGAGCAGCCAGATAAAAAGCAGCAAGATATGAGCTGTAAGCGTTGCATTCAAGAGTAGAGGTTCCTCCAAAAAACCACCCAAGTGTGAGAAGCCTAGTAGAGGTTGTACGGGAGGATATGGTGTCCTTTGTCGTAGGGCAGAAGAGAGGCTCTGGCAGGACAAGTGGGAACAGATTCCTCTACGACTGCTGACCTGCTGGTGATGTCTTTCTGAGGCTTCAGCTGGACGGTTATGATAGCACAGAAGATGGCACTGGCATGAAGAATTTCTCAAGTGTATTAAATAAGACATAGTACATCTTCTTTAGTATCATTTACACATGCTGTAATGGAACTACTGGGTGTTGGCCCAACCCACAGGGTTATGATGACCAAGAGCTTAAGTTGCCTACCCAGGATAAAGCGCTGCTGGTCTGTCGCAGCAGAGGGGGATCCCACAAAGGTCAGGCATTCAAAGGCCTTTACATGGGACCTTTTCTACAATTATCTTCATAGGTATAAATACTTTCACAACTGGGGTTCTCAGTATGCCGGGATACACCTCTACACCATGGAAGGTGGCATTGCTGTGGGCATTGTGCACCATGGCCTGCAGTGGTGGTCAGGCTGCAGACAGACAGACATGAGCTTGGTCGCTCTGGGGCATTGCATGTGTCCTAATGACTTAGAGACTCTGCAAGTCTTGGCTGCATGTCAGAGGGGAATGAAGCTGTAGATTTAAAACCAGTGCCCTGTACTGCAGGAGTTCAGTGAACTACGTGCCTGGCATTTAGTTGGGTTATGTCTTGTTTGTGTGTCCATAGTGACAATCAATTCTTCCATAAAATAAAGTATAGATAAATACTCAGAATTATGCGAAAGGTCAAAAAGAAAAGGCTTATGTTTGGACTTGCTATCCTTAATAGTATCCCCTTAAACACAGAGGCTTCCCTGAGGGAACAAAGCGATGTGACTCTCTAATCTGGAATGTCAGCACAGCCACTGTCACTGTGGAGCGCAACGCAGGGCAGCAGCTGCTGCCTGCAGTCTGGCAGTAAATACACAGCGTCTGCGTTTTCAGTTATTCTCCTTTCATTCACTGATTTGTACGTACTCCAAATCTGGTTTGGTTTACACTAGGAAGAAAGAGGTCTCTTTATGTCATTGAACAATCCAACTATGGATGAAGGAGTTAAAAAATACTCCCAGTTTTTATTTATGGATGTTGTATGTGTGTATATATACTTTTTTTTTTTAACTTTGACAGCTGTTGTGAGTTAGAACTGTAACTACCTTGTTTTTACTAGGATTGTAAAACAGACCAGTTGACCCAAGTCAAAGCAGTTTTTTTCTAGTGAAGGAAGAGCCAGAAGCTGTCTCCCCGTAGACCATATCATTGCTGATGTGAAGCTCTGGTCTTATTGCTTCTCTCCAGGGAGTTCAGTACCATGGCAGATAGCAACTCTTGCTGTTCCTGTGTGTGGGGAGCCCAAAAGTTTACGTATACCTGGAAATCGGACTACCCTGTCATCTCCAGAGGCATTGCAGATGTACTGACAGAAGAGGGTGGCTGTTAGTCTTGTTTTTATTTCAGAAGTTCAGTCGAGAAATACCTTTCAAAAGGAAAGATACACAACTATTAAATCCTAAACTTGAATCATCGTTGTTGGGCCGTGCTTCTGCTTTCTAGCATCCAGACTCACAGAATTGGTCTGATTAAATAATTTTGAAGAAGAAAATGAGGACAGCAGGTCAAATAATAGCAAAAGTTATTGGTGAATATAGTCAGAATGAAATCTAATCAGAATAAACTTGTGAACAGTAATCTGAGACATTAAACTACAAGATAAGTGATAAACCAGATAATCATGATGACAAGAAATATTTTGGAACATTTTAAAAATCACCTTGTTTTCCAACACTTCATTTGCTTTCATTCTTTGCCAGAAGAATGGAGCATGAACTACGAGCAAAAATAGAGGTAACTTCTTTTTTTCATTATAAGGTTGCTATTTCCAGGGCCTTGTACATGGGCCCAAGGCAAAATACAGCCTTCATGGACTCAAGTTTTATCCGATTGCTTCTGTTCAAGTGATTTCACACCAGCTACAGCGGGATGCTAATGTCTGAAAATAAGTCAACAAAAGCAGTTGTCTTACGGTACAAGTCACTGCAGTCAAGTTTGAGTATTGGCCATTTGCAGCTGGTCACCTTTTCTTTGGGAACAGCTGTCAAGGTGTTTTTGAACAATGAGAGACTTGTCCTGAATAAGCGTTGGAAACCTTTGTGCTGGGTTCTTAAGGCCTTAGGCTGATTGATGAGATCAGTCTTTTCTGTGATGACTATTCTCAGAAATAGTACATGATCTCTTACAAGGTTTGTCTGTATGTGTCCTTAGGTTTAAATAAAAGTGTGATTTTTTTTTTTAACAAGGTTAATTAAGATGGCACCAAAAAAACCTACACAGATTCTCCATTAGGGCTAGATTGAGTTAACAAGGTGTAGGTTTAAGGTTAATTGAAATAAACTTTCTTAGCAGAAATAAGAATGTCCATGAACTATACTGCATGAAAATGTGGGTGCAGGCAGGTCAAAGTAGTTTAAACTAACACTCATGTAAAAATGTCGTCACGGTTTATTGTTTTTGTTTTTAATGTCTTTCAGAACACTTCCTGTAGTTTTCAGAAACTCAAAATGAAATATCACTTTGTTTGCTGTGCTCTCAGGTTTCTTAACAAGCATGAATGACCTTTGATAAAGGGTTTGAAGTTCACATCTGCCAAAGATGAACTAGAGTTTCTAAGCATAACAAATGACTAACTTTGTTTTCTTTGATCTTGCTGCCGTGCGGTCGGCCCTTTGGTGATGTTTCCGCAAAAGCTAATGATATATTAGGAGGATGCCAAGAAAATGGATACTAGGTAGTGTTAATTGCCAACCCATAGATATGGCCATGCTTCCCTGAAATGCTTGTGGGCAAGCCCTAGAGACATATCTGTGGATCCGTAGTGGCAGAGGATCAACAATTCCGAGAGCAGGAGGGGAGAAGGGCCTTCTTAAATTTATGAGGGTGTTATCTGTAATAGTTCAGCACTTAAACCATTGTCCAAGGTGGTATAAACATCAGTCTTTACACCAAACAGCCTATTGTTTATGTTCTGGTTTGTAACTAAATACTAAACTTGAGCTGGTTTTAAAACTTTTGAGATTCTGACAAAAAACTGGAATCGAGCACAAAATATTGTTGCAAAATCAAATATGAGCTGCATGGCTGATCTGTGGAGACTGAAATAAGCTGAAGAACAGTCAAAAATCTGAAGGAGGAGGTCAGATCATCTTCATCCTTGAGCAACAAGAAAATTGAGGTGTGATGAGCTAGAAGAGAGGAGGAATTCTGCAACATGGAAGATCCTGGAACAGTATATTCACAAATTGTGGGGAATTTGGAAAGTGTGAGAGATAACATCTCATGCCAAATAGATACCCAGGTATGTGTAAGAGAGGGGGCAAGATGGAAGAAGCGGTAGGAGAGGCAGATGTGAACAGGTTTCATGGTGGAATGCTTAATCCTGTCCACCTTCCTTAAAGAAGACCCACTGCCACTCACATGAAGAAATCAAGAGAAATCCTTAAGATGTAAAATGGAAATGGTGCAAAATGCTGGAAATGCTATTGAGGTGATTTTAGTCAACAAGGCCATTTTAGAAATCAAAAGCAAGACATGAGTCTACTCCAATATCTAGATGAGAAGGTGGATGGTGGATAATTTGCCATACTAAATGTTATCACACAGTCACTGACTGCTGTGTGAACAGGAGTTTATCACGTCTGTGGAGCCAGTCCCCTGCTCCTGCTTGGGTGGCAAAATAGTGTCTACAGGACTGGGCTGGCAAAGCTGCAGTGACCAAGGTGATCCAGGGTTGGGGGGGTTAATACAAGCCCTACTTTATTTCCAAATCTTTTCAGAGTTTGGAGTGGAGACAGGCTCCTTTTTCCTTCCCTCACATTCTGATGGCTGCTTTTGTGATTCCTCTGGGTCTGTCAATCCCGACTGTACCCTGTTTTACTGAAAGCACCGATTAAGTAGCCGAGCACTTGCTCTTCCTCCCAGATGGTTCCCTCTTCAATACGGGAAGCAATCTGTGCTGTAACAAAACGGGCAGGAGCCCAAGCTGGAATCTTGTACGCAGATCGGTGCAGCCTGCCGTTTGAAGCTGAATTAATAGTGGGATGTGAGTTAACGGTGTAGTTAGCAGGAAAGAGCAGAAGCAGGGCAGGGTGGGAGTGGGGGAGAGGAGAAACTGCCTGATGCTGTTTTGTTTGAGCCTGGCTTGCTCCTAATCCTTCCAGCCATTCACCCTTGATGGTAGCAATAAGCCTGGGTACCAGCTGTGCCTTCCCATGGGCTGTAGTGTTATTTTCAGCTCCTGTGAAAATGAGGCATTTCCATTTAATTTGCATCTTTTTTCCCCTTCTCTTTCTCTAATGAACAAGTGAGTACAGCAAATGCATTTACGCCCTCCTTAGTGATGCCTCCCCTCCTTTCAGCTGCATCTACTGTAAGATCCCTTTCAAACCATTGCTTGCTTTAGATCTAGCATCTTGTAGTTCATAGAAAATAACTGAAACTCTCTGATTATTGATGAGATCTCCTGCAGCTTCCAGGTGCTCCACGGGCACTTTTGTTCAGAACTTGGATTTCTGAGCGTAGGCCTATTCACCCATTCAGCATCACCAGTATATCCCCATGGAGATTTTCCTGCTGGATAGTTTTCCCTTTAGTCTGAAAAATCTCATATTTTCAGGATATGTGTTGGGAACTTACTGGAAGAGCTACCTTGATTTTCCTTCCTATTTTTCAGAACTTTAAAGATAACAGTGGAGAAAATCACTGACCATGCCACAGTTTCATGTGCTGTATGATCATTTCCAACAGACAGTGTTTCAGGTTCTCCCTGGAAGCAAAGTCTTTACAGTCCGCAGCTGTAATAAGCACAATGCTTTCCTTTCTGTTACAGCTCATACGGCATGCCAGATAGGTTGCCTGAGCATAAAAAGGTCCACTGAATTAATTCAGTAAAGCTAAAAAAGGGCATTTCTCAGTCTGTGGTGGACAGACCAGGTTTAGAGAGCTTGGTCTGCTACAGAGAGGGCTTGGCTAGGTCTCTGTCATGAACAAGTCAAAGTGTCCGAAGTATAGGTAGCCAAAAGATACGTATGTATTTTCAATTAACAGATAGGCATTGAGTATTTTGAAAGTGGATGTAAATCTGTTCTGAAGCTAAAAGACTAGGTAGTATGACCTGTAAGCTTGTTTTGTTGCTGCATTATCCTTCTCCAGCAGCAGGATGCTCTGGGGTAGAGACCCGACTACCATGGAGTCTTGAAGTGTTATCCTTTAGCATCTTCTGTCATTTGCCCTAACCACGTCTTTCTTCAGGCTTGAGCAGCGTGTTTACAAGATTATTCTTTTGGGTGAGAATCTTCAATATCTGCTTGTATACAGAAGGAATACTACATCTTCAGTCTTTGTGAGTGATGTAAGATGTGCTCCTAAATGTACACACTGTATATGTTTGTACTTTTATATAGGTGCTTTTTAATAGCAATACTAACCCATTTTTATTGGGTGATGCAGCTAAAGAATGCAAGACATGAAGAGGTTGTTTGGAGCTGAGGCCAGTTGCCTAAATGAGGCATCCAGAGCCATTTCAGATGCACCAGGACTCACTTCACCTGGCCTCCAGCTGTTGGTCCCTGGGGGTATTCCATCTGCGCCTTGTGTCGGTGTATCAGCTACCCTACGCATCTCAAACAGCTGTGGATGCACATGCTTAGACAACCAAATCAAGCTCTTTTTGTCGTCAGGGGTTGTCGTTTACATAGTCCTAAAGAGATCTGGCAGTGTTAAGTAATATGGGAATCTCAGATTCCTGAGTAACTGCAGGGTTTGGTTTGGTTTGGGGGGAGGGGGTGGTGGTGGTGTTTTGTTTTGAGCAGTAGAGAGTAAAAGTCACAATGATTATGATGATGGTGATAAACTTGGACTCTGGCAAGGCACACGTGTCAACTGTTGCTGTGATTAACACCGGCTGCTCAGCAGCACGGTCTCGGGGATCAGGGAACGTGCTGTACTTGAATTATCTGGCTTAGAAATGCCCTCCACTTGCCATTTGCTAGCAGGGACAGACAGAAGACAAACATTTCTTCCCCTAAATATGGGACTTGTTATAGCTGAGTTGCTTGGCAATCCACTTGACTGTAAAATAAGCAGACTATTAAGCAATGCTACTGGTTTCCTTCCTTCTATGGCTTTGTGGGATATTCTGTGATCTTTGGACCATTACAGCCTTTGCAGCCCTGCTCAGCTGCAGTGGGAGATGGGCACTGTGGCCACGGCTCTGTCTGTGGGGACAGTCACTGCGTTTTCAGGTGTCCCTCCCGTTGTTTTTTTTCTGTATGACACTGCATTTCTATTCCTACCACTTCCCTTTCTCCTTTTAAGTTTATTGGCAACATCTGTTGCTGCTGCCTGTAATTATAGTCAGCACTGGGAGAAGGGGAGACACTGAGCGCAGCAGCTGCCTGTGCTTTCCCTGTAGGTATTCAATGTATTAATGTACTGACACTTCTAGATTCCTTCATCATTTATCTCCCCCTGATCCAAAACAAATTCTTCTGTCTCAACCGTGTATGGACTAAGCCATAACTCTACCTCCTCCCTCAGTGGGGAAAAACAACCAGCAACTGTCAGGAAAAAACATCAGTTTCCATATCAGACTATTTCTATAGCAAATACATAGAAATATGTATTATTTATATTCAATTATATTATTTATTTATGTGGCTATCCTGTGATTGAAGTAGTGTCATCCACATGCAAAACCTTGACAACTCCCTGAAAGATGCAAGTGTATTTTTGATCCCAGGTGATCCCAAGTGATCACTTCCTGTGATCAAAATAATAATGGTAATTATTAATAGTCATTGATATACATTGCTATTAATAATAGTTCTGAATAATACTAATAAATACAAATAAAAGATTCCAGATAACATGCAAGGTTTGCCTCAGGGCCATTTGAAGAAAGCTCTTTTGAAAATCTGGGTCGATGTTTGTATAAATTACTTTAGGTTCTGCTATACTTTATCTTGATAGGCCTTTTTCCAACTGTTAATATAGTAAGTGACCAGAGCATATAATTTAACCAGTAGGTACAAGGAAAAGGAATGGAATGGAATAGAACAATTCCTATATGTAGCTAACCGTAGGATAAAGACCAACAGTCTCATTTGGTGCCAATTCACAGCATATTCTTGTATATTTGACATTTAGAGTTGAAAACTTGCTTTAATCTTATTCTTTTCCTATCATGTCATTTGACTTTCCCAGCCAATGAGCCCTGAAATGTAATTACAGTCACCGCAGGAAGTACTAAATGAAAGAGCATTCAAATCCAGAAATTAGTAGAACTGTGGTTAGCTAATGACTGCAATGCACTTGGTAAGCAAGACATGCAAATTTGAGTGGGGCAACATCTTGAATCTCTCTCGTAGTAGTGGGAAAAACCCCCACTTCATAGTTCTTTGGCACTCAGCCTGCTGATGAGTACACACAGAAATCCAGGCCATCCGTATCACAGAGTCACAGAATGTTAGGGATTGGAAGGGACCTCAAAAGATCATCCAGTCCAATCCCCCTGCCAGAGCAGGAACACCTAGGTGAGGTTACACAGGAAGGCGTCCAGGTGGGTTTTGAATGTCTCCAGAGAAGGAGACTCCACAACCTCCCTGGGCAGCCTGTTCCAGTGCTCTGTCACCCTCACTGAGAAGAAGTTTCTTCTCATATTTAAGTGGAACCTCTTGCGTTCCAGCTTGAACCCATTACCCCTTGTCTTACTGTTGGTTGTCACTGAGAAGAGCCTGGCTCCATCCTCGTGACACACACCCTTTATATATTTATAAACATTGATGAGGTCACCCCTCAGTCTCCTCCAAGCTAAAGAGACCCAGCTCCCTCAGCCTCTCCTCATAAGGGAGATGCTCCACTCCCTTAATCATCTTTGTTGCCCTACGCTGGACTCTCTCCAGCAGTTCCCTGTCCTTCTTGAACTGAGGGGCCCAGAACTGGACACAATATTCCAGATGAGGTCTCACCAGGGCAGAGTAGAGGGGAAGGAGAACCTCTCTCGACCTACTAACCACCCCCCTTCTAATACACCCCAGGATGCCATTGGCCTTCTTGGCCACAAGGGCACAGTGCTGGCTCATGGTCATCTTGCTGTCCACCAGGACCCCCAGGTCCCTTTCCCCTACACTGCTCTCTAATAGGTCATTCCCCAACCTATACTGGAACCTGGGGATGTTCCTGCCCAGATGTAAGACTCTACATTTTCCCTTATTATATTTCATTAAATTTTTCCCTGCCCAACTCTCCAGCCTGTCCAGATCTCGCTGGATGGCAGCACAGCCTTCTGGCGTGTCAGCCACTCCTCCCAGCTTGGTGTCACCAGCAAACTTGCTGATAGTACACTCAATTCCCTCATCCAAGTCGTTGATGAATATGTTGAATAATACTGGCCCCAGTACAGACCTTTGAGGCACTCCTCTAGATACAGGCCTCCAACCAGACTCCACCCCATTGACCACGACTCTCTGGCTTCTTTCCTTCAGCCAGTTTGCAGTCCACCTCACTACCCGATCATCCAGTCCACACTTCTTCAGTTTAGCCGTGAGGATGCTGTGGGAGACGGTGTCAAATGCTTTGCTGAAGTCAAGGTAGACCACATCCACCGCTCTGCCTTCATCAATCCACCTTGTTACGTCTTCATAAAAGGCTATGAGGTTGGTCAAGAATGACTTCCCCTTGGTGAAGCCAGGTTGACTGCCCCTGATGAGCCTCTTATCCTTGATATGTCTTAAGATGGCACCAAGGATAAGGTGTTCCATCACTTTCCCAGGGATGGAGGTGAGGCTGGTGTTCTGGTCCAGCTGTGTGTGGGTGCAGGCTGCTCTGGTTGCACTTTGGGCCAAAAAGCTGGAGTCTTGAAGATATAGATCGGGGGGAAAGGAGGGTTCTGAACAGCAAAGCATCTCAACAGGTATTAAGCCAGCTCTGTGAAACCAGCAGTTAGACAGTAATTAACTCTATTTAATACAAAATCCATACAACTCACAGACACGCACATATTGTATAATATATATTGCATACTTGAAAATTATTTACAAAATTAGTGTAATTTCTACTTGCTTCAATGTATTGTTCTTTAATACCTGAAACAAATTTCCTGTCAGAAAAGAGGTTAAATCTAGGCATGCTCACTGTCTACATATATAAAATGCATAGAGGGAGTCCTACATTAAACAGGATTATAGATATCACTTTTCAAAGAAACACGACTTTAACGAAATCTGTCAGATGCCAATTGTACAAACATGCTTTGATGCCTTTGAAATGATAGATCTTTATTTTTCCAGAGGAGAAAAGCATATTCAGAACATAAATTTTAATTATGCCTGAGCAGACTGAAAGTTTTTAACATTTCAAATAAATATGGATGTGACATTTTATCTGAGTTTTTTAATGATTTTGGATATAGGCCTCATTAGATTCAGCTGCTGCTTACAGCATTCAACATACAGCAATATATTTAGCTCCAAAAAAGCTGAAGATAGGAATTGAATATAAAAGTGGAGGGACAAACTGAGCGAGAAGGGGTTGGTTGCTTAGTAAATGGAACTAAGCTTTTCCTGGGAAGGGCACGTCTATATTGTGCAGTGGAGAGACCTTCAAGTGAGCTAGTGGGGTAATACCAAAGCAATATTGTTCTTCAACACTGTACTCCAGGTAATTCATCTGTTAAGCTGTTTGATAGGGTTTTGCTGCTGCCTTGGGTGAAAATGGGCACCGTCGCACGGCATTGTCCTGCCATGCGGGACACATTGTCCTCCCATGTGGGATTTCTGCAGCAGCACGCAGTCGTTCAGGGTGCTCTGTAACACACCTCGCTGTAGGGTTTAGGTGTTCTGTCCCTCTTCTACAGTGCCAGGTTTGTTCAGGTCCATGCTGTGTTTATGTTGGTGGATTTTGTTGCTGTTGTTAGAGAGGCTGTGTGATGATAGTTGGTTTTCAGTTTTTCCTTTTCCACCAGTAAATGTTCTACCATGAACAAAACCCCGTTTTTCTTCTAAATCAGCTCTCAGTGTTATTTTTTATATCACATTTTATTGGGCACTTTATCTAAGACCTTCCAAAGCATCCTACTGAACATGTGCTCTGTTCATCAAATTAGAAAATTTTTGAAGTGCCTTAATTTAAACCTCTAAAATTATAAGGTATCTTCAAAAATGTTGATCTATGTTTGCTTCTTACTGTCCTTCTGAGAAACATTTTATCATCAATATGTACTGATAATTTGCCTATTTAACTAACTGGTTTTCATCTAATCTGTACAAATTCAGATTACCACAGAGTTATAAATGGAATAACCATTTGAAAATAGTGGAAAAATCTGCATTTTATTGTTCCTTCCACAGCAAAAAAAAAAAAAAAAATCTGCTTGTATCAGTACACTGAGCGAAGAATCAGACCTCTCAAATTCTCATACTTGGTCTTAATCAAACATTTTATATTTTTGGTTGCTGCTATTGCTCATACTTGTAGTTCACTTAAAATCAATATACTTCTCAGTAGTATACAGACAGAGCCATTATTTTTAACTAAAAGAGATATAACCTTCAAGTATGTCCAGTTAGGGCTAAGTAAGTCTCCAAATTATTTGTCTGTATTTCTCAGAACCCCTCTACAAAACACATGGAAAACCATTCTTAACAGGAGGAAATTTCCATAAAAGAAAACAGGCTTTACTAAAACCAGAAGCTCTAATCAGCCTGGAGAAGCATCGCTGTATTTCTCAAGCGTCTCTTCCGAAGGCGGGAGAGTGTTTGTGCTCTAGTCACCCAGGCGTTTCTCCAGGAAGGTGCAAGAAGACATGAAATTAAGTCCTGAAGCTGAAAAACAGTCTGGGGAAGTAAAATATATGTTTCCAGTTTATTTGTAGTGCTAACATCCCACACAGAGATTGGCAGGAAGATTCTGGCTTGCAGTAAGGAGGAGATTGGAGGAAAATACTGGGAGATAAACCTAACAGGTGTGGTTACAGTGCTTCAGTTGCA
This sequence comes from Caloenas nicobarica, assembly GCF_036013445.1. Classification (NCBI taxonomy): domain Eukaryota; kingdom Metazoa; phylum Chordata; class Aves; order Columbiformes; family Columbidae; genus Caloenas; species Caloenas nicobarica. The sequence goes on along the minus strand of NC_088245.1, from coordinate 27,383,061 downwards.
GGTCTCATGAAGTAGATTGTCTTTCTAAGCTTTCTTGCAAAGGCATCTTGATAGATTGCTTTCCAGCCTGTACTACATAAAACAATTGCTAAATGCATAAACAAACACATCTCAAGCTCTCTGTATGATAAATAAAGGCATCTCTCTCCTGCATGCCCATTAAAGATCACATGTCAGAGGACTGCTTTTCCTAGCTTCTTTGCTTGGGTAAAAAATGTCTAAGGGATCTTAGAAGCCTGACTGTAAACCGAGGCAGAAGACAGCTGTGTCTGTCAAGGACTCTTTGTGACTAGTTCTAACTAAGGTGAAGAGGGACATTTCTGTGGGAGCTTCATCACAGTGCTGCAAAGCTTCTGGGCTGCACTGCCCTCCCTGAGAGATCCCTGTGGGATGCTGGATTTAGACCTATAGGTCTATACAGCACCAGGGAAGTGGGAAATTCCTGCCTTTTCAGCAGAACCGGGAAGGCTTGAACCAATCTTAACACACACCTTTGGCTTCATATTCTGTATTGCTCTCAGAGGAAAGCGAATCAACAAGGCTTTAGGTAGTACCAGGTATGAGGCTTCAGGATATGTAGCAAAGCAGGGAGCTTTTTGTTAGTTGTTGTGAATCACATGTAGATTCTCACTAGCCTACAAACGTAATCAATATGTGGTGCTTTCCTGATATGTTACAGAGAAGGTACTTGAGTGACTGTTCATTTCTTACCAAGCATCCTCAGCCAGCAGCAAATGTCAGAGTTGAAGAGGATGAAGGTTTCGTCCCCCAAAGATACAAAGAGGGGAGGTGGGCAGCCCTCCTTTCACTAAAGCAGTACTGTAGACAGTCAATATCAAGAGAACCTTGTCCTCGCCAGGTTGGACAATGTCAAGAAGGTAGATGATGAAAATGGAAGGCAAGTGAAAATGACCGTCAAAGCTGTAAACAAAAAGCCAAACCACCCCAAAACACACCCAAACAAACCAAGAAGGAACCTGCCCCTGTCCTGTTTTGTCTCTGTCATTCCCACCACTGAGGCATACGCACATTCACATTCACACATCAGTGGTATAGTAAAAATCTATATTAAAATTGCAGAATAATTGTATAGGAAAAAAAGGGTACCCGAAAGGGAGCAGAAGAATGGTCTTCCTGTGGTGGCGTGAGGAGACTTTCTTTAAACAAGGAGCTCTCATAGCTCAGTAGGGTTCTTTGGAAAAGTCCCTGCGGTGACTGGCTTGTTCCCAGTATCTGCAGCACAACAGATATCCAGAAAAGGCAGCAATACAGAGAACAGTAGTCAATCAAACAAATTATTATTCTTTAACAACTATTTCATCAGTAAAACATTCTTGTGAAGCAGAGTGTATTAACACCAAATGAAATAAATGTAGCAGATGTACAAAATAATGAAATCGGCTCAGAAACAGATGGTTTTAACTATCAGGTTTATCTTCCTGGGTGCTCTAAGATCGTTATTGCCAGGAAATAGGGCCCAGATGATGCTTCCTTCTGTTGTATGTATATGACTGTTAATCATAACCAATGTGCAAAGGAAAAGGTGTCACCCAAGAACTGTGTGTTCAGCCACAACCACTTAATTATCCCCCTGCATAGCTTGCTGCTATAATGATGACAGCCATCTGGAGCCAAAAATCAGCAAAATGGTTTTACCTGGATGAGATTTTTGTGGAGTTGTTAATCCTACCAGGGAAATGGCAGAGGCATCAGATGCCTTGATTGAAATGCTGGTCCTGCTAACTTCAGCAGCAAAACCTCCTCTGGCTTCAAGGTGGATAGATGGATTTCCCCTGTGATTCCCTTCTGAGATCAACCACTGACTCAGTGTTTACAAGTGCTTCTCTGTATCTAAGTTTCCCCTTTCGAAATGTGAATTTGCTGCACACTGTCTTTAGCAATGCAGTTTGAGGTCTACAATGGAAAGGACAGTGAAGTGCTTAATAAATTTATTAGAAGGCATAATCTCCTCATATGAATTGTCACAGCTGGAAAAAACAAATAAGATTCCAGGCAGGCAAACTTCCCTGAAGCAGAAGTCGTGTCACTTATTCGTGCTCCTTTTTCCTTGAGTTATAGAGGCTTTCTTTTGGACATCCAGTTTTGGTATCTTCCATGTTGTGGTAGTAGAGCTTTTATGGTTGTGATGGCCTGAAGACAGAAATGAGGTTGAAGTCTGGAAGAATTAGTAATCTCATGGAAGGATGGTGGAAAATAAAGTAAGAGACCTGAACTTAATTGGAAAAAGCCGTTTGGAAGAGATTACAATCACATCACTAATTCTTTACCAAATGTCATTCAGTCCAGTCAGATACTGAGATCTGTTTAGATTTTTCCTGGATTTGCCGTTTTTACTTTTGCAGGATGAGGAAGAGTCTTAATTTCTATTTGCTAGGTGCTTTGAGCATAGAGATAAGAGGTACAAGTATAAAAGATGATGTTTATTAACGTTTTATAAAATCCTAATCAAAATTATGACTATCCTTATTTGTTACAGGCTTTCACAATGTTGCAACTTATAAATTAAAAACAGTATCTATGTCAAAAGAGATAATAGGAGTCTAGTTTGTTGGAAGATTTTTTCATTTATTGTATGAAAGGCCAAAATAGAGAAAGTATCTTGGTGAAAACATTAATCCAGAAGAGGTTACAGACAAACAGATTGGGAACAGAATTAGCATCAGTAAGATAGGTTATCTTCTTCATTTAATGTCAGGAGTTCTCAACACAATCTTTTTCCAGTCACTGGGAGAAAAAAAAATGCCTGTCCAGGAATTATTTCAGGCTAACAATGTCCCTTTACCTTGAAACAAGACAGTAATTTATCCCATTTTTTGTGGTTCAGAAAAAGAGGGGGAAAATGCTGCCTGGGGTCATGAGCCTAAAAATCATTGAGCAACTGCAGTTGGTAACCTGCATGTAGCACTGGGGGCAGAGCTGTCCTGAAGGTTTCACTGCTGGAGCAAACACCTTTGGAGCAGTTCTTGAGCTGAATCAAACAACCAAAATCTAATGAAACCCCTCATCTTAAGTAATAGTATGGGTAAATGCCTGGTGCTATGCACAAAGGCTTAGCTGCTGAGCTGCCGGTACTGTTCATTGGAGTTGGAAAGCTAAATCCACCGACTGGAAATCCACCCCTTGGAGTCCATTTTAAGCATAAGTTAGCTGGGAAACTGCCCGGAGAGTCTGTGGCTCAGCATCACATAAAAGCGAGAAATGGGGGAAGGGGAAGAAGAGTTGGAAGAAGAAGAAAAAAAAAATACAATAAGCGAATTTTGTTTTTTCTGATATATATTCTAGCAGGTACTCTTTTCTGACATTAGAAGGTGGATTATAATAAATCCTACTGTTTTACTCGTTGAATCATGAGTCAGAAATGAAGTTATATAAGGTGCAGCACGTGTGATTGATGACATGAACTCTTGCTGTGCCGTCGTGTTTGCTCGGAGCAGTGAATGCTGATACCTGCAGCTCTGGCACAGAGCACCTCCGTCCCCGGCAGCCCCCCGAATGAAAGGCGCTGTGCCCGGGGCAAGAGACGGCACAGCCTATGATAAGGGAGCAGAGATAGACCTTAAGCCCTTCGGCACTGAACTGGTTTTTAACCTCTTTCTTAGTTCTTTTCTATGGAAGAAGGAGCACTGTGGCTCTTCAGCTCCTTGGTAGTGCATGGGAGGAGCTGAGTCTGTCAGGATGGGGTAGGAAGTGGCAGTACCTGTAGGAATTTAACAGACATTTGGGAAATCTAAGAAGAGTAGGCAAAAATAAGGCACATGCCTTTTAAAGCATGTGGAGACATGCAAAGGTAAACAGAAGGTGAACGCGTATTTCTGCGTCCATGGGGCTTGGGGACCAGGGCACCGTGGCCCATTGCTATGAGGGAGGGTGCCCTCACACTGCTCCTCCTGCAGCATCGTCCCATTAAAAGACCTTGTGCAGGGACAGCCTGCGTCGTCCCTCGCCTGGGCTTGGCATACAGCACTGGGCACCTTTTTCAATTACTGATTTCAGCTTCTTGGGGCTCCCTTTCAAAGCGGGGTTCAGTCGTACAGAGGCAATGCTGCCCCAAAGTGAAAGGGGCAGCTGCTGCGGCCTCCCCGGGTTATCCTCATGGATGGGCGGTCTCCACGAGCCCACTAGGGCTGCAGAAATCCCCACTAGGCGGTACAGAAATCTATTGCAGACTTCATTATTGCCATAGAGCCGTGGCAGCGATGCAGTTTCCTTTTCTTTAACAGGGTTCTTTTCCTTCAAGGCTGAGGGAACCCTTAATTCTTCCTTTAAATAAAGTAAGTGGCTGTATTTCCTGATCATTCCGCCTTCTCCTTCAAATCTGTTTGTTCATCAATCACTGTTTTGGAATTTCTTCCCTGCCTTTTCAGCTGAACTACAGAGAAATCTGATTTTAGGGAAAGCTTTGCAAAATTATTTACTGAGGAAAAAAAAATAAATTGTTCTGTGTCAGTGGGGACTTTGACCAGAGTTTTGTCCATCAGCATTCATCATGCAGTTGGCCCATTGTTGTTTACCATACGATTAGATTCTATAAAAAGAAATGGCAACTTCTGCTGAATGCTTCAGAAATGGGTGCTGTTATCTATTCCTGGCAGAAAAGACATGAACAGATGTTTTGCATTCTGGTTCCTTCTCCCTTCCAAGGCCATTCCCAATGCATGCAGATGGGATAGGATAGGATAGGATAGGATAGGATAGGATAGGATAGGATAGGATAGGATAGGATAGGATAGGATAGGAGGATACATCTACTCTGTTTTTTTCAAATGACATTACAAGTTGAAACTAAATTGAGCTAGATGACAGCCAGAATGAATAATTTACAAGTCAAAGCGGAAAGAGCTGCAGTGGAGGCAAGCAAGGGGATGAACATCACAGAAATGAAGGCAAGAAGAGGCTTTAAAACTACTGCAGCAGGAAGGTAAAACACGGCCTTGTGAGCTGGAAGCTGGTGTGCTTGGGAAATGAACTTAGAAACTGCAGGTTTGCCCGGGAGAGATGGAGGCACAAATAATTCAGTCCTTCAGAGCCACGTGACCGCCTCAGCTAATCTGGTGTATGGAGAGCACTTAGGCTTCCACTGATGCTGGCCTTGAGCAGAAAATCTTAATGAGCCCATCTGCCAGCAGGGCCTCTGTGCTTTCCCTGTCAGCTCTGTGGAGTGCTCCTGGCAATAAACATTTCAAAAAAAGGGAGTATAACCGTGGTGAAAAAAAAAATTCCATCTGCACAGAGCAAACCAGAGAAAGAAACAGTGGTCTGCACAGAAGGAAAATGATACTGTTAATGCCTGTCAACAAAGAATCCCAGGCTTGTTTCATTTTATATTTTGATTTTGCTTTCTTTTTTTCTGCTTTTTCAATCTTACCGGTCAGGATTTGGCAGAAATTGCTTGGTTCTGTATGAAATAAGTGTGAAACTGCAGGATAAAAATTCTGTTTCCCCTTTGCAGCCCAGCTGATTGCGAGCTTGGCTCGGGATGTCGGGGGGGCTTTCCAGCCCCCGAGAATGTCCTGGGCCACTTCAGTGAAGAGGCTTCTCCTTAACCACTCCTCGGGGGCTTGTTTTCAAACACCCAGGCAGCCCGCTGGAACTCTGCGTGTGCTTTAATTATTCACCTGAATTTCTGTGCGACGTGTTTACTTGTAATTTTGCCTCAGTGATGCTCATCCGGCATTGCTGCCTCTGCAGTATTTGCCTGCATTTCCCAAAACCTGAATATGGGAAAAACCTCTGGGGCATTTTGTGGCACTTCAGTTCTCTTGACGTGTATCGGTGCAGTCGGCATTTTCTCGCAGCATTGACAGCAGTGGGACTGGCAGATGGGGCAAAGAGAGCTTTGTTTTTCTAAACAATGTCCTCTTGCCTTCCTTTTTTTGCTTTGCCTCATAGGAGCAATCAAGCATAGGATTAAAAATGTTTCCTTGTTTTTGAAAACCAGGAAGAGCAACATATTTAAAATTGCAGCAAAAACCACTATAAGTCATCTGCCTTGCAGATTTCTAGCTCTGGTTTGAGACTAACTAATCTCTGAAGGATTTACCTATTTGGCAATATTAAATTAACTTGGGAAAACTGACAATATTAAATTAATTTGGGAAAACTCCCACAGAAAAAAAAAGCAGCTTTAGGGAAAAGATAATGTGTCTGTGGCATCTAGTTAATTATCCAAATTTTGAGTGTACTTCATGAGCAATGAACCTGGAGTAGTTTCCTCAGGAGCCTTACTCCTCAACAAAAGGAAACCACCACTTTGGAGAAGTCTAAAAACCTATTATAACATTTCCAATTCGAGAAGTGCATTTTTCCCACAAAACCATGTTCATAACTCTGAGGTTAAAGAAGACTGGATTTATTTACTTAATCTGAAAATTAAATGTCATCAAGGCAAAGGATTTATTAATGAGGAAAAAAAATCTGAGTTTTGAAAAACAGTTAAATATTTTTTTAGTGTTATGCTTCACTGAGAAAATTGCGAACGCTTTTGGGAAAGGCTTAATGCAAGATTTCTTTATTGATGCGTTCATGCAAGAATAAATAAATCTTGCCCCATTGCACGTCTGCCAAATACATTTTTCAATATGGCTATGGAATGGTAACATCTCTTGATACCATTTCAAGCTCGCAAACCTATTGGCATCTCCTGCCTTTGGCTTCTGCTGCCAGTATCAGCTCTGGGCTTGGCTCTGCTGGCAAGCTGTAGCATGTATTCAAGAGTCACGCAGTTTCCTTCAGGCAGCAATGCCTTAACAAGCCCAGATGGTTTTCCTTGAATCCTCTGACTGATGATGTTTCCTATTTTCGAAGTTTGGGACCTTTCTGCTCAGTGGCAGCTCTTCACCGTGTGAAATACTAATTGCATAATATGAAAAACAACTCTTCGAGGGACCCATTCCTTAGTAGTGCTAATGTTGCTGGAGCTTAGAGGAACCTCCTTTGGGGAGCTATTATTCTTTTTAAAAAGTAACAAATAAAATAGCAAGATGGTAGCCAAATCATGAAGACCCAAGCCCAGCACAGTGGGTTGGATGTAGCCTTCACTTTTTCTGTTGTAGGAAGTTTTTAAGGCTGCAAAGCTGTGTTAGTTTTTTGTTCTAATTACCTTTACATACCTTCTCATGCTCTCCTTCCTCTTACAAAGCCTTTATATAATGTGAGCAGGCAAGTCTGCTTCATGGACCACCATAGCTTAGGCTACCGTGCTGTCCTGGGACAGGCCGGACCAAGATGAGGTCTGCTGGAAAGCACTGAATGAAATACCTTTCTTTGGAAAGAATCAGCTATTTTCTGTAGTGCTTTTTTGGTTGGGAGGATGATAGTATCAGAAACAGCCCTTGGAGAAGGCCAGAACAATTCACCTTGCTGGTGTCTTCAGAAGGTGCTACATGTAAGTGAAGAAACCAACAGCGAGGCTATAAATAAGTGCAAAGATCTCTGCTGCTCCTGCACACAAAATGTTATATAGGTCTCTTCCCAAACCACAGGCAGGGAACCCAAGCCCCAAAATACTGCATTGAAAGACTCGCAGACAAATCAGCCATGAAGCTGGGAGCAGAAGCCAGAGTGTATTGCAAATTCCATGTTGCTGCAGTATTATATATCCCTAAGTGCATCTCTCTAATGGGCACTTCTAGCCAGAAAGTCAGCTCCCCTTCGCTCAGTGGTATTTCGTGCTTTGAATAATGAGCAATAAGGGTTTTGTTGGTCATTTAAATGCCACAATTCCAAGCACTTAAACACACTTAGCAGGTTCCAAATCTCTCTGTTTCTGAGCCAAGTGGCATTTTGAAAAGCATTAAGTTAAGTAGTCAGCCACAATAATTTTGCTTTCTCTCTTTGAGATTTCTGTACCAGAGTGCGCTTTGAATGTATTGCTGTATTGATTTTGGTATTCTGCCATTCTCAAAGTTTTCTTCTGGATTTTTGTGCTGAAGCAGTTGTTCATTCAGATGCATGTGTTCAGAAGCAAATCATCTCCATGTGCCACACGCTTGGAGATCACTTTCCTATTGCTCTTTCTTAAGGGCCAGAGGGGAAGCGAGTACTTAACCACATGTGTAGGGAAACCTGGGAGTGGATGTGAGGTCCTCTAGTTGTTGAATCATTTTGCTGACATTCCCCTCCCCCCAAAAAATCCAGAAACTTCTGCAACTGCATTAAGAGAAAACATGGCAAGTTTTAGCTTAAAAGGCAGTTTTTGCAGGGTGGTCTGAGTAGGTCAACTTAAAGGATGGCAGAAAAAAATCCCAGTGCAGTGATTATCATAATTAACCACCAGTACCTGAGAGTTAGCATAGCCATGGTTACTAGTCCTAGACATACTAATGTGAACAGAAGAGGAACAAGCAGATGCAAGAAAACCACAGCACTTTGATGGGCTGTTTTTGCAGTGGGGCCTTCTCTAGTCCCCGAGTGCAGTGGTGAAGTAGCGTTCAGTCATGTTCGGAAATGAGAACAGGCAACGGTCTCCGGGTTTGCTTGGTGCTCATGACTTACCCACCCGTGGGGAACAGAAAGCCGAGCGCCTGGGGTTTGTCTCACCTCGGTGACTCACTGCCTGCCTGGCCAGACTTTCAAAACCAGTTTCTACTTACAGACATTTGATTTGAGCTGTCTTGGCCTGATTCTTGAGGAACTTGGAGTTCCCATAGCTCAGGTCAAAGGGAGAACCTGCAAAGAGGATCTTCAACCATTACTTGCCTGTTTTGAGACCCGATGTGCATGATGCAGTGGAAGGGAAGGGCAGTGTTGCTAACCAGCTGTGCTTCCAGCACGCCCTCCCTTTAGCTCAGCGTCTTTCTCACAGGGCAGTGCACAAAAAACAGTGCAAAGCCAAAGACATAGCCTGCTAATCACAAAGAGAAATCATTTTTTTTTTTTCTTTTTTTTTTAAGCCGTTTCATGGTATCTGCAACCCAGCTATAGTTTGATGCGACATGACATGCAGAATATTTCCCTAGAGTTATTTACTGGAATGTGGCAGTGCACTCTTCAGCTGCTTGATGTCCACCTAGAGAATTCAGACAGGCAAATGGGGATTTACTTTCACAGGGTCCAGGCTGGACCTAAACATGGGGTTTCCAAACACGGCTGAATGTTTTACCTAGACTTTGAATTTTGAAGATGTAGCCCATACAGTATCTGACTGGGTCAACAACAGGGGTGAGAATAGCGGTAAGAGTAAGTCCTGCACTGGTGGTGTTTCTCCTGCAGGCTTCTTGTCTATCAGGTATACCACATTTGGCTAATTTAATCTTGCATTTTTCACTTCTCTCTCTATGCTGTTTGGCTTTAGAGGAAAAGAGATCTGACAGCAGCTGGTGGGTAGCACAGAGTGCTGGGGTTAGTGTATTTGTGTGGTATTTCTGAGCAGCCTGATGGCTGCAGCAGGTCAAGTGACAGTTCTGCACGGGGCTAAGGCAGTTCTGCCGAGTTCTGCCTGCAAGTCCTGCCCCAGCTCTTCTGTGCTCCCTTTTACCTTCATGAGGAGACCTGCCTCTGGAAAGATTCAGTAATTTTAAACAGAAGAAAGGAAAATTAAAGAAGGCACTATTGGACAGAATGCTATTTCACAGATGCTTTCGGCCAGGTCAGCCATGGCTCATGTTTGGAATGAAAACCATCAAATATTCAGTAAGAAAAATAGTGAGTGACTTGTGCTGCCTTTTCACCTAGGATTTCGTCGAAGGCTAAATCAAACAACATCATTATTGTTCATGTTAACAGGAGTGGCATTTTATTTGTCTTCTTATTAAACAAAACAAGCTTTAAAACTATGGACAGTCCAGTTTTGTCTAGTGGACACACGAGACCTTTGGAGGAAGTGGCACTGGAGAGAGACTCCCTGCCTGCAGGGACGGGAGGACCACCCTGGCCACAGAATAGTCGTGTTTTAAAAGTCTATAACTTCATGCTATACTTCCATAAGGCCGTGTGAAAGGAGTGCTCCCTCAGCCTCTGCTGTGCCATTTGCCATGCATTTGGTTGGAAATTCTTTCTCTGGAGCTCACTCTATTGAAAATCTTTATTATGCAAAATTCTCCCCCAAAGTTTGTCTCCTCATCAGTCAGGTGCTGACTGCAGATCGCAGTTCTGTCTATGACGTTACTGCAGAGCCTTTTCCATTTTAATAAGTTTTGGGTGTCCCGAGAGACTGGTAGACAATGGAAATTATACTGTGCTTGTCAAACTTGCTGCTGTGCTTTCTTTGAAATACCCAAAAATGGAGACAAAGAGGTGAGTTTTCTGATGAACTTCTTTTCCATTTGGTACAATTACTGTGTGAGTCACTCAGCTTTAAGAATACTGAAGGGGAAAGATAATTATTAGATACATAAGAATAATGAATCACACTAGATGGAAAATTAATTTTTCCTTTCTTTTTGTGCCACATTACCCAGACCATCAATTAGTGGAAAAAAAATCCCTGCTATGTATAGAAATTTATCATAGGTAGAAATTTCTCATAGGAGAGAAATGGCATCAACACCCTATTGATTTTGCAAGTAGGAAGGGTAGATGAGCTTTCAATGACAGGATAATGATATTAGCTATTGTAGATCTCCAGGGTGTTTTCGAGAGGTTGCTGGCTCTAATTATGAAAATGTTTTCCAGTCACCTCTATTCCAAGAAGCACCTTGCAATTTTTGTGTGTGAAGAGATCAGCATCTTAGAGACCCTCAAAATAGATGTGCTATATAGAGTGAGGCTATCAAGATTAGAACAGAAATATCTCGAATAAAATATTTCTCCAGACTTAAAAGTATCTGAAAAAGTCAAAACATTAGTCAAGATGTACATTTTAGCCATATTTTCTAATTTTCTTCATTGCTGAGACAATTTTTTGGAGGCATAATAGATGATGATTCTCATCTTTGTATGCCTATGAATGCAACACACGAGGAAGGATGGAAGATGTAGCACCACTTATATCTGTAGATTTATTGCTTATATCAAATCCTGCCTGGCACAAAAGGAGGCACAAAAGAACAGGGCAGGGCAGCCAAGGGTGCTTTGTCCATGTGCCTCTTTTTGTCATGGCATGGGAATAGCTCCTCCGAGAGAGGTTCCTGGATAATGGGAACCAATGGGATATTTTCTCTTTTGTGGAACCACCACTTTTGTGGTGGTGAAAACTCTTTGCATGATTTCTCTCTCTAGAGTAGATTAGCCTTTGTTATCTGTGGCACTGGAATTAATCACTGTGGCAAACTTTTAGTTTTGGGTATTCTTTAGACAGCTAATGAACCAAAATCAAAAAGATTTAATGGAGCTGTTACCTCCCTGAGTGTTGCATGAAAGAAGAGCACAAAACTTACCCTGTTCTATTGAGAGAACTGTGCTGGTCTGGCACTTGGAACAGAAGCCATTAATTGTCTTAAATGACTGCAGATAATGAGGTTCAGTAATTGGCTTTTGTTCTAATACAGCTTTGAAAGGCTAAACCACATAAATCTGTGTAATGCCTCAGAATAAATGACAGTTAAGGTAACAGGTAGGTTTGACTTCAACAAACAGTGCCTGTCCAAACTGGATAAAGCCGTACCAGTTCAGTTACGTGAGTGGTTAGTGGATGTTAAAAGTAATTTTAGAATATGGATTTGTTTGAACACTTTGATGCACAGAGTGGAAAAAATAAGGTCATTTTGTTTCAGTGCTTAGGTACATTTTTGCAGTTAAATACTTTACTATTGACTTTCAGTAGAGCCAAATTACTGTGTGCTTTAAATAGAAGACTTAAAAGTCTTAAAATCATCTACCTGATAAACTGTGCAACAGCTATACTGTGAAGAGCTCAGTATAATCCTGCTTTCTCTTACAAGTGTGCATCTAAAAGAAGGTAGACGATGTCTATACCCGGTGATACTCTGCAGTCACATGAGAGACCATCAGGGAATGCAGCCCCATTTGACTGTAGCATCACATCAGGATTTCCCCTGCTTTGGTGTTGGGGGAATTGCTGATACACACACATGCTTATGTACATGTGATTAGAGAAGGAAAGCCACAAGTTAAGTGTGACGGTGTCTTTTCCAATATCTGGACTAGTTCTGGCTACAAAGACACCTTGTAGCATTGCACCGTGAAGGAAATCCCCCATGGCAAATCTGAGGGACTGCTTCCTCGTGCAGTGCAACACTGAAATGAAAATTAAGACAAGGACTCACAGGTTTCTTGGAGCTTTAAGATCTGCAGGAAAGACATGTATAATGACAGTGTTTCAAATGAATTTGCAAGCAACCTGATTTTAGAAGAATTTAAGTTGAAAGTGTTGCAAGAGGATTTGACCAAGATCCAAGCAACAACCCAATTTTACACAGTGACATTTGTAAAAATCCAAATATTAATATCTCTACTCAATACGTCATTGCTCATCCTTCGTGCCTCATTCTTATTTGGCCCAGTTCCTCCCTTCCACCTGTACATTACTAATAACAGGGCTCCACTTTTAGCATTAAGACACTGTGATGGTCATAAAGAAATGCACAGTTCAGTCCATGACAGCTAAGGGCTGTGAGATCCTTGGAAATTGTTTCTCCCTTGTTTTCTTTAAATGGAAAAGCTGTGGGGTTTTGTCATTGTTGTTTGTTTAGTCTTCTGTTTTTTAACAGGGTTTTTGCTGCCAATGCATTAACAAATATTGGTGTTCATGCAGCATGCTCTGCAATTAAGAGGAGCTGTGTAATTAACTCACGTCACCACTGCATTGTGAAAGCAAGAGCAAATGTCTCTATACCTTGGCAGGGGCAACTATATGGCAGCAAATTTGCATAATGATAGTTACTCTCATGGGGGAAAGTTGCTCTTTTTATTTTTTTCCCCAACACTTTTATTCTCTCCAAATCCACAAGGTGGGGAGTTCATGATCCCAGACAAATGGAATAGCAACAATGCTGTGCTTGAGCCTAGCTATCCTAAGTTGGTTTTAGTATTTAAATTCACAAGAGAGAATGTTTTCTCTTGTGGTGGGTATAGTGCATCCTCTGCCTTTACGTCCGGATGGGGGAAGGTGTAGCAGCTGACCTGAGCAGGACACTCTGGGAAAATATAGTTGGGAATGGGAATCTTTAGTAGCATCTTGTGTTGAGTAAGTGCCTTAGTTTGTGAGACAAGTCTTTGGGGTGTATTTGATACCAGAGAATAACTCATTGACAGTATCTTTTCCTAAATGACCAAAGCTGTTAGTGTTGGCAGTCAGATTTCTCCCGGTGAAAAGATAATTCTGAATTGCAAACTATCTTTTGCTAAAGTAAAAATAGCCTTTATTTACATTAATGTTGCATGTGCCATTTCTTGTGTGTCTTTTTTTTGCTTTTGCTGTTCTTGTCTCTATATTCTTCTTTCTATGTATGTTAACTTTTATTGCCATTCCATTTTTAAGTTTCCTTTTAACTCATCTCTGTATTATACTTGTCTATCTCTAATCTGTTTTTTTTTTTCTTTTCCCTTCTCCAGGGCACAGTACTGTCTAAGTAGCTTTTTGTCTTCCAGATCTGGTTTTCCTTGATTCACCTGTATGTCCTTCTGCCCTCAGTTCTGTGATGGCTCTTGTCTCTTAGCATTTATGTTTCCCTGTATATTATTGTCAGTGGGGATGAGCAATCTTGGTCTCCAACAGGCTGAATGGTTAATGCACTCTAAAGGACGTCATATACTAATGTAAGTCCCAAAAGCTCCAGAACCAGCACAGACTAATTCCTGCCAGGACTGAACCAGAATTTTGACCAACCTCATAACTTTTGGACATTATAACATGAATATAGACCTGGTGTTGAAAAGCAGGGCAGCACTGATCATTGTGTCACTTTGGTTTTCAGGTATTTAATGTGTTAAAATATTGAGGAGAATGATTAAACTGAATATGTTAGCAATCCTCAAGCAGGGTTGTTTGGGAAAAGATGGACTGAATTTGCTGAAATTTGTTTCAGTTTTCTATGCGGGACATAATTTTCTCAGTAGGCCACTGGGTCACTCCTCAAAATTATTTATTTTTCACTTATAAGTAAATGAACTTGGATGTTTTTGACCTGGAACTGGCACTGTATTATTGCCTTCCACTCTTCTCTTTGGGCTGTGCTTTGTGGCTGAAAGCATCTCCCGTGATACACAATTCTCCAGAATTGACCATCCCTACTCACTCTCCCTTTTTATTGTGGTAAAAGTATCCTGTTGAAAGGGAAAATCTAAATTTAATATGTGGAAGCATGGAAGGGAAAGTGTGGTGGTGTTCAGTCCAAAAAGTTTCATTTCACTAATTAGAAATACCTGTAAGGGCAGAATTTTGTATGCGCAACTATGTAGTTAATCAGAGTTCATTGTTTATCGGAAGTAATAGGTAGCTTTTGGCACATCACCATTTTCTGTCAGCTGGGCTCTGATCCAGCATTTGCTGAGCACAACAGATGATTTCACTGGTCATTAGCTCAGGCTCCAGACATCTGAATGTGACTGTCATTCAGCCCCATGCCTGTAGGATAAGCGTAGGTGGTTGAACAAAGTGAGTGGGCATCTGGATTTCCTTGTGCACAGCACAGAGACACTAGCTGTTTCTGCCTAGAATGGCCATGTATTTGCTTCTGAGTGACAATTTTTTTTCAAGTTTTGGAAACCAAGCTACAGAAAGGCCTTATAGAAGGAAGTTCTGTAGCATTTGCAACAAGTAAAAATGAAACTCAGTCTGCGGCATTCTTAAACTTTTGAATGCTTACTTCTCTTTTGGTAATTTCTTCAAGAAACCTGAAGTAGTGAAAAAAAATCTTGGTAGCTTCCCAGGGAAAACCCTGGTAAATGGTAAAACATATTTTTTTCTGAGACAATACCCCTTGCTAACTTTAAATCTAGTGGGGCTTGTATTTATATTGAGCTGAAGGCCATCATAGTATATAATGCACAATTGAGCCTATTTCCCAAAAGAGTATTGTTAACATTCTTATGACGAATGGGTTGAGGGTTTGAAAAGGTCATGTATAAGTAGTTCAATTAAAGTCAAGTGTATGCAGCACTTCGTACTCAGAGAGGGAAACATTATACACTTCTTAAAAGAAGTTTATTGAGTTTTATTTTGCCCTCTTTACTGACAGTTTTGTAGAAGAGTTCTTCACTGCTACAGCAACTTTGAATCAGGGGGCTGCATTAATCCATGCTGAGGCCCCTGTGAAATCAGCCGGTCGCTGCCCCATCCTCTGTACTGTGTTTGAACACCAGCTTGAGTGGATGGTTGCAGTGAAAAAAAGCTGAATTGCTGGGTCAAAGGTCCTCAACAATAGGTTTCTTAGCTTGTTGCCTGGGGATTTGGGCTCTTGGCTCTGGTGGTATAAGAATTTACATTGGCCTGCATACCAAGCAAATATTATGGAGGCTGGAGACAGAAAGTGCAGTGAAAATTCTTAGTGGCACATATATTATAGCCATGATGACTTAAGGACCAGTAACGCACAAGAAGGGCTCTGTGAGTATAAGCTTTTCTGTGTTTTCTGCCTATTCATTCTCATAAAAGTTACTAATGTACCCAGAAACCTGGTCTCACTTCGGAGCATAGACATACTGGCACAAAAAGAGCTGTGCCTTCATGTATATTGCAATATATTTGGATTGTTTATGTTTGATCTTTAATTCTGTGTCTGTAACACATCTTTTTATTTATACTAAGTAATTGGTATATATTAAAGTTTATCTGTATTTTAAGATAACATTATGTTGTGGGAATTATTTTCCCTCTTAGAGGTGCCATAAATGATGCAGTCCTGCCTTTGCTTAATCTGTGTATATGATTTATGTAACATTGCTATTTACACCTTACTGTGCAAGCTACAGAGCCTCACATTCAGAAGTAGGTAATGAGGCTGTAATTTTAGTAGATCCACATGTGGGAATAGTAGGTAGTTTGCAATGCTCCCTCCCCTAGTGATCTTCTAATGTAATTAACTGATATAGCAGCACAATGATACTTTGAGCAGTTTAACCCCCAGTATTTCCATCCTACTGTGGTTCCTCACATGCTTGAAATCTAAATACCTCAAGGCCTTGGAGAAATCTCTAAAGCAACATAGTGCTTTATCACCTTGAGTGACACATTTTACATGATTTGAGGGTTTCATCACTTGAAAAATATCTGGATTTTCCTCTCTTGTTTATTGCCATGTTCAGAATGAATCACAAGTATTGGCAGTGAATAACATACGTAACAGGAATGAAACGGCATCAGCTTTCAAGAACTTTTCAATCACATGTTTTGAACAGCCTCAACAGGGAATATTAGATATGACTTCTGTGCCTTTTTAGCTTGTCTGCCATGGATTGAATTGGATGTAAATTCACCTCTGTGAGCATGCACACTTAACAATGAAATAAAAGTCCTTTCCTAGATATTATACAATAGGATGGAATGATTTACCAATGTAACGGAGGCACCTTTGGAGACATAAATAGTATCTTATTCTGGATGACTCGAGCATGATTAAAATGAAAGCAATGAAGAGAAGGGAAGAAAGATGGGGGCGGGTATTTGTAAGGCCGGGAGCCTCTCACAAGCAGACATGCTTGGCTTGTTTAGACAGTATTTATAGGTCATGATGGTTTTCTTCAAAAAAACCCAGGCTGTACTGTATTCTATTGTCTCTACTAACATATCTAAAATACAACATTTATCATCAAAAGCCTGTGGAAATAATTGGGATTTGACAGTAATTCAAATGAGTAGGCACTGTAGGAACATTAGGCAAGTTTATTTATCTAGGTACTCATTAGATGCTTTTTTAAAGTCTTACCAAGTTATAGACAAGAGATGACAGTCCAAGTTGAAAAACTGAACCATCTTCCCTTTACGGACAGAAATAATTAGGCAGACACTGGCATGTTATGAATTCAGAAGAAAGAGCAAACAATACCACCTTTCACTGGTGATTCTACTTGGCTTATATATTCTGCAGTCATATTCTGCAGTCATCTTCAACTCTTATTTCTCAGAAATCTCTGTGCTCCTCAATCCTGCCGTTTCATCAAATTGAAACAGAGAGGGAAAATACTGCCATCCAAATGTAGGCAGATGGCCATTTAGCATTACCTAATGGCTCTAGTTTACTGCAACACCCTGAAGGAAGCCTGCAAACGCTACAGGATGTAGACATTGGCTATGATAGTGATTCCTCCAGTGGCAGAATGCTGACTGTAAATAAATACTCCTTTCTGGATAATAATACAGATCAGATAACCCCAAAGTGGGCTGATTTTTACTTGGGGGGTTAATACTATGAGAACTAGGCCTTGATGTAGTTTCCACTGAAACAATGACTGAATTCTCAGTTGACATCAGAATAGAAATAATCTGAATGCAGATCCTCCAGTGCTTAGTTTTACTCTTTTAGAGTTACGTTTCTTATTAGAAAATGTTTGCTTTTGTTAATAATATTTATGGAGACAAAGGGACTGGGAGGGTAGTTAATAACTGGCAGAAATTGATAGTTTTCATAATGGAACAGAAGATTCTTACATGTAATGAGTGGGAAGAAGAAGGCAAAAGGATTAGGGAGATACAATCTGGATAAGCAGCTCTCATAGCTGAGCACAACTGTAGCAAATCTACTGAGCTATTCCAGTTTATCTGCGAATCTGACCCATATAGTCTAAAGGCATCCAGTGCTGTACCTGTTCACTTTGCCAGTTCCCATGATCGAACTGTAAAAGTGAAGAATTGTAGCAGCCTATAGTAAAGGTCATAAAGGAGCACCCTTATATATGCAAGCAAAGAAGAAAGCAGTAACACTGATGAAAATGACAAATAAAAGCCTATCTCCATTCAGATCTGAGGGTTCGTCTATAAATCAGTATATATTGCCTGTAAAAGAGTGGTGACAGAGAAAAGCTAACAGCATTTCTTAAGAGCCTCATTCGTTCTACTCCATTGATGAGCTCCATGGAGCTAATTTGTTGAGAGGGCTCTTCCAAATGGGGATGCATTTCCCAGAGTGAGTTTTATTGATGGCAGTCAGTAACGATAAGCGAGTACCTCATCACTGCTTAAGAAACTTTGTTCTCTTTGCAGCGTTTCTTGGTGAAACAGACAACAGGAATTTAAAGCAAGTAGACTATATCCTTATTCAGTGGGTGTCCTCACATGGAATCTTCTAAACCACAAAAGGCTTAGGTGGCTTCACAGCTTTGAAAATCAAATTTCCTCCACAGTAGTGGGAAAATTTTCCAGTTTAATAGAAAAATTCCAGCATTCCTTGAGCTCTGAAGCGATGCCGGAGGGACAGAACAGAAAGCACTTCTGTAAAGTCTCCTGCTGCCTGGCTTCTCATGTTATTGTTGGCACTGCAGCAGCACTGTGCTCCATAGGGGACGTGGACATCTATATCCCATCATAGCGTATTCTCTCTCAGGAATATCCTGACCGAAGCAGAGGAAGTCATGTCACTGGCAGTCAAGAAATTTCTCTAGGGACACAGTCTGATTATGTCTCTCACGTTTGCATTCCAGAATGAGGAATGTTTCTTCTAAAGGACTCATGGGTGGTTTGTAGAAGCCAAAGCTATTTCAGTCTCTCCATTCCTCTTCCTTCTTAGCTGGTACTGGGGCTGGAGAAAGCAGGGACTGCTATTCCAAAGTCAGCTGGTATTAGACATTCTAAAAAAAAAAAAAAAAAAATTCCAAAAAACCCCGCATACACACACACAAAACACCACAAAAAAACCCCCAACCAACCAACCAAAAAACAACAAACCAAAAAAAAAAGAATGGGAACAGGAAAAAAAGAAATAATATAAGGGGAAATCCCAACTATTGAGCCAGAGCCAGCATAAAGCAGTGTAGCTGTGTTACACTCAGTAAAATTGGGAATGTTGTACTGATTTACGCTAGCTGAGAACCTGGCATTCAACTCATTTGTGAAAGAAAATGTACAATGGAATTTAAAACCAGCAAACTAGTTAGTTATTATATCAACTTGGTGCTTCATGCCACTCCAGTGGAGCAGAAAATGACACTTCCATTTTAACAGTTTATGGCTTTTTCAAGAAAAAAATAACAGAAAATATGCAGCCAAAACCCAGACAAAGCAGCTGAATTGCAGGGTTTCAATCTCTTTTAATGATGCATTTCTGGAAAACAATTTTCTGTTTTACTGGTTATCGAAAATTAATCAAATGTTTGATGATTTGTATCCTGCTGTTGTTGTCTTCTCTTCATTTTTTGGCCCCAGATTATTTAATTTCAGTAAGTGTCAATTTGAAAGGGAACAGAATGAACTGAGGGCCTCCCACCTGTGTATCCAGGTCTTTTAGCAGCATTTTTAAATGACTGGTAGTCTGCCACAAGCCTTTTAAATATACCTGCTAATTCTTGTCAGTTCCCTCTTCAGTCATGGATGTACGTATGTATACAAATATATACATGCATGTATATACAAATATATATATATGGATGTACATATGTATACAAATATATACATGCATGTATATACAAATATATATATGCATATATGTATGAGAAATACTTTGGCACTGGTTAAGGATGAGACCAGTAGGTTTTTATACAGAAGATATTCTAACCCTCCATGTAGTTTTCTTTAAATATCTAGAATTCACTGGAAGAGCTGCACTTCTCTCTAGTAGCTTCTGTAGAGTAATCTGAAGCCTATTAAAAGATTATTTTATTCTCTTCAGGCCATAGGGATTTTCTATGGGGAAGCGAGCATGACTACCTGGTGATCCTCTCAGCAGCTTCCAAAATATGAGATGACTAGAAAAGTCCTTCGAATTTCCAGAAGCCCATACAGATGGAATTGCCATTCCTTGCAGCTTGTCTGGCTTTGCTTCTGTCCTAGATTCCAGATGATTTGGGCAGCTATCATGATTTTCACCCCTAATTACCAGAAAGCCAGCTAAGTCTTTTCCTAATCTGTTTTATGCATTTAGTCACTGTTGTCACAGTGGATGGTTCACCAACTTTAACACAGTGAAATGGGTTAGTGAAATGCTATTATCTCCTACTTTGTAAGTGAGGAACCAAGGTAATGTGAAGCAGAAGACTTTTATAAATTTGTTCAGAGAGTTTCACCAAGATCATACAGGACATTGAGACACTTTTGTATGCAGGACATTGAAATCAACCTCTAGGATTTCCAGCTGCAACGGAGTAGCAAAGGCAGATAATAAAATGTCTTCCATATATCATGGGGAGTCCTGAACTTGGTGTCAGTAGAGTGTTGACTGGAATAGGAGAGACCCAAACATTTGTGCAACAGTTTTCCAATGCCTTATGATTGACCCTGTTGTGAAAACAAAATTCTGGTTGTGAAAACAAAAATTCTACATGTCCACATGTCTGATGCTCTGCTTTATCACATATTAGACAGATGGAACAGGATGTTCTTTAAGCTGCCTTTTTTATCGGAATTAAGGTAATAATTTATCTGAAGTTGGAAAGCAGTTGAGATGAGGAGGGAACACATGTGGACAACATGTCCTGTGCTTGTACTTATGGTTTTCTCTTTTTTCTTTTACAGTGAGTATGTTTTTGAACACATTAACCCCCAAGTTCTATGTTGCCCTGACAGGCACTTCCTCATTAATCTCGGGACTTATTTTGGTAAGTACTAGATATATTAATATCACTTAACAAACTGATTTTGTTATCCCGAATGGGATTTCAGGCTTTATCCAAATTAATAGGTGTAATTTTTTTTTAACTTAAACTTACATTTCTGCAATACGTAAGATTTGTATTTCTTCATTTGTACTTCTTTTTATGTGGGAACAAAAAAAAAAAAAAAAAGAGAGAAAATGTTTCAGTGCTGTGTGTCTCTATGTGTCTTTGAATAAAAAAGTCTGGAAGGACAATGTGCCCCACTGACAACCCTGTAGTAATTCATAACAAGTGCTTGCAGGTTAATTGTTTCCATTGACAAGTACTAGAGAATAAAAAGGCCAGTAAAAAGAAGAGGAGGAGAGGTACCAACTATTTCAGCTTAGCATGGTCCTTTTACAAAGTTACGGCAGGACTTACTAGAGAAGCAGTGAGCAGAGTATTAGCAATGAACCTAGTTCTGGTGCCAAGATTCCAAGGGATAATTATTTCAGATCTTCACTTAAAAAATCTTTCTCTATACGTATCTGCCTATTCACTGAAAGGTCTGAAGAGTATTTTTAAACCATTTAAAAACCCCTCCTCCCATATATAATCCCCAAGGGCTTCATTGTGCAAATCGATGCAGTGGAGTGAATCACAGTACTGTCACAGTGAAGGAGTCCAAAGCAGAGCATTTGCTCTGGATTTTAGTCAATCTCTTCATAGAACCAAATGGAGGTAAAAAATCTAAAAATCAGCATGGTGTACTTATGGTATTATGCTTATACTGGGCTATTGTTTCCTCACTGCTGAGAGCTGGCTTTCTACTTACACGAATAGAATAGAATAGAATAGAATAGAATAGAATAGAATAGAACAGAACAGAACAGAACTATTTCATTTGGAAGGGACCTAAAACGATCATTTAGTCCAACTGCCTGACCCAGTAAAGCATGTTATTAAGGATGTTATCCAAATGCCTCTTAAACACTGAAAGGTTTGAGGCATTGACCACCTCCCTAGGAAGCCTGTTCCAGTGTTTGATCATCCTCTTGGTAAAGAAATGCTTCCTAGCATCCAGCCTAAACCTCCCCTAGCACAGCTTTTAGCCATTCCAACGCACCCTGCCACAGAATATGTGGGAGAAGAGATCAGTACCTCCCTTTCCACTTTCCTTGCTCAGGGGAAGGTTGTCTTTGTTTTAGTCTTGTCTATTCAATCAGTCTTAGGTCCTTTGTCTAAAAACGAGTTGTATACTTTTAAAATCCACTGGATACAAGCTGCAGACCCTCCCTCACCATACCAAACTAGGTGTGTAATTTGGAAACCAATGGGACCAATTTTAGGAGCGTAGTTACCCTAAGTGGAAAGAGACAGACATTGCATGGGGCTGGTTCACATCATCTCGGATCTGCTGACCTCAGAGAAACCTGAAAGCAACGAGGATCCAAAGTTAACTGTATCAGTTAGGTGTGGGAAATCTGCATCCCTCACTGCCACTTTGCCTGTAGCTGATGTAGACAAAGAAATGGCATCCTTGGTCCCTGAATGCCTGTGAGGCTCTCATCACTTAGATGATTTCGAGTATAAAGCATCAGGTGCACTGCTGCTGTGCCTTGCTCTGGGGTTTCCTTGTAGCAGAAGGTGATTACTTAATGTCTGCACCTTGGGTATTCATCATCTGTGTATGGAGTGAGCCCCAAAGCACAGGACAGAGCTCCAGAGACATCAGCAGATCTTTCAGAATATAAACAGGAGCCAGACTTGGATTCAGTTGAGCAAAACTCACTCAAATGCATGGGAGGAAAATACTGAATGTTACATTTGGTATTCTCACTCAGAAAGAAGAAACATTCAAAAGGGCCAGGCCCCACCACCAATATGAGAAGGAATGGGAGAAATAACATGGGTTCCACAGGCACAACTCCGTATTTGTTATTGAAGAGTGAAGATGGGGAGGAGGTTGCAAGAAAAAAGGCAGTTTGTGCCCTATGGAAATACAAACAGGAACAAAACCCTGAAAGAGAGACTAAATTATCTATAACTAAATTGTGTGTAGTATGATTGCAAATATGGGTTCATTTTGTATTGTGGTCATGAAGGCAATTTCTGAGGAATGAGCTCAGTAGGAGACTTGTAAGCAAGAAATTTGTAAGTGCTGCACTTTGATGGAAAGTGCAAGAAGGGAGTGGCAAGGAGTATTCAAGACTGTGATATGAAGAAGGGGAAAAAGGGCACCCATAGAAACCTTCCAAGAAGATATCAGACTGCGTGAGGCTTAAACAAAGAAATTCACTGAATGCTGTATGACCAAGTCTGATATGAACAAGTCGAAGAAACAGTGAGGTGATGGAAGTGTAGAAACAGACTGGAAGAAGATTGAAAGCCTTTTTTGTGGACCTTCACTGCTGCCATCAGTTGTTGTCCGCTGTTAATATGCCACTGTCCTAACTGTGCAGAAGGCAGGCAGGTAACAGCTAGGAACCTTAGACTGTAGGGACCAGTGTCTGTGCTGAGAGGAACACATGGTCTGTACATTGGATGATGGAAAACGAACTCAGCAGACATGGTCATAGAAACAAGAAGCTGCAAGTTGAACAGACCATGCATGAGGAAATACAGCTGAGTAAGCTCTAGTGAGGTAGTGCTAGCCAGTCACTAGCCCAGTTGCGCTTCAGATTAATTATTTGTTAATAATCTTGCTGTTTACCAATGGCCCTGTAACATGCTGAATTGCATACATTACCACTCACTTATCTGTCACACTATAAAGCATCTTCACTTCTAAAGGATTCTTAGTCCTGCTAATGGTATAAAGTGAAACTCTTCTATAAAATAAACACTCTTTTGTCAGATCTACATCACTGGAGCATTTTTCAGACTAGATGTACTAATATTCCTTGGAATTTTCCACCATATGGTCTGGCAGATTTCTTTCCATTATCAGTTGGCTGCAGTTCCTAATCAGAAGGAGGAATCACAGCACTGCAGGTTATGAAATAATGGAAAATTCCATCGTTTCAGAAGTGTAGTAACAAATTGGAAAGTGAATGCTTTTCCCATTTCATGTTTGGGTCATGAAACAACGACTCTGCACAGTTCAGCTGTGGGCATTTGCACACTATGTGACTCCTTTGCAAAACACTACTCTCCCATCTTATTTTGTCTCTTACTTTGTTTTCATTCTTTAGGTAAAATTCTGGCCTTGCTGTAGGTAATGTGACTTAAACGAAGCAAGGATTTCAGACCTTTTTTCATTTCTGGATAGCTCAGAACTGTACAGAAAAGACTTTTCTATCTCAGGCATTCTCCTTAATTATTTAACTACAGCACATTGTTTAAAATGAACAATTTAGCATATATTTAATTTGTCCATGCACTATTTTAGACATCAAAAATAGGAATCAAATTAAGTCCCAAGCTGCATGAGAAATCTTGTATTGGAAACTTGGTTACAGTTACTTTTAATCCAGTAAAAAACAGAGTTCTGTCTCACAGAATACAATGAGCTGTATTGTATTCGCTGTCTGAGAGGATAAGGTTTTCTGCAGGTAGGGTAATAAAACTGTCATGAAACACAACTGACATCCAGTAAATGCTGTGAACTGGAACTATGTAAATGCCACTGATATTTCTAAATAAGGCCACGTATTTAACATACAGTTACCACCAGAGTGAAAGCTGGTTAGCAAATGCGGGTGGCATTTGCACTGCAAACTGATGAAGTTCTCAGTTCTAACAAAGCACAGGCAGAACTGAACCCCAGTCTTGAATCTCCACCAAGAATGCCTCGTTATTCTACTTCAGAATTTGCGACAATAATGAGTTTTCTGCTACACTATGAGAAACTTTCTGCAGTGAACAAATACCAGGTCTTTCAGAGATAAGAATTAGAAAGCCAGTCTACGGAGGTAGAGCATGAGCGGTGAGTCTACTCGCTGGCTAGCGTTGAGCAGCTGGGCTGTCTGCTACTACCCGAGTATGTGTATAGTATGTGAGAGTTCCAGCCTTATGTAGCCAATGGTGCTAAGCACAGAAAGTCTGAGAGAGGACCTGAATAACAGAGGGACCTGTCTTATTTTCTGTAGATAGTAATTCCTCTTCTGCTTGTTTTATTACCTTTGTGTAGTCTGCTGCAGAGGGCAGAAGGGTGACTGAGTTCTAGGTGTTCCCACAGCCCCCAGGGAAGCCTGACAATTGTGCAGGGACAATCTTTGGCAGCTGAAAAGCAATACATTGTGATTGTTCAAAGCTTCTATTCTGCTCAGCAGAGGCTGAGAGGTCAGGGAGGTCAGAATCCTTGTAGGGATGGAAACTGGAAACTGGAAACACTTGCTAAGGAGCAGATGAGAGAGGAAGGGTCTGTAGGAAGGCAGGCCATGACCCACTCCACAGGCAGGAGAAAGGTATCATAAGTAGCTGGGGTCTACCCGCTGTCAAGACAAGTACTATACATAGTCCAGGCAATATATTATTTTCTTTCCTATTTCTCTATCTCCAGAGGTAGATGAAGTAAAAGTAAATAGCTATTTATATTGAATAAGCTGCTAGCTAGGACTGCATTTATCTTCTCATGCTGACTCCTTGAGATAAGACAAATGGGAATTTTGAAACCAGGAGCGAAGCCTAAGAGGATGGTAAATGGGTGTATATAATCCAGGAGGAAAGAGACTGCATAGCCTTCAAGACTGATACGCTGAGAGCATGGTCCAAGGCACACTCTTTATTAGAACCGAGCTGGGCAGGACAGGAGGATCTGTTTGAGTCACCAGCTACCCCTAACAGCTAAATAAAACAGACCAGTGTCCAAAAGCAAGTGGCATCGTATAGTCACATGCATATGGATAAACACTCTTGCCTCCCAAAACAGGATGATCTTTTCCATACTGTCTGCTGGAAAGAGCCCCTGGGCTATGATATCCCTAGAACATGTCCAGTCATTGCCTGGGAGAGTCGGCACGGGCCAGGTGGTATGCTAGCAAACAAACAGCGCGGATGACCGAGGCAGCCAAACCGGTGCAGCAGTCCCGTTTTAGTTATTGAATGAGCTTAACCATGGAATCAAGTTCTGCTATCGTTACCCTGTTCTTCAAGAGAGTAAGTTTCATTTAAGTCCATTAGATTGGTTGTTATTACTCCTCCCGTTAGAAGAGTACTCCAAATCTTGCTTCTCTGAGACCTGGAAGCCTCATTACAAGGCTGAGTGAGAACTCTGAGCTGTGGAAGATGCCGGCAAACAAAATCCGTCAGTTCTTCTCTTGAAGACTCAATACACATATACTAGGAGTGGACTACAGAGTGGTCACTGTAAGAGAGGATGCCTGTCTCAGATATGATAAGCAGGAAAGCATAATTCAAATTGCTGATAGACATCGCTGCTTGGTCCAGTGAGGACCACCATCAAAACCATCCCTTGTGAATCGATGCATTTATGATGGAATATCTGTTCTGAAAAAAAGAGGCAGGAAGATCAGATATCCAAGTGATGCAGAATAGATGTGTTGCTTCACAGAGAAATAAAATGATCCGGGATTGTCTGTGTGTGAGAGCAGAGATAAGAAAGAGAATGACTGTAATATTTTCATCGCACAGGGGAAGAGAAGTACCTGCACAGAGAAGCGAAAGGAAAAAAATCCAAACCAAGTATCTGAAATGCTTGAAATGAAATCTGAAAAAGAAGACTTATGAGTGATAACCAGCTCCTACTTAACCCAAATATATTTGTCACCTACAAGGTTTTCTTTTCATAGTCATTCATTTCTAGAAATCATCAACAAGGGTTTTCCAAAGTCAGATATTCTTACATTAAGCATTACCCATACCAGATAAAAAGAAAAAATTAAAAAAATCCAGATTTGGATTTCTAAACATGCAAAGCTGAAAATGTTCAGAACAGGGATTTAACTTGCCCTTTTTGAACTTAATGGTTTAAAACATCCCTTGAGGGTTTGAAGGTGTTTGACCCTGTTCCTGTTTGAAAGCATAGGCACCAACTAGAAAGAAACAGAGAAGTTTGTCACTGCTGTGAAGGGGACAAGGTCTCTGAAGATGAGCTCCTCTCCCACTGTATGTATATGACAGAAATGAAGTGGCCTTTTCTTTCAGAAGTGGTGCAGAAATGATCTTTTGGATTAATTTCCTCCCTGATCAAGATCTCTTTCAATGGGGAATTAGTCCTTGCAGTCAGCTGTTATTCTGCCAGATGACCTGTCATCTGCTGAACTGTCAAAAGCTTGTTGACTTTGCTTTCAAACTGGCTGGTACAGCTAGAAATCAAATTTGATTTATAGAAATCAGGTTTCAAAACAGCTGACGCTGTATGAGAAAGGTGCAAAAATTCTGTGAAGGTCATTTATTGTTTTGACTTCAGTAATAGATTACAGATTACCTTCTCATACACCCTGAACAAATCACTCCAACCAAAGGCTTATTATGATGATGATTTGTGGCTTTAATTTCCAAGAGACTGTATGCATTGAGACCTGGCTGATGTTTCCTGGCACTGGATTCACTCAATATTGAAAATATTTTTCAAAGCTGCCTTAAACAATTTACAAGCTTTGATGCCGTTTTAAAAAGTAATGAATGTATTTGTAAGTCTACAGAGGTAGACTTGCAGCAAGTTCCTGTCACTCTGCTGAACTGTAGTAGTGACCACATATGTATACATTCTTTCTGCTCGTACCCTCAGTTTCACTGAAATTCAGTGTGACAGTTTTCCAGCTGGTATACATTTGTGCAGGTCAAGTGGGCTCAAGCATGCTCTTGTGCCGCTCACTCTCCCTCTCTGGGTTTTACTGACTCTGTATCTAAAAGCTGATTATGATTGAAATAATGAGCAGGAATTTAGTAGCACATTTTGAAAAATCTATTTTATTTCTTCTTTTAAAGAAAGTACGAAGCTTGTTAGATATGGTCTGTAACTGCCAAGAGTTTTGAGCAGCCAGTCTGGCAGCTGTACTTCACTCCATGACTTACATCACAGGGATAGTCTTACCGAGTGTCCCTTGTCTCAGCACGAGGCTGTAATCTTTGATTCCTAACAACCCCTCCCTCTGAGGCCTTGGCCAGGTAGAACTGTGGCTTGTGTGCCTTGATCAAGCTTCAAAGTTTCCAAAGATAGAACAGAAACAGATGCTCACAGCAGATCTGTGACTGTATCTTATGGCACAGCCTTTCTCTCCTTGTCAGCCACACACTGCCTGCCTAGGTTATGATGCTCTCTTAGAGCATTTAAATTCTGAACTCTTTACAAAGTGGTGTGTGCCTAAGAGCATGGGAACAGCTAAAGCCAAGGTTGCCTCCGCTGTGCCAGCTCCCTGTCCACCATCTCCAGCATTTGGAGGCTCTGGTGTGTGCCACGGGAAGTGTGTCAGTGCAGAGCGAGCATTCAGTGATACTTCCCTCATGTCTGGCTCCTGGAATTCCCACCTGGGTGCTGCTGCAAGCACGTGCCGATGGAACAACTACAGCAACAAACGCACTGTGCAGCCTATGCAAGGAGGAGCTATCCAGGCTGTGTGGGTTTTCAGTGACTTGCCTGGGATGTAGATTGGGATGTGTTTATGTTCATGTTCTGGTTTCTCTGTGGCCATCTGTTTATCTTCTCAAGTGCCCATGACCTTTATGTGTTCACACAGCCCTTCTGCCTTCTCCACATCAGACTGTTCCATTCTTCCTTGTCGATGTCTCTTAGATGAGCCATTAGATTGTTTTTGGGGACCAAGCTATCTCCAGGGCTGCCATGCACTCCTGTGTGAACTTGTCTCAAGGGGCCACCAGCTACATTCCCACTCCTTTCCAGTGCAGCCCAGGTCAGCTTCCTCCATCTGGATGCTCCAGATGCTCTAAAAACACAGCCGAATTTAGAGGAAGCCCCAGTGCAGAATCCATTTGAGTGTCCTTTGGAAAGGAACATTTTCTTACTGTGCCAGAGGGGTTATCTTCTGGTTTTCCCTTACGGAATGGTTTAAAGGGAGGACAAAAAGAAAAAAAAAAAAAGTACATCTTGTCTACAGACAATCCCATGGAGACAGAAGTCCATTCAATTATATAAAGAGCTCAAGAGAACTTAAAAATGAAAAAAACCTGTGGGACACACTATGGGGAGGAGAGCGTGGAGCCCAGCCTGAACATCTCTGCAGCAGGCAGACTACTAAGAGAGCTGGCTGGCTCCTGGCCGGCCCACCAGAACCTGCTGATTGTGCCTAGTTGTAGTAAGAATGAATAAGAATTAATAAATAACCTTTTTTTTTTTTTGGAGTAGAGCTTTTGTAAAAGCTTTCAGCACTGGCAGAAAACGTGGAGACACTGAGTAATAGAGAATGGGCAAAGGTCATTCATTCACAATTTCTAGTGCAATCAATATTACAAAGTACTGTCAAATTTTTCAAAATCCTTTTGATTTGCATTTGTTTCAGTTTATAGATATTTGGGTGATAATTCAAGTGCACCTGCAAAATGCACTCATTTTACATACTCATTCTAAGCATGTTTGCCTTTACAATTTTTACAGTCAAAACCTTTTCCCTATTTTTATGAAATAGTATGCATTTCCAGGTTTATGCGGTTTCCTGAAATATGTATTTTTCCCCAGTAATATCATTTCTCGGTAAAAATACCACAAATACATATGCACATAATTTCAGTGGTAAGGGCTTCTTTCAGGCTGTGGAATGATTTTCCACGCAGAGCTCTTTAAATGACTATTTTTTCTGATTTGCTAGCTGAACCAAAAGCCTGAAAATAAAATCCATTTTGAATCAGCCCAAGTCAGCCAAACAAAACAAAAACCACAGTTCAGTCAGGGGAAGAAAAAAATGGTAAAGCGAACAGGATTCAGCTTCGTTGAGTTTGTTTGGTATTTTAAACATTTTTTTCAAGTTAAACTCAGTAAATTCCTTTGGAAGCATTACTGGGAAAGCAAACAAACCTGCTTTTCCTCACTGTGCCGGGGCTGCAGAGGGGGCTGGGGGGATCCTGCCGACTGCAGCATCCCCTGGGCTGTGCCACACAGCCCCGACCTGGGCTCCTGCTGTTTCCCAAAGTCGGTTTAGACGAACGCTCCTTACAAGTGTAAATGCCTTTAAAACAGATAATTTAATGTAAGGTTCTTTGGGTTAAAAAAAAAAAAAAAAAAGGGAGATTTTTCACCTCCTGTGAACCAGGTTTTTAAAGCGATTTGCCGGATTCGGCACCAACTTGGGTGGAATTTAAACGCTCGGTACGCCACCGGTGCGGCCAGCGGGCCTGGGTGCTCGGCGGGCGGGGGAGCCGCCGGCAGGTGCGAGAGGAGGGAGGCGCGGGTCCGCGGGTTCGAGTCCCGTGCCCGCCCTCCCGCGGCTGCGGCGCAATGCGGCGGGACGGGGGAGCGGGCTGAGGAGCCAGGGCAGCCGTTAACGGCCGGGATGGGCGGGGCGGGGCCGGCGCTGACGCCCTCCCGTGTGTTGCAGATCTTCGAGTGGTGGTACTTCCGCAAGTACGGGACGTCCTTCATCGAGCAGGTCTCGGTGAGCCACCTGCGCCCCCTGCTGGGCGGGATGGACAACAGCGCGCCCAGCGCCGCCAGCGCCGCCAACGGGGACGCGGACTCCAGCCGCCAGAGCGTCTCAGGTGAGGGGCGGCCCGCGGCCCCCCGCCGGCGGGAGCGGAACGTGTGTAACGGTGTAACGCGGAAACATCGCTGCCGGGGGGTTCCCGTGCCCTGGGTCGCCCAGCGCGGAGGAAACGGCCCGTTACGTGGCCATATGTTGGCCAGATGCCACTCCCTGCTACCGCACATCTGTGCACAGCAGCGTTTCCACCAGGGCGACTAAATCTAGGCCGCCACCACTGGCTCCATTTCTCATTCAACTTTTATAAAGAGAATGTTGTGGGTATACAATGAAAGCAGGAGGTTGTCCACTCTACGTAATTTGCCACGTAGCTTGTTCACACGCTGTATATATCGTTTTCATAATCTATAAAGTGTTCTTTGTAGTTTTTATCCTGAGCTCTTTTATAACACATAAGGAATTAAAATCTAAAAAGTTTATGTATTGCCGTACCATGATTTTATACGTCCACTAGGTTGGTGACCTAATCTTCCAAAACTCTTTAAGAAGGCACAAAAAGCATATAGCTAATGAAGTTTTAAACCCTGTTAGTTTAAAAGTATGTTGCATATACTTAGTGAGGAAAATGCTAATTTACATGTGGGCGGAGCTGTGGAACTGGGCACAGGTCAAAGCTGCTGGGTGGCGGCTGTGCTTTTTCTCCAATATCACAGCAGTATTTTTATTTAAATTCTTTGGAATAAACCAACATTTTAAAAAAAATCAGAAAAATATCTTAAGAATACCCATCTGCTTTTGCATCACTTTATTTTTTACGTAATGTAAGTCGTATGGAAACAATGTTTGGATTTCACTCTAGTAGATGGAAGCACAGTGGCTTTTAATAGCTCGAGGGCTTGTTCTGTTCCTGACTCTGCAACCAATCTGATTTTGACTTTGGGCAAGTCACGACACAGGTTTTTTTAAAAAGGACTCCAATTTAGAGGGCCTGATTTCAAGGCATTTGAGGCTCGTTTTTGTGAGCTTCCAGGTATTCACAGCCCCTCTGAGTTTCAGTGCGAGGAGCAGATACTGCAAATCAGGCTGAAGGGGTCTGACTCCAAGCCATTCAAGCCTTTAAAGTTGACCTTGACACTCTGGGGCTTATTTTCTACTGCATGTCATTATTCTAGATGAACATATGATTTTGAGAGCCTTACGTAAGTGGTATAAATGTATGAGTTGTAATTTTTGTTATGTGCTTATGTGTTACTATAATGAATACAAATTGACTTGCTCTGGTGAAAAAGACAATGCTAAACTGGAAGAAATCGGCTCTTACGTGATGGAAGGGAGGATGTCAGTTCTGAACGGAGAGAGCTTGAGTCCTGTGGCAGCTCAGCTGTAGCAGGACTGTCCCTGCAGGTTGCCTCGTTCACATCACAGGCTTTGGGATTCTCTTGAGGCACTTTGAGTCAGGTACCTGGTTGCCTGGGAATGGTTGCTCTGAGAGGCAGGCCAGCCTGCCTAAAATAAACAATCTCCCAAGCACTGATCTTTGCAGACTGAAGAGGAGTCCCGGGGGAACTTGTCTCCCTGCTTGGGTGACTCAGCTACCTGAGGGTAGATGAATTGAAAAGTTAGCCCATGAATGATGAAGGTGCTGAAATACTATTGCATCCGGCTTGAGTTGAAGATACTCACTGTTAAAGAAAGTCAGGGCAGGAGCATCTTGGCTTGTGTTCCTCATCTGTAAAATGAAGCTTACCTGTTTCAACCCTAGCTTGGCATACAGGCCATAATCTTAATATTGGAAATTAATTCAGTTTTCATTAGGGATGTGCCCCCTAGAATCAGTTATGTTTTCATGAAATTTATTTCCTCTGGAGGCTTTTAAAATATATCAGAATTAACAAGTGAGGAAAAGTGAATGAAAAAAACAGATTCCATTATGGAGAAAATATTATTGTTTAGCAGCTAAGGTGCCTATGTCTGTACTTGGCAAATTTTACTTCTACTCTTCAGGGTTGTGAAAACAAGCAAGCAAATTATTTTTGAACTCAGAAGTTAAATAAAACAGGTGGCCTCAAAACACCTTGCTCTCTACTGGGTACTTCTACTTAGGGAAGCCTCCATATAGCACAGCAGATTCAGCTGTTGTCATTCCCATCCGTGAATAGCAGCATTGCATGGTGCAGGATATTAGATTTGGATGACCTGGCAGAAAGCATGAGGTGGCTCGGAAACACCTGTGTGCACTCATCAGTGTGCTCAGTCACACTTCAGCACCTCTGAAATAACTCCCATCGTTTTAAAGCAGAAGGCACAGTATTTTCACTAATGAGGTTCACTCAAGCATCTTGACTTTTCTGATATAAATAAATGGTCCAGGAGCATGCTTGCTTTCAGTGCATTGGCACTTGAATCTATGAGCCGGGACTCTCACTGTCTCTGGTTAGTGTGTCTGTACAAGTAGCCTGTTATTCGTGCCTTCAGAAAGATATCAGTGTTCAAAACTTGATCATTGAACAAGGAGCCAGAAGATTAATCTTCAGTAAATCCTAATTGCTTATATAAAATAAGGACATAGTTATAGTATTAATATGTAAAGTAACAGAAAAGGCAACCTTTTCAGTTTACAATGCATCAACACTGGGATTGTTTTTCACTGTCCAACAACACGGAAATTACATTTTCACATGGCTCACCATGTTTTCCTATGGAGATGTTTGACTGTGGTAGAATATTGCATTAGATATCTTTGTCCTCAGAAAGGTCAGAAAAATAGTTGTTTTACTGAGGCCACGGTATCAGCAGATAGCAAGATAAACACAACAAAGAGCACATAATGTTTAACTTGCCAGACAGATGTCAAACTACCCCCAGGATAGGAGGTGGTAATAAAACCCCTTCTTCACCTCCCGTTTTTGTTCCACAGTTCTCCCTTCCTTTCCCTGCAACAGCGCTGGAGGACAGCACACCTCAGATAAAGTATAACCACTTAAATATAAATAAAATGAGCAAAAACAGTGGTGTCATCGTGATCAAATAGCTGTTGCCTAATCTTGTTAGTTGCAAATAGAGTAAGCCGAGCCATTGAATTTTATCTCTGGAACTGAGAAGGCTGATGTTTATTTAATATTTACTATGGTTTGAAAGTCTTATTGTGTAAAAACTGTCAGATTGAAGCTTGTCAAACAGCCGTACCCTCTGGCTGTCCAGCAGAATGGCTGAATGTCAATCAAGCACTTCTGCTGAGTAAACCAGTGGAGCTTTCTAATATTAGCTGCCTGCTGAAGTGGTTAGTTGCAGGATGCAGATGTGAAATCAATGCTCTCTTCCCAAACATCTTCCCCTTCCCGTCTCTCTGTTTCACACGCATGCAAGGTGATGGAGGCACCAAGCTGAGGACCATCTCCTATGCCATTTGACTAGTTTTTGTGTAGCTGCAGGAGTCATTATATTCTTGCAAATAATTTATGTAACATGCTTTTTGTGCCACTTTAGCCTCAGAAGTTGGAGTTAGGCCCATCAGAAAAGAATAGGGCTTGACTTGGCATTGTGTATTTCTGTCGCTTTCTTTGATGGAACAGGCATATGGAACAGGCATGTGTTTATCAGTGTTGTACAAAGTAGGGTAGATACCCTACTGACTCAACATCCCACCAGAAAACTGTTGCTGTGATCTCTTAAGAAACAATGTCACTGAATTTCATAGAGAAAAATGTGCTGGCTGACTTCTGGTGGTGGAAAGCAGCTGGCAAGAGGCTGCGGGGCCGGTGCTGCTGTTGAGGTTTTGCAGAGCGCCACATGAGGGGTCAGTCAGTAGCAGATCTGTGGTGGAATGACATGCTGCCTCTCAGTGAGCCTTTGTGCAAATACTGGGTTTGATTCTGGTCTTACGTTCACTGGAGTGAATTGTCTTTGTTGAAATTAAGAGAATAAATCTGGTGTTAAAGTAAGAAAAGCCAGAATCAAGACCTCACCTTTCAAAAACAATTTTTGTGATTTTGGTTTTCTTGAGTTCTCTTCTAAATTGCATTGTTGCAAATTGTCTTATCTCTTCCTACCTGTAGCAGGAATAATTTGGACTTTTTTTTCCCAAGAGAAATATGTGAAATGCTTTGCAATGCGATGAACTTTTCTCTACATCCTTCGTCAGCTCTGGGATGCTTATAACTTAAGTAAGGTCAGCACATGTTGCCATGGATTTTTTACTTCACAAGCTAAGGAGGAATTAAATTTGGCAACTGTAGCTGAGATTCTGTGATTTGCAGAATTAACTGGACAGGGAAGTTTTTCTGTAGAAATAGCAAGTCCATAGGGACTGAGTTAATTACTGTTTTTCAGTGCAATAGCCCACTGTGATCCCTCTTCTGTTCTGCATTATGGTAAATGTGAATCCTGGCACTAACCAGTATTATCTTTTCATCTGGCATTTGGAGCTTTGTTAGTGGTTATTTGGCTGGAATAATAACATTTGTTGACACTAATTTATAATGAAATTATTATTTTAAAAGGGAAGAACAGTCTGGTTACCTGCATCTCTATACACTTGACTTTTTTTTTTCCATTTGCACCTATAAAGACTGAAAGTTATTTGATAAGGGTCTTTAGAAGGTAACTGATGTTTCTGATAAATTTCAAGTGCCATTGTAATTTGAGAGAGATTCATTATTGTGTGTTTCTATTTATGACAGAATGCAAAGTGTGGCGAAATCCTTTAAATCTGTTCAGAGGAGCTGAATATAATCGGTAAGTGCTATGATATTACAGTTTCAGGCATAGTACTGAGTTAAGGACCTCAGTCGTACTTTTGCATTAACCTGACTCAGAGATGGAAAAACAAAACCAACTGTGAACATATGCTCATACCAGGTTTTTCTGTCATTTGTAAAATGTTTCTGAATGAAAAGGAATTTAAAATCGTGCTCATGCACTTGTTATTTCTGCAATTTTTTGTGAGCTTATAAAAAAATAGACTACCTAAGTGCGGCGTATGTGGTACCGTTAATACAGTAATTCTGTCCAAATCACTTATAGCAAAAAACGTGATGGATTATATCTAGGTTTCATGTAGTCTTAATGTTTGAATATGCATGTTACTGATTTCCAGTGTGTACTTCCCAATATCCTCATTAGCTTAGGTTCAACTACTGTCACTCCATCCTAGTACAGTGAAATGCAATGTGTGTTGGTTACGAGATTGACTGGGTGACCTTGGTAGGCTATGCCCATCTCTAATGTCTAGGATGCTTTTCTAGATTAATTTTGCTGAATGTGACTTCATTAACCAAAATGCCTCTTTGTTGGCATTTTTGCAGGTATACATGGGTAACAGGGAGAGAACCTTTGACTTACTACGATATGAATCTTTCAGCACAGGACCATCAGACATTCTTTACATGTGACACAGATCATTTACGGCCTGCAGACGCTAGTAAGAGACCTTGTGAACAACTGTTTTTGTTAATAGGTTAATGATTGTTTCAAATTGATGCAAGAAAAATGCAGTCAGACATTAGTTCTCCTGGGTAGATAAAGAAAGGAAAACGTTTGATCATACCTAGAAAGCTGTTACCGTTGGATTTGTAGTATTCTAGATCTGGACAAGTATCTATATAAGTATAAACTATTGGTATCACTATTTTGTTCTGCTTTCTTGTTGAAGGCATTCAAGGTACCATTTGCAAGTGTAAAGGCTTGGGTGTTTCTCCTGTTTCTTGCAGTGGCTTTGAACATGTATTGTTGATCAATTTGCCTCCACCTGCAGTGTAGTATGTTGACTTACATTATCCAGGTTCCACTTAGTCTACGCTGACAGAAGAGAGAGCTCTTATGTAAAACCTGAGTCCTGTGTTTCATTCCCTGATGTAGTTGGAAGCTCTATGAAAAAATGGGAACACATGCACAACTGGATTTGATATAAGTAGCTTAAGTTGTATTAAACCTTTACTGTTAAGTCCACGTTCAGACTTTGATTCTGCTAAAAATGTATGACAATGATTTCCGCTGTCAGAATTTACTTCTGAAGAGACATATCTTTGTCTCTTAGGAAAGGAGAGATACTGACGGTTGGGCACCCCATTCTGATGGCTTAATTACAAAGGAGAACATGATGTGCTTTTTTGACACACAATAAACATGAAACCTATTTTCTGAACTCAGTGGGATAATCGTGAAGTTGTCTGATTAGCCTGGATGTTGTTTCCATTTAACATTCACCTAGAGCAACAGCACACTAAGAACTAGAATAAGAATCCCAACTATCCTTGTATTCTTTTGTGCCCTATGGAATCTATTATATTTCCCCAAGAGGAAAAAGCTGCTCGTCACCTCTGTGTGTGACAGTGCAGATGGCATGATCTCTCAGCCAGATTTTCCCATGGAAAAAAAGTTTAATTAAATGAAAAAATAAAGTGACGTTTTGGGACAAAAGCTCATGTTGATTGTGTTTCTTTTGAGTGATCACTGAGCTCTTTGAAATGCACTGGAGTTGGGCTGAGAGCAGTAAATTCAGTTAAAATACAGCAGATTCTCCTTGTTAGCACTGTAATGACTGATATGCCCCTGTTCTGCTTTGTTTATTGAATAGTAATGCAAAAAGCCTGGAGAGAGAGAAACCCCCAAGCCCGAATTTCTGCGGCACATGAAGCTTTGGAATTGAATGAGTGAGTGACAACAACATTAACATTTATTTCCTGTCATTTAAAAGTCTGTTTGATGATAGCTTGAGGCAAGGGGTTTGCTACAGTAATTTTTAACCATGATTACAGGCCTGTCACAGGAAGGCCTACAATGAGAGGAAAAAAGCACAGCTGCATGTTGTGCTAGCCACTCAGAAGATCCTTAGGGCAGTGATGATAATGAGAGTCTTTCCATTGATGTCAGTGGGCTTTGGATCAGCATAGCGAAATGTTAGTTAAGTTGCCTCCTGATGAGCATATGAAATATACATTTATGGGATGAAGAGTTCTCTTCTGGATTTCTCAGTCATCCTGAACAGAGGCAAGAAAGAAGGGACTCATAAACACCTTCTGAAATATTCATTTCATAGTGTGAGAGAAGACAATCATAGAATCATTTCAGTTGGAAGAGACCCTCAGGATCATTGAGTCCAACCGTAACCTAACTCTGGCACTAAACCATGTCCCAAAGAACCTCGTCTGAACACCTTTTAAACACCTCCAGGGATGGTGACTCCACCACTTCCCTGGGCAGCCTGTTCCAATCTTCTGGGACTTACAGCCTTTGAGTCCATTATTTATTTTCTCAATGATAGGTGCAGTATTTTGAGATCCCACAATAAACTCAGCACTGTGATGCTTTACTGGCGTGGCAAACTGTCTAAATGTTGCCCCTTAAGTTTCTGTCAGAGAATTCTAGAATTCCATAGACTGGTGCCTTATGGATTGGCCTTCACATGTTTCATCAGAAGGAGAAAAAGAATTTTTTGTTCCTGGACAGCAGTTTAACTGAGAGACCATGTAGCATAAAAGGCTTTTGCAGAAGTGGGCTATAAGCCTGTCCTGTTCCACCCACATATCACAGAATGGCCGAGGTTGGCAGGGACCTCAGGAGGTCACCTGGTTCAACTCCCTTGCTCACACAGGGTCACCTACACTATGTTACACAGAACCATGTCCAGATGGCTTCTGAATATCACCAAGAAGGGAGACTCCACAACCTCCATGGACAACCTGTGCAAGTGCACAGTCATTCTCACAGTAAAAGAGTGTTCCCTGATATTCAGACAGAACCTCCTATGTTTTAGTTTGTGCCCGTTGCCTCTGGTCCTGTCACTAGGCACCACTGAAAAGAGCCTGGTTCCATGCTCTTTGCACCCTTGCTTCAGGTATCATCATGTATTTATGAGATTCTTCCTGAGCCTTCTCTTCTCCAACCTGAACAGTCCCAGCTCTCTCAGCCTTTGCTCATATGTGAGATGCTCCTGTCCCCTAACCATCTTCGTGGCCCTTCATTGGACTCTCTCCAGTGTGTCTGCGTCCCTCTTGTACTGGGGAGCCCAGAACTGGACACGGCACTCCAGTTATGGCCTCACCTCCCTCAGCCTGCAGGCAGCACTCCTAATGCAGCTCAGGATGCCATTCACCACCTTTGCTGCAAGGGCACATTGTTGGCTCATGTTGAACTTGGTGTCCACCAGGACCCCCAAGTCCTTTTCTGCCAAGCTGCTTTCCAGCTGCATGGCCCACAGCAAGGACCAGTGCCCAGAATCTTGTTTTCACCTGGACCTGCTGTTATCCATTCCTCAGCTGGTGGATGACTCCTTGTGAAACGCAGCTAGAGATGCTTCAGCCTCATTCTATTCCTGTATAAAGAACAATCTTATCAGCGGTGTGCTTTGTATTGGAAAGAAGTCAACAGGCTATATCCCAGCTAACTTCAGCTGCTAAAAATGTGGCCATCGAGTTTAAAGTAGTTGCCTGGGCTCCCTCTATAGTCAACGGGAGAGGCACCTCCATTCAGCAATTCACTCTATTCTTAGACAGATGTCTAAACATGTGAAATGAATGGCATTGTGAAGATGCTCCTTGATGGAGGTGGAGGGGCACAGACAGTTAAGAGATCTAAATTAGACAGCTAAAAGCTGAATGAGGTGACTCCCACCATGCGTTTCACCTTTCTGTGTACTCCTAAAGCTGCTTTCCTGTTTGTTTGTTTGTTTGTTTTGTTTGTAATCTCTACAATTACATTTGTAATCTGTTCTTTGTGTATGACAAGTGTTATATGTTCATTTCATACCATCACAGTAATGGAGACATTTTGTGTTAAAACAATAGTGCATAAAACCAATCTTGGTTTCCAGAAGGAGTTTTAGGGAGACGGGCCAGGACTGCTTGGTGAGATAGTGCTTTACTTTCTGGCGCAGTTGTCAGTAGGTTTACTCCAGTGACTGACTGAGTGATACAGTACCTACAAATGAGAGTCGTGATCTGGTTGCCTGGATATTTTTGTTCATCAGAACAGTTCATCAGAAAGCTATGCAGACAAAACTCCATTGCCTCTGTATTTGGAACATCCTTGCCAGTCTGCATGTCTTTGTACAGCTTTATTTCATGCAACTCTCTCATGATTTTTCCTCTGATATTATTGCAGGTGTGCTACTGCCTATATTCTCTTGGCTGAAGAGGAAGCGACAACAATTGTAGAAGCAGAGAAGCTGTTCAAGCAAGCTCTGAAAGCTGGAGAGGGCTGTTACAGGCGTAGTCAGCAGTTACAGCACCATGGTGCCCAGTATGAAGCCCAACACAGTAAGTTTCTTTGGAGGGAATAGCCATTTCTGTAGAGAGAGAAGTTCTGGGAAGTTCTTTTTTGTTTTGATTTGGCTCGGTTTTTTTCCTCTCAGAACTATGTACTCGGTATTTAAAATTGATTTAGAATATGGCCCTAGAGCCAGACTATTCTGTTTCAGTGTTTTTCCTTGATTCCGTTGCTGAGCTAGCAATGCTCAGATTACAGATACACCTTTTCTATGTCATGGCAGAAAATATTGCAGCATGTACTTAACAGAAAAGAAAAGGTAGCAGAACCAAAAGAGATCTGATATTCAGAAAACACTGGACACTGTTTTAGGAAGTTGAACTGAGGTGCCTTTAGCCATTTTGAAAACATGGGCTCATGTTGTGAAAAGGCAGTAAAGAAAAATGATGGAAGCAGGAGTGATGCTTTGCCAGCTTTTTTCCATCAGTTGTGAGGGTAAAAATGTGCATTGTTCTGTGTAGAAGTTAATGAGACCCATTAACCAGTGTGACATTTGAAAAATTAGTCGCATACATTAAGAAAGGTCACAGAAACATAAAAAAAACAACTGGAATAATGCAGTGCTCTAATTGAAAGTCTAGGGGTTTTTTTTATTCTGAATAAGCAGATTTAGCTACTGTGCTGGTATTTATTAGATGCTTCTTAAACCTCAGAAAATACATGAGGGTTCACTTCCAGTAAATGAACAAAAAGATTAAAAAACCAAACAGCCTAGGTTATTTCTAGTCTATGATGGATACTTCAGGCAAAAATAATACCAATTAATTATGAAAGTACAAGCACTAACATACTTTGGGCATCTTTGGGTTTTTCAGGACCTGAATACACAGCCTCTGGCTATCTCACATAATTTGAAGATTGCTGATAAAAATTGTATGTAGTGAAATTGTCTGTGATCTCTGGTTTCAAAAGTGTACACAAGTCGATACCTGAAAATCTGAGGTTTTATAAAGCTCGGGGGTAGTATTTCAGGCATTTGTTGGTTATAAAATTATATTTAAGATGATTTGCTTATTTTTAGAGAAAATAAAAAATGGAGCAGCTGAGCCCTTGAAGCAATTTTCAGGCTCTAGCAGGCTTATGGTTGTCAGTGAAACCTTAATGTGTGCACTCATTCCATCCTGAGCACAGCAAATGACAGCGATTCTATGAAAAATACACAATAAGAGTAATTAAACCCTGTCATGATGCTTACATCCAAGATAACCTGGTTAAGTTTGTGCAGGCAAGTGTAAGTACGGTATTTTTGTAACCTGTGTGTGCTGGATGGCTACTGTCGTCATCAAATTTGACACCCTGAACCTTCGGTATTACAGCAGAGGAAGCAACCAGTTGAATCGCAAAATGAAGTGCATTGCCACAGAGCAGGAGGGGCTGAAAAGTGACTGCCAGCTCTGACTGTGGCTTCAGGAGGGGCAGATCGTCCAAGAGAACACCCAGCCTCACCTTGCTAATGTCAGTGTGCACCCACAGGAGTTAGAGAAGTTGCAGACTCAGGTGGCGCCTCAGACACAAGGGCCTCAAGTAGGATTCGCTTGATTATAAGCTGGACTTCTGTATGGCTTACACAGGTGGAAAGCTCAGATCTCTAGAGAGGAAGGACCATGGACAGATGTGTTGCAGTTACTGCATGGTTATGAAATATTTGTCATTCCATTTCTGGTCCTTGAATTTGACTTCGGGGTGAAAAATGGGCATTTCATCTTTTACAGGTGAAAAACACTATGTAATTTCTTGAACAGCAGCATATTGCTCTATATTTCTGTTTATTCGTGTGTTCCACCTCCTTCATACGTTATTTTATGCTAGACCCTGAATTTTAAGAGTAAATAATTACTTTGAGTACCCAACTTAACCTCTGTCAGAAGGTGCTAGTTTATAGAAAATGTAGTCTTCTTTTTAAGGTGGCTCATGTTAGTCACCCCAAATCATTAGTCACCTCAGAGAATTTTGACTTGGAACGTTATCTTGATTTCATGGTAAGAAATGCCTTTTGACCATTCCTTCTGAAAAGAAGCTTGACCTGAAATGTATACCTCTTAGTTAGACTACATAAACATGTTGAAACAGATGTAACTAATAAATTGTTTATTAAATATATAGGAATCAATACAGAGATAAGGAATTACATAATATAAAATACAGCTAAAGCAATTCCTTCCCTCCATTACTTATTTTTTCTTCTAAAGCTAGACCTTTCAACCTGGCGCTTAATCTATCTGAAAACTGTAATCACAGCTTTAAAACAATTTGTAGGTACCTGGAATGCTTTCAGTACACATCTTTTTCTTGTTATGAAAGGCTTGAAAATGTTAGGAACAGACTAAAATCTTTACAGACTGCATACTATACACTAAGATAGGTTGTAGCAGGTGTCTTATATTTTCATGATATGGTAATTTTATAGATGATTAGCTGTCTGCTCATTTCCTGTTGGTCCAGAAGCATATTAAGAGTTTGCATTGGAATTATAGGGAAGATAATGAGAAAGAAACAAGTAAGAATTCTCCAAGAGAGTAATTATTACAGCTGTTTAGTTTCTGTCATCTTTGCTGTTAGCGCATCTTCCAGCACGTAAGACTGTCATATCTGAAACATGCTAACTTGCCATCCGCAATTAACGGTGTAAGGAATTTGAAGATGATAACTGAGTAACAAATAAAGGCTCTCTGTAAACTGAAAGTTCAGGGTATACTTCTTTTCTTCTAATCATTAAGGAAAAAGACTGTTAGAGGATGAGGATTTGTTCTGCTACATCTCCTATTAGCAAGCATGTACATCATAACTTACAAAAAAGGCAGTATATAACGTGCATTTTCATGGATGCTCTTGTCTTAACCGTGTATGTGAATTGGTAAATAATATAATGCTGTGTGTGTGACCACAGAGTTTTGCGCCATTGTTGACTTCATAGGGGTTCTTCTTGCCTCACTTGATTACATGATGGTCTATACCTTATAGCATTCCTGTACCTTCAGATCTGCTTGTATTTCATAGGTGCAAGGGCAGTCTGTAGGTCCGTATTTATACCACTGTACATCAGGAGTAGTTCCACTGATTTCAGTGATGTTGTGCTACATCTAAATCATCAGAATTTGGTAATCTTTTATTAAAATTATTGTGCAAGCATTGATGATAGTCAATTAAAAAAAATCCAAGAAAACTATGTTTCCTTTTGTGTTGGAATATTAAATGAACCTTTGTTTTATCTTTTTTATCTTAATACTGTTTCTTTTTCCTCTTATACAGGAAGGGACACCAATGTGTTAGTTTATATTAAGAGGAGGCTGGCAATGTGTGCAAGAAAGCTGGGAAGGACCAGGGAAGCAGTGAAAATGATGAGAGATGTGAGTTTGGATTTGTTTCGCATGTGATACTTAGATAATAGTAGCACAGAAATGATACACATTTGCTTACAAGTTAGCATCCATTCTTGCTGCATGCAGCATTGCTGATAGTCATTTTGTTTGTGTAATGTACATAAAGTTGAGAGTTCATTTACAAGGTTGTGAAAACAACACCATGAAGTCATAAAATACCAGATGAACAGTTGCCCGTACAGGCTGAATTTCCCATCCTGGTACATGTGCAGTGGAGTGCAGTCTGTAATAATTTGATCATGAAATTACCTGGCATTTTTTCTGAAGCATGTAATGAATGTTGCTAACTTAACAAGCAGGTTTTAAGTGTTCTGTTTCCTCCTTATAAAGTTGCAGTTTGGCTCTGTGTGTTGCTTACGTCGCACTATTCAGACCCAAGGATGGTGTTATTTATTTATTAATGCAAAACCTATTACTGAGCAGCCAAAACCAAGTAATTAATCTATAATGAACTGATTTCCCTCTGAGATGGGGGATGATTATATCCCTGTTTTGTAGGCAGGGAAGCTACCAGTGGTAGTCATAAGTCAGTAAGCGACAAAGC
Organism: Caloenas nicobarica; assembly: GCF_036013445.1. NCBI lineage: Eukaryota > Metazoa > Chordata > Aves > Columbiformes > Columbidae > Caloenas > Caloenas nicobarica. The sequence goes on along the minus strand of NC_088245.1, from coordinate 27,339,736 downwards.
TACACATTTGAAACACCAAACAGTAGCTATTTTAGGGATGGCAGGAGGGGCAGGTGTCCGCATAAGGCACTGTATATGTTTCAAGTATGTAAAACGCTCAAGTTTAGAGATAGCTGTGAATGCCCACCATTTCTTCAAGTGAGATTCCCTGGATGCAGATTAGAACACAATTCTTTGAGGAGGTGACTTGCAAGTCCATGACAGAAGGAGGAATGTAGCCCTAGAGCTCTGTGCGGCTGATGGTAAAACTGTGTACCGGTTTCCTGCATTCTCCTTTCTTACACTTCGTTTTCCAGCTCCCGCAAAAATGAGGTAGAGATGAATCCGGCAAGATTTAGAGTTCTGCAATTTAAGCTGAAGGACCTAAACTTTAAATGCACAAAATGGAATCCCGGACCAGAATGAAGCACCTGTAAAGTGTGCTATAGACAGCTCAGACAAATGGCCCTGAAACCTGCCTAGTGAAAAGATAAATTCTTGCTGCAAATCAGTGGGAATTTTAATGTAAAAAGGCAAATGACTTTTTTCTGGAGCTTGGGCACTTGCATCAATGGCAATAGTGCAAGAATGTCTGTGAGTCTGGAATCCAGCACCCAGCATCTTCTCCTGGAACTGGGGCACTCATGAATATTTTTTGAAACCATTGAGCAGAGTTCGTCATAATAATGCAGGGCCTTGTCCTAAATAGTCTACCAGATGGCCAGTGCTGAGTAACTTTTGTTTCCTGTCTGTAGCTGGGGTTTTTCAGGCATGCAACTGTCACTCTCCAGAAACATGAGGCTCCCAGACAGAGGTGTTGAACTTTTCAAAAACTCAACCATTGTACAGCTAAGAGTGAGAGAAAGAGGTACAGGGAAGAAAGACCTGCTTTTGCGGTCCTGTGGTCAGCTGGGAGAATGTTGATTTCAAAAACATTGTCTTCAATCTCGTCGACTCCACTGATTCTTCATGAATTTTGTTACACAGGCGCTCTGGGACAAATACTGAAATGTTTGGGGACAAACATCGAACTTTTAAGTGCCGGCATTAATATACAAGAAAGATAAAATTTTGAATTTCATGTTCAAATGTTACACATCATAATTATGGAAACTTCTGGAGCTTACCATGGGCTGCTGAATGTGTTTTGTGATTTGTAGATAGGGCTGTGTGGAACAGATACTCTGTGAAGCCGCGTTCTGCTGATGTCAGTATGTATAGTTAACTGTGTTTGGAGAGCACAGGGACTTGGGTGGTCCATCTAGTCCTAGATTTCTTATGCAAAGTGAGAGCCAGAATGTTTTGGTTATAATGAATGGTGTATTCTGTCACCAGAGAGAAAATTGTATGTTGTTCAAGTTAAGTACAATGTGAATCTCGCAAAGCAACAATGACAGGGAGACCCAAAGTCATCATTTGTTAGACACTTGAAGGATGGAAACCACTCACCTCAGTTGGAACGTTAAAATGCTAAAATGAAAGGACTGGATGCCAGACAAAGGACGTGTAAAGATAGACGCTGGGCCAAATCCTCAGAAGTGAATGTAGGTGCCTCTAGAGCTCTTCATTGTGAGCAAGCAGAGCCAAGAATTAGCTGGTCCATAGATGAAATGTAAAAGCAGCAGCATCTGTAGGTCACAACTCCAGTACACTGGGAGCAAGAGCAGGGTCAAGTCAACTTTGCAGATGCTTTTCTTACACTGACTTGAAGCTACTTATTTCTGATGAATGCATATCCTCCATTTCTTCATGGAAGACATAAATAATATACTTATGAAGAAGTTTGAAGAACATTAATATCTCATTGACAGTTTCTATGTGATTGATGAGGGAGGAGATTAATTTATTCGCCCTAAAAAGAATATGAAGGATTTGTTGGCTGGGGACTGCTGAATCTAGCATCAGGGGACAGAGGGCGGAGGCCCTGTTTGTGTTTGAAAGATTGAAAACAGATTTCTCAAGACATGGAACATGGTGGAAATGAAGTGTTAAGAGGTTCATGACACCATCTGGGAAATATGATTGGGATGTAGTGAGTCTTTGCCACTTTGAAAAAATAAAATATTTGAGAGTGTTTAATTCATTGCATGTATGAGGCCATCTTGAGGACATTACTGATGGATTAGATTGTCTTACTTGAATTTTTTGTAAGAAAAGACTGAGATCCTGCTTAGAACACCTTAATGGAAAGAAAATGAGTTGATGGTGATTTAAATAAGATTTTTATTTTATGGTTATGTACGCTGCTGATAGGGAAATAATATTCTTTAATACTATATTTAAGATATTTAAAACAATTTTTAAAAACTTTTTTAAAAACTTCTTAAAAACGGGGGGGTTTAAATTAAAAAAAATGGGTAGGAATTTCTGTTGCTTCTGTGATTTTCAGATATCGTTGCTGTTTTTGTTGCTTGGATGTCATTCATTTAGCTGAGTTGAATTAATGAGAACTGCAAACATGTAATTTTCATGGAAGCTTGTAACTGAATCATACATAGGTGTTGGTTTTGCTTGTGTTTCTGATGATGATTATTTACTATATTTTGCTATAGAAACCAGCAGCTGTCACTGTTTGTATGTATTGAGTTAGCTTATGATCTCATTTTGATTAGTGTATTGTTGGAATAATTCCAGTCTAGTCAACCAAGTTATTCCATTTATACACAGCATGATATGGTCTGTGAGGGAACTAGATCTCTTACTGTCTCTGAGGAGATAGTCTACAGTACTGGTTGTTTTATTTGTAGTGCTGATTATGTTAGGAGGACCTAAACTAGTGTGTTCTAAATTATGTTGGAAAACTTGGCATGTGCAGAGGTGAAAGGCCTTAATGGTGACTGTGGGGAATCTGCAGCATCCTGTCTAGGATGGTAAAACACTTCAGTCTCCTGTCCAGGGTGATGAAACACTGGCCCAGGTTACCCAGAGAGGTGGTAGATGCCCCATCCCCGGAGACATTCAAGGCCAGGCTGGACGGGGCTCTGAGCAACCTGATCTAGTCGAACATGTCTCTGCTCATTGCAGGGGCATTGGACTAGGTGACCTTTAAAAGTCCCTTCCAAACAAACTGTTCTATGCTTCTACTCTAAGGGTGGCAGGCAGAAGGTGTGCTACTGGGCAAAGGGAACAGGAGCTCTTAATTGGTTCCTCTTTCAGAGAGAAGATGAAAGAAACTCGTTCTAGAGTGCTTTTATCTCCTACCCCGTGGCCCTGAGCCCCCCTGAAGGCTGCTTTGTAGTCTGAACAAGTATATGTCTCTGAGACACAGTGGAACTGCAACTTGCCACATGCTTTGCAGGTTTGTTTAGAAATGAGTGAAGCTGAGGGAGAGAAGAGACTCTCCAGGTCTTTCCTTAGCTCTGGAGAAGGATAGAAACCAAAACACTTTTTAAGGGTCAGAAAAGTACATTTTATTTCTGAGATCGGTCATAACTGCTGAGAAATTACTCTTACTACCACAGTAAAGGACCTAAAAGTCTACTTCTATGTACCTAGCTCTCAGAACCTTGCTGAGGATATTTCAGTTGGACATGTTTATGTGTTCTTCTCAGTGCCCATCTGCAGTCCCTAAATGCATATTTTATGCTACAGGAGACACTAAGGAATGATCAGCACCTAAGCAGCTTGTATTGTTAGAATGCTGCACACTTATCAATGGGCTACATGATAAGTTGTTTAAACACTCAGGCTACCCTGAGCATTTAAAATGGTTTAAGAGGTTATATCACCTGAAGGCTTCCAAAGGGTACTGAGCCATACTAAAACAATTTAAGTGATATGGATAGGTTGGGGGTTTGTCTTTTTATGACCAGCAGTATTAGTGATTTTTGCTGGTGTGATAGTTCTGCAGATCTGCATATTTTCTTGGCAACCTCTTTTGTTGGGCTTTGAATTAAGTTTTCTGTTCGATATTCTCTTGAACTCTGTAGTCTTGTATGCATTGCTGATTTTGCTCTCTGGTAATGGAAATACTTAGCCAGGACAGTGTTCTGCACCTTCAATTATCAAACCATGTCAAAGAAAGAGAGTACTAATTGCAAATAAAGATGTTATGTTATCCTTCGTAATTTAACAACACAACTTCTGCAGCTACTTGTGCTGACAGCTACTGTCTGTCTCTCACAAATATTTCTGTGCTCGAGGCAAGGAGCGAGTCAGATTCTTTGGCTTGTGTTACACAGGTCAGGTTAAGCAGGCTGCTCTGCCTTGAGTGGGATTCTAGCTTTATTAACATCTGCAGCAGTTATTTAAAGTACCATTTATTAAAATATGAAGGAAAAGCACTTCTTAGTTAAATGAGACCAACAGTTATCTCATACATTTTAGAAGAGTGCTACACTTGTGAACGGTGACTTTTGATGATCTCCACCACAGAGCAGTATCTTCAGGTAATTCTTGTTCTGACACACAAGCACTGCAATAACAGCAAGTGATACATGCTGATGTTAACATTTCCATATGTCTGTGGATTCAAATGTGGTTTGTTTGGTCGCAGATTCACACGTTATTGGTAAGTGGGAGGGGTGGGTCGGAACATCCCCGATTTAAACGGGCTCTTAAATAAAGTGGAGGCTTGTGTGATTCCCCTGATCGTATTTATTCCTTTTCCTGCATGTGACTCAGACCCCCCACTTTTTGTCATGGCTGTGATCCTGCGCAAAACCCTCAACAACTAGAAATTTGGTGACTACTACCTAAACCAAATAATAATGTTTCTCTTATAAATTATGGGCTTTCAGCACCGTGATTCTGTTAAGATAAAATGTAGTCATAGAATATAGTCACATAGTCTTGGTAGGAGCCCTGGTAACTTGGACCCTTTTTGTCTGCCCTTACACATCACTCCACGTTCAGGGGCTTTGCATTGTCCTTTAATTATGCTCTTCCATCTCTCTGAAATGTCCTCGCCCATTTTTGAGCTAATTGATAATTTCCTCTCTTTAATTTCATTTAAAAATCTACTTGTAAAACTATGACAAAGTTTATGCAACCAGTACTTTGGGATGATGCAAATAAAAGAATGTTTTTGAAGAGGGTTATGAGTAATGACTTTATTTTCATGCTTTATAAAGTCACTAATCTTTGATGTAGCAAACTTTATTGTAATTTATCACTGTTCCTGTTTTTATGTGATGATTCTTTAGTAGTGAAGTACATCTGGAACAACCTGTGCTCTTCCAGTTTCATGCCACATCTGCCTTTAAAATTCTCTTCATTCCTGAAATACATGCATTTTTACAACACAGTCCAAATAACAGCATTTTCATAATTATTTTCCTTAAAGAACTTAAGTCATACTCTGAAGGCTTTAATCCTTCAATTAAGAGAGAACATAAAGGCCGCGTGTTTTAGCATATTTCCTTAGAGTTTGCATATTCAGTAAGATATTTTTCACTTTATTGCCTCATTGTTAATCCTACATTGAAGAGAAGTCATATTTTCTGTGAATATTATGGAGCACTAGGACTAAACTCATGTTTGCCAGATTTGCAAATTTTATACCTGTGCCATTCCACAGTCAGTGTAAACTGGATCTGGGTCTCTTTTCTGACACTCTGAAGTTCGACCATTAGATGTCATGTCAAATTCCCTACATTCCACATATGGATGAAAATATGTGGATCCTAATGCTAATAATTTCCAAGCTCCAAAAGAACAGGATCTGCCAGATTTGGCTTCTTAGCTTCGGTCCTCTCAGAGCTGTGAAAGAGTAACTGTGGAGCTGCTTCCAAACAAAACAGTGATTATTTGCCAAAAGGCATGTAGCACTTAGAGAAATGCATTAAATGACAGAATCCTACTTTTGCTGTAATTAAGCAGAACTAATTCAGGTAGGTTCAGTGTATTTCAGGTCATTTTCCAACTCTTGAGAGCGACGAGAATGTCTGTTTACATCACATGAATCCCACTCACAATGAGACCACACTGGAATGAGTTCCGCTTTTAGGACCAGGACTTAGCCTGATTTTTAAGCATCTGACATTGTTAACAGAGCTTTTTTGTGTGCTGGCCTTAGTCTGCTGACAATGTTTCTTCCCTTCTGCCCTTTCCAGGTGAGCTGGCCAGGAGAAACGCTTAAGCATTAGTGTATATCATTAGACATCAGAGGGTTGCAAATGCCTCAAGCCCAGGGTAAGGTTCAGTCAGAACTTAGGCATCTGAAAGCTCAGCTGTAGACAATGAAGCCCACAGAAATGGAAGTTTCTGTTTTTCTACTCAGAAATGACTTGGAGTTTTGCTTTTTCTACCTGGTTCAGTTCGCGGTTCTTACAGATTGTGAGTCATACATGAGAAAACAGCTTTTGCAAAGTGCTTTTGAAAATAACAGTGCTATCCAGACTGTGTGCTTGATTCTGCAATGGTGGTGGGGAGTTGCAGCTGGAAGATGCCAGCCTCAGTCATTCCTCTTTTAGGAGACAGATTTTACCATTTCAGATAGCCACTATGGGAACAAATACACTAGGAAATAAGGTTGTAACAGTTTCACTCTTTGTATTGAATTTCTCATTTGTTTGCTGTTGCTGTTTCTTCGTTTTAAGCTGAATACAGTTTTCATATTTATGAATGCATTTATCTAAAAATGTTTTAGTTTGTTGAGAAAGTATAAGCAGCAATGAATGGTTGCATGCACTGCCCGTAAAATACGTGACCATGCATACAGCCGTAACACAAATGGAGAATATGTGTCAACACCAGGGTATATATAAGATCATTCATTTATCCACCTTTGTATTCTCTTGAGTCTCATGGTCTAGTCGTAGGCATAAACTGTAGCTTAAAGCTGTTTTCTACACAAATAATCCATCATTGCTAATTGATGCATGATGGTAATATCATCACAGGGAGAATAACGGATGCAACAGTTAAAGCTACATTGCTTGAAAATGTTTCAAAAATTAGATCTAAATGAGAAAATGCTGATGACTGAAATATTCTCAGGGAAGGGAGTCATCTTCATTAAACTGTTTTTTGGGAGATAAAACTTGTTCCTCATCCAGCAAATCAGATGTGGATTTCCTTTTACCATTTTTTGTGATCATCACGTTTTCCTATCCATCACAAAATCATTGAATCTACACCCTGCAATATGGATCGGGGTGAGTCTGGAAATATGGCCCTCCCAGGAATAGTGATAAGATATCCAGTTGTGTCAGACTTATTTCCAGAATTTTTCAGCAAACTTATACTTCCAAAATATTATTTATCTAAAACATTGAATAATATTATCTACCATTTCTCTATATCTGCAGTATACCTAATGAATCTGTCAATGAAAAGCAATTCCACTTTCTACCCGTGTATCTATTTCCCCCTAAATGTGAAGAGCAATTAGAAGGGAATATGGGCTAACCCAGACTCAAGTCTGAATTTCATCACTGGAAAGTATTTTGACCAGTACAAGTTGAAAGTAACATCCTTGTGAACATAGATTTGGTATGATATATGCAGTAGGTGTTTGAACACCCTTATATTGTGAGGGAATGCATTCATAGCTGTGAGGCGTCTTTTTTCATATGATACGAAAATAAGATTGGCTCAGTGGAGCACAGCTCTTTCATACCAGCTGAGAGACCAACCAACTGGAATTTTACAATGAAACTTTCAGTCCTGACTAGTCTTTGTGAAAAAACTCTAATGGCTTTGGTGAGAAATATTGAGTGCTGTCCCTTGAGATCTTGAGGTGTGGAGAAGGAGTCTTGCATCTGGGCAGGAACAACCCCAGGTTCCAGTATAGGTTGGGGAATGACCTATTAGAGAGCAGTGTAGGGGAAAGGGACCTGGGGGTCCTGGTGGACAGCAGGATGACCATGAGCCAGCACTGTGCCCTTGTGGCCAAGAAGGCCAATGGCATCCTGGGGTGTATTAGAAGGGGGGTGGTTAGTAGGTCGAGAGAGGTTCTCCTTCCCCTCTACTCTGCCCTGGTGAGACCTCATCTGGAATATTGTGTCCAGTTCTGGGCCCCTCAGTTCAAGAAGGACAGGGAACTGCTGGAGAGAGTCCCGTGCAGGGCCGTGGAGATGATGAAGGAAGTGGAGCATCTCCCTTATGAGGAAAGGCTGAAGGAGCTGGGTCTCTTTAGCTTGGAGGAGAGGAGACTGAGGGGTGACCTCATTAATGTTTATAAATATATAAAGGGTGAGTGTAATGAGGATGGAGCCAGGCTCTTCTTGGTGACAACCAATGGTAAGACAAGGGGTAATGGGTTCAAACTGGAACACAGGAGTTTACACTTAAATTTGAGAAGAAACTTCTTCTCAGTGAGGGTGACGGAACAGTGGAACAGGCTGCCCAGGGAGGTTGTGGATTCTCCTTCTCTGGAGACATTCAAAACCCGCCTGGACGCCTTCCTGTGTAACCTCATCTGGGTGTTCCTGCTCCGGGGGGTGGAATTGGACTAGATGGTCTTTTGAGGTCCCTTCCAATCCCTAACATCCTGTGATTCTGTGATTCTGTGATTCTTTGTCATTTCTTTAAGTGCAGTGCTTGTCACTGAAGTGAAAGCATTTGTCAGGTTACAGTAAAGGCATAAAGAGAATTAAAATTGATAAGACAAACAATGTGGCAAATGTTAGTCTGTAACTTCGCAGAAAATACATCTGTGGGTGCGAAGGGAAGACTGTGGCTCTTAGAGTCCAGATTAGAGCTCGGTGCTGTAAGGGTCTGGGGAACTCGAGGGTGCGTTCTTCATCTCGTGTTCGGGCATAATGTGCCCATCCTTACGTCCCTGTTGGGAGCGTGAGCCGCCTCCCTCTCCATCTGCGCGGCAGGGAGGGGAGCGGGCCCACGCGCTGCTCCCCGGAGCTCCTCAGCATGACGCAGTATTTGGCCTGCCCTGACCATCCCGCAGGCCGATGTTGCAACCTTTGTGGCATTTTTTTCTTGCCCAGTATTTGCTTTCACTCTGAGGCCTAAAAGTTAATCTGTCATAGTAGTCTTCCAGCTAAGTGGCTTTACTTTCTGCAAAATTTTGCAAAAAATGAATTTTTACTGTTACTGAAAATTATTTGCAGTGAAAACTGTATAAACTACATCCTGAGATGATGGAAAAATCAGTTCATGTCCTCTCTTTATTTTCTTTTTTTAATAGCAAACATGCTGTGGTTTGTGCAATGTTTGAGTAGCTAAGTGTCTACTTAGAGGTGTTTTATTTTTGTAGTTACAATATCAACTGAGTTCATTATAACCGGCTTGCACTTCTTAACATTCGACCTTTCCCAGATGAAACCTTAATTAACACTTGTCAGTTTGGAGGCCTGGCAGTCCAGACAGTGACCTTTATTCTGCTGCTGTCTTAGGCAGGGTTTATCACTCTGACAGAACCTAATTAAAATAAAAAATAATCAGTGAGTGATGTCAGTGACAAATGGAGAAACAGAATATGAGCTTTTACTGGCCATGGTACATCTATAACTAGCTGCAACTCTCCCCTTTTCTTCACTGATGGAGGGAATGTTATTCTGCCAGCCATTATTCATTCTCAATGAGCAGGGATAATCTTTCTTAATCCCTTGGAGGGGTTTCTTTGCAATATGTTCATTCTGAACTTTAAATCACTGTTTATGTAGAGCCAGATTCTGTCATGCTTTTTCCTGCCAAATAGTAGCTTGCTCTGTTAAAAATGCAATAGTAAGAAAAAGAATAAAGAGAAGTAGGCTCTATGCTGGATCCTTAACTGATGAATCCAACCATGTGAATTTCCACCTGCAGTTATTTTTCTTCTTGAGCAATGACTTCAACTTCTTATTTTATTGTCAAATCTTTCCACTTACCTAGATGAGCACGAAGGCCTATGGTCCATTTTTTGGAAAACCAAAGAAGAAAAGCCTGCAAACTATGCAGTTTTTTGTTCTTTTTCACAGGTTCAGCCTCTACCATTGAAACTAGGAGCAATCTCCATGCCACTAGCATCAGAAATTCAGTGAGCTCTTTCAGTTGCCATCTTAGTGATCGTGATCCTCCCCAGAAATCTATATAATCAGTTAAGCAGAACACTGCTGTCCTCGCCTTTGATATTCTAATAATCCTCAAACTACAGCAAAGTCAGTACTATCCAGATAGCCAAATTTAGACAGACTTACCCTGTAAGGTCAGAACAGTTCTTACATTAGCTTATGCCAGACCATGAACACAAGGAAGTGATTCTCTGCACTTTGCATCTCTGTTTACCCATTAAGGTCTCTTCCTTAACAGAGTGAAGAAGCCCTCGTGAATTACCTGTTTCTCGTTTTCTGAAGTTCTTGGTGAATCCCCACCCCTCTTGTTTCAATACTGTGTTATTTTTGTTTATGTTACCTGTTTGTGAGATTAAGATTTGCTGGTTCTCATCAAGTTCTCTATATCTTCAAGGGCAAGTTTATTAAGTGACGGAGTTTTCAAGTCCAGCTTACTATTTTCAAATGGAGCACGGCACGGATTAGATTATTTTAACTACACATTTCATTCAGTTTGTCATACAAGATGGATTCTTTAGTTATAGTGTTAGATTTGTATAAACTTTACCTTTCCCATTGTTGCTGCCTTTTCTTTCTTTTTTTTTTAATTAGCCACAATTGCAATTATGTTCTGAAGTTTCCACAATTACAAATCCTAATATCACACATTTTATAGTATGGTTGCTTATATGTAAGCTCCTCTCATTTGATCATATCTGATTTTTTTCAATGTATTTTCTGTATTTTTCCACTAATATACCAGAGAGATACTGGATTACTTACTGCTGAAATACAGGAGCTGCATTTTTGAAGATTCTCTTCTAGTACAATAAGATAACTCTTCTTCACTTTGAAGAAGCCTGTTAATTGAGGAGAGTTTTGTATTCAGGCAGCTGTGTTCTTGGATTTGACTAATTACATCCTATGCAAAGCATGTCTTGTCAAGAAACCTGACCCAGTGTCTATTAAGAGCTCAGAAATTTCTGAAATAACAGTGAACTCTGGGAAAGAGCCAAGAACAAGGAGAACTGAGGGGTTTTCACTTGGTATTGGTCATTTCAATGCATTTTGAACAAGAAAACCTTTTCTGTGTTAATAATCTAACCTTTTTGTATGTTATTGATTTTAGTTGATGAAGGAGTTTCCTCTGCTCAGCATGTTCAACATCCATGAAAACCTGCTAGAGGCTTTGTTGGAACTGCAAGCCTATGCAGATGTCCAGGCAGTCTTAGCAAAGTATGATGGTAAGTTTGTATGTATTTATATTTTCGCTATCTGGTACACACAGAAGCAATGTTTCTAGGACAAACTCTTAGAATTTAGGAAATGCTGTAATTAAGGTGATTGGCATGAGTTTCATAGATCCACTTACACAGTCCTTAATCCAAAGATTAAACGTGGATTTTTTTTGCCAACCCATGCTTAGTTCATTGTACAGGGTAATGGAACTCACTAGCAGCTCCTCAGTGCTTTCTTTGCTTTCTGTTGATGTTTAAAGAACATCTATTTAGGTTCTGCAGACTTTTTATTGCATGCTATTCAGACCTTGTCTGAAGAAAGGATTATCAGTTCCCTTGTGGACTTTTCTATGAATGTTGACTTAGTAGCATACAAGAGCTTTACAAGCATTAATTGATTTAACTTCACAGCAGCCTAGTGAGTAAGCAGACTTCATGTCTTATGGGGAAAACTTCGAAAGTTTCAGAAGACTAGGTGAACTTTTTGCACTAATTTTCAGTATTTTTCAGTGAGCATTGGTTTATGCAGCATTACATCACTTGTAATATTCAAATCGCAGCTCCCGCTGACTTCAGCTCCAGCCCTTTGAACTTGAATTCATGTTAAGCTGAATGGGTTTTCCTTGTACTGCGTAGAAACTTTGTGACAGAAACAGGAATACAATCCAGTTCTCTTGAGCAGCATCCACCAACTTGCACAGTGCCACTTGTCATCCTCTTCCTGCAGTCCCTGGCTCACTCACTATCCACATTCCAAGTTCTGCAACAAGTGAATCAGGAATCCTACAGCCGTCAGTTTCCTGTCGTGTTATTGTACTACACAGTCTGCGTTCGTCCTCAGAAAAGTCTCATTCTGTGCACTGCAGTATGGCAGGGGGGTTTATGAAAGGACTATTATGTAATCATATAACTGAAAATGAGATCATAACACACATGAATCAAATAGCTGAATTAAGTGAAACAGGTAGCCTTAATTTTGATATTTCTTAACTCTTTCTCTAGGTTGATCTTGTAGCCTTCAAAATGTTCTTAATTACTAGCTCTTCCAGCCTTTCTGGTGTTCTTTGAACAGAGATTTTAAACTTCCGAAGTTCTTGAAAAGGTAGATAGAGATCATTACAAGTACTGTTGTATAAATGGCTTCCACTATGGGCTCTGGAGCCTATATCCACAGTACCTGGGCCACTCTTTCTCTTTGTTCTTTGAAGGACGTAGCATCCCTTCCAGCCTACCCTTATTTGACCTTCTGTCCCATTTGTCTACTGAGTTGTCTTCTCTTTGGCATGGTTAATTTCAGCTTTCTGTTGCTCTCAGTTCATACCAGAGGCTCCTTGTTCAGCCAGTACTGCTCGTTCCCAATTCCATTCTTCTGCCTCTCCTAACTACCCATCCCAATGTTCTCTTCAGGGCAGTGATGGTCATGATATATCTCCTCACCCACTTTTCAGCTCCTGTCTTACCAGACATCTTTTCCATCTACCCTTTTCTGGGTGGCTTCTGCATCTTCTTCATTTGACATCCAGTACTGCATTGCCTGCATGCCAAAAAGTAGAGCAGTAAGAGCCCACACAGACAGAGGCTTCTTGCTGTCAGCCCCAGTACTTGGCCCCATATCACATGGAACAGCTGCAAGAGGGTGATGCATAAGTTTATTGGAGTACTGAGACGTGTGTTCTTGGTAAGCAAAGAATCTTTGGAGGTTATAACCGAAAAAATTGCAGAAGCTTCCACTGAATATGTGCCAACTGCTTTTTTTTTAACAGCTTATAACTTAGGTGTAGATCCCCATGGACTTTATTTTGGCACATTACGAAACAAGTAAATAGGAATGCCCATTTTTATGCCCCAGACACCACCAGACGATGACACCTTCTAGACCCTGGGAGATAGCAGAACTGTGATGGAACAGAGAATTAAGCCGTCCTGTACCAAATCTCAGACTAAACTCCCGCGCTAGCTCTATTTTTGCCTACTGAAGCACTCATCCCTAGTTTTAAGCAACATGGTGTCACTTTGTGCTATGGAAGTTGATAAAACTCAAAAGTGTGTTTTGTTTTCTCAAAAGCATCTCATAGAGTCAGAACTGAGGTTGTAAATGTAACAAGTGAGGCTTTTCAAAATAAAACTCTTCTAACTTCGAACCCATGCAGTTTGAACTCACACTTTGCCATATATAAACAAAGGTGTGCGTATACACTAGGTATGCACAAGGACTTGGCAAACACAGGCTTAACCAGTATAACCCTCACAGTTCATGAGTCTCAGAAGGCCCATCTCAGGGAGTCTCAGCTCATTTTAGAACTCATCAGCTTCACGTGTTGTAAAATCTATTGGAATATAAAACAATGAACTCATTTATACTTTCCTATCTGCAGTTTCAGTTGGTCCCACTCCACTGCCTTTTTTTGACTAAGGACAAACGTGATTTATTGTATTTTGATAACATATGAACAAATTATTTCCTTAAGCAGCCTTCCCCCCACCCTGGGCTAAAAAGTTGGATCACATTATGCGAAACCTCAGCCTCTGCAAGCAAACACACTGCTTTACCAAAAGCCATGTGTTAAATTGTGTTTACATTATGTACCTGGCAACAGAGCTGATGTCCGTATTCATTATTCATGGAAAAAGAGTCTCATTAGTGGGAAGGCATGCACTGTTGCTGAGCTACATCATTATGGTTTCAGAGTTCAATGCCTGTCAATAGAGTGCAGATGACCTAAATATGGCTGAATTCTGAAAGGATTTTTGGCTCTGATTTAACACATATCCATGTTATTTACAGCGGAAATAGTTATGTCTGCTAAAAAAACTGTTCTTGATGGAATAAGCTTCTGGTATTCATAGTAGATAAAGTTTCTCTGCTCCTCTTTCCTTGCTTTTTAAACGGATTGTTTTCCAGTGGACTAGGTATGCTTGTAGTGTTGCTTAGAGCAAATGATTTATTAACTTCCTTGGGCAGCCAGTTGCTTTGATTGTTATTATCTGGTAACTTGGGCACTGCGTGAAAACTCTGACCTTTCTGGCAATTGAAATTCAGATTTAAAAAGAATGAATGTCTATGTATTTAGTCATAGTGATGCAGTGGTTCCTCCCTAAACCTGTCTTTGCTTTCCTTTTTTTAAATGACAGTGTTTTCTAGTGAGACTATAAGCCTTCTGGTTTGCAGGAGGAACACCTTGTACAGATTCCCCTTTCACTTACCCCCTTGCAAAGAAAGAGTCCCAAATTCAAAGTTCACTTGCAAAGATCATTTAGATCAAAGGATACATAGAAAGAAAGTGGCTTTTTAAATACAGAAGGTCTCATTCTGCTCTAGGCTATGGCACTTTTTTATTTGGTAACAGCTTACTTCAAAGAATCGTACTTTAAATTGCTGTCAAATCAAAATACACGCCTTTGAAGAAACACTTTAGAAACAGAGTCTTCTTTGTCTCGGAATACTTTTGATTTAATGAAATCCAAACAGGTATTGTAGAGCAGTTAACTCTAAAATGTAGCCTATTCAGGGCTACTCTCCTTTCTTCATCCCTGCTCCGTCCAATTTCTTCTTTTCCTTACAGACTTATGAAATGGGTAAATTCTACTTGGATTGAACTTGAAGGTGTTCCTTTTGTGGAGAGTTGCAGACTGATGAACCAATTGCATGGAGTCTTCAGTCTTCAGCTATCGTCTCCAGCATTTTTGTGTATATTTGTATATTTGAGATGACAGCTCCACTCCATCAGTTTAATTACTTGCCATGATTACTTTTGGTATTTTTGAGAAGGTGTTCTACCTGGAGGAGCTAACTGACTAGATGTTCTAAGTGCAAGAAAGGGTTTTCTTCTGAGTTAGAGAGGTAGCAAGTGGCAGTATGGAAGCAACCATTACCTCATGAGCACTATTTTATAATCTGTTTATTTCTTTAAAAAAGAGACCATTAGAGAAAGTGTCTCTTAGTTAAGGTCACACCAAAGCTTAGTCTACCTTGTCTGAGAAATGCAAATCGAGTAGGACCTCCAGTTTGTATAACAGCAGTATCAAGATAATTAGTCTTTTTTCCAATTACATCTTTTTCAGCTTCTGCTTCTAAGAGCTAGTGTCTTTTCTCCATGTCAAAATCACTCGTTGCTTCAGCTTGGTCTCTGTATCAGTTCTGTGTCTGGTCTCTTTTTTGCCATATGATTCTGTGAGGTTTTTTTTGTTTCTCCTGCTTGTGCAAAAGCACAAAAAGTCTAAACTAATTATACTAATCTTGCTCTTTCTAATCTCCTATAGGAGAAATTATTCCTTCTCCTCTATATGCATTTAGGATTGAACTTGGTCAAAGTAAAGGGACTGAAATCTGCCTTGTCACTGCGATAGTCATCAGCAAGCGTTGCATATTAAGTGTTTACAACCAGCAGTGACCCTCAAAATCTTTCCATAACTGAACAATTTAAGTTTTAGTTGTGGTCATGGCAAAATAAACACTTTTTGTTTGTGCTCCTATCCTAGCAGGGCACCAAAATCCAGGCTTTAACATACACAGTGGCTCTGTGTTTGAGTTTGATTGGGGTGTTTCCCACCACTGAGGAAGAACGGCAAAAGTAGAGAGAATGGGAACTGCTTAGTTTCGCAAGCACAAAGTAAGCGTTAGATCATGTGTGTTCGGAGTTTTGCTCCCACCAGCATGTTTTCCACCACATTTTGTGGAAAAATGCAATGACTATTCTCATGGGAGAGAATACTACAGGATATTAGATCTTCTAGACAAAGTGTTTCTCCCCTAATGTTTAGTTCATACCTTCCTTTATTGAATTCCATCCCATTACTGTCGCTTTTAAGCATTTATATCAGCTTAATTCACTTACTTTCTTAATGTTTGCATCTTTATAGATGACTGCGTCTCTCTTCTGTCATCACTGATCCAGCCTGCATGTATTTATTTGCGAGAGCACTTTCAGTCTTTCCCATAAGCAATTTTTCCTACCACCTGTGCAAGAGCCGACAATCTTGCCTGCAGGTGCGGAGAACTGGGGGAGTTCTGTGCTGACAGGGCAAGTGTTGGCCTATCATTTAAACACTGGAGTCTACAGGCAGGCTGAGGGAGAGAAAATCAGGGCTGGGGTTCACCCCAAGCCATAGCACAATATATGTCCTGTATGCCAACAATTTTTTGGTTTACCTCCATAACTTCTTCAGTTTGTTGATATACTTTCGGTTACATATTTGGAAATAAGTGAATGATTCCAGCAGCTCAATGTAGTCTCTCTCCAGTGCTATATGAAGAAGAACTAGCAGTTTGGCTAGAAGGATCTTACTGTGCAAATTATGGCCCTAGATCTACATCTTATTTCAGCAAATATTTAAGTCCTATTAATGTTGATCAGACTATTCACTGGGAGGAATGGCTGACACGCCAGAGGGCTGTGCTGCCATCCAGCGAGATCTGGACAGGCTAGAGAGTTGGGCGGGAAAAAATTTAATGAAATATAACAAGGGGAAATGTAGAGTCTTGCATCTGGGCAGGAACAACCCCAGGTTCCAGTACAGGTTGGGGAATGACCTATTAGAGAGCAGTGTAGGGGAAAGGGACCTGGGGGTCCTGGTGGACAGCAGGATGACCATGAGCCAGCACTGTGCCCTTGTGGCCAAGAAGGCCAATGGCATCCTGGGGTGTATTAGAAGGGGGGTGGTTAGTAGGTCCAGAGAGGTTCTCCTTCCCCTCTACTCTGCCCTGGTGAGACCTCATCTGGAATATTGTGTCCAGTTCTGGGCCCCTCAGTTCAAGAAGGACAGGGAACTGCTGGAGAGAGTCCCGCGCAGGGCCACAAAGATGATTAAGGGAGTGGAGCATCTCCCTTATGAGGAAAGGCTGAGGGAGCTGGGTCTCTTTAGCTTGGAGAAGAGGAGACTGAGGGGTGACCTCATCAATGTTTATAAATATATAAAGGGTGGGTGTCACGAGGATGGAGCCAGGCTCTTCTCAGTGACAACCAACAGTAAGACAAGGGGTAATGGGTTCAAGCTGGAACACAAGAGGTTCCACTTAAATGTGAGAAGAAACTTCTTCTCAGTGAGGGTGACAGAACACTGGAACAGGCTGCCCAGGGAGGTTGTGGATTCTCCTTCTCTGGAGACATTCAAAACCCGCCTGGACGCCTTCCTGTGTAACCTCACCTAGGTGTTCCTGCTCTGGCAGGGGGATTGGACTAGATGATCTTTCGAGGTCCCTTCCAATCCCTAACATTCTGTGATTCTGTGATTCTGTGATTCACCTGTCTGAAGTTATGCCCATAGAAATCTGTATTGTTGACTTGGGAATAACATACACTTTGCATTCAAAATAGGGAATAATTTCTGATTAGTGACTTAGATTCTGCATTTATTAATGACTAAAGCAATTGCAACATTCCTGTCTCTTCACATTTAGGGCCTTTTGATGACTTGGATAGAGGATGTTTCACCAGTCCATATCCAGATTCAGAATTTCTTGGTTTAGTCGCTATTCTATAAGAACAAGAGATCACATGACCTGTTTAGATGATCTGTGGCATATTCTGTATATCTTGAATCAGAGAAGTAGTGATACTATGGTTCCAAGGATCCATAGCATCCTTCCATTAATTCACTTTCACAAGCAACCCCTTATGTAGCAAATGACCAGTAAGAATTCACTTTCACAAGCAACACCTTATGTAGCAAATGACCAGTAAGAATTCACTTTCCTGACCCTCCCCATAGCTGACTGGGGCTAGTTGAAAGAAAATGCTCATAAATTAAATCTAGACTATTTTGTGTTCTGTTTAATGATACAAGCAATAAGGAAGAAGGAGAGCTTTTTTTAGATTGACACATCAGTTCTTATTAGGCAAAAATGTCCTGATGGTTTTGACAACACAATAGCAGTCACATCTTTCAGCACATTGTGGGAGCTCCACAAGTAATCACAGAAGGGTGGGAAACCGTATATGTGAAGATACTTTGCCAGATGGCTCACAGAGCTGGACACAGTCATTTAAGAAAAACTTCACTTCGGTTCCTGACAGAGGACGTATCTTCTAGGGCTAATTTAGACTTGATTCCCTTGATGAATTCAATTTTTAACCAGACATAATTGTTTTGTGCTTTTCTCTAAAATAGGAGGGTCCTGTTTTGGAGATGAAGCCTAAACTATGTAATGATTTCAAAGTATTCTAGTGAACAGACTGGAGTATAGCAAAACCAAATACTTACAGTCTAACATGGCTCAAAGAAAAAGCAAAACACTTTCGGAGGGAAGCGGGCATGGACCTACTGAGGGCTGTCTCCACAGCAACGTAAACATGAATGTTTGTATGTATTTCTTCCATTGCCAAGGGACTGTAGGTATTATCCTCAAATAAGCGCCGGTTCACACGAGGAGCACAGTACTGGAAGGGGCCTCCTCGGTGAGTCAGGTCCCCCACTGTTGCGTTCACTACATATTACCCCTTCCATGAGCTGAGGACGCTTCATCTTAGAATTAGCTACTTTGTTTGCCGCACTGTTCTACCTGGAAATCTGCCTCAAAATTCACTTCTCAGAAACTTTCTTTTAATCTCCAGCCTAAACTTAATTCTGAACTGTTTGTTCTTGTGCCAGTGTCCTTTACCTAAGCAGCCCTTCTCCTTTCCTGGCGTTCCTTGTGAATATGCGTAGGGAACCGTTGTATCATCTTTAAGACTTTATTTCTTTTGGATTGCTACAAAAACAATCCAGTCTTTCTGTTTGTTTTTGTTGTTCTTGACCATGGGTGACCGGATTTTAACACAACATTCCTTGAGAAATCCCATTTCTTCTGCAGGAATGACTCAGGTGGTGTTCCTGAGCCTTACTTCAAGTTCTCTGACATCTTAATGTCTTAGCCAAGAATTGTAATATTCCTCACAACTTGGGCCATGCAACTTCCACTGGACATTCTCCATGCGTTTATCAGTGGTCTGATGCAGAAACTAGCCCTTATACATGTAGTCAGAGGCCTTTTGTGCATCTTGAGTGCTCTTATTGTCTAATCTCATGGATTGTGTATTAAGAGCCGAACTGCCATTTTCTTGCTGCCATTGTGGCTTTTGCTGGTGTATCTACTTTCTTTGATTAAATTGAGCCAGCAGCTTTCATTGGCATAACAACTGTGTTTCCTCTGCTGCATCAGTTACACACTCCAGACCTCTTGATTCCTGCTGGTTTTCAGCTCCTTCAAACGGATAGAAAAGTGAAGTGGTGCTCTTGCTGCATTATTCAAAGAAGTCTGGGCAAACATTCTCTTCTTGGTCCTTTTTTTAAATGTGGAGTTTGCCTTTTGCCTGGGAAAATGTAGACCTTTTGTCCTATGTCATTCATTCACGATTTTGTAAAGGTCAGATCCTGAACCAACGTTACTAGGTTTGAACTGATGCAGGGAAATGAGGCAATGGTGACTTGATGGCCCAGAGAAACAGTTACTGGTAAGGGGAAAATAAGGCATTATATTGACCAGTTGAAAACCTTATAAATGACAGCACATCATTGTGGGAGGTTTTGTTGTCTTGGTTTGGTTTTTTGGGTGTTTTCCTTTGTTTGTGGTTTTTTGTTTGTTTGTTGTGGAGTTTGTTGGTTGATTGGTTGGTTGATTGGGGTTTTTGCATTCGTCTACTTTTCACTCCAGTTATGATGTGGTCAATAAGGTTTATGCTGAAATACAGAGACTAGTGTGTTCTGAAAAAGGTCATTTCTGCTTACTGGAAATAACTTTTAACTCCTAATCTTAAGGGAAAACTGGTTTAAGCAGGGTTATTGAAGACGCTTATAAATGTTTTCTTCTTCTGTCAATGAAGATGTGCTCACATCTGTGTCTGTAGCTAGCTTCTATTAGTGTAGTAATTAACACATCTGTCACCCAGGCTACTTTGCATGCTGTTGATTTTAATTACTTTAGTCACTACTATTACATACTCCAGTGAAATTATAGTTGGAATATATTATAGGGGAGCCTCCAACGAGATCTTTACATCTCATACTTGAAGTGCAAGTGCATAAAACGACAATGGAGGGGATTTAACAGGTACCATTTACAAAGTGCCTCAGTGATTCTGGAAATTTTCTGTGTAACAGAACAACATTCTGCTTGGTTGCTTGGTTGTTAGTAAGAGAAGGATGGTGACTGCTGAGATGTGACTTGCTTCACCTCTTTAACTGCTTTGTGGAGCCCCATGTTGCAAGGCACTGGGGTTCAGTAAATCACGAGTTTATTTTAACCCTAAAATTACCAAGCTTTATGGTAATTTTGTCTTTCTAATCAACTTTAATGCAAAACTGAGGGGTAGATAGTTTCTTAGAATGATAGTCAGATTAGCTGCTCTTCACTTTTACAGTGGGCCTAATTCAGTGCCTTGTGTTTACTACACGGTGTATTTGCAGTTTAATATAAGAAACTATAATTATTATATTCGGGCCTAATGCTTCCTGTCACTTAGTGTTTCACTGGGCTTTATTTATAGTAGTGGGTAGGCAGTTTGCAGAATCCAGCCTTTAGTGGAGGCTTTTCCTTTTCCCTTTCCTTTTCCTTTCCTTTCCTTTCCTTTCCTTTCCTTTCCTTTCCTTTCCTTTCCTTTCCTTTCCTTTCCTTTCCTTTCCTTTCCTTTCCTTTCCTTTCCTTTCCTTTCTTTTCCTTTCCTCTCCTCTCCTCTCCTCTCCTTTCCTTTCCTTTCCTTTCCTTTCCTTTCCTTTCCTTTCTTTTCCTTCCCCTTCCCCTTCCCCTTCCTCTTCCTCTTCCTCTTCCTCTTTTTAATTCATTTAGCTGATATATTTAGCTTTTTAACGCTGGAATATTTCAGTGACTACATAATGTGTGTTTGGTGGGTAGACTACTAGTGTGGAAGTCTGTAACAGTGAGGACAAGTCTGTTAGGCAGCATTTCTCTCTACCTTTTGGATGCTTCATGCCAATCTGCTGGTAGAGAACAGGTATAAATTAAGTTGAACTAATGGGTAAGTCAAGTTTATGGCTGCTGTGTGTCTCTGGAACCGCATAAAATGGCGAAAGACTGTTTGGTGAATGTTTCGGTCTAAAATTTCCTCAAGAGGCAAAACACCTTATTTTAGTGTCGATCTTTAACTGCAGTAAATCTAATGGTTGTTTGCTTGCAAATCAAATCTACTATTACATAAGCAGCTGTCTTAACTTGTATAACTGCCACATATTCATATTAGACAACTGCTTCTGAATAAGAACAAGAGGGGTGAATAAGATAGCCCTCAGCTATTACTTAGGTGTTTTGTGAACTATGGCAAACTTTATGTATTCCAGATTACCTGTACATTTATGTATGAAGTAGTGAATTCTTTCATGATGTCTCTGTCATGTCACTCTTTTAATTAGTTCTCTAATGAACCCAGTTGCTGCTTTAATAGCAGTTCCAGTGGTCATTAACATGGGTTTTAAAGCCTGTATACTGGGTGGAAATTTAAAAATCCATGTGACATGGGAGCACAAGTCCCAAGATCAGAAAGTATTCTGAATTCACTTAATAACTTTGTGCATGTGATGTATACTCTGAAGTATCAATCAAACCCTTTTCTTTCTGCAAACTTTTAAATTTTCAGATGTTTACTTTTTTCTTTCTTTTCAACAGATATAAGCTTACCCAAATCAGCAACGATATGTTACACAGCTGCATTGCTAAAAGCCAGAGCTGTATCTGACAAGTAAGTGCATAAGAACCGCTGTTCAGCAAAGTTCCTGATTTAACTCGAGATTTCTCTTAGCTGAGCCCACACCTTAACAATCTGCTGGGTTAGCAGGATAATTCAGTCCTGCATACATTCATAAAATGTCTTTTTATATAAAGAAAAATTTGCAGTGATCAAACATTGCACTTCAAATGTTACAGAAGAAGAAAAGAGAAACAGCATAAATTAAATTCTTGTTTCAGTTTTATGTATACTGTCTGGGTGAGCTTTGGCCTCCTAGATAGTATAATGAAGATGCAACTAAAAGGTGTTGTGTGGCTGAACCTCTTCAACTTTGTATAAACCTGACCACAAAAAGGTAATAAATAAATGTGGATGCACTGGTAGCAATCTCATTTTACACGTGCTGTCAGAAGACTGCTCTACTTAAATAGCGGTGGGTGGGTTTAGCACTACTATGTCAGGGATTCTGAGAGGTAGATGATGTTCATATTTTTACAGACACAAATATCTGCTCATTCCTGTTACAATTTTCTCTTGGGTCTCAGCCTTCCAAGGTGCTGGGCACATCTACTGATGCCTGTGGACCTGAGAGCACTGACCCGCTCTGGAAGGGTGCTCAGCTCCTTGTGAGATAGAGCCCAAAAATCCCGATTCTGCTCACAGATGCCTTCACACAAATCCCAGGCAGAGTTGTGTCTGTGCATCTGAGGGTTGAATGCCTCCCTAAAGTTGGAAAGCAAGTAGAGTGGAAAGCGATTTTCTTGACTGACGTCCTGACAGTTTTTGCTTTTAAAGTGTATGTACACATCAAGATCTAAGTAATTTTCTTTCATTCTTTTTATCCTGTAGATCGCCAGTACCTACTGCAACATCTTTCCTCCCTACACAGCGACTCCAGCTTGGGAGGGCAGGGCTAAGGTTGTCACAGCTTTCCCTGTGGTGTCTGCCTGCCAAGTACAGCTCTGGAGTTAGCCGTGGGGTGTGAGGTGAGAAAGAGATTGCATGGTCTGGTTTTTCATTCACTGGGCAGATGATTTGCCCGCAGTTTGGGCATGCTACCCTCAATGGTGCTGCGGCCAGTAGACCACCCGCTACTGCTGCTGCATCTTGCTTCCATCCCAACCTGACCCAGGGGCATTGGGTTGGGAACCTCCCTAAAACCTCCCCAAACCTGTTTTTAATAGAAACCCTCCAACAATAATTTGGCAATGGTTTTTTTGGTGGTGTTTTTTTTTTTTTTTTTGCTTTTCTTTTTTCTGCAACTTCAGCCTTGAATATGCCACTTAGCAAGGTACCTAGAGCAAATTTAGACTAGTGACAGAGAAGGGACTGTTCGAACTGACTTTCTGCCACGATTATATGCAAACATGCTTTCCACTTCTGCTGGGATTTTCATTGGCCTTGATGTAATAGATCGCACACTTGCTGTGGGAGTTTGGAGAGCATAGGAAGTTGACTCAGTTTGGTTATGTGGGCCCATGTTCTAGGTTGCTTTTCTGGCTTTTTTTTTACCAGCATTTCTGACCTAATGTATTTGCTTCTTTGCTTTTGTAGATTTTCTCCAGAGGCTGCCTCAAGGCGGGGGCTGAGTACTGCAGAGATGAATGCAGTAGAAGCTATTCACAGAGCAGTAGAATTTAATCCACATGTGCCAAAAGTGAGTATGGAGAAAGCATTGTTGTAGCTTTAACACTGCTGAGGACCTAACTCCTGATTTCTGTGTCAGATTAACAAGTGGAAAGGGAAGCAAACAATGGGAAGGGAAAAAAGCTGATTGTATGCATAGTTTTTTTTTTGGTATTTCACATTTGGTGTCTCTACTCTGGAACATGCAACTTGAAATTTTAGCTGAAGTGAGTCCTCTGTGTGAGCAACACCTACATGCTGGATCGCGGTAGTAAACACTACCAAATGCTATGCTGCAGGACAGAACCATACTTAAAGACAGATTATTATTTACAAAATAGCCATTAAACATCTTCTAGTTCAAAATAATATGGTTTATTTGTTCTGATGATTATGTGTAAGAATATGGTTTTGGCATGCTATACAAAGGAGCCTATGTTTGGAGTTCATGGTGTGCTTCATATTAGTTGCATTAGTAATTCCTCATGCAGCATCCTGTCATTAAGTTCTGAGAATGCAAAGCTCAGAGATGAAGAATTACTGAGAACTACAAAGTAAGAAAAGGGATTTATGTTCTGATTCCTTAATCCTCTCTCTAGATGTGTATCTCAGCAGTAAGAATCTTGCCCAGGGGCTACAAAAGGCTAATGTATACTCAGTATTGCAGTCTATAAGTTCGTTGTAAAGGCAAACTAGAGGCAGATGCTTTTTGACCCTTGAAGATATGCCTCTGAACCTCACGCCTCAAACCTTTGGACCAGTGTTTCCCTTTGAAAGTGAGCATTCTCCACTGCAGAGCAGAAGACTGGTGTCTGTTAATGTAGGGAGCCTATTCATGAGGTACAGCTGAACACCAAGTCTGGTCAAGATAAAACCAAACCTTCTCCCGTATGTGCACATGGATTGCAGAAAGATCATTCTCATGCACTGCAGGAATTAAATATTTTGTCTGCGAGCTCTATCTGTTATGCCAGCCATTAAATAGCATGGTTTAGCTATCTGAAAGTTAGGCTGTTTGTTTAATAAAATCATCTAGACTTCCTCTACAGACAGTGGAAAGAAGGGACTATCTTATACATCTCTAGACAGACTTTCCCTCCAAGGTACCTGTTTCTACATTGACTATGAAGGGAGCAACTATTTTCCAATAAAAGCCTGATTTTTAGACAAGAAGTTTTAGGTGAGATGAGTCGCTTTGTCTTATTAGCTGATCTTCTATTTTTGTGCCAAGCTATAAAATGAAAATATTAAATGAAGTTGGTTCCAGGACTGCTTCTGTGGAACCCTGTTTACTTTCTTCCATCCCAATGGTTCTTGCACCAACACAACCATTGATATTTCTCTTCTGCCCAGTTGCCTGTTTAACTCTCTATTCCAGTCCTGTTCTCCGTGAAACTTTCTGAATGTTTTGCTGAAGCCTAGTTAGAGAATTCCATCCTTGCTGTCTACAAAATTAGATATCTTGCCAAGCAAAGATATCATTTTAGCCTGTCACGAGCAATCCTTGGGACCCTGTTCCATTTTCCTCACTTACCTCCATGCTTTTGATAATTCTTTTCATCAAAATCTTTTTTAACAGTTTGTATGCTAGTGATTCCATAGTAACACATATTGTTTCCCTCCTCTTTACATGAATGGCATTGCATTTACTTCTCTTATCACTGGGTCACTTGATTCTGAGTGGGGACCTTTTTGTTTTAAGTCAGTTATGGTCGTCTGGCCGTGGCTGCAACCGGTTCCTTCACTGTTCAGGGACAGAGATCATGGGCTGCAGTGGCCCCCACTTCTGTCCATCCTCCGAATGTGCATCCTGCTGTTGTCTCCATGCTCTGCACTGCCATGAAACTGAGGCTAAGTCTTCATTTACTATCTTTTCAATTGTTTCTTTTCTGTTTATACTTAAGACCTTGGTCTTCTTTGGTTTGACTTCCTTTGCAAAATCTACCTTACTGTAAGTTGTGGCAATTGCTCCATAACCTCTGGACTTCCAGACCTCCAAGATCCTGCTTTTCTTGTAGATCAGTACTTCCATTCATCGCTTGTGACCCCCTTCTCACTAGCCAGCTTCTGTTTAGTTGACTGTTCAGTACAAGGCTGAATCCCCTTTCTGACAAGTATCCCCATGTGTGAAATGCAGATTGTGTGTTACTTTCAATACTTTCGATTTGAATTCCAGTCCTCTTGCTCATTTAAATTCCTGAGCTTTTCAGTCCATGTTGTTAATTGATTCTCTCAGTTTTTTGAAGTCTGTCATTTTGAAATTGAAAACCTTTTTGAAACATACAAATTATCAGGATAACAAGGTAGTAACAGAAGGAGACTCTAGGGCTTTTTTAGTTCTTATTTTAACATTAAAACAGTGTAGCCTGATACAGATTAATATGCAGCACTGCTGATTTCACAGTCATTCTTTCTGCTATTAGCTAAATGATATTTAGGTGGCAAAAATATATTTTTGGCTATAATTTTATGCACATTACACCTCAATTTGCACTCAGTTGTGACTGAAATCATATCCAGTTTGTTCTTAATGAAATGGAGATAAGTTTTAGCATGCGACATCACAAGAATCTAGCAGTGCCACAAAAACAAATATGTCTTCAAAGCTTCTTTAGGATTTAAACACTAATGAGTCTCTTGTTCAGAGTGAGAAAGAAATAAATTACAAAGGTTACAAATTATTTAAAGCATTTGCAAAGTTCCCAGCAGAAGCCTTGAAAGCAGGGAACTGCACTATTAAAGAGAAAAAAAAATGATTCAATATGTTTGTGGTTTGCCTCAAAAGGAAATTTTACCATTTTTGGTGCAACTCATTAAAATTTAGAATTGTTACATAAAAAGATTATTACTGGATGTGCATTTTCAAGACATTTAACTGGAAATAGAAGATTTTTGCTAAGGAGATTCTGAGACAAAAGGAATGCAGGGAACACACTCTGAACACACTGAGAGATGCTGCTCACCCTGATTTAGCAAGAAAGAGAGACTGAGTCTCCTGTTGTGACCTATTGCGGGTTTGTGTGAAACAGCCGTGGGCTTCTTACAATGCTGCTGCTTTTTCCATAGGAGATTATGGCCAGATTGCAGTCCAGTGTTCCATAGCGATGCTACAGAGGTCAGATATACTTCTTACACTTTCTTTTGAATGTAATCTAAAGATGTAGGAACCCCATAAGAAGCAGCAGTTTAAAAGTCCAAGATTTCCATCTTTACATAGAGATGAGAAACCATGCAAAAAGCTACCTTCCACATAGAAACCAGTGTGTATCATGGTTCTGGGAGTCTTCTCAGTATGGATGTCCTGAAGATGTTGGCACCCACTTTCATCGATTCTAGATGACTATGCATCACCTTGGTTTTTATTTTCTGTCTGCACAAAAATGACTTTTACAGAGATCTAATGCTGCTGACAGTCTTTCTTCAGGCAGCTACCCTTCCAGCAAATATCCTTCTTTTGACACAGGTCTCTTCTTCCATTTTTGAGTACATTTCAATGACAATTTAATTCCCAGGGCTCAGTTCATTAAGTCTCAGCCATAGGTGATAAATTCTCCTTGGTTTTGGAACACACTGGAGTCAAGATGTGACACATGGAGGTACTAGAACTTGGTACGAAGGCAATAGAAAGCTCAGTGCAGCTGACCTGGCTGTGCTGGGTCTGGAAGCTGAGCTGGGCAAGCAAAGGCCAGCTCAAGTGTGTCAACTGGGATCTCCTCCTTGACTGCAGTGAAAATGGAACCACTGTCAAACCGATCAAGACTTCTCATTCTGAAGACACCTTACCTGTAAAAAGGTTTCTGTACTTGAAAGTGGCTTAATTTTTTAAACTGTACTGAAAAAATAAGTGATAAAACCTGTTACTTCCATCTACAGTTTGTCTTGTTTATGTTACTGAAACAACTCAGCTACAGCAAATTGCAGCTTTATACTTTGGCAGAGATTGCCTATGTAAAAAGAAAGCACTTTGCCAAGCAGAATGTTTTCAGGGTTCTCTTTAGTAGAAGAAAAGCATAACCAGTAGCAGATTGAAGTCAGCAGTACAGCAGGAAAGAGAACAAAGCAGAGAGCTGTGGATTCCAATATGAGAAGAATCACAACAAATTGTATCACTTGCTTGTGAAGACTTGTCTGAATTTTTTTTCAACCATCTCTGTCTTCAATGAGATTCTATGGACTAGTATCCTTTTGTTTTAGTGTAGCACCATGCACTGTGAAGTTTTAGTCCCAAAGAAATGTGCCAACACTGTCTAACAATGTGCTGCTCAAAAATTTAAGGGTTAAACAAAAGGGGGTTTATTGCCACTGAACCAGTTGGGTTATCACTATGATTCCAGAGGATTTTTTATGGAAAAGAGAGCAGTGCATCCTGTGTCATGGAGAGTACATAATTTGTGGAGTGTGTGGAGAAAAAGTGTATGTACACACACACACGCACAAGACTTCATCGGTATTATTTATATGTCGTGTTTGGAGCTTCCCCACTTTCATGTAAAGCAACTATCCCAAGCTAATGCTGACAAAGTACCACAGCTATTTCTGGAACATTCCTCAACTGTAGAACACCCTTTCTGAACTGATCTGCAAGGCTCCCTCCCTGCATTCAGACTCCTCCTGAAAAGCATGGGGTCCCTTTTCTGTCATTTATGAGACATGAGCAATTCAATAAAGTCAAAGTGGGGAGAAAACAGGTGATGGTCCAAATATGTAATTGTCAAAAGTGTGCTCTGCGCACAGGTGTAGGGGTTTGCTGTGTAAGCGAGGGGCTGAGCTGATTTAAAGAGGGTATCTGCTGAAGTTGGCTACATTTGAATCAGACAACTTAAATATTGATATTACTTTTAAAAGTGCCAGTTTTGTGTGTAAAGTTTCTTAAAAGATGTAACAAACCATTGACTTAAACACTTTGAAAGTTTTACCTGTTCTCCGTTTCATCTTTTCCCATTTTACAGGCTGGAGAATTGGGCGGGGAAAAATTTAATGAAATATAACAGGAGCAAGTGTAGAGTCTTGTGTCTGGGCAGGAACAACCCCAGGTTCCAGTATAAGTTGGGGAACAACCGGTTAGAGAGCAGTGTAGGGGAAAGGGACCTGGGGGTCCTGGTGGACAGCAGGATGACCATGAGCCAGCACTGTGCCCTTGTGGCCAAGAAGGCCAATGGCATCCTGGGGTGTATTAGAAGGGGGGTGGTTGGTAGGTTGAGAGAGGTTCTCCTTCCCCTCTACTCTGCCCTAGTGAGACCTCATCTGGAATATTGTGTCCAGTTCTAGGCCCCTCAGTTCAAGAAGGACAGGGAACTGCTGGAGAGAGTCCAGCGCAGGGCCACGAAGATGATTAAGGGAGTGGAGCATCTCCCTTATGAGGAAAGGCTGAGGGAGCTGGGTCTCTTTAGCTTGGAGGAGACTGAGGGGTGACCTCATCAATGTTTATAAATATATAAAGGGTGAGTGTAATGAGGATGGAGCCAGGCTCTTCTCGGTGACAACCAGTGATAGGACAAGAGGCAGTGGGTACAAACTGGAACACAGGAGGTTCCACTTAAATATGAGAAGAAACTTCTTCTCAGTGAGGGTGACAGAGCACTGGAACAGGCTGCCCAGGGAGGTTGTGGAGTCTCCTTCTCTGGAGACATTCAAAACCCGCCTGGACACCTTCCTGTGTAACCTCATCTAGGTGTTCCTGCTCCAGCGGGGGGATTGGACTGGATGATCTTTTGAGGTCCCTTCCAAACCCTAACATTCTGTGATTCTGTGATTTCTTTCTTATGCTATTTGGGTTTTTTTGTTTTTTGTTTTTTGGTGTTGTTTTTTTTTTTTTAAGTAAGAACTGTGTCTGTATGCTCGAGTGGTTTTTAGTAAGTTGTAGTTGCTAACAGAAACAAATAATGCAAACAAATTCATGTACCAGATGGGAAATGAATATGTTCTGCACACCCCATGATATTACAGAAAAACTATTCCAGACGTGTTTAAGAGAGTTTTTAACTGTTCAGTGAGACAGTGATTTGGTTTTGTATCTCCAGTAAAAAGGCCAAACTTCTTAATTACCGTCAATCTAATGAGAACTTTTAAGGTGACCTAAAAATGGCTTCTCTGGGCATGCAGAAACCAGTATTTGGGAACTATTTTAAGCTTGTGCTGTTCATCTCACTGGGAGGAGGAGAGTTCCTGTTCAAACAATGTCAAATTCTCATATTCTGGCCTGGAGGGGTGCTGTCACAGGTGCAGGAATGACTATTGCCTATTTGCAGCCTGAGCTGTTATTTCAGAGGCAAATTGCACAACTGAGGAAAAGAAGGAAACTTGCGTGAGACAGGTTGATTTATTTTATAAAAGGGCACTGAAGTAGCTCATTAATGTGGAATGTTAAAAGCACTCCCAGCAGAGGAGAATTAGTAGCCAGAGTGCTGCCAATATTATGAAATAAATAATGTATGTTCAATCAATTCACGTAAAAGAAACATAAACTCCACCATGTTGCACTTCATTTGTACCAGGTCCATTGTCATCCTCAAAATGCTCATTAAAAGGCATATTCCCATACATGTACAGAAAAGCTATACCTGAGCAATATTTATTACAATGTCGTATAACTGGCCCAGAAGCCCTCTGTGCGAGCACATGAAAAATACTGTTACCCTTGTTGTAACTCCTAAAAGATAGGTTTTTGACAGGAAAAAAAGTTTGTGGTGAGAGAAGAGAGAGACCAGAAAACCAAAGAAAGACAACCAAAAAAATCCAGGTCCAGACAATGCAGTGAAGAAGGGCTGATTGAGCCATCTGTTGATGACAGACGTCATTGTGCAACTTTAGTATTCACTCATAACTTGACTAAGACTAGGTTATCCTGGCTAAAATTATCTAGACTGTCTTTTCTGAGCTGATTGCTTTTTTTAAAGAAAGATGAGAACCCCAGATGGTGGTGACGTGCTGTTTCCTGTTCTAGTTAAACTTCTTCATTTGTTGTTGAAAAACTAGTGCAGCAGGAGGTATGCTGGGCTGGCCGTCTCTGTTTCCTCCGTGATGGCCAGATCTTCACTAAGTTTCTTATTTAGCCTGGTACTTGACTTTCCCTCTGAAGTGGAACTGCACTTGCATTCAGAGCCTCCCGTCTTCCCTGTGTATTCAAACTACTGAAAAGTTAGTGAAGTTTTCTTACTTAAATTGTAAAGATTGTGCCAGTGTAGCAGGAGTCACAGTTAATAGGGAGTCTGTCAAGAGGTGTACGTTGTTTTCTAGTAAAGCCAGATGGAGTTCGTACAGGTACAGATTTTAGCGGTATG
Organism: Caloenas nicobarica; assembly: GCF_036013445.1. Taxonomy (NCBI): domain Eukaryota; kingdom Metazoa; phylum Chordata; class Aves; order Columbiformes; family Columbidae; genus Caloenas; species Caloenas nicobarica. The sequence goes on along the minus strand of NC_088245.1, from coordinate 27,309,026 downwards.
GTCGGATCTTGTGTCTGTATTAGTCCTGTAGCAACAAGGGCTGTGCTCTGGACAGAGGTGTTTGGAAATGCTGAGATATAAATAGTCAGGTTCCCACCCTGAAGTCTTTGGTGGCTGAAGAGAAGGCTGTACCTGTCCAGTGTAGTATCTTTGATTAAGTGCAATAGGAGCCTCTTGGAAACTATAATCAGGTGTCTTTGGCTGGTTTTTTCCAAGAGCTGGAGATCTTTGTTGCACACAGAAGTCCATCAGGACTGTGATTCACACATTGTGTGGGCAGCATGAGGACTGCAGCTTATTGGATAGTTTTTGAAGAAAGATTTTTTTTGTTGAATTTCATTTCACTAGAAACCCAGCAGATTGCTGGGACTCAGTCCTGCCTGTTGAGTACCTGGGTGCCAGTAGCCTGCAGCCAATGTAAAAGGGGCTGCCCTTGGCTGTGCCGTCTCCAAGTAGACCCTGAGACCTGTTGGCCAAACCTCCAGGAACCTTGAATGCCCTCTGGGCTCTTGAACTCTCCTTGAAAATACAACAATGCATGAATGGATATGGTATTCTAGGACATCATCGAGACCACCCTTCTTTTCATGAACCATCATATCTCTCCTTCCATAATAATCAAGCCCTACCTGCAGCTAGGTACCTTTTTGGTACCCATTACTCCTGTTTAGAGAAGTTAAACAGGTGGAGGCCTTCAAGTGCCCTCTTGCAAAGCAGACTTGCCATTTCTTTGATTAGCTCTATTGTGTACTTAGGGAATTTGATCTTTACGTTTCTGAAAGAGCAAGATGAGAACTGTACAGAGTGTTCTAGATGAGGTCTCTCTGGAGCTGTGTACAATTAGCATTCCTGCTGGAAATGCCTTCAGAATAAATTCATTGGCAGCTTGTATGCCCAAAGGTGTGGCTGACCTTTGTGCATAAAACAGAAACTATTATGAGGCCTAAATGAGACTTGAGACATCCATCAACTTTATGTGTGGGTCTTCTTGAATATCACCAAACCAGATTATGGACTTTTTGTTTGAGAAAGTAGCTGTGATAGAGTAATGAGGGAGGAGTGTTTCACATTTTTGATCTGAGGAACTTTAAAAAATATTTTTTTCTTTCTGAAACTGAGAAAAATGCAGACTGAAAAGTGAGCACAACTGAGTGAAGACTAAGAATGATTTGCAAGTGTCAAGATATATCCTTCCACCTGATGTTTCCTCTTCATTTGTTTTTAATCCCTGATAAGAAGTGATACATAAGAATCAAAATAACATGTTTTCATCTCAGTGCTCCTAGAAATAGGACATTCCTTCCTGGTTTTTCTTTTCCTACAAATTCCGATATGGCCTTGGGGTTGTTTGTTTGTTTGTGTGTTTCTTTGATTGAAAAATTTGAATATTGAGAACTTACTTTCTTGTTTACTTTTGAAAAAAAATACAGAAATAAGAATTATGTTATAAATTAATAAAACAGAAACCTGCAGCTCTTGCAGCTGAGTTCCATTATGCTCAACAGGTATAATGTATGTTTTTTAAAGGGTGGCACAGTCATTAGAGCAGTGAATAAAAACATTTGCTGTATTTCTGTACGCCTGGCAGCTCCCTCCCTCTTGTCAGGTCTTTATTCTGTTCTCTCCATCACCTCTAATCCCCTGTCTTGCCTACTAAATTGCAGCCTCCTCCATTAATCCACCTGCTCTGCAGCTCTCTCGAATTTTTCTGAAAGGCTTTAGAGAAAATCCAAGTATCACAGTGATTACTCCCACAGCTAATTCAGTTTCTCCTCCTTTAATAGTTACCTGCATCAGAAAGGTGTGATTTTTCTTTCCTCTTTGAAGTATTTATCTGTTTCCCAGGGTTGACAGTTCCCTGCTTTGATCATGGTCTCTCCAAATCCATTCCCTGTTGGCTGTCTCCTTCCAGGCTCTTCAGGCAAAGGGGTGACAAGCTCTGGGATGCCCTCTGGGACATCATGCTCTTGGTGCTCATTTCCCTCTGGCCTTTCCTCTTCCTTTCCCTAAGGCTGATTTCCAGTTCTCGTGTATTACTTTTGCCCCCTTTTCTCCTCTTTCCTGCACCAGCTCATAGACAGGGCAGGTGCTCAAGCATGCCCTGCAGTCTCCTGTTCACAAAATCAGTGTTTAACGGGAGCGGTCGAGGGTTAACGCCACCCATGCCTCTTTCACCTCTGGTGTCACATTGGCCTCTCTTGGGTACCTGCACTGGGTTGTTGTCAGTCCTGGGTCCTGCAGGCCTCCTCCTTCCAGACCAAAGCAGAGACCAGTGAGGAGTGGAGGGCCTGCACGCTCACTCTCTTTTTGCCAATGATTCACCATGATTTTCTTTCCCGAACCTTGTGTTAGGGCCTGACAGTCTGCTTGCTGCCTTACTCACCTGCTGCCTCTGGTGTTAACTTAAATAGTCTGATGGGGTGCAACATTTGCTTTTGGGCATCCTGGAAGAGAGCAAGAGTTTCCTTAAGCTACCAAAGAGCAGTCAGTGCCCAGCTGGGGAATGCCGCACTTCTCAGAGGAGAACTGACAAACAGGAGCTGATTTGGCAGCCTGTTATTTCTGTCTGTCTGTCCTCTCCCTGTAAAGCATGCCAACAAGGGGTGTATCTTTCCCCTCCGCTCTATCTTTCTCCTCCACTAACTGGAATGTAGTAACACCGGTGATGAGATAACATCTTCTGAACTGCTAATGGTCTAGTTCATGGGCTGGGGAAGAAGGAAAGATCACCTGCTTAATGCCCAGGACCTTTGCCTTCGCCTGGGGAGCGAATCCTCTGTGTGTTTCGTCCGCCTCTGTTATGGGGGATCCAGTAATGGAGAGAATTGCTTGTGGGTTTAGTCAGTCATGCTTTTCATTTTCATACCATTTTCAATAACTATTTCTAGTAGCAAGCTTAAATATGCCATACTTTTTTTTTTTCCCCCCCTGGAATCAGATATTTGCTACATTTTGTAACTTTTTTTACTTTGTAACTTGTTGGTAGCTACTTGCCAGTCTTGCATATTCATAGACCTGACAACCAGTTGATGGCAATGCGGTAAAGCAACCTGTGTGCAAACTATGAGTACTGCGTGTTTCCTTATAGGAAGACTATGTGCACCAAACTGCTTAATGTGTTCTTCATTTCATTATAAACAGTTTTAATTAAAATGCTCTTCTAATTATATTCTCTTTTCTGCTTTAAGCCCTTTTTTTCCATCCCCTTTGATAAGAGAAAGATCTCCTTTTGAAATTCTTTATAGTCCCCCTACTACAGCTGAAGAGCAGAACATTAAACATCTGTCAGCGTATCTTGATCTTTGGGAGTAATTCAATAATTATCTTCAAGTGCAGTTGGTGATGTTACACATTTGATGAAATACTTATGAGGGAAAGTACTTCAGGGAAATAGAGCTTTCAGTGTGCATTGTATAATTGCAGGCAGCTTTTTGTGGTTTTTATTACCTCTGCAATAATTGTGTTCTGCTTTTTTATTGCAGTATCTACTAGAAATGAAAAGCTTAATTCTGCCCCCTGAACATATTCTGAAGAGAGGGGACAGTGAAGCAATAGCATATGCTTTCTTTCATCTTCAACACTGGAAAAGAGTAGAGGGGGCATTGAATCTCTTACACTGTACATGGGAAGGCAGTAAGTAATTCTCTTTCTTACAAATGAGCTAATCAAATACTTGTATTTGTCTTGATAAAATAATAGCTTTTTGTGAAGTATAGTATGTGGGAATTTTGGAGGTCAGTTATATCCTCACTAGCATTGAAATATTTAAAATTCAAACTGAAAATACAAACTTCATTTAATGAGAAAAATGGTTCTGAAGTCTTGGATTGTGTTCTCTGTGTAATACTGAACAAACTTTCCTGTCTTCTTTAAGACATATTTTCTTACTCATGAATAAGGTGATAATAATTTACCTTCCTCATTTCAGAGCTGTAGAGATTTGTTAGTCATTATTTGAATGCTTTGATATTGGGAAATTATGACAGTGTCTTGTAAGCCGGAAGAAAACCCACCACCACCACCAATATAAAATACTGTTTTGTTTTATATTATTCATTTATATTTAATTGACAAACTGGAGTGAGTCCAGTGCATGTATAGGGGGCTGGAACGTGTGAAGCAGGAAAAGACACTGATCCAGCTGGTCTTATTCAGCTTGGAAAAGACCTCTGGTAGGTGAAGGATGCATCCAATTGCTGTCTTCTGCCATCCAATGGAGAGATCATGTAGAAGACAGAGTCAAAGTCTTCTCAGAAGGGCACAGCAGAAAGACAAGAGGCAATAGACACAAGCTGCAACAAGAGAAATTTCATTTACATGGAAGGAAAACATTTTCAGAATGAGAGTGGTGATGCACTGGAACAGTTTGCTGGTAGGCTGTGGGATCTCCATCCACAGAGATACTCGAAGAGCAACTGGACATGGCCCTGAGCAACCAGACCTAACTTTGAAAATGATCCTGATTTGAGTAGGAGGCTGGAGTCGTATACTAACCTTCTAACTGAACTTATCCCATCTTTGAGTTGTGCTCTTTTCAGGTTCCAGAAAATTAGAAAGTGCTATTTAGAACCAGCATCTCTGGGCTTTTTTAATGCATAATTTTCTTTCTGTAACCTGCTTCCCATGTTCTGCTCTGCTTTCTTTTGTTCTCTTTTAGCCTCTCCATATGTTAATATACCACAATTTTTTTCCTTCCTCAATTTCCTGTTCTCATTTAGTTTTGTTTCAAAAGGTACAGCTTGTCACCATGATAATTCCTACAGAAATTTACTTAATACTTCCACTGTAAAAGTGACTTACTGTCTCGGTCACTGTATTAAATGGTCTGAATTAGCTTTATTTGCAATGTAGACTCCCAGAGGAGGTAATGGCTTTATTTCTAGGTGTATGGAACACCTTGCACAGTAATCCATACCATGGCTGCCTGGGGTTTGCTCTGCTGCACTGTTCTCTGTCCTACCTGCTTGCTCTTTTCCTGTCATTTCTCCCAGTCTATTATTTTCTCTGTCATAGCTTCCTTCCCAGTGGCTTCTTTTCACTGGTTTGCTTTTACATAGCGTTTCTTCTCTTCCAGCTGCTTGAGGAAGAGTCCTTTAGGCCAAGGCCTCATTGTCTCATCGTTGTAGAGCAGTATTTTGCAGGGAATCTTGAATAGATCTTTTTTTGCTTTGTCAGGCTGGGGAGTCCCTGAAGGGCTGTTTACGAGGAGCAGCTCTTGGCACAGGAGGCTGGATGCTCTGCAGCCCTCCTGCCACGAAGGAAATGTAGCACCTGTGCCTGAAAGCAACACAGGGCTTTCCCACCCAACTACATTAACTGATTCCTCTCCTTATTACCTCCACTGCAATCTGAATGTGTACTTTATTAGCTAATATTGTTGTAGTAGCCTGTAAAGATCTAAAACGTAATCATTATTGCATAACCTCTAAAGAAAAATCCATAATTCATTTTGCGCAATGATTTCAGAGATGAACAGTGCACCAGTCCTCGAGAATTTTGTTCAGATTTTGTTTAGGCATAAAGACTCCCATGGGTTTTAATGGTTCCACCAAGATCTAGTCCAATAATCATAACTTTGGTCCGTATCTTAGTCTGTATAATATTCTTTAGAGGTGTAGTGAACTATTTGTGTCACTCCTATGCCCTTCACTTGCAAAAGGTTTTCTTGGCATCTCTGCACAGTTGTAAGTTAAAACCGGTGGAAACATGACAGAGAAATTAAATTTAATTAAATACTAATTCTAACCAATAGTCTCCATGTAGTATATGGTCAGCTGCTCTCACTTTCTTTCTAGATATTTAGGTACTTGTCATGTCTTTGAAGTGTACTATTCTGTCAGAGTGCTTAAATAACCACAAGTCTCACTTTAGTAGCTTGTACGTAGGAATTTAATGCCCACATACATACACTATTCTGTTCTGACCTTGTGGGAATTGGGCAGCATTAAGTACATTTAGTCAGTCGTTTGGGGGGTACATTTTGAATGCTTCTGAGGAGAATAAGGTCACTCCTAACTAAGACAGACTAACAAAATTTATGCAGAAATATCTTTGTGATATTTTAAACTCCAAAAATTCTCACAAAGTGTTTTACTCAAATTGTATTCAACAATTGAGAAAAGTGAGGTTATAAAAATAAAGATCATCATCGAATCAGAATGTTGGTTGTTTCCTGTTCTGTCTTCATCCGGTCAGTCAAAGTACAGTTTTATTCATAGTCAAACTAAAAAAGCCCAAGTAACACCACGTGAAATGTCACTCTGGGTTTGCTCCAGATGCTCTGTATAGAAGGTCTGTGGTTTCAAGTGTAACCAAATTTCGAAAGACTGAAGTGTTTGTTCATCACTGTCAGTTTCTAAACTTGTGTCCTGTTTACATGAAGAAGAAAACCCGAGGTGCAGTAGCTGTAGCTTTTACAGTGAGCGCACAGCTGAATGGCAGACTGCCTCTGTGCTACCTGAATTGTTTAACGTAAAACAGGATCAGATAATATTGTGAGAGTTAAGGCAGAGAAATATCTATGTAAACATAAATTGATCCAGGTGAACCAGAGCACTTTCCTCCATGGCTGATGACATTGCTAAATAAACTGGTTTGCTGTAAATATTCCATATTTGGTCTCATGTCAAAGATGTCTATTCAGACATTTGTCACTTGCTTCGTAAAAGCAACATCTTCACCATCCCTTTTTATTTGTATTAGAATCTTAATACTACTGTGATTTAGGGTAAAACAGAAGAGGCTTGATTATCTGTTTAAATATTAAGCCAAATTAGAAGGAAATACTTGTGTTAGTGTTTTTGAAGTAATGAGCACTGAACATTCCTCCACATATATTTCTGTACAGATGCTCAAGTTTGTTGCATGTGAAGATCATATAAGGCTCGGATTATTGTACTTGTACTTGGCTTTTTGGGGTGCTATGAAGAGGGGGAGTTTAATATTGGAAGAGCCCCACAGCCCTGGTTGGTTTACAATATTTGAGAATTTCTGCCTTCTTTACTATTGCTTTAAACATAGTAATCAAGAATAAATACACTCATATAATTGCACAAAAAATACAGCTAACATTATTTCAAATGCAGTGTGCACAACTGAAAATATTTGGGTATTGTGTATTTTAAATCAATTTCCCCATTGCCTTGTGAGCAAGAGATAGTAGAGTGTTATTGTATGGCAGTGGGCTGTACCTAACATCTAAAATATACAGTTCTTCTAGGACATCTGTTAAGGAAAATATTGCTTCAGTGACTGATGTTCATAGGGGTAGTGAGAATAACACGCCGATGACATTTTAACTGTGAGAATAATATATAGGATAATGGAAAAGGATGCCTTGATTGCAAAGCTATAATTCAGTCAAGTATTCTGATGTTTCCATAAACCATATTCAGATGGCCTATGACATCATCACCGTCCAGATTTAGTAATCCATTTCCCTCCCTCTCTGTTATTATTTTCAATTTGAGAAATGCATAAGATTAAGTATTACTTAATCCATGACCTGAAGATTTATATTGGAAACCCAGCTTGATCTGCTACATTTAAAAAGAATGCATGTGAGGAACCTGGTTTTAATAATTCGGTATTAATCTTTCATTGCCAAATATAAAATGAAAACATGACTGTGTTGGAAAACTGCTTCTCTGGGCTTGAGTCATCAGTGTTACCTGGTTTGCTGGAGTGTGATGGGGAAAAAAAAGTAGTGTACTTCTTTCCACGCAAAACTTCTATTATGCTTGATGCACAGAGATTGCGAGTATTGGCCTGAATTCACAAGCTTCTCTGGTCATTTTTGTAGGCTATACCTGTTATATCAGATACACTTCTTTCCCTTGAAATTTTAAAACTCTGCGGCCTAAAAACCTAAGACAAAATGTGTAAATTTGTCTATGGAATTGTAAGTACAATGAGCTCTGATCATGCAAACGTTTACTTGTAATGTGGTCTCACTTGATGCTCATGAAGCTCCCAAGAATAAAAATAAACATGCATGTTTGCAGGATTTAAACCTAAGTGCAGATTTATATTTTGGCATTTCATGAAGCAATTTATATGCTGTTTGCAACCAAATATAAATGTTATGTTTTGTCTATGTTTGTTTTGCAAAATCATAAATATAGTTAAGTATGTCCACTGACTGCAACATTCACAGTAATTCGTACATGGTGTTATTTTCTTTTCAGCTTTCAGAATGATCCCCTATCCACTGGAGAAAGGACATCTTTTCTACCCTTACCCTATTTGTACAGAAACTGCAGATAGAGAACTACTACCATGTACGTTCAGCTTTTCTTACTGGTGACAGCAAAGAACCATTTACCCAAGTCTTGCAGCGCTGATCTCCACTGGTGCATTTTAAATTGAATACACTTGATTAGAATAATTGGGTTGACAATGAGCCTCTGGAGCTCCCTTGATGGTTTAAAAGGCAGCTCCTGGCCACAGTTCATAATGGTTAGCTGTCTTTGTTGTTGTTGACAGTGTAGGGACAGGGAGAGAGATTACTGAAGAAATATAAATCAATTAGATCTTGCTATTCTCTCTTGCCAAGTCACTGGAAGATATGTCTGATCTTCCATCTAGGGTAACATCCCATCAAACCAAAAGCATAGTGGCGCAACCTTGTTAGTCTTCTGTAGACACAGTAGCTACTTAAATACCAAGGCAAGATCAAACCTGTTTGAGGACATCTGGATCATTAATGCAGCTGTTATTCTGACAGGTGATGCCGACGTTTTCTGAAAGCATTCTTAAATAGCAAGAAAGGCCTTTCTTTGTGTAATGGTGCCTGTGCTGTTATGAAGAGATTGATGCGAAATTACCTCAGTCATTTATTATATATGTTTATAGTGTGTACTAGTAAAGTGCCAAGAGCGTTCCCGGTGCTCTGCAAGATACAGATATAAAGGCAGATCCAGCCCTTGGGCAGCAGTACAGGCCAAGCTAATGGGACTTCGTGCAGTGCACGCAGAGAAGCACAAGAACGCAGAGGAAGAAGCCGAAGCAGCCGATCTTGCAAACAGTTACACTTCATTCCCATGTGTTTTCCCACTGAAGTCAGTGGGAGTTTGTGTGAGCACAAGTGGAACACACACGAGTACGGAGGGATTTGCAGGGTCAGGGCAGAGGAGGTAAACTGATCCAAAGAAGATTCTTCTCTCACCTTCTCTATCCTGAAGAAGGAATAACGAGAATTCTGTTCTGGAAAAAGTAAAACGTGGTCTGCTTCTCCTGCGAATGCTGATTTTGAGGGCGTTTGCACTCTTTGTAGTTTTTCATTCAAAACCTCTCTGCTTTGGGCTGAAAAATGGATTGGCACTTTTTATAAGCCTATTTGAGTAAACATTAGGTGAGAATAATATAGCAAAAACCCACTCGTGAGTCTCTCCTTCAGAATACATTCTCGCTGATATTACACAGAAATCCTTGGCAACTGACAATATCTCCCCACCCCATTATAATCACCCTAATTACAACAACACCTCTTAGAGTGCTCTGCTTGCTGTACTCAGAGGGATGCTGAGCTGGGGAGAGTGTAGCGTCAGGAAATTTAGAAATGACAGAGTCATGCGGAATAGCTCAGTGATCTCTTTTTAGAGGCAAAACTAATCATTCTTGTAAAATGTTAGAAGCCAGGGACTCTTTAACAGCATATGCAGACAGTGGTGTTCTGCTCTGGCGGTTCTGGGAAATGCCTTTCACTGCAAAATCTCTTGGGTTTGAGTAGGGAAGGGTTTAACATACCGTGACAGACACAGGTCGGTTAAAGGGGTTTTGCATACCTGTCCACACCCTTTAATTGCGTGTGTTTTAAGGGAGAGTCAGCTGGAATTATATCAGAACACTAAGATCTGACAGGCTGTCTGAATTAAAAATATCAATCACAAAACTTTTGCCATGACTGGATAACAGACTGGAACAACAAGTTGGAGCCTGTGTCAAAAGCAAGTGCAAAAAACTGAACACAAGAAGTCTTAGACTTACAAAGTCCATGGTCTGGTATTTCCTAATCTCTAAATTTAATTTAAATCAAAGAGAACTTGCAAATTATCTGTGTTTTTTCTTTTTAAATTGAATGAATTAGCAGACCTGAAAATCACACATCTTTTTAGTTTATAATATTTTAATTTAAACTCTTATTAGTTCCTGCTGTTGGTTTTGGAAACCACTCGACTCTGGATGAATGCGTTCAGGGATGTTGTCCTGTCATGTTGCTGGATTATCCTGTGCTTATGTTGTCTGCACGTATGATGAGATGAGAGTTGATCAGTGAAGCAAAGAAAGCAGGCAAAATGGGACAGTAATGGGTTGTGTATATAAATAGTCAAAGGATTTGAAATATATAGGAAGCCTTGAGGTTGGTCCTGCATGAGAAAAAAATATTTCAAAGTTTGCATTTATTGTGACTGGGCTGAATGAGTGAAGCAGACAGATAAGAGTTCACCAGACCTTTTGCCAACCCAGCCAAATTTTCACCTTGAATCTGAGCCACCATCAAAATTTAAGGGATATGTTTTTCCAGTAAAACACTCATTATCCTCTTCTGACCCTTTTAGCTTTCTCAGTGCTGCTTTTTCCAGAGCCCAGTGAGTGATTTTTCATAGCAGAGTCAGGGAAGTTTCTGTATTCCTTTTAGTATATGCTAAGGAACACCTTGAAAATCCACTATTAATTTAAATTTCAGGTTTTAACACTTTAAAAAGTTGTTGTATTGCGGTAGGTATTCACAGAATTCTGAAAATCTGAATTTAAAGTACATGTTTGTATGTCCTGCTTTTAGGATAACTTTTCTTGGTTCTGCAGATTAAACCCTCAGAATTTACTGTTACAAAGGCTGTAGTTACACAGCCTGCTTAGACCAGTCCAGAACCACGGTTCTGCAAGGCTGGCCTCACTGCTGCTCCTGGGTGCTTGTTTCTGTACTCTCTGTGTATCAGCATTAGCAAACGTGCAGCTGTGTGGGCAGTCCAAAAAAAATGATGTTTTCTTTGTGGGTTAGTTTTCTGGGGTTAGTTGTTACACAGCTGCATTACAGTTAGCGCTGACAGAAGGAAGGCAAAAGTAACCTGTACATAGGACCAGACTAAGCTAGAAGCTTGATCTTTAGATGAGAATTATTTGGCAGTGAGATAACCGACAGCTACAACGTTGGCCTTAGATGTTTCAGACCTTCCATGTGCTTCTTCCTTCAAAAGCATTTTTGGGTGTCTCTGGCTGTTTAAACCACATAATGTTGGTATGGTTTTGGTTGTTTTGTTGGGTTGGTTTTTCATGTATAATGCATTCCCCTTCTTGTCTTTCTTTCTACAGCATTTCATGAAGTTTCAGTTTACCCCAAGAAGGAGCTTCCCTTCTTTATCCTCTTCACTGCTGGACTATGTTCTTTCACAGCCATGCTGGCCCTCCTGACACATCAGTTCCCAGAGCTCATGGGAGTCTTCGCAAAAGCTGTGAGTATTCTCTGCTGCTGCTCTCTCTGGCAAATAAAGACACAGATGCAGGAAGAGCTGAGCTAAATATTGCTGGGTATTAAATATCTGCATATTCAGTAGTATAAATAAAACATCGAGAGATATCTGAGCAGAGGGATATTTGAACAACTGTTGAGGGTGCTAATCAGTAAAACACACTACTCTCGGTCTTCTCTGGTTTATATGACTCCTTTGTTAGCCTAGATCTCTTGTGATCTTGCCAAAAAAGGAGAAGAGAGTATCTGTGTTTTCATATATAATCCAATAAAATAAACTAATAGTGGTTTGCAGAACCCCTCTATTTTGTGCAAAGCCATAATGGCCGTGCCATGCTTTCCAGTGCAATAGAAACTCATACTAATGAGCAGAAATAGAGTGTACAATGAACCAGGGCAAATTTCTGTGTTCTTTCCCCGAACTGCCCTGAAGGAAGTAGTGTCAGTATTTCCCTCATGACTTTTCTTAACTACCTCCAGGGAAGTCTCTGCTAATTCTGCTCTTTTAATCCACCAAACATTACTAAATGTTGGAGGATGAGGGGGAAGGGCCATGAATGATGCTAAAACACACTTTTTTCTTTGCAAAACCAAGAGCATCACTGTTCCAGTGTGCTAGGATATGAAAAATAAACTTGCGGAAAAGTTCTAGGATAGTAAAAAACAGCCTCCTTCTCCAAGAAATACTGAATATCCTCTGTTGAAATATATTTGTATCACTTTTAGGTCTTGTGTTTCCAAAACAGCCTCCTGGCCCTGTGTTTAGTGTCTTTGGTGCTTTTGATCTGGGAGAAATAGGGGTGGGGTGGAGGAGGCAAGGCTGAAAGGCTTTGGCAGATTCCAGATTGTAAGTACTTTCTCAAACTCCTTTCCAAATGGTGAGAGACTGCCTTTGTAGGTGAACCAGCTCTTCTACCACCCAGGCTTGAGTAACAAAGGTCTGGTACCTCAGCAGTTCTTGCATCAAGAATTTCCTTTCATTAGCTCTAGAAGGCAGAAAATAAGATTAGCTGTAGCAAAAGATACCACTTCTATCAGCAAAAAGTGCTGAAATATACCTGAAATATAATTATCTTGTTTCTCAAGCATGTATGTAGGTATTTGGTGGACAATAAGTGTTTAACTTGGGCATATGATCTTAACCTTCTTTATAAAACTTTTTTTGTGGTCTTTTTCCTTAAGTCATTCAAATGGATGACCTTTCTTCGGGGGCTGTTTCAATATAATCTGCAATTTTCTGATACCTTCGCAGTTAATGACCCTGAATCTGTCCCTGTTAGCTTTGTTCCTCTGCTTGTCAGGCCTGTATCCTGAACAAAGAATATATCTCAAGCTGACAGCACGATGGGGTGTTGTACTTAGTGCTCCTGCTACAGGTGGTGAGCTGCTGGAATTGGACAAAATGGGTAGTAGCATGTTTGCGTGGGCTTAACTCAGCTGGCTTTGGTTGTGGAGTGCAATCAAATGGAAATATCAGACTGGTGGTGTTTTAGTAATTGTTTCTCCATGGTTTGGAGCTTGCGGGTTCCAAAGCCATTTGGGGAGTAGAGTCAAATCAGAGGGATCTATTTCACTGTTGTATAAGTGCAGCTGCCACTGGTGTTAACAGAATAGGTACCCCAAGACTCTTTATGTGGTTATTAAGTTCTGCATATCAGAGCAGGTAAAACCTGAAGTTAGTAAAATAAGCACAGACAAACAGAACTGAAATGTGAGCTGCATTACATGCATAAAGTTGACAAGATTACTCAAGATCTCTGAACATGTATGGATGCAGTTAGTATGTCAGTTAACGTGCGTTGTGATTTCTTTTAGCTTTATCTTAATCTTCGTAAACCACCACATGCAGCAGCTGAGTTTTTGTTGTGCATGGGAGGGGCAGAATTTAAGCCTGTGACATTCATTTAGTAGCTTGTAGAAAGGCTTTGATTCGGAAGCCTCATTTTGTTGGCTTTGGGAAAAGTAGCCCAGGTGTATGAGACTGAAGAAAATCATGGCAGACCACTTTGAAATGCAGCTGTATCAGAACAGAATAGAAGAGGTTGGCCAGCCCTGGCTCCTCCCTTTCAGTTTGAAGAAAGATAGTTTCATAAAAAACTAATTTCATAAATAGCTAAAAAGATGAATGTGCTGACTGTTGCTGTGGTTACGTGCCCTGAATTACCTATTCCTGTATGGTTGGTGCTCATCGTGATGTGGTATATTACATTGTGAAACTGTGCACAGAGGCTTTAATTTTAATAGGTCAAAATTTATTCCTTCTCTTTTATGCCTGCCAATCTCAGAAGAATCACACAGATGTAGTATCACCATCATGGCCCAGGCTTTTGTTACTGCAAGTTGATATTTACCATATTTGCAAAAAACTGAATAGGTTGGCATGATTGGGTGTTGGGAACTGGCTTTGACCTGTTCTGCAGGTAGCATCTTCTTGCACCTTTTCCACAGCCCATTAACCCAGACGCTGGGTTCTTCAAGGCAGAAAAAGCCTTTGAGTGCTGAGAGCCTCTTCCATGTGTGAGACTGCCAAAGGTGGCCTGTGCCAGTGGGACATCTTTAGGGCAGCCTGCATTCCCCCGCTGGCTGCAAAAGTCGAAGGTATCTCAAAGCTACTTTCGAGGTTCAACATAGTATGGAATTCACCAGACTCTATCAGTGCACCCGTATTTTAGAGCCAGAACCTGCTCTGAAGGCTGCCTGCCAGTTCAGTAGCAAGTTTAGACATTCCCAACTGCATCCACCCAGTTCTGTAATGTTGTACCTCGAAGTAAGCTTGACTCTTCCCATAATGAAACTGGAAGAATCCAGTCCTTCTTTGATTGTTTTGTCAGACTGGCTATAAGTAACTTTAAAACAGCAGTAGATCTTAGCATTTTCACTCAGTTAGGGACAAGCATGCTCATAGCTTGTGGTTTTAATTTTTGCTAGGCTCTCTGACAAGACTTTTGGAGGTCACTTAAGATATGAATACAAGTAGAACAAATTTCTGATTGCATGACTTGGATAATATTGTCAACACAGTGTAGGTATTATTAAATTTCTTTCATTGTCATGCAGAATTATAACTATACCTGGAAAATCAGTGTATCTTAAGTAAAACTGAGAGTTGTATGAACAAGGGAGTCACTATATAATTAGAATCAACAGTAGTGTTTAAACGTGTAGTGCCTAGTTAAATTTTTTAAATTAGTGAAACTTCAGGAGGACTAATTTGATTTCTGTGTTTGCCTGAGATCACTGACATGGTCTGTTTCAATATTTCCCTTATGGTGGATGAGACCTCAGTTCAGCAAGCAGGGTCTGCTTGGACCTCTGCAGATGCTGATGTAGGGAACATGTAGATGAGATCACAGGGAGTGAGCAATAAATAGTCAGTTCCTCCATGCAAACACCAGCCATGCAGTGGAAAAGTTAAAAAGATACTTCTGCATATCTGTTTAAATCAAGTGGTGCTATTCAGAAGGTGCTCTCAGAAAGCCACTTTCTGCCAGCTTTGAAATAGCCAGGTTCTTGTAAAGTACAAAATAATTATTTCTTTTCAAATACAAAATAATAATAGCAAACTTTTTTACAGGTCTCCCATCACCAGTTCTGTCACCCTGAATTTTCACTCTACTGCTGGTGCTCTTTTGGTTCGCTGTGGAACAAAACAGTCAGTGTCAAAAGGAAAGGCAAAAAAAAAAGAAAAATAAATGAAAACAAACCCACAATGTATGATGCAGACTATGCCCTCCTGGGTGCTACCATGGAGCGAACAAGCCAGGCAGGCATCTGGCAGTGGTGTCTGAGGGCAGGAGCACCAGGAGCTTTCCAAGGGCCAGAGAACCCCAGCACAGATGCTGTTTACATGGACTTGAACAAGAGAGGAGGTGGCATCTGGAACCTTTGATCTCAGCAGAGGTTTTGCTTAGACTTCAGTGAAACCAGGCTTTGGTATCCAGGAATTTAAATGTATTTTGTAGACCAACTAGTTTTCCAGGTGGAAAAGAACTAATTTTAAGCTACAGACACTTCACTGAGTTTGTTATAGGATACAATCAACTAATTCAGCAACAAAATTCCTATGAATTGCAATAAAACTTACTGTCAGGCAAATTATTCTTGTTTCATTGATTTAACAAGTAATTTGCACTAATTACAAAGCTGAGTTTTATTCAAGTAAATGCGATGGTGCAAGCTTAGTGCATACATCAAGTGCTACTCAAAGAGCAGCAAATATCCTCTAGTGAGCCTTTTGCATTTGGCAAAATTAGAGGGACATTTTAATCTAAACAGTTCTCAGCTTAACCAGAGGGAATGTGTCCACTTGGGCTAAGCTGCTTGAAATAGTAATAGCAAGCTCTAACCTTAGGTAAGTCAGTGTTAGATTAATTCAGCTGCAATTGACGTTACACAGCTTGGCCTTTAGCACTAGAATGGAGATACTCGGTTCAGCTTTAGTTAGAAGCTGTTTTTGACTCAGCCTGTGCTTATGACAAAATCTCATTACCAGGGGTGATGTTACCTTGTTTTCCCATGATGCAGAAGTTGTCTGGGATGGATTGTCTATATTGTATGCAAACATGTCCAAGAGGAAGAAAATAATTGGAATACTTACAGTTGCCTTTAAAAAGCATAAACATCACTAACATCATACATTTTTACAGTTAAACTCTTCACAGAGCCCATTCTGGTAAACAGTGAAACTATTTTCTTGCTTGATACCATGAAATGGTTATAATCTCTGGCTGTTGGATATTGAAATTTTGAAACATTTTAAATACATTTACCAAATATAGCTGCGTTTCAGCAGCACACAGACCTGTGGCAATTTTTAAGATTTTTTTTTTTTTACTTAACTTTAGGTCCTTTTTAGGTCCTTAAGAGCCCAAGTTAGAGACCAGGGGCACGTCTGTATTAAGTAATAAAATACCATTTGTTCTGTGGCTCCAAAGGCAGGTGCCACATCACAGTTCACATCTGTACCTCCAGCCTCTCCTCTCCTCAAAGGTGGGATGTCCCTGTTCCTCGCTGGCTGCTGGGAACTGTCCCTGCCCTGTGCTGTCCCCAGACTCTACCTGGGCTTTGGTGAGGACAAGTGGCCAGAACTGTGCCAGGAGCTGCGCGGGCAGCTCCGGAGCGTGGCTGGGTTAGGTCGGCACCCTGCGCTGTGCCGCAGTCCTCCGTGCTTTACAGAAGAAGACAGAGCCCAACCACCCGTCTGCCTGTGCAGCTTGGGGCAGAGGGGGAAAAGCTGGTTTCAAAGGGCAGTTCTGGTCCTGGGATGGGTAGAATTTCTCTCTGGAAGTGCTTAGTTCTCTCCAGTGACTACAGGTGGACCAGACCCCTATGTCTGCATCCTTTAAGTGGGATAAATCCAGAATGTGAAAAGGGATGTAGGTGAGCTTATATATGAAGTCTGATGCTCTCTTTTGTCAGGAGAAAGCTCTTCTGGACAAAAAAAAACAACACATCCAGCACTAGATTTGCTTTAATACTGACCTACCAAGCAGACTTAATATACACATCAGTGCAGTAAGTGGAGTTTATGTGTTTTGTGCTGACTGCAGAGCAGTAACTGAAACACGAACCTCTCACAGCTCTTTGCTGATCGGTTCCAGAGCTGTTTATTTTTAGCAAAGTCACATCAGCCTAAATGGTTAGAAGCCACAGGGTTCACAGTCTTGAGGTAGCTGACTCTGCATATTACTGTACTCTCTCATACACGGATAGGACCCCAACATAGCGATATGTAATGCGTGCAGTTGCATTGCAATTAATGTAAAGAACAGTTAATATATATTTCCTGAAATTCTGGGAGTGCTTTGAGTACCTGAGTTCTGAGATGTGTAGCTGGCAGTGGTTTTTTCCTGTGATAAAATGGTCTCTGTTTGCTTGATTTTTGTCACATGTGCCTGTCCTGACATTAATATATTGAAACCTCTTTCAACATTGCCAAATATGTTCTGTAACAGAGGGAGGAGGTTAAGATAAATTCCAGTTAATGATGCTTCAGTGTATACAGCAGATCTATAGCTAACCCAGAACCATTATAAACCTGAATCTGAAGACACGCTTTCTGTCTCTGGGAGGTGGTTGGACAGATTCTGCCCCTAGGAAACAGCCTCTTTCCCTTCAGTAGGCTTTGGGTTGAGCTTTTAGTGGCTTCAGTATGAGCCTGAATCAAGGATGCGAGACATGTGAAGACTCTTTAGTTCGTCACTTTGATCTTCATAAAAATGGGGCTTTCTTTACTTTCTTTACTGCAAAGTCCAGTAATCTGTGTATATTCAAGGCTCAGAATTTGGCAGAAAGTCTTTATATGTGAATTATGTAATTTTTATAATGCTGGAGGATTTTACAGAGAAATGCAGCAAGGGTTTCTTGTCTTACCGGACAGCTTTCTCCTGAGGTGTGTTGATTTGGATTTTGATCTGAATGTGTATCCATCTGATTCCTTTGCAGTTTCTCAGCACCCTCTTTGCCCCTTTAAATTTTGTGATGGAAAAAGTAGAAAGTATCCTGCCCTCCAGTCTGTGGCACCAGCTGACGAGGATCTGAGGGAGCGCGCCTGCTGACTGACTGCCGTGACATCTTCTGTGCCAACTTTTTGTTGACCACAAGAAAGCATGATAAAAAAGGGAAGCAGTTCTAAGACTTAAAAACTCTTCATGGATTGTCTGTTCTCATATAAAAACTGTTTTGTTGTACAAAATACATTGATGTTAGGTTCTATTATATTTTGCCTTCAGAAAAGAAAAACTTAAAAATAAACTTTTGTGTATTGCAGCATGGCTGTCTTTTGGCTTCTTCTTCAAAGCTCACATTGAACTTTGTGCTCTCAAACATGTGTGGTGTATCTGCTTCACCACAGCTAAGGCTTAGCTTTCCGTTCAGTTAATGAAAAAAACACTAATAACTTTACAATGAAGCAATAGTATTGCTGCTGTTTCTTACAGAGTTCAATTAGGGTGAAGCCCTTACCACTAGAGACAGTCTAGACGAGGCTTCTGGGCAGTTAAAGCTCTTGCTTAAAGCAGCTTTAGGCTCTCCAGGCAGTTTGGATGGCACATCAGGCTTCTGATTTTCATCCCTGCACAGAGGTGAGTTTTATCCTCATTTGAATTTTTAAAAAGTCCATGTACTTTACAAATTTTCTTCACACCACTGTTATTTCAAGTACCTCCAAAAGTTCCATGCTTTGTTCTCTGTCTGCAGAACAAAGCATAAGTCATGGCAGAGAAATGAAGACAAATTTAGCTGTAGCAAGTGATCATTGCATTGATGCCCTTATGGATTTCTTGCTGAGTTTTTATTGCATTACTAGTACTTTTCAAGCATGAAAAAGCAGGAACTTTCTCCTGCACAGATTAAACATCAGCACTATAAACCCTTGCCTGAGACCAGAAGCCCATTAGCAAAATTGGTGTTAGTTCACGCACAATTAATAGAGAGGTTGGTGTTTTGTCGTTAGTGCTTACCTCAGGAAACCTTATCCTTGTGCTGTGAAAGGTTTTGGCAAAGTTTTCGTTTATAACTTGGCCAGTGTTGATGGAAACTTCCTGCAGACACCTCTGCTAATGCACGAGACCTGCCCTAAGATCAAGAATTTGGTCTGGAAGTTGAAGCAAATAGTTCTGACTGACAAGAATTGAGAGTGCATCCTTACAGATGCCTTAAGGATAATTTTTTAACTCCTCTCACAATCAAGGAAGCATAAACCCAATGCAGCAGATCAAAAATGCCATGTTGCCAGTTCAGCTTTGCAATTCTTCTAAAAATGCTGAGCATCCTGAGGGACTGTGAGCAGCAGCAGATACGTTTATCAGTGAGGAAATGAGTGAGCAAAGACAAAACTGTCGTTATTGGAGCTGGTACAAAAGGGAAGTGCTTCTTAGCAGGAGGCGTGTTACATTCTTTTTTGCCCCCTTGATCACAGATACGCTAGTCTATCTAGAAGAAAAACTTTTGTCCAAGTGAGCAATAGTGCTGCTTTAAAGCAAACACTGCTGAGCTCTGAGAAAAATGGCAGCCCCGCACCAGGAGAAATCAATCGTAAGAAGGAAACCTGAGCGAGGACACAGAAGATCAGAGAGCCCCAGGGCTAAATGTTAAAACTGGTGAGGGGTGTTGCTGTTGGGGATTCCCACACAGGTTTTTCATCTCTGGCCATCATTCCTGCAAAATCATTCGCTGTAATGTTGACATTAGTATGGCTTACATTTCATGTGGGAAGTGGCAGGAGATCAGAGGTAGCGGATTGCCAGTGGACAGCGTGTGGAAGTGTGAAATGGGCCAATATTTGTGTTCTTGGCTTTTTATCTGAATTGTGAGAACAACCACAGAGAACACCTTTACAGCAGGTGCTCCTGTGTGTCTCTTAAGTGTAAAACTGGGGATAATTATATTCATTTGTTTGCCTCACAACAGCACTGCCAGAATTATTTAAGGCTGGTGAAAATCAGAAGGCTCAGGCATAGTCAGCTCTTGCTGTCCTGTGCTGTTTTGTGTCACTTACTCCCAATCACCTCAAAAACCTTTCAAAGCTCACTTATGTGTACCCTACAGTTCAAAAGAGCAAATTGCTGTGACTAACAGTCCTAATATGTAAATGTGTTTGTGTGTCAGTGTATATCTTCTATTAGAATAAGAGATAATGTGAATTATGGTCTGTATGGGAATTATTATCTGTGATAATCTGATAAAAAGGAATGCTTTATTCCTGGAATAATCAGATCCTTCCCTTGAACTATGGGCAACTTTTAGGAACTCAAACGTATCTTTATACGATTCTCTTTCTACTATTTCTAGTATCCATCTCCCTTATAAGGAGTAATGAGCCATGGATTTTATCTAGAAATTATGTCTTTAGCTTTAATTATAATTCTAGGTATCTGGGAGACTAGGCCAGTCAGACAAAAGGATTTTCTTTTTCATCGGGCAGAGTTTGCTGCCTCTGGCTTTTCTGCCTCTGACGTGTCTCCTGTGAAGTTCAGCATGGCTTAGATCAAAGGGCGAACACAGCCCCTGATTATAATGATGGAAAGGTTCTGGCTTAGCGTGGAGACGAGCCTTCTGGAAATTTGATTCAGATAATAACTCATCCAAATCCTCAGTTTGCAGATTTATGGATGGGGGCACTTTTAGGCTTGGAATATTCACAGTTCCTGTTTTTTTCTTTAAAGCCAATCTAGTACAATTTGGCTGCACGCTCTCTCTTTACACTGTAACCTGCCAGGAACAAAAAAGGAGAGACCTCAGGTGTGTCGGGTCAGTCAAGCTGCCACCCGCTGGCCTTCCCGCCGGGCAGATTTGCAGCTACTCCAAGGTGAGAGCCCTGCTCAGAGAGGTGAGCGCTGCACCTCGGGCAGGCGGCTCTTCTCTCTGGTTATTAATTGTTTGCTGTGAACGCCGAATAAACAGACGCTGATTTTTCAGGGGGCTAGCGTAGTCGTAACCCCAGTAGAAAGGAGGAAAAGTACCAGGAGGTTTCCTGTGTGGCAGATGCCTGCAGAAGGAAAACACCCGAAGGCAGCTGCACCCATTGCACACATGGCGCCCCTCACGCCTGCGGTGGCTGTCACCACCATGGCTGTCACCGCAGGAGGGCTGGAAACCCCCAGTGGCTCTGTGTAAGGCAGAGGGTGCAAGGTGGCCCCTGGCCCTGTGCTGCCCAGTGTCCTGTGGGGCTCCTGCCTGGCTCCCACCACTGAGGGAGCAGAGAGGGGCACCCTGGAACAACAGAGGAGGAGCAGTCAACGTATTGATACACATATGTTTGCTTCCTTCACACAAGAGAAGATCTTACGTTATGAAGTCACATCCATGTAATTAGGTAAATGAACTGTTATACAAAATAAAAACCAACCATGTTTGCGACTACAACCCATGAACTGCTGCTGGCTTTCAGATGATAATACAAGTTCATTTGCATCATTTGAAGTGGCAAGAGAAACCTGCAGGCTCCTATATGTGACCACAAAACCACTTCTGCCCTCAGAGGTGGCCATCTGCTGGAGGGTAGAAGGGCCATGCAGGGGGATCTGGACAGGCTGGATCGTTGGGCTGAGGCCAATTGTGTGAGGTTCAACAAGGCCAAGGGCCGGGTCCTGCACTTGGGTCACAACAACCCCAGGCAGCGCTACAGGCTCAGGGAAGAGTGGCTGGAAAGCTGCCTGGTGGAAAAGGGTCTGGGGGGTGTTGGTCAACATCCGGCTGAATATGTGCCAGCAGTGTTGCCCAGGTGGCCAAGAAGGCCAACAGCATCCTGGCTTGTATCGGGAATAGTGTGGCCAGCAGGACCAGAGAAGCAATCATCTCCTTGTACTTGGCACTGGTGAGGCCACAGCTCGAATCCTGTGTTCAGTTTGGGCCCCTCACTTACAAAAAGGACATTGAGGTGCTGGAAAGAGTTCAGAGAAGGGCGACGAAGCCGATGAGGGGCCTGGAGAACAAGACTTATGAGGAGCAGCTGAGGGATCTGGGTCTGTTTAGCCTGGAGAAAAGGAGGCTGAGGGGAGACCTTATCGCTGTCTACAACTACCTGAAAGGAGGTTGTAGCATGAAGGGTGTTGGTCTCTTCTCCCAAGTAGCAAGTGATAGGACAAGAGGAAATGGCCTCAAGTTGCGCCAGGGGAGGTTTAGATTGGATATTAGGAAAAAATTCTTCATGGAAAGGGTTGTCAGGCATTGGAACAGACTGCCCAGGGAAGTGGTGGAGTCACGATCCCTAGAGGTGTTTAGAAGGCATTTAGATGAGGTTCTTAGCGACATGGTTTAGTGCTGGAGTTAGGTTATGCTTGGACTCAATGATCTTGAGGGTCTCTTCCAACCAAAATGATCTGTGATCACCTGCACACAAAGGCTGAAGCTCTTCCTAAGAGCGCAGGGCAAAACCCATGGAGACAAGCAAGCGTTGGTGTGATTTGTGCTGCCACACTGGATTAAGAGCAATTTTTTCCTATCAAAAGCACCTTCCCCAGTCCCAGATCTTCACTAATCCACAGTAAAACATTAACTTCCCCTTTGCCACCATATGCCGGGTCCCACGAGAGGCTGGGCACGAAGCCTGCGGGCAGGCGCCGCCAGCTGCCGGCCCAGTGCAGGTGTGAGTCGGGCATCCAGGTGTGATTTGGGCACCCCGGCTGGACGCCTCACAGCAGCTGTGCAGCACGGCACCAGATACAAGGCTTTTTATTTCAAATTCACATCTGTGAAGAAGGTGATGCAAGGGTGGGAAGTGAGGGTGAGATGCACAAATTTGGTTTAGATATTTTTGCAGGAAAAAAAGAAGCAATACAACAATATCTCAAGCTGCAATGCCTTAAGATATGCCACCGTTCCTAAAAGTCATTCCCCATTTTCCATTTGGTAGAAGAAAAGGACATTTTTTTCTTGAGACTTCCCCTAAAACAGCTCAACACACTTTTTAGGGTAAAGTTCATTAAAAAATAAAGTAGTGGGGAGGGAGCCTTCCCAGAAAGCTTGGCAGGCTAACAGTGTTTCAGAGTGCTGCTAGATTCTGATTTCATGCAGCAAATTAAAGGGAACTCCCTCAAGAAAATTGAACTGCATAGTTAAAAAAAATTCCTACAACCTTTTACCTCATCTAACATTGTTCTGACCACTAAAGTGTCTACCGAGGGACAGCTGTTTCCTCTTCATGAGGAATTCATTAATAAATTTATTCCACAGAAGAAAGTATAGGATTATTTAATTTGCCTTGCCTGATTGCTGTTCCTTCTTTTTTTTCCCCTCTGTTTTTTTTCTTTATTTGGTTAGCTGAAGGAGGTGTCTTTCCTAGCAATATTTATGTCTCTGGATGTCTTTTCCCACTAAGAAACAGCAAAAGCTCCCGGGAGTGCTTTCTTCATGGAAGAGGCAGCAGAAATGCTTACAGATGTAAGAAGCCTACCTTGAGCTGTTTAAAAAAATATAATAAAAAATCATAAATACAGAAAAACATGTAATCAAATAATTGGCCATCTCAGTGGTTACACATTTGTTGTGTTGCAAAAAACTCTGTTTTTCCTCTGGTGAAGCGGGTTTGGTGGGGGGATTGCATTGCAGCTCGTTAACATGGCATTTGTGCAGGATGTAAAGTTCAGCCCGCTGTGCACATTTGGTGGGCCCGTGGCTGAGCGAGGCAGGGGATCTGCTGCCAAAGGACACTGGAAAGGCCAAGGTCTTCCATGCTACCATTGTGCTGTTAAGAACAGCCTTCAGGAACCACAGGCCCTTGAGACCAGGGGAAAGTCTGGAGCAGGAAGACGTAACCTTCGTGAAGGAGGAAGAGGACCAGGTTGGGCAATAAAAGTTCCACCTTTAATACAATAACGTCAGACCCCTTCACCTGGGACTGCAGAATTCAGGTGAGTTTGCTTTCTGGTGTATTAACCAAATGATGGGATTAAGAAGCGACCTGATTTCATTTCCTTTTACTCAACTTCCTAGAACAAGTTCCCATGTAAGAAGGAGGCTTCCTTTTTTTCTAGAACATTGAAATATTTTCTGCAATATTACATGGTGAATTTATAGACTACTCAAAGGGTCCCCGAATCTTTCAAAACACCTGGCAAAATTAAAAAAAAAAAAAAAAGAAAAGAAAAAAAAAGAAAAGAAAAAGGGTTCTACTGCTTTTGAGTTCTTTAAGGCTTAAAAAGTGACAGTGTTCAGCCTGTGGACTGCATGCGGATATTGTTTTACAATGAAATCCTAACAAAAGTTCTCTTTGGCACTCACCTTTAAATACAATTAGGTGTGAAATTCTCCTTATCCAGCCCAGAGCCAGAATTGCCAGCAGTAATGAGGCCAACAATATGACTGAACAGACTGACCGCTGAACAGAACCTATATGCATATATAGGCACTGTGTGTGTGTGTAACGCACACACTGTACACTAACACACTAACAGGGCTATTCCCACCAGCAGTTGGTTTATACCCAGAAGCACAATCATTCTTACTTCCAGCCATGATCGTTACATTAATGCCATGTACAGTAACTGAAACATTATCTTATTGTCCAGATAAATACCTTTCTAGATCCTCCTAATCTTTTAATGCCAGCTGTGCCTTCTGGAGATGACTTGCCCATTTTAACGATGCAAACTTTTTCCAAAGCCTTTCAGATGTAAATTACCGCTCTCTTAAGACTATTGAATGCAAAAAAAAAAAATCCTAATTGTACAGTATATTTTCATGCACCATTTGTACCTGCTGAGGTTCCTCCAGTCTTTTTTATTTTCATATGGAAATTTTACCTGCCTCTACAATGTGTTCTATCACCCGTTCAACCTCCTTTTCATACATTATTTTTTCATTACCTTGCCTGTCTCTGCACTTCATGGGTGCTTTTCCAAAGCCTTATTAAAATTATTGACACAGGCCCCATCTTTCGTCTTGGCTCATTTGGTGGTGTCTGCTCCGAGGAGACAGGGCCGGTCCCTCTCTGACCCAGCTCTTCTCCCATGAGGCTGCGATTTCTGGGCCTCGTGATCCCAGCCCAGCATATGGACCTGGCACAACCTGTAACTGCCTCCATCAAAGGCCAATGCATCCTTAATCACAGGCATAACTTTTTGCAGAAAGTATTCAGTGAAAAATCTCATTTGGAAGTCCCTATCTGAACAGAAAGTATCATTATGAACACATTGAATAGATTTATTAAATTTAAAAGCACACAGAAATTGATAGATTCTTCAGAAACCCGATCATTACTGAGACAAGGCATTTCCTTCTCCATCAGCTTTCTGCAAATGTTTTTCTGTTTATTCAGTAAGTGAAAAATAGGAAACCTTATCCTCAGGTAGATGAGCATCCTATACCCAGCTCTCACCAGGCTGAGAAACAAATCCCTTCTCTTCGATCCTTCAGAACACAAAAAAAGTCAGCAGTTAATATTAATGACCTTTCAAAAGCTTTTAAGGCAAGTTTTCACAAATATAAAACTAAGACATTTGCTTCAACTCTTTAATAGTTTACAAAAACCTTGTGGCTGAATATATTTCCTGCAGTTTCCTTTGCCGTTTGCCATGGGCCCATTTCTGCCCCCTGGGATGGGGGCAGATGGGGGCAGATGCTCATGGCAGCTGGGTCACCCCACTGCCAACTCCGGTCCACCAGGGATGGACACACACCCTTCCCGTAAAGAGTTCCACTCAGCCTGACCCCAGTTTGTTCTCTCATGGAGGAATCACCAACCAGTGCTCACACTCCTGAGAACTTCAGTATCCAGGGCATGACTGTGACCAGCACAAGATTCTTTGGAAGATGCTTGAGTAGGCTCAGCCCATGCAGTTGGTGGTGGTCTTGTAAGAAATGCCCCACCTCTGTGTCTTGCTGCGTTCCTGGTGGCAGGAATGACTTGCTGCAAGGAGTCTGGAGGAGAACTGTGGGTGTTTGGAAGAGTCTGGGCAGAAGTACGTCCTTCCAGAGCTGCATCAGTTTATGCACAGACAACTGCAGCAACACCATCATGCAGAAATGGGAATTAAATGCTTCAGAGTTTGTATTAATTATTCAGCAGCTTCTGTGCAATGAAAGACAAAGGCAAAACTGACGTAAAAGTAGAGAAGACCTTGGACTCATTCCCTGCATGGCCCAGGCAGGGGGAAGGCTGTGGTCCTCGAGCATCGGTAGCCTGGTGCATCATGTCCGGGAGATCCAGCCAGCGCTCTTTGGTGCTTTGCAGGTGTGAATATCTACCACTTCCAGGCAGTCCTGGCAGCGCACAGCACAACACCAGTGGAATTTGCACTCGCATTTGGTCATTCTGCTGACGCGGGAGGTGTCGTAGCCTCTCCCGCAGCACATCACCTCACAGCTGTCCATGCCGCGGGAGGTTTGATTACAAACCCGACCCGCAGTCCCGAGGGACCCTATGAAGGAAACGCAGGAAATGTCAGGAGATGGATTTTGAGGACAGAAAGAACAGGAAAATAGGTACAGGAGACATAATTTGCAATGTATTAGATTCTTCAACATCATATCATCTGGGATTCAATATCAAGCCAGAGGAATGCTTATAATAAGGTAAAATTGCACTAAAACACTCAAATTTATCCTGGCAATCAGCTTTGGAGATGAGGAGTAAAATGGACCAAATACTTAAAAGGCTCTGCCTGATTCTTTTAGTATCATCATGCTTTGTTTCACCTTCCCATAGCACCTCTTTCCAGCAAGCAGATTCCCACCCCCAGGCAGCCACGCAGCCCCACCTGCCCCCAGGACTCTGCGAAACGAGGTGCCCAGGAGGAGCAAATCCTGGTGCTAGGGAGCTCATGGGCTTGTGGGGAGCTCTGGGTGGTCAGGGAAGGGCTGGAAAGAGGAGACAGCTAATTTTGGTGGCTTCAAGGGACATGATGGGCAGAGTAACCGTGCTGCCAGTGGTTAAAGCCTTTGCAGAAGCGAGCACAAAAGCTCCCCAGCCACCTGGCGTCACCGCTGCATCCAACCACAGCCCTCATGTCCTCCAGTTCAAGTGCACCTCTCGTCTCTGTGGAGTAAGCACCAAGGGTTCTTCTCCTCTGTCTCGACAGAGATTAGGAGAAATTAAATGACAGGCTGCTGTGGACAGAAGCAGGGGTAGGGGAACATACCCCACCTCTTCATGTTTTTACAGCCTCCGTGGAATGGCTGAAACACCTCTGTCCTTCTCCACATGCCACAAAGTGGCTCTTTAAGGCATGTCTTAGCCCAAACAGCTACTGTACCACATAGAAGCTGCTGCTCACCTAGTACAAACTTATGTTAGGGTTCAGTTCTGGACCTGTACCACAGCTGTTGACAGATTATTACTATCCATCCAAAAAACTTCATGAATACTCATTGCTTCACTTATTTTCTTATGTATTGCTATTACAAATCAATTTGAGGTATATCCAGGAGATTAACATTGTTCCGACATTTTCCCTAAACCAGATTATGGCTCCATTCTTCTGTTCTTGACCAGAATGGGATTCCCTGAATATTGACTGCCATCACTAAAATAACTGGAAACTTTTTACAAAGTGTATTCATAGGTGTACACCAAACATGAACAATTCCATTCCATCAATATCAAATCGCTGCTCCACATCTGCTGCAGGCAGAGCAGAAGAAGGGCGTTGTGGGGCCGCCTGCCCCCCGGCTCAGGGGGTGCCCACAGCCACCCCGGGAGCTGCTCTCTGGCCCTGGATCGGGGATCCTAAGCCACAAAGATGCTGCTGTGCCAGCCAAGGACAGACCTGAGGAGCCACCCAAGAGGGAAGAGGCAGAGGGAGGAGAAGACACGCTGAATGCAACCAGAGATGGGCTCCTGCACCTGCAGCCAGTCATGTCATCTGAATCCTGAGCAGATGGTCAAGAGCAGGAGGAGGAGAGGTACCACCAGCAATGACCTACATGGGCACACACCACCCCTAGCAAGCCCTCTGCCATGCAGCTCTCCCTGCAAGGCCAGCTGCACTGAGGTAACCTGGACAACAGGCAAAGCAGTGATGGGAAAAATCTTTTCCCAGGTGCTTTTTCCAGGAATCGCCCTGCAGTGGGGGAGAGAGACTTCCAGTGGCTCCTGGCGCCCCTGATCTAGGCAGGGCCAAGGAGTCAGGAGGACACAGAGCTACATGATTCACCTGTGATCCCATAAGAAGCCTGTAGCAGAAAACAAACCAAACCCTTCCAGGCCACCATGTTCTCCTGCATCCGTGATACTGTGCAAACAGCTGGGACATCTGAACATAAGTGTTGGTGCTTGTGTCAGCCCACAGCAATATCCATCACATCCCAGAGTGTGCAAAATACAACTGAATAACCACTTTCGTAGGGGCCTGTCCTGACCTGTCTGCTCAGACAATGAAAAAAGGTACAAAGGCCAAGCTTGCAACTTGTATGATTAATGTTCTGCATCAAGAATTTGGTGTGAATTCCTGCTTACCTCCCTGCATGGGCTCCCCCTCACCTCTCTTGCTCTGTGGGCTTAACCCCGCTGGTAGGGCCCAGCCCCAAAGCCCTGGAGTGCCTGGGCTGCATAAGGCAGCACGCTTGGGACAATAATCTCTAACAGCCTTGTTCTGGGGTAGATTTCAAACCACTTGGTGCATTGCTGTCTGTGTGTGGTTCGTGTGAAATGAGCTGGACACTCAATGGCCTTCGCTGTGCCACCGCCACGTGTTGGCCGGCCAGGCGTCACCCCTCCAGCCGAGGCAAAGCAAAGCTTCTCTCCACCTCGCAAACCTGCGACCTGGAGCAGAGCGGGGCCGTGCCGCCCAGCTGCTGGGGGGGAAGGAAGACCCCACGTCCCCCGCTGCGTGCAGCCAGGCGTGGAGCATCACACCAGGCTGTGATGAGGTGCAGGAGCTGCCCTGCGAAGGTCTGACCACATTCCTCAGCTGAGGCACAGATTAGTTTCCAGCTCCAAAGCTCTCGTTTCCAGATGTTTGGGGAAACCACACAGCAGCCGAGGAGAACCTGAGTGGGATATGCCTGGTGGTTTCAATGGGAGCTTTGTCAGTGCCTCTAAAACCAAGATTATTTCAGTCCCTAACAGACAGTTAAAAGTCAGTATCATCTGACACTGCCCACAATACAACATCAACATTTACTGCGCCACTAGGAAAGGAGAATAAATTATTCACAGAATGTGATGAAAGAGAAAATGGGTTCATATAAAGGCTTAGTTCTGAGCAAAACCAACATTTCTGAAAAGTTCAAACAGCATCTTCAGCATCTCTGGGGCTTCTCTCATGAGAAAGAAAATGAGCAATGGCTGACAGAGAGCAGTCGGGCAAGTCACTGCGCTCCTTGGGGGCACTCACATACCTGGGTGATGAAGACAGCAGAAAACACTAAGCAAAATATATCAGAGTTTTCTGATCTTTGCCTGCTACCTGTAACGCACCTCCTCAGCACTTAAGAGGCAGGAGTATGTTGTAACTTGTAAAAAGTTTTCATGCAACCTCTTTGTTTTCACTTCAAGTTTCAGAATTATTGTGTTGACATACAACATTATACCTGTCAAAACATCCACAGCTTTTAATACTGCCAACTTTACAGCCTGTACATCAAACTCTTTCTTCTTGGTTTGCACAGTTGCTTTCTTAAGCAAACATATGGTAAGTTGAAAAATATTTTTTCCTATTCCAAAAGCACTAAAATGAATTTATTCATTTACAATGTGAGAATTCCCGTTCTATTTGACTTTAACCTTCATTATTTGACTTTAACCTTAAAAAAAAAAAAAAAGAAATCAGTGATATCCCTAACAGCAAGAAAAACAAGAAACTAGTTTCCACACAAGCTGTTGGGGGTGAAGGGAGGAAATATTCACAGAAAAGTAGATCTGAAGCTACTTTTTAAATCAAGAAAGATTCACATGGAACCTACGTAGAACGCGTCAGCACAGCAGGGCTGCAGAGGACAGGCAGCGCACGCTGCGGCAGCCTGGTCTGGAGGGGCTGCGATTCCCCAGGCCAGCAACGAAGAGACGGCAACATGCTGATAAAAACAGCTTATCCAGATTCCATTCAAAGCAAATGTGTGTCTCGCTCTAATTTCCGCGGCCACTGGCAGCTGTCATAACCTCGCAGCTCTCCAAGGCCCTGCGGTTGATCGCACTGTTTCCCTGCCAGCTGGTGCTCGGGGGAGGGCTGCCCCAAGGGAGTCCATCGCAGGCTCCACCATCAGCTTGCACGGGGCTGGAACTGCACCCCGCATGTCTGCAACACGTAAATTGGGAGATACAGGCCAAGAAGTTGCACAGGGACTGCCTGTATGCGGCTAACCTCAGTGAGAAGTTTTTGACACAGCTTAGAATTGCTTTCCCTCTATGGGTTACATGCCCCAAGTACTAACACATCTTGCCCAACACCAACACTTTGCAGGCTATACTTCAGTTTCACATTTTTCTTTCACTCTGGACTTGGCCTCAGCCATCTCAAAAATGCAGCAAATGGCTTACATGAGGCAGCAAGGGAAATAAATTAACACAAAAATAATCCTGTGAGGGACCCGAAGAAGTTTGCCCTAGGCACGTGGCCTGTCACCCAACGCACAGCTCTATGGGGCTGCCCATAGCACATGCATTTCTGCAGTGGTTTCCACCAGGACACCAGGTGTGAAGGGTCCTCAGACACAGCCACAGCACCCTGCGTGCCTGTTGGGGACACAAGAGATGGCCACCGCAATCCAGGTGTGCAACCCACACCCTACACACAGGCAGAGGCTGGCTTTGACAGCACCCAAACCAGGACCATGTGAATGTTAGAAGAAACCTATGGATGACTCGAAGCACACGGCGCAGGGGATTGCAGCAGGTCCTGAGGGACTGCTGCAGCAGCCTGAGACCATCCGTACGTAGACACAACCTGCCCCTTTGCTCCGCCACCGCCTTCATGCAGCTGAAGCCTCTTTGCTACCAGAACACTTGCAAACAGTCAACACGTGCTCACCAACACCATCCTGATGCTCATCCACCACCTGCATTTTGATGTCTACGCGTGGGGACACCACCCCTCTGCTCCATATGCACCACCTCAACTTGCACAGCTGAGCTCAGCTTGCTCTGCACGCTTTGGCGGGGGTATCCTTGCAGGAAGAGGCTTCACTCAAGCACTGCCTAAGTTTTTTGCTTGCTCTGTACAAATTAATTTTTAATAAACCTGTTCTAAAATATTTTCTTTTGCAGGAAGCCATTTCACTGCTTTAATAGCCTCTATGAAGAACAGCCTGTAAGGAAGGGTGGGCCAGTGATTGGTGATGTCCACACTACGGCTGCTCCTGGGTTTGTTCCTAAAACAGTCACTGCTTGCCCACTGGTACATTCAAAACATGAACAACTTGTGGCAGCTTTCAGTCAACCTATCCTGCATGGATGGTCAAACAGCAATCTTTTAAAACTTAAAATGCTTCTAACAGAAGCTTATAAGCAGACAAGCAAGAGGGTTTTTTTAGAGCATTTGAGAGGTGAGGTTACGCGCTCAGGGTAAGATATCATAGTGATAGCAGGACTGACACTTGTACAGCCGTCGCTTTAGTTCCCTTCAGGACTTTATCATTTCTAACAGGTCTCTCCCTGTATAGTCTTGCTATGCTTGTATTGGTTTGGGGAGCTGGAAATTTCTGATAATAAAAGGGAAGACCATGCAAAGTGTGGCAAAATTTGTAATTTCATTACAAGATTTTCAAAAGCCCTCTGGGATCCTACCTCTGTTTCTATCAAATTGTGAGTGCAAAGCTGTGAGTGAAAATTATCTCTGCATCCATGTGAGCAGAGTTAAGTGAATTCTGAACACTTCCGAAAAATCTTCTTTTGGTCCTCTTCTAGAAGTCATGAAATCTTAGTGCTAGACAAGAGGTGGTTGGGTTATTACATCCTCTTGCTATTGAGTTGCTATTAGTGGTTTCCACATATTATATCTCTCCCGAAAGCAATGACTCCTCTTTTCCTTCTAGGGAAAACAAACAAACAAACAAACAAACACCAATACATTTTTCATGTTGTATGGGTGATCCATGGATGTATGTCCAGCTGCCTCTCCCAGACAGACTGCCAGGCCCAGTGGGGTGTACTCAGCCCCAGCACCCTGTGGCGGCTGCCCACCACCAGAGAGAAGAGCCAGTGCTAGACACTCTGATTGCAGAAGATGAGGTATGTGTTTTTTGGATAGGCTGCTGATGCAACCCCTGATAACCTTTAATTTACTGGTTCATATGTGTAAGCACACCCAAGCCACAGAGGACACTGGCTTGGTCGTTTTACAGCTTGTGAAACTGTCTCTGGTTGTCATGACACTCCATAAGATTTGCTTTGGGCGTCCTTTGTTCCGTCCCAATACTAACAAACCTCCAGATATGCCTTTTTTTCTTTTTTTTTTTTCCCCTGAAGAACTAAATTGCTTGAATTCCCTGGAGAATGAAAGGCAGAACTGTATTCAAGGACATACTAAAGAGCTGTGGTATTAATACAATATTTAGCTGACACCAAGATGCTCCCCATCTATTTCCAAACTCAGACTTCCATAATCTCATTTCATTTCCAGTCATTTAACAGGGCTGACACTCTAGAGTGCCCAACAGGGCAAACCAAAGGTAATGAAGAAAAACTGCTGCTCAGCTGCTGAAATTACCACTCTCAAAGCCAGATCGTTTTTTGCTCATCTGATTCTTTCTTTGCTCCACAGGAGCAGCAGGGCATCCTGCATCCCGTTAAAGGTTTCCTGCAGCTTGCCAAAACTGTGCTCTTCCAAACAGCCACATTCTCTGAATTCTGGGCAGTAAAGAAACACCACCTCATCTGCAGCCTTATCTTGAGCTGAGCCAAAGCGCATGTCAGACTCTGTCATCTCTGGGCCGGCTTGACAGCATCAGGCAAGCGAGCGCAATACACTGTGGTGAAAAATGCCCACCCTCCTCCATGATAACAAGACTGACAGATGAGATCAGGCTTGGTAGAAAGATATTATTAAATGGCTTTCTGACATAGAAGTGGGTAGTGTATGGACCCTCTTTTTGAGGGGAAAGAAGTCATGGGGTTTACAATGAACAAGGCAACCTCAAGAAATAAAGTTTTGAATAAATCCTAGTCTGCAAGTCAGTCTCTGCACAATGCCACAATACCCCCATTTATTCATTTGGATTAACGTATTACACTTTACAGTGCCGTTCAGTATTCAAGGAACAAGATGTGCTTGTGCAGGTCACAAGCATCACCTGCAAGAGCCATAAATAATTAAAATGACCATGACTACTCAACTAACCAGAAACACTATACAATATAAGCATCCCGGATGAAATTCTGGGTTCAGTGAAGTCAATAGTACATGACCAGGACTTCACATATTGTTCTTATTTAAGTACAGTTGTTTTGCAATGCTTATTCCACATAAACTTGGATTGTAAATATGCAGTGTTGCCAAAAAGAGTTGAGCTGTATTTCCATCCAGATACTCACAGATATGTCATACCGGCTGAGATCTGGTATGTTATATAACCTATTAATTAGTTCCACAACATCTCTCATACATTACTCAGTCTGGCTCTCTTTTCCCAATTTCTGGTTTTCTAGTTGCTAGTTTTTAATTGCCACATCAGG
The DNA here is from genome assembly GCF_036013445.1 of Caloenas nicobarica. NCBI lineage: Eukaryota > Metazoa > Chordata > Aves > Columbiformes > Columbidae > Caloenas > Caloenas nicobarica. Next base: position 27,275,508 of record NC_088245.1, on the reverse strand, counting down.
AAATACTATACACAGGTCAAGGGCTGTTAGCAGAATTCCTGGTGCTTGGCAATGCCTTGAATCCTATAACATGGTTAAGTGTGTCTCTATTGAAATCTCTGAAAGCAGAAAAAATCAGTGTTAATAGCAGCCCTGAAACTTTACCTCTTCCCACTGGGGCTGGCACAACTCTTCAGAAAACATGATGGTTATCAAAGACTGAGCCAACACTGTTTCATAAAGAGGAGTAAATAGCAGTGTCACTCGACACAGTGTGCTGTGCCCCACTGACCTCTCTTCTTCCCTCTACCTGCACGTTCTCCAGCTGCCTTGCACCATGTTCCCAACAGCTGCATTGACTGGTACAACTGTGCTTTGCACCAAGCTGCCGTACCTCCTACCTTACCAACAGGGAGAGGTGTGTCTACAACTAGGGGGTCCACAGTCGACAGTGAGCTGCAGGGAACATGTGGATAAAAGAAGACACCAGTCTCTTGGGAGCCTGCAGCAGCAGCATGACAGTATGGAAGAGAAGCAATGCAACTGGAGGTTGTGTCATAGGGACATCATGGGACTTGGGGCTGCTGTAGTTACATCTGGCAGCCCTGGAGTGAGCTGTGTGATACAAATGTGTATATGGCTGTGTACAGTATGGACCTGCCTCCAGAGCACAGCTCAAACTCGTCCTAAAGGCAGCTTTTGCCTTGCAGCATCTCCAGGACCCCATATCATCTGGAAGAAACTGCTGAATTGTATTAGAACAACTGGCTGTCACACACCTAGGGACATCAAAGAGGGACACACACCTAGGGACATACTTGTACAGAGTTGTCCTTCCAAGACATCTTTCTGCCTGTTTCCTGCTGGTTGCATGCATGGATTTATATATATATAGATACACACACACACTCAATGATAATTTTTGACCTTCAAAGTACAAGTGTCTGAAATAAAACCATTCACATGTAATGACAGAGGCTTACCTACATCCCTGTCCCTGATACAGTAGTCTGGAGAGCTTTCAAAGTACACCAGGTCATTCTTAGTTGGCTTCTTAAATCTCTTATTAGCCACAGTGAAACCCGTGCCATCTTGATTCATGACCACCTGAATCGCTCCATTGTATTTCTTCCACAGATAATCTCCTGTTTTCCTAAAGTCTGCCATGGCCAGCCAACAGGTCCTTAGAGTGCATGATCCACTCACACCATGACATTTGCACTCCTGTTTCAAAAACCGCTTCACGGCCTGTTTAGAAAGGCAGCAAAATATACACAGATAAAACAAACTGTAATTTGCGCTTCTCAGCCCTTTTCCATTTACCGTTCAATGCCAGGCATGCAATGGGTCTCCAAATCACGGTCTGTAGTGACACCCGCTGGTAGCATCAAGTCATCCCTACGTGGCTGGTCTGCTCTGGTTGCTTGACTCAACCCCACACACAGTCTTTCGGCTGGTGGGCTCACCTCTCCTGCTCCTGCCAGTCATCTGAGGATGGAGATGGTTCTTAATGCCAGCACACAGACTGGACAGGAGGAAATGATCTGGGGAAAGGACAGGGTCACTCAGCCCCTTGGCAGGCGAAGGTACCCTCTTTCCCCATCGTTCCAGCTGGAGCATCGCTACGCTGACCCTCTCTAGCTCACCTTCATCAGTTGCCCTTTGCCCTGAATAGCGTTTCAAATATTGCCTAGAAATGTACAGACATTTCACATTTAAATGCTTTTGCAGAGACTGTGCAAAGCATCATATCTGGGCTAGGTATCTGCTCTACGCAAAATTTAAAATATGGCATTTTTAAAATTCTTATGAACCCTTTAACAAATATTTTAGAACAAGTCCTCCATTAGCTTCCACTGGAGAGGTCACCTTCATCATTAATTTAATGTCTGGATCACATTAAAGCCATTTCAGCTTCATCTCAGACATTTAAGTTATCAGTGTGATGGTGCAGAACAATAGATGGGTTCATATACAATAAATAATTCATTCCTAATTCTGAAGATATGGATATTTGATCTATAAATATTATGCCTTAAGGGTTCATGAAATACGAACATTTTAGAGTTTGTACAAGAGGAACAGCATCATAGGAGGAAAGTTAGAGAGAGGAAAGCTCTGTGATTAGGAGTGAGACTGATGTAGAGTGGGGAGGCATTTTTCAGTCCAGCACTTAGTAATGTGTTATAAAACCAAAGTACTTCTAGTTTTCTTTCTTTCCAGCTTGTAGATGATTTGACTACCTCCAAGAAGTCACTGACATTCCCACAGCCCCACTTCATTGCCAATGGTACCATCACAAAAGTGGGATTTCTGCTCAGAAAGGGATTTAAGCGGATGCTCGGTTTTACTTATCTGAGTAGAAATAACTTCAACTACTTGCTGGATTGAGGTGTGGAATAGCAGAAGCAGCACATAGGGATGTGGGACTTCTTTGGGGTTTTTTTGTCGGTGATGTTCCTATACTGATACACAGCATATTATTTTCTATGATTCATGTGGGATTATTACAAATATATATTCAATGTATTTACAAATTAGTAAAATCTTAATAGTCTAGTTTTAAAAGAAACCTATCAACAGAGGCCTCCTCTTTTGGGGATGGGAAAAAGCCAAGGGCACAACTGGTCTTACCCAGATTCAAATGCCAGGCTTGTGGGATCCCTGCAAAACGAACCTACACTATTGCAGGTCCTAAATCATATGAGAATGTGTTGATTATTTTAGTCTAATACATTTATCAAAGTCTGTTTATCTTTTTTTCTAAAAACAAACACACAGACTACCTGCTTACTAATACTGTCTTATTATTTGGTGTATATATATATTTTTAGATCTACTAAGATACTCGACTATTTCAGAAAGTAGTTCCCAGCACGGATCTAATTCACCCCCATAAAGTCTTTACTGATGTTGTAGGCTGCAGTCTCTTTTGGTCAGTAACATAAATACAGCCATAGTATTGCATATGCCTATCACTGATCTGAATAGTCTCATCTGTCTATATTACATATTAATTATACCTGCTGGTAATAAACAGGTGGAGGTAAGACATTGAAGGAGAAATATTTTTCAGAAAACATAATTTCCTTGTAGAACAATTAATTACAATTGGATCTTCTAGTAAAGGCTAGTTAATATAGAACAATTTTACAGTTTATAGCGGGAACTTTTTAATACAAAAAGATCAGAACATGAAAAATTTACTTCCTACTGAATATATATTAAGGGAAACCAAAGACAAGAAACAAGTCTCTAAGATTCATTTTAGAAGTGCTTGGTCTAGCAGTATAAAATATTTTTCTGTATTGTTTCAGATGTCATGGATGCACTGAATTTTGAATACATTTTGAATAATGGACAATATGCTTTCTTTCTCCAATGCTATTTTGAAGTTGCTCTTTAATAGTCAAGCCTGTTCTTCAGTGTGGTCTTCAGCCTCCCTTAGGAATTTCTACTCTTTATTAACAGAAAGTAAAACTCCTCCATATATAAGGATTAGGCTCAAAGTAAAATCTCCATCCAAACTGATCCTGCAATGACTTGGGCTTGTGCTTAAGCTCCCCTACAAGGAACCACAAAACTGGCTCAGATGTGAGCACTGTTCAGCAGTTGTACTTGGTCTCTTTGGAGATCTCTGCCACACTGAACCTCCAAGGGAGACAGAAAAAGCATCTCAGGCTCCCACTCACCCCGTGCTTCTTCCTAACTGCTGAGATGGACCAGCGAGAGCCGACCATTCCCTGCCCCAGACCCAGGAGGGCTCACTGGGAGCATCCCCGGGCAGCTGTTGGAGGGACACCCACCTTCCTTCCAGCTCTGTTGTTGTGAAGGTTCATCAGCGCTCTCGCATCTTTTCCTTTGCGTTCTTTGGCATCCACAAAGGCTCTGGCAAATTTAATGCCATAGTCGATGTTATCGCTGCAGCCGCCCCAGTCGAAGTGGCCCTTGCTGTCCCTGGCAGAGCCTTTCTTCTTGGGATCACAGGAGCAGGATTTCAGCTCCCCTTGGCTACATGCCCTGGTGATGGCAAAAACAACCCCAGCAGAGGAGATGGCATGTACAAAAGCAGATTCTCGACTACCTGAAACAATAAAAGAAGTCACTTTAAAAATCATTGGGGTAGTTAGAGTGGTTATCCTAACTCCAGCCATCTAGCCTGGACTTTTTTGCTGAGCAAAAGATAAAACTGGGCTGAAATCACACATTCCCTGGAGCCAGAATTAGTCATGGCTTAAACTTGGACCCCTCCCTGGTAAAAGCTCATCAATATAGTGTTAGAGTTGGAAAACATTAAATGTGTGCTTCTGATATTGATTAATATACTTTCATGGGTCAGTTGTTTTGTACAGATACGCGAATAGGACAGCTGGTATTTCTATCGTGTTTCATCGATTTAGGAAAACATATGAAGTGCTATCTCAGGGACAGGTTTAAGAAATTATTACATAGGGACACTGGAACAACATGCACATTGCAAAATACTGCAAATAGCTCTAGAAATGAGCTTTTCCTCTTCTGAAGCACCCAGAATAAACTTCCCTGCTTAAAAGGCAGGAGGGAGAAATCTTGGGTGTTATTTTCGGAAAAATAAGTTAAATTTCAGTTTTCTGCCTAGAACCAAGCCCAGTAACTGTAATTCACACAAACAAGTTCCATTAAATCAATGGCACTGCTTGTGTCATGCTTGAGGCAGGGTTTGGCCTGGCAGCTGTGACTTCCACACACCAGCTGTGCAGGCAGTTTTCCCTTCTCTTAACGAGGACACTTTATTATAGCAAATATTATCTGCATTTCTAGGCTATGCCTACTCTTAGGCTGTCAGGTACATACTTCAGTGTAATAATTGCTGAAGTTTATTTTAAGATGTATTTTACAATACAGAGCTACTTTATATTGAAACAATCTATTTGCGGTAATGGGATATTTTAATATTTTAAAATATTTTTAGCATGTAAAGAGTGAGAAGTAAGTAGAATTTTGTGCAGTACCTCAGACCACTAGTAGTGCAAGACCCCTGTTGGGAGTGCTTGTAAACCTTAAGTACTGTTGACACAGTAAAGTAGGACCCCAAAGAGGGAATGTTATCTGTGATTTTATTGCAGGGGCATCATTACACTATATAACTTATTATTTAGTGCTTATATTCCAGTATCATCTATATATTTGAAATGTGAAGGGCCCCAGACTTGCATGTGCTGCACAAACATTTGGCAAATGGCAACTAGAAGTTTGCAAAAGAACCAGGCAAACCCTGTCTTCCCCACACTGCCTTCAAAATCATGTAGGAGAGACCGTGACTTGTTACAAATCATGCTCTTCTGCAGACTTCGTTTCTGAGAAGACGTATCCAGAAACATCAATAATTTTACAAATTAAATGTTACAAATTAAAAAGAAACACTTGATGTTGTTGGAAGAGAAATGTTTCATTTTCATCTACTAAATTAATCGAAAATGTTTCATTTCAAAGTGGAGCACTATCAAGCTACATTTCCCATCATAATCACTGCCGATCAGGCTCAGCACAGAGCTCAGAAGCCTGACGCCTTAATTCTCTCCCATGAGCAAACAGTGAAAACCTCACTTCTGGAAAAACTGCATTTTTTAAAAAATTTTTCTATGAAATAGCATCCTCAGAATTAGGCCATGTTCTGCCAGACGTGTTTTCCTGAGTGTCAGACAAACCTCAGTGAAAACTTCAGCTGATGGGTGACGTTGCCAATTACTCACAAATAATTGCTCAGTGAACATGAAGCCGGTTACAGGAACCAACCACTTACCAGCAGCGCAGCCTGGCACCAAATGATGCTCCATGTATGAAATCCCACTGCTCGGGTCAGCGTGCCCAGTGTCTCCCATCCTCCCCCCCATCCCCACCAGTGGGATGATGGCCCCAGGGTACTGCCCTCCTCCTCCTCTCCCTGCAGTGCCACGCTGCTCACAGCCTGGAGAGGCTGTCTTGAACGATGCCGGGGACATCTCAGGGACACAAATGCCAGGGCAGGGCCAGCCCCACCAGCTGTGTGCCCAGATGTGGCATTTGGTGAAAAGAGCTGCAGTTTAGAAAAACCTCAGCACATTTATCACTTGAATAGGGACATCCTGGCACATGAAGAGATCTCAGCCCTCTCTTTGAGCCAAAAGGACCATATGAGCTGTCTGAAGACTCACTGGATGCCTTAGTTCAACATTTGGATGGCGACAACACCCCGTCTAACCATCCTCCACCCATGGTGAAAAGCACATTGTAGTCCTCAGCTTCTTGGGGTCTGCACAAGCCTGGCTCACCACTATCAGATGTTTTCCCAGTTATGTCTCCCCTGAAGCCTGACCTAAGGGACCGGCTGGCACACCCCCTGCAGAGTCTGAGGGCCTGAAGGGCACAGAGCCCACATCTCACTCCATACCTCGTGGCAGTACAGCCCTGGTGGGACTGCGCCCTGCTGCTGCGCTTCCCCAGGGAAAAACTCCCAGTGGGAACTGGCCTGTGGAAGAGGTTCTCCTTCTCTGGAGACATTCAAAACCCGCCTGGACGCCTTCCTGTGTAACCTCACCTAAGTTTTCCTGCTCTGGCAGGGGGATTGGACTAGATGATCTTTCGAGGTCCCTTCCAATCCCTAACATTCTGTGATTCTGTGATTCTGTGATTCTCATCTGCCATCCCAATGGGCAGTTTGGTCACAGAATCACAGAATCACAGAATGTTAGGGATTGGAAGGGACCTCAAAAGATCATCTGGTCCAGTCTCCCTGCCAGAGCAGGAACACCCAGATGAGGCTACACAGGAAGGCGCCCAGGCGGGTTTTGAATGTCTCCAGAGAAGGAGACTCCACAACCCCCCTGGGCAGCCTGTTCCAGTGTTCCATCACCCTCACTGAGAAGAAGTTTCTTCTCAAATTTAAGTGGAACCTCTTGTGTTCCAGATTGAACCCATTAGCCCCTGTCTTACTGTTGGTTGTCACCGAGAAGAGCCTGGCTCCATCCTCGTGACACCCACCCTTTACATATTTATAAACATTAATGAGGTCACCCCTCAGTCTCCTCTTCTCCAAGCTAAAGAGACCCAGCTCCCTCAGCCTTTCCTCGTAAGGGAAATTCTCCACTCCCTTAATCATCTTTGTTGCCCTGCACTGGACTCTCTCCAGCAGTTCCCTGTCCTTCTTGAACTGAGGGGCCCAGAACTGGACAGAATATTCCAGATGAGGTCTCACTAGGGCAGAGTAGAGGGGAAGGAGAACCTCTCTCGACCTACTAACCACCCCCTTTCTAATACACCCCAGGATGCCATTGGCCTTCTTGGCCACAAGGGCACAGTGCTGGCTCATGGTCATCCTGCTGTCCACCAGGACCCCCAGGTCCCTTTCCCCTACACTGCTCTCTAATAGGTCATTCCCCAACCTGTACTGGAACCTGGGGTTGTTCCTGCCCAGATGTAAGACTCTGCACTTACCCTTGTTATATTTCATTAAATTTTTCCCTGCCCAGCTCTCTAGCCTGTCCAGATCTCGCTGGACGGCAGCACAGCCTTGTGGCGTGTCAGCCATTCCTCCCAGCTTGGTGTCACCAGCAAACTTGCTGATAGTACACTCAATTCCCTCATCCAAGTTGTTGATGAATATATTGAATAATACTGGCCCCAGAACTGACCCTTGAGGCACTCCACTAGATACAGGCCTCCAACCAGACTCCGCCCCATTGACCACGACTCTCTGGCTTCTCTCCTTCAGCCAGTTCACAGTCCACCTCACTACCCGATCATCCAGTCCACATTTCCTCAGTTTAGCTGTGAGGATGCTGTGGGAGACTGTGTCAAATGCTTTGCTGAAGTCAAGGTAGACCACATCCACTCAAGGTAGACCACATCCACACATCACAGGCTGCCCCTTTCAGCCCCCACCCCGAGCACCGGTCTCCCTGGGCAGGACGGGCAGTGCTGGAAGCCCTCTGCCCAACTGCTGCATCCTGCCTCCTCAATTTCTCTGTAGCCCTTAATTTGGGGTTCCATTACACAACGAAAAATTGAGAAGTTGGGAACTGCAGGGCCAGCCTCTAATGTGCCAACCCTCCCTTTCTGCACTTTGCCCATGTCTTTCTGCTCTGATACAGGTTTTGAAGCAAAGCAGCAGTTCTCATTATTGTACGTGCTGTTCTGCCAACTGTGAGACTCTGTGATAATTTTGCATTTCCTCTTTCTTTCCTCCTGAAACATAAAAGGAAGCTTCACCGCTGTTAGGATCAAAGGTAACAGAAGAGCCACCACTTGCAGTTGCTCTCCCGGTATTACCGACCACACCTCAGCGCTGATGGTCCCTAAAACCCCTTTTACCCTCACACTGACCCCCTAGAACCCCCGTTAGCTTCAGCTCGAAGGCGCTGGGGAAGCGGCACCGCGGCTGGAGCTGCGCGGGGGCGCGGGGGCTGCGCGCCCCACCCGAGCTCGCGGGAAGGCACCTCCCACGCCCCGCCACGCCCCGCCGCGCCCCGCGGGACTCACTGCGCAGCAGGACGCGGCCGAGCAGGCGCTGCCCCCGCTCCAGGGCGTTGCAGTCCCAGCGGTGCCGGCGGAACTGGTGCTGGCACTCGGCCGTCCAGGCGGCCACGCCGCGGCCGATGGAGAGCATGGCCTCGGGGTGCCGGCGGCAGAGCTGCCGCTGTCGGCTCACCAGGCCCGGCACGTTGTCGCACATCACCCGCGACGAGCCCACGGCCCCCATGTACCTGCGGGAGAAAAAGGGCAGGGCAGCGCCGGGGGCCCGCGGAACCCCCCGGCCACCGGCCCCAGGGGTAATAGGGGATCCTCGGCCCCCCGTCTGCGGGCGGGAGCCTTCGTCTGGCGGATCCAGAGCTGCAGCTGCCTCTGCCCTTTTGGCGGACATCTTTTAAAATTAGTAGCCGATGCTCTGTTTTCTAATAACGTGAAGCGTTTAGGAGAACCCTACATCCCAGTATTACAGCTCCGTGCTTTAAAAAAAAAAAAAAAAAATTAAAACCTTGACAAAACTTAAATTACATCATCATCTGTGTCCAGATGGTCTCTATTAGTCCTGCAATGTTTCAAAAGGTACCTCTTATAAAACCCAAACTACTATAGGTGTCTTCTGAAGGGATCAAACAGAAGAAAAAGTCCTTTTCTTGTATTTTCATTACTTTATACGATCATAAAATCGCTAAAGCCGTGACTTCCAAAAAAAAATTAAGTTGCAGTTAAAAGAGACCATGACAAAAATCCATTTCAATAAATAACGTTTATAGGGGCATGGACACAGATAGTAATTTTATTGAAATATGGTCAGTCTGATAAATCAGGCTTTGGTGCCGCGTCAGCCCGTGTCGAGGTTAAATGCGTTCCCCAGGTTTATAGGAAGAGGTTTAACTCCTCTTCTACGCCAAGACTGTTCAGCCTGGGCTTGGTTGGAGTCCCGAGTTCGAGGGGCAGGTTTCTGTTTCTATTCTAACCTGTTACACGGACCCTTGTTTTGCAGCTCGCTTGGACGTCCCGCAAAGAGCTCACATATCGTTTGAAGTAGGGTCCTGCGCTGCCCGCAGGGCTTTCGACCCTTTGCACTTGCAGTCTGCAATTCAGCGAGGAGAAACTTCGAAGGAGGCAGGGGACAGGGAGGGCGAGGAAGGAGTGTGTGTGGGGAAAAGACTAATAACAAAAAATCCCTGCTGTAGCCAATTCGCAGAGCCGGCGGGGCGCGAAGGGCTGGCTGCCAGCCCCAGCGCTTCACCCGCGCCCCCCGGGCGTGTTCTGGGGGTCCGCCCTCCTCCCGCTGCCTCCGCCGGCCTCGGGGCCGGGAGGTGCCCGCTGCCCCCCCGGGCCCTGCTGGAGAGGGTCCCCCCGCTGCCCCCAGCCCTGCCGAAAGCCCCGCTCAACCCTCGCAGCTGCTCTGTGCTTGTGCGAAGCAGGAGGCTGGGGAACAGGGACGGGGTGTGGAAGGGGGTGCCGAGAGCGTCTAATCCCGCTTGCTTTCAAGGCTGGGCTTTCTGGCCCGGAGCAGCTGGCAGCAGAGAGCTCCGCTTGTGCGAGCCTGCGAGGGAGAGGCTTCCTCCCCCCCTAATTTACAATTAATCCGACCCCACCTTCCCCAAGAGCAAATAAAAATTCCTGGAATTGCACAACTTACCACCATGAGGAGGTGACTTGTGGGGTCGCCCAGACCAAGACCAGGGGAAGAGACCACCAGATCCCAGAGAGAAAGTTCATGTTAGAAACGTTTCGGTCCACATCAGGTCAGTCGCGGGGGACAGAAGAAATCCCATGGAATAAAAATGACCGGCAGGAGCAAACGCACCTTGAGGCTTCTTTTTTCCGTGGGTCAAGCGCCCTCGCATCCCCACGCACGGCCGCAGGGTTTATTGATCCTCTCCCGGGGTACAGGGGATGCCGATCGGTGCATCGCTCCGCATTCCTCTCGATTCACCCCGCACCAAATCCTTCAGGACAAGGAGCTCAGCCCCGATCCCATCCTTCATCTTTGCCCTGATCCAGCTCTTCCCTGCAGTCACAGCAAAACTGAGGGGCTAGTGTGGGCTGCTCACAGACTGGGTGGGTTCTGCATTGGGTTGTTTTTTCTTTCCTCTGAAACTCTGATGGATGAAATGATGTCAAGAGACACTGGGGGAAGAGGAGGAGGTAACACCTCTGATTAGGCAAGGAATCCCGAGGAGCCAGTCGCTTTCCAATAACCCTACAAGCAGGCAGGCAGTTCAAACACTCCAGCAGATGCTACGCGACCTGCTGCGGGGCCTCCAGCGGCGACCACCCCGGCTATTAAAGACCAGCAGCACTTGGCACCTCTCAGGGTTTGACACGACGCCGCTTTATCACTCCTTACGCGCACCCTCAAACAGCACAGAACCAAACCGCGACTTGGTGCTGAGAGAAGCAGCAGAAAACGAGACCAGCCCCAGTGCAGGGGTGCGACACCGCCCGGCCGCCTCCCCGCGCCCCCGGGCACGGCGTACGCGCATCCGTGCGGCGGCTCCGCGGGCACCAGCGCCGGGTCGGCTCTGCCCCCAGCTCCCGCGGGCACCGCCAGGACCCCCGGCCGGTGGGCTCCGGGGCGGGGGTCGCGCTACGCGCCCCATCGCGGAGCATAAAGCCCGGGCCGGGGGGAGCTCCTGCCGCCGCACCGCCTCCCCGTGTCGAGCGGCGACGCGGCGGCCCCTGCCCGGGGCAGCGCGGGGAGGCGGCCGGGAGCGGCGGGCCGGGCCGGGGAGCAGGGAGATGCCTCCGGGGCTGCGGATACCGCCGGGGGCGGCTGTAGCGCCCGTCCCGCCACCGCCGCCCGAGGGAGCGGCTCCTTCCCGATCGCGACTGGCAGAAGCGGCGGCAGCTGCCCTGCCCGCGGCTTGCGGGCCAGGCCTCGGCCTCGACCCCCGCCCAGCCCCGATGCCCTGCCCTTGTACCCACGCGTGGGGAAAACACGCCCTCTCGCTGCTAAAAGCACGGGTGAAGCGCTGGGCTGCCTGTCCGGCAGCGGCGGGTCAGGCCTCACACCATCGCCCCTCATTCCCCTCCACTCCTTGCGTGTTCTCAATGCATTCTTTCTCCTTCACCTGTGCAGCACTTGCTCCTCTCATCTTGCCCCTACGTTAAGCCAGCTCTTCCCGGCACAGGTCTCCTCTCTCCCCGCAACGAGAACGTCTCCACCTTGAGAACCCACTGAAGAACCTTTCTGCTCTTCAACTCCCCATTCACCCTTCCCGCTGCTGCTAATGACAGCTTCTCTAACCATCACCAGACACAACCGGAGTGCACCAGCAGAACATCTCTAGTCGGTCAGTTTTATCAGCCAGGCTAGTGCCACAGAAGAGAGCAGCTGTCCTTGAACTCCAAGCCATAAGGAGAGTTGTCTTGTCCTTTCACAGCAGCACCGTTCCAGCATCAGCCCACACACCAAGTGCACAGAGGCATTTGCGCTGCTTGAGCATAAATCAGAGCTTCCAGGTGAAGCGGTCTGACTTCACTCCCCCACAGCTGACAGTCGCCAAATAAGCAAACTCAACAACAAAGAATTTAGCAACTTCTTTTACTTAGCATCATCTATATAGGGCAAATACAAGATAACAGATATTCCAAATGATGAACCATCACTAACAAGATGGACAAGACCCAGTTCAAAGTCAGCCCTCAGCTGTAACAAACTCTGAAGGTTACCAAGTAACTTAGGGACCACACAGTTCTTGTTCCTAAAAGATGCCTTCACTTGTCAGTCCCAGGTGAAAATCCTCGAAAAGCAAGCTGGGAAGCACCCTTGAGATCTGTTCTTCAGACAGTGCATTACAGCCATGACTGCGCATAGAGAAGACATCGGTTTTCCAGGCTATCACTCAGTATGACTTCTTGAGATCACAGACATAGAACAGATGTAAGCATGCAGCGTTTCAGGAAGAAAATTAAAAACGTAGAGTCGTATCAACTTTTGAGGTGCTAACACTCATCCACTTATCGATATAACTTTAAAAAACCCAAGAAACCAACCCCCCCTGCAAAAAACAACAAGCCCACCCCATATCAGAAAAGCTTTTGGCAGCAGAGGCTTTGGGTTAAGGGCTATTGAAGCTTGGAGCACACACAGTTCCAGTTACTAACTTCAGTAGGTCTTAAAAGCAACAGATCGGCATTCAGGTGTGAAAAAAAACTTACTGCATTTTTCAGCTAGCGGTCAACATCAGTTCCTGAAGTTTAAGAGTCGCATCTTGGATCAACTGACAAGGGAGGGAAAAGAAACACCAGGGAGAGGACAGCAAATTCCAGCAATCTTTTAGACCACTTTGAGCAGAGGCCACAGTTCTCCCTGCTACCAGCCTTCTCAGACCTGCAGTAAAAAGTTGACCTGTTTGGTCTTTCTGAGATACTCTCCTGGATGAACAGGAGCTCCTTTACCTCTGGCAACCACACCAGCAGCTCATGAATGTGGACTCCTTCCTCTCCAGAAGAGTCATTTACCATTTCTGCAGTCTGGTTTTATTGTTGTCCAGATTCCTTCTCTGAGCACTAGACTCGGTGCTGGCCTCACATGCATTCACCTTAGATAAATTATTTCTATTAACACCTCTCTCTTGTTGTACAGAATGACAGAACAGATGAGGTTGGAAGGTGTCCTGGGGGACCTCCTCCAGTCCAGCACCCTGCTCAGAGCAGGGTCAGCCAGCAGGTTTCTCAGGGATGTGTCCAGTTTTGAGTACCTCCAAGGACAGAGACACTACAGGCTCTCTGGGAAACCTGCTCCAGTGTCTGACCTGGGATGATATTTCCACCCCACCTAGGTTTAAATGGAATTTCTTGCATTTTGGCTTGGGCACATCACCTCTTGGCCCATCCCTGAGCACCACCAAGAGCCTGGCTTCATCTTCACTCCCCACCCAGGTATTTATACAAATGAAGATCTTCCTGAGCCTTCTCCAGGCTGAACAATCCCAGCTCTTCCATGTAGCTCACGTGCTCCAAGCCCTTCAGCATCATCATGGCTCTTCTTTGGACTCACTCCAGTATGTTGATATCCCCTGTGGAGCCCAGGACAGGACCTGGCACTCCAGCTGTGGTCTCCTCAGCACTGAGGAGAGGAGAAGGACCTCACCCTCAACCCAATGCAGCTCTGGAGGGGCTGGTGGCCTCCCGTGCTGCCAGAGCAGACTGATGTGCCTTCAACCAGCATTGTGCACACACAGTTTCTCATCCAGTCAAGAACTCGTGCCACGTGCAAGACAGATGACAGTGGAGTAGCCAGGAACAGTGTAAACCCAGTTCTTTGAATATGTAATATACCTTATGATATGGAGCTGAAGTTTTTCAACACAACAGTGAAAATAATGTACTTAAACCTGCATTTCTACATTAAAATAAAGACTGCTTTCAGAAAAGCTGAAGGCATGGAAGGCTCATCTGAGAAGAATAATTAATAAGACCCTCCCCCCACCAACCCTGAAGTAGAAGGCATCTCCCCATATATATCAGTCAGTAGCACAGCTTAAAGTAACTGAAAGAGGGATCCCTCTGGGAAGGATTAAGTCCTGCTTACAGAGACCATGGCTCTCTATTACATGAAACCACACCTTTTAAATCAGGATAAAAACTAAAAGTAATTTAACAGTTATCAAAGCTGTTATGGATACACATCACATTATTCATTTAATGCCAGTAATACTCCCCTTCGTACCCCACCACTTGTCATTTTTGGTCTGTAATATACAAAGACCCGTTACCTGGAAGTTCCTGTTTCTAGAATAGTGAAATAAAAATTCCAAATATACATTTCCCCCCATGCCTCCAGAACAAATAAATGACAGCAAAAGTCTTTAAAAGCAGAAACCTGCAGTTATGATACCTGCTGGACCTTCAAGGCTTTTTATCTGTGCGGAAAGATTTCTTCCCGTATGAATACTGAAACAGCCTGCAAGATGCAGACAGCTAACACAAACAAGCTATGGATCACTTAAGTCACCCTTTCATGACACAGGGCAAGAAGGATTTATTCAATTTATTCTGAAAGAGACATGTTCAGCAAAGCTGAAGACTCAGTATCTTCCACCACGTGAGGCCCAAAGCAACATTTGTAGTACTTGACTAGTAACACAGAAGCTGTTCGGGAGAGATGACCTGTAACTTTTGCAGAACTGCTGTACCAGAGAAAGCAAATGCAGGCAAACACCTGCCTACACATACGAACAAGTTACAGCTTTGGAGAACATCTGAAGGGGTTCAAAGATGGCAAGAGGAAAAAGAATAAACCGCACAGCTCAAGCTTGTGTCTTGTCCTCAACGAGGCAGTTGGATGAAGAAGAAAAAACAAACACAGAACTTCTCTAAGTCAATGGAGAATGAAATAAAAAAGCTCAACTTTTTCTCAGTTTAAGAATGCACACACCTAAAACTACTATTTGCAATTGGTACCCAACAGGAATAATTGGGCTTCATGACAGACCAGGTACTCCACAAGTCAAATTTAAAAAGCAAGGCAAATCCCAAAGCATGGGAAGAGACACAAGACAAAACCTGAAGTTGATCTTGGGCAGGACAAATTAGAAATAAAAAAATCTTCAGGTTGTCTCAGATCTCCACAAGATCACCCAAGGCCCTAATTTTACATAAGTCTAAAGATTCAGAAAAGGCCATTGCATGAATATTCATCTGTCTCAAGAGAAGTTAGGTATGCAATGGTATTGCAAGTAGGAACCTCGCTGCACCTTCAAGCAATTACGTATCTGCAGGATGTGGCCCCAGGTCCAATCCACTCAATCCTCCCGCATCTCAATTTGCACCACTGGGAGAGCAGGACAATACCGCACAGGGCTGCCCAGCTTTACCTGCTTAACGCATGCAAAGCCCTTCAGCATTCTCCTCCAATCACCTCAAAGACGTGCAAATCACTGTATTCTTACTGTTGGGGGATAATGGCTTTAATTTGATGACTTGCAGAAGGAGGCTTCTCCGCAGGGACATTATCATCTGAAGGCTCCCACACCGGGTGCTGCTGGGGGTGAGAATTTTGACAGTGTAGCTCAGGGGACGGATGTTGAATGAATCTTTGCCTCCTGCCCTATCACAACCATACTGTGATACCTCCTCAAAAAGAGAATTTGAAAGAGGCACTGGAACAACACAAAAGTGAATAAAGAACCTTGAAATTCATTGTTTAAGCCAGAGTTTGGAATCTGAAAAAGAAAATAGACATTTTTTATGATATGGTAGGTTAAAACAATCTTTATTTGGCTCTTAACATATCCTACTCACACAACATAGTGTGTATACATAAGATAACCTAACAGGACCAGCATCTCCCAAATGCGTTTTGGAGGCCAGCTCCAAGTGTTCAGACTTTTGACTCATGTCTACAAAGAATATTTTATTGTAACTCCCCAAACTAGAAAACGTTTATCAGCAAGTATCATGACTTTTTCCCTCATAGGTAATTTTACACCAATGGCATCATTCACATTGGTATCTATAATTTAGTTAAATACTGATTAAAGTACTTTCTGGAGCAGATTTCCTATTCAACTGCAAGACCTTCAAGGTTTGCTTAAAAGGCCCCCAGACAAGTGGATCTTCAAACTAGTGGAAAAAGATAATTTACATTTTTAGTTACCGTTCCAAATGAAAAGATCTGCTAGTGATAGGAAATGCATCTCTTGAAATGGAAGCTTCTTTCGGTGTCCTTTGAAGTGGCTTTGTTAATGCAAATTCTCACAGAAGTGGAGAAGGAATAGTAAGGCTAAGTATCAGAATCTTTTCAAGGGCAGGATCACAGAAATCTAACTAGCGGTAGAAATAATTCCACTTAAAGTACCTGTTGGAAACACAGTATGACCAAAATGCCTGCCTATCTTCCCACTCCCCCCTCAAAAAAAGAAAAAAAGGGAAAATAAAACGGAAAAAAAAAACCATCACCCAAGAGAAAAACCCAAAAGATTTTACATGTCAAAGTTCTAGTAATACTTGTGAGCCACCCCATCACCGGCCAACTGCATTTGAATTGTATTTTGAGCTAATTAGAGAAGGAGGGCTCTGTATACATACGGTTCCATGTGTATGACAAGCAGTTAAAACTGCACTTCACAGATTTTTCTATTTCCACAGATTTTGCCATTTCCATGGGTTCTTCCTTTTGTGGTGTCTCGTTAGTTCAGGATTAATTAAAAGGTAATACCAAGAAAGAGAGAACTTTTTTTAATACTTTGCTGGTTCAAGTCAGTATGCTGATAGCATGTGCTTTTCTCCATGTCTGCTGGTAGATGGTGGTGGTGGAGAATAAAGCTTATCCCCTCTGATCCAAAGTTGGGAGCAGAATAGGAAAAAAAACCCCAAGAAACCAAGAAAAAACCAACAAACAAAAACTTATGTTGTATTTGCCTCTGGCCTCATCACTCTGTATGAAGTTCCTTGCATTGAAGGAGAAACCTGTGAAGAAAGGAGGTAAAACAACTGCAGTACCAAGGAAATAGACTAACACCCAACCTCGTCTTCTGAAACAAAAAGCAGAGAACGACTGTGACCACAACTGGAGTAGTACTCAGGTTTTTATCTTCTCGTTACTAGTCTCTGGAGGGAACATCAAAAGATTAAGAGTCCAGACAACATCTCAAACAGAGAGCTAAAGCATGACACACCAATTAAGGCTTAATGTTTTTAGACTCCTCCTGTTTTATTTTGATAGAAGAATGTCCCTTCAGAAATATTCAGCATTTTTACAGATGTTTATTGAAGTCTGCAAAAACATAACTGATTTGAATTAACTTATACCAATTCTCCTTTTTCCAACAAAGCTGCTCTGGTAACCAGACGAAAAACAGATATTAATGTTTCACTGCAGAACTACAAACACCTTTTTAAGTGGAGAAAATAGGAAGAAAAAATTACTGTAAGCATGAAGCTGTTGTAGTGAAAGACCAGACCAAGACAAAACATGCTGCTAGGCCTCCTAAGTTGCTTGTGTTCTTATAGCAAAGGACTGCTTCAATCCTTTTAATAGATGTGACAAAACTCTTAATAGAAGTATCCCAAAGGAAACAGATTTCAGGCATAATTTGAATATAATAGCTCAGTGGGAGATGGCTTTTCAGGCAAGGTATAAAAAGATCTCCACAGCTTTGTGATTGTGACAAAGGAAAAAAAAAGTACTCCTCACTGAGAAATTTTTCATGTGATAGATTCATATGAAAAACTGCAAGAGAAAAGATCTTTATCAACATAAAACTGCATGAGATAATTCAAATATTTTAAACCCTCTCAACCCCAAAAGACACCTGCATCATCATTTTAAATACAAACGTGATATAATCAGAATTATTTGTTTATGTTCACCTCTGAACAACAGCTAAAGGTAAAAATGTAAGTAATTATGAAGTAATAATTACAACTTCATGCAAAAAAAAGAGAAGAAGCTTTGACAAGACTTTAAACCGACAGTCTATAACAAAAATAATTTTGAAAATAAAACCCTGAGATACATTTCAGCAGCAGTTTTCATTTTTAATAACTTTATTTCTAGATCAAAGTACTTACTGGATGCAAATAATACAGATATGATGAGAAACTACACAAGTTTTCACATGACTTCAGCTCAACTGCACATACTAAGCAGAAGCATAATGTGACTAAGTTTTCCAAAAGTATTCATAGCACTAAACTTAAAAGTCAGGTTTTCTTTACCACTAACTTAGTTATAACTAAGAAAAACCCAAATCCAAACAATGTTACTGCTCCCATTTTTACTAATCTTTTTTCCAAGGTGGGTGCTTTTTCTGGAAGTTTCACTCGGCTGGGGTCATTCATCTGTTCATGCTGAGGCAGATGTTAAGTTCATGTAAGAAATGCAACAAAGGAAAAAAAAGTTAGTGTGAAAGCTTCTTAAGTATGTGATGACGTACCCAGTCCTAAGAATGTGCATGCATCTAGGATTGATATTATATTTTTCCCATTGTCTGTCTCTGCTCTACTTCTATTGAAATAAATGTGTGCAAACCTTTATCTTATCTGATGCTCAATCACTTTGTAACATATATTAGAAAAACAAACTGTTTGTTTACAAACTTAATCCCTCAGGAGTAAAACACACCGCTAATAGATGCCACAAAAATCGAATAACAAAACATTTAAATGACAATTGTCAAATATTTTAACCAGAACTTTTGCCATTTAAATTACTAAAACAACTGCTTGTTAAAATAGGCAGTTAAATATGTAACAGATTAGACACACGTTGAAGCTGGCCTTGTCATGAAGTGCAACAGGTTTAGGTTTCAATTCCCCACCTTAGTTTATAACGCTTGGAAGGCCATCTCATTTACCGTGCTTTCAAAAATTATATGCTACAGACATAATATGTACTGCTGGCAGAGTCTTTCAGTGACTAAGCTTAACAAACAGTACTGAAGGGAATTCATACAAACTTATCTATGACATTTAACTGTTTCACTTAAATTGACACTTTTCATAATAAACGTTTCAGTGGTATATTCATGCAAAAGTGTTCCACCGTTAAGTAGCACAAAAATGTTTTATCAGTGAAAGTCATAAAACACTACAGTATTTTAACAGAACAGGAATTACATTTTTCAAGTAATTAGAAGGCTCATGTTTAACACTGGGTACAAAGGCCACTGTGCTTCATCTTGACAGCTATAAAACCTTAAGTACAGACAAGAGCAAAGTCAAGTGGCACCCAACTCAGATCTCGCCCAGCCCTTGTAATTCACCTACACATCCAAGAGGCCAATATATACATACAATTGATTTCTGCATATGCAAAAAAAGGAACATAAATAGCTAAAAAGTTCTTTGCCACGAACTCCATCTACCTCAAAACCACATTTGGTATTAAGTGATTTATTGGGAGAAAGCTGTTGTATTACATTAAATTTCCTTAAACTACAGGAAATTACATTAGTAGCATTATACTCAAGGTCTGAGTTCCACATGGCTTCATTCAGCAACAGATTCCTTTCTGACACTGATGCTCCATTTACTCTATCCCAGCGCCATTCCTTTTACTAGCTTATTACTTAAAATGACCCCATCTGACAAGAAGGTGTCATTGTGTTGGTTTGAGAATGACTGATGTGGTGCTAACATCTAGCCTTGACCTCTCCCACCCTCTTCTTTTGTCACTCTGCAGAGTTATCTGGGATGCCTCCCATTCAATTCATAAAACTTTAGTATCTTCCTTGTGAGTCGATAATTCCAAACAAAAGATTCCTTAATTAAGAAGTAAGAGTGTAACTATTCAGAGTGGTGTTTATGCCACAGTGATTGTCTAAAAGCATAGGGATACGTTCCACTTAATTCTTTCCTGTGGTAGAAAGACTGTCTAATGCTGCTGTGGAATATTCTAGATTATTGTTCATTCTGTCCATGGAAAGGGTGAAGGGGGAGTGGTAAATGCAATGTCCAAGCCACAGCTCAAGAGCCTGTGCCAGACCAAGGTTTCACTATCACATCTGAGGCTGCACACAGAAACTGGTACAGTCTTTAACAGCCTCACTCACACACTCACCTTCTCCACCAGGTCCTTCAGTTTGGCAACTTCTTCTCCCAGCTTTTCAATGCTGCAAAGCAAGTCTTCACAGACTTCAATAAAACTTTCAGTCGGTGCCCACTGCAGCACTATCTATTAACAATTACAGTTATTTACCAGCATTACTGTACATTATGATTTTTTTAGTTAAATGTATTATAAAAGACACTGTCAGAAAAAGTTTATAATGGCATTTATTCTGTGTTTTCATTGTATGATATATACATACGATCTACTACTCTCTATCAGCGTCTGTGGGAATTTTTGTCACCTTAACTCCCCTATCAGCAGAAACACGAAGAAAAAGATTTATCACCTTTAATTGGGTGGCCTAAATCTTTGCAATAAATTATTAAAAAAAAGTGTCCTTTCGAGAAAGAACATTGGACAGTGCTGTAGAACTATACAATAATCAAGATGGTTGATGAGTATTTGTATTTTTCATTTTACAAGTTAGAACAATATTCTAGAGTAGAATAATATACTCTGAACCTATCTTTCTTTTTTTGCTTGAGTACCTTGTGAGAATTTTCACGCAAATGTTTATTCACGGTCTGCACAGGAATGATCAGCTTACTACACTCTTTATTCAGCTTCTGAAGAAACTTGAGGAATTCATCTCCACTACGAAAATAAAATGATATTCCCTTATTTGTCAAAGGCCATAACTTTTTGCAAGGTAAATATTATCTGTGCATTTCCAACATTGGCTAGTGAACAAATCAGACATGCAGCTTCATTGCATTAAAAAAAAAAATCCAGTGTCATTTTAACATAGGGTAGTTAAACACTACATTTAACATCTTAGCAAATTCTGCACCACCCCCTCTTTTGGAAGGACAAAAAATCATTACGTTATCCAGAACATTCAGCTAGTTAGACACACCAAAAGCTGAAAAAGTGTCACCCAAAAGCTTTTTGGAAACATTCTATTAACCTCCACTTCTGTTTCTAACTCTCATCAATGCTGTAGTATCAATGAAGACATTTCATTACCTGATGCATGAGTAATTTTACAATACACTTATCACTGCATAATAACTGCAACACTGTTTTCCTGTGCATGTGTGTATAGATCAATCTTGCAACATGAGAAACAGAATTTATAGACAATTTTATGCTGACATATCAATATTCCTGACCTGCAGCTTACACCTCTGAGGAAGTGGGGAAAAAAAAATCTGGTTTGTACTTTGTAGCTAGAACTGAAATGACTAGGTTAGAGTCATTTAGTCTTCAGCATAGTGGGAGAAAGAAGAATCCAATAACAGTGACTTGGCCCCTGGATTTGGAAGTACATTCCTCAAAGCCTAAAATACCTGATGTTATCTACTTTGAAGAAAGTTTATACTTAGTGGTCAAATACAAGCAGGAAGACAGCTCTGAAAATTAGTTTGATCAGTATCGCCAAAGAGTGGAGAAAAGGATAGAGAGATTTAACAGACTACTTTAATTGTTAAGTTTCTAGAGCTTCCACATGACACCCAGTCAATTTATTTTAGTGTAAGCCTCAGAGAGTGTTATTTACAAGTCCTGGTGCTGGCTAGAAAGTTGTCACCATTGACTGGCCAGAGGAAAGGCAGGGGGCGAGGAAGAAGATCATCCATTTGTTTTTAAAGAATGAGCTCTCAAAACCTGAAACTCCTGAGAAGTGCCTGTATCTTCAGTACAAAATTTTCCACTAGTTATAAGCCACTCCAGTGAATAACAAGCAGGGATAAAACGAGAGTTCCTATCGCAGGACTTCCCATTATATTTACAGAAGTATCTGAATAAGTTAATTCAGACTCCAATGCTCCTCTCTTCCAAGGGCAATCTGCTACTAAACTTCAGTGCAACATCCTCACAGCACCTTCCTCGCTGCTGCTTCTGATGGCAAAAAAAGGTGCGCGTGAAATTTGCCAAATGGCTAAACTAAGGTACATGCCAGTGTGGTGCAAATACCTAAACAGAGACTGAATTTAGCCCATAGAGCGCTTTCCTTCAACTCTGGCACAAGATCATTAATGAGCAAAGTTTCCACCACTGCTCAGGACATCTGTGATTTGCAACTCTGCTGAACTGTTACAACTTAAACCAGAAATATATAGAAGCACCAAAAGGGATACTGGAGGTTAAAAACCAAGTCTGTTCATGGTTTTTATGAAGACAGGGAAGTAAAAAAGCTTATCAGCTTGTTTTATAAAATAATTATTTATTTCAGAACAATATAACGGAACTGAATATTTAGGGTAAAAAACTGAACAGTAAACAAAATAACCACACCTGGAGATAGTCTGACAGTTTCTCCCATGTTACTTCAGTCAAGCCATGCTCATGAAAATTTCGTTCTACTTAGCAGGATAACTTTTCAGCTGGCTAGGGTCAGTTATGGCACCTTCTGTGTTTTGTCACAAAGGAAATTATTTTTAGGAATTCTGGAAGGATTCTCAGCAAAAATAAAGTATGTCATGGGCATGAAATGGGGAGAAAAAAAAAGAAAAACATTTCTACTTGTCATACTTCTTTATTATAAAAATAATTGTTCTTAAAAATATTTTCCTATAATTTTGTATCTGTTGCAGTAACATGTTATTATATTTGCAAATCGGAACAGTGCTTTCAAAAAAATAATTACTTTTTAAAAGAATTAATGGCTGTCAAAACACCAGTGGCTAAACACTGCTAGACACTGTGAGTTTATAATCAATCAGTTCAACATTTTCTACTATGTTAGTTTTTCTATGACTTAATGACTGATTTTCCTTCTCACAGGATGACTTTGAAAAAGTGGGAAGTAAAATCTTTATATAATAGCATGTAAACATAGTCTATGATTTCAGTCTCAAGGTCAGATTCCAAGAATACATGTCAAGCCATTTTCTAGAAAACTATGCAGTGCTTGCTATAACTGAAATGCTGTCATATTTCGTGTACTTCAATCTTTAACCAATCAATCATTTTCTGGTTTTAAGAACTACATATGATGTAAAACCATACTGCACTAGGAATTCCATATGTCACTGGTGTGTGAGGCTCTACAGGACATCATGTGGGTTTTTTATTGTATTTGGCCATACATGCAGTGAACCGTCAACTTTCTGTATTTCTCCACTTACTCCCTCTGTTCACCTTTGTAAGCTTTCTGCTTGAATGTGTATACTAAACACCACTAAAGACCAATCTGAAAAAAACATACATTTCTAGCACAAAAATGCGTGAAGCTTAAACTGGGCAAAGTCCTCTTAAACTGCAGCTAATTATCCCTTGCTGAAGAGCTGACATCCTTTTCTAAAGGTGCCTAACTTGGACAGCCAGACACCCAGACGCCTGGCCTACTATCTCAGCTCAGCGGCAAAGTTCAGGTGCTGTCAGAGTATTTATGGTGTATCCACATCACACTGGTTTGTACCCTCTTGCGTGGTGAAACTTCAGCCTTACAGCACACATACTAGTTTGCACCTGGATTCTCTTCCAGAAGTACACAGGTACTTGTTTTGATGGAGAAATCTTCTCACAGACTAGAAGCACTGTCAGGGTCCTGTATTAGGACATGAACGCCCTGTTCCCTCAGCCCACCTCAGTCTTTCCAAGAGCTTCCCCAAATGCTTGCGTGCTCTCCCACATCCCACGGCTCAAACTTGGCACCATGCTGCAGAACTGTACCTGAAGCAGGCTGCAAAGCCTCTTTTGTGTAAACACGGCAATGGATACAGCTATGGGCACCATGCCAGCGCCAACAGCAATCGGTACGTGTAAGAACGACTCCATGGGAGTGCAGTATTTGCTAGGCAGGCTCATGTAACCAAGGCACAAAAGACAATGCTCTGGCAGGACCACATCATGACACGACTGCTAATGCACAGTGTCTGTGTGATTCAGCTGCCTGCAAAGGATGCTGACGTGTACAGAATGAACTTGAACCCAAGCACATTCTTCGGTTCAATGAACACCATGACTAACGAAGAGTCTAGCCTTATAGTATCCACATAATGCAGACAGCTCTCCCCAGTTTTTTGAAGAGGGAAGAAATATCTAACCAAGTAGCAGCACAGCTGCCAGGTCACTAGTCAAGACCACCACCCAGCTCTCCCACATTCTACAGCTCAAACTCAGCACCACGCTGCAAAAACATACCTGAAGCAGGCTGCAAAGCTCCTTCTCAAGACACATTTTAAAGAGGAACTGAACTCTTACTTTTCTAGACAGTAGAAAGTTATTTAATGAGTAGACTGGATGCAAGAAGTTTTTTTCCAGCCGGGCCACTGCTGGTAAGGTAACACAATGCTACGCAAATGGTGGTGGGATTGGGAAGAAAGAAAGAAGCACAGAGAACCGAACTTACTAGTGATGCAGCTACAGAGTGAGGAAGGAGAAGCATCTCCAAACCAGTATTCTCCAAGTTAAACAAACACAGTCCAACTGACTAAAGCCTCTGAAAGGCAAGCCACGGTTTTCTGCCCAAGTCAATTCTAAAACTTTTGCAAATTAAAATATCAAACAAATCCCATTTTCAAGAGCAATTCCACTGTAGTTCTGGGAAGTAAAAAGAGGAAAGTTATGAGTACAGAATCTAAACTCAAGTCTAGGTCTCTCTTCTGGAAAAAATTATATTTACACAACAAAATAGACGGTAAGAGGTTTAAGAAGTCTTTAGACACCTTTGCACTCGCTACAGCCTTCATTCTTCTTTTTGGGCTGCATGTGGGAAGTGCTCTACCAGTGCTTAGGGAACTGATGAAGTTTAAAGAGGTTTCTGAGGGATGTTCCTCTCAGCTCCAGCCTGGCTTCCATGCGATTGCACAAGACTATACTAGAAGTATAAGCAGTATTGCAGAGTTGATGCTTAAAGCTATAAGAATGAATCAATAATGGGAAAAATACCAAGTTGGAATGGAAGTTGACAGGATTAACGCTTTCTTTAAAAAGTTTCCTTATAAACCTATTTCTACCAATACATATAATCTATGATAAGGAAAACATCTTATGAAGTTCTTAATTTGTAATAGAAAAAAATGAGGTCTTTTAGAAGCCAGTTAAAACTGCTTCCAGTGGAAGAGAAAAACAAGAAAAAATCCTGAACCTATACAGAAGTCACATTTATGATTTAAGACAAATACACATCTCCCTCCCGCACATCTTTTTATTGCATCTTACAATCAGACAAACTTGATTGCAAGACTATCAGAGCCTGTCTTGTCTACAGACAAAACGGAGAATTACAGAGATCACACCACGTGGGGTTTGCAAGAATAAATGATGTTCTTGAAGCACAAAGAAGCAAGGAGGGCAAGACCCTATATCCACAGAGAAATAATAAAATCTGCTCACTGAAGCCTATCAGAGAAACGAAAGAATGAGTTAATAGTGGAGCACGAGAAGCCAGTTTCAGAGTTTATGATATGAACTCGAGGTATAATAGCAAAACCCTGCACAGCAAGGTCATGAAACCCTGTTGAGGTACAAAGAAAGAATCCACCACTCAAAAAGACAGCCAAAGCAATGGCATATAATGGCAATATAACCCATAAACAGATTCCTACAATACAAATCTATGCTTCCAACTTCCTTCATACAAAACACACCTAAGCCAGCCCTCATAATCCATTAACTGATGTACTCTCATGAACATTATGCATGGGATAAGGAGAGTTTTACCTTTGAGCTATAGAAAACAATGCAGCCACCATAAATAGTCCATATTTCACTTCCATTTCCTCAGATATACAGTTAATACCTCAATTCCACCTTTACCACTTCGGGGAGGTCTTCAATTCTTATTTCTTCCACTTGTAGTTCTTTAATAGCATCTAGGAGTGTCTGTTGATCTCGAGGATTTGTAATGCCAATCTAAATTGGAAGAGTAATCCCAAATTTGATTTACTTTTAATGCTTATTAGATATAACAGTATAGTACCATTTATTGTGTGAGCTTCTAATTATTAAAAGTCAAAATAAGTTGCTTTTAAGTTATTGCAACCAACTACAATGTATGTAACTGCCAATGGAAAACATAAAACCACAAAAAAATTCAATAATGCAAACCAAAATTACAAAGAGCTGAGGAAGAACCAAAATTAAATTGCACAGGATACTCAGAAAATCTGCTTAAGGTTTATTAAAAAAAAAAAAAAGGCAGTTTTTATAAGTACCCCTGTGTTGTTAGGATGTTATCCTCATCTATTTCAGAGTCATCTCAGTAATCTCTTATTGGAAAAGAATCAATCATCATGATGATGACACAGCATTAACTCAGAAAGAACAGAAAGTGTCAAATCAGCATCAAACGGAGAATTTTTCAGAAAGAGGCCAGGTTTTAAGAAGTACTTTTACAAGCTTTTGGGTGTGTATTTTTTTCCAGTTAGAGAAACTGGTCTCATAAGATATGATACCTCTTTTAAAAAACTTTATTATAGAATCTAGTTTAAAAAATAAGTTATGTCTTCGAAGAAATCTAGTTGGTTCACGCTACCTCCGAAAATTCAAATGATCAGAAACTAGTAGAGAGAGAGAATACGATCTGTTAAAAGGACATTCGACCAGATGTTTCTACCATGAAATAGGCTGTAAAAGCAACCTTTTTATATATCTGAAGGACAGCATACTTACAATACTTCTAAACTCAGAATAGATTTTTCAACTCAAATTAAGATCAAGCCTAAATACTACTTAACATCAGCTTATAGAGTCCCTAAGCTCAAATTCGTTCATCTTCTATACACTTGGCTAATGCTGCAAACAACAACAGAAAAGTTCTGAAGTGTTCAAGGCTTTTTTGTCATTTTTAGCTAAAGAAAAGCACAATTTTCTTCAGAAGATATACACTATGTAACTGAGATTCTCCAAGTGATGCCTGGGACAGAAAACATTGTCAGCTGTGTTACTCATAAACTATCTCAGATTAAAATGTGACTTGTATTTAAATCTTAGAGTTTTCTTGCAGAACACTTAAATAAAGAAAAAAATATCCATTTGGTAAAAGGGAAGTACTTCTGTGGCACATTCAACATGTTTCCTTGCTCATCTGACAGGCTGCGGTGCAACACAGGACTTCTGCTGTTAGCAGCCCTAAGGATGCTTCCCCACACAAAGGGAAAAACTTGTAATGCCAGCTCCAAGTCTGACTCTGTTCCTAAGTCTCCAGCTGAGCACCTGGACTCAGCAGGAGTGGACCACTCTGGAATTTGAGACTGTAAGGATGCCACAGTCTTCAGAGCTACAACATATGGGGCTCTCACTGATGTTCTGAGGACCTCAAGTTCCCTGCTGCAGCCTCAGAAATCTGTAAGATGTTAGTGTTTGCAGTCTCCCAGATTTCTGTAATTATTGCAGGAAGAATTTTGAATGAACAGCTGACAACACACATCAGATCAAAATGCCAGGCAGCCTCGACTCCTCAGATGATGCCAAGCAACAGTTCTAGGGAAGAGAAAGTGCCTAGAGAAATGCTTCCGTTGTGTGAGGCTGTTGTCTCTGATGCCCAGTGTTCATCGTGCTCCATAAAACAGTCCTCCAGGTTCTCCACCAGGTGTTCAGCAACCACAACTAACATGTAGCCATGGGCTCACGAGTGTTGTCTTTAAACATTTCAAAACCAATTTATAAGTTTATAGACAACTAAGTTCTTCAGTCTCGTAAAATCCCAACAAGATTAATTGGGAGTTTAACTACAAGTGTCAAGAACTTCTCAGTTTCCAATAGGTTGCCATGGGTACCTGAAACAATTGTACTCAAGTCTCTTTGGTAAATATCACCAGGAGTCTTAAGAAATAAAGATCCAGGTTTCCTAGAAGTAATTTGCTTTACTGATGTTGAACTGTAAGTTTGCTCAATTTATTAGTTCTCAGGTTTGCCTTGTGAAGCCCTATCTGGTATGAACTAATGTTTTCTTAATGCTTACAAAGCACTACAGCAGTCATTTCATGATGCAGAAGTAAGGTGATAAGAGCAGCAAATTTACTTTTAATTATAATTAATGAAATAAATGAACTCTTCCAAGGACACAATGGCAGTTATTATTGAATATTCAAACTATCTTGCTTAAAGCAAGAACTACTGTGAAGATTGGGTTTGCTTTTGACTCCATCTTCTCATTCCTGGAACAAGCAAATCAGAATACAGTTTTCTGACCAGTGTATCAGGAAGATGTTATACTTCCCTTCCCTATAAATAAAACATACTTTCATCCTTCTGCAAATGGATCACTAAATGAGCACCACCGCATCTTTTATATCATTTAGGAAGTAAAGAATGTGATAAAAGTCATCATAGATAAAGCCTTCCACCACCACAGTAATCCTGAATTCAGAGGCACTATGTGCAGAACTTAGACAGAAAACAGGCAGACCAGTCCGAACCACTGCCCAAAGCAGACATTCTGCCCTTTCTAGACCATCTCTGCTGAACATGAGAGTTACCCAGAACCTGACTATTCACGCCATGATGAACGCATGGAACAAGCACAGTGCAAGAAGCCCTTCCTCTTTATGGATAAGCAAGCTTTTAAGTTTGGTGTTGGTTCAGTTACACTCTGCAGTCCAAATAATGCAAATATTGTTGTGAAGTGGCCATCTGTTTAGGAATGTACAAGTGTTGTATAAGAGCTTGCTTATATCTGTTAAACAGACTACTGTGCAGTCTAGATTTTTATTTTAGGCACATCAACTCTAAAAACATCTATTTAATTCTTCACTTAAAAAACCAAAACAAACACAGACTCTTGAAAATCCACGCCCCAAACTCATGCTCCAGTATCAACATGACTTTTCTGTCATCCTTTAGACAGCAATGGAAGAAGTGGCAAATAACAGATTGCCTCAACACATTAAAAATTACATACTTCTCAGGTAAAACCAGTGAAGTTATGCATGAACTCTTACATCCTTGCCATCTTGTCCAAGTAGTCTCTATTTTTAATAACAACTTAATGCCAAATATTAAATGCTTTTTTTGAGGGGTGGGGGAGCAGAGGAAGGAGAGCCCTGGAACTGTGATAGGAAGTACACAGACCAGATAATTCTCTAATGATGAAGTTAAACTTCTGGGTTATATTTTCAATTTTGATGTGTCAAATTTTAATCGTGCATTTTCAAATCCAGAACAGAATGCCATTTTCTCTTATTCTAAACTAATAAACATGTGAGAAAGGAATCTTCTAAGACCATCAAGAAGTAAAATTACTTCTGTTGCTAACTTGTGAGACAAATGCTCAAATAAAACCAATAAAAAAGATTAGAGAGTTATAAGTAGCACAGAATCAGAAATAAACGTCCAAATGTTGAATAGACTTGTCCCAGTATATTGAACAGACTTGTCTCAGTATGGAACGGTTTATAAGCTTAAGGAATGCGGAGATTTCAGCTTGAAAGGGTCATTGTTTAGACTCTGTTGTAGAATACAGATAAAGATATTTACAGAGAAAATATCTTTTTGATATTGTTTGATGGAAGAAAGTGTATCATGTTAGTGACAGGATTTCTCCCCAGTTCTCTGGATACAAAGCAGCTTGGTTCAGAGGCATCCATCAGAGGTCATCATTAATCTTTGTAGTAATAAGATCCAGGCTCTTTAAAATAGCTGGCTGTTAGCTGAAGATCTGCCATCACACTAAAAACATTCAACTCTGGAATTACGAGGAAATAGATTAGATTTGTTCTATCAGCAGTGTGGGGAGAAACTGTTAGTAGAGCTCTAAAACTAGACTGCATAAAGAATTTAGGATAACTTATGAAGTGCGAATAAACCAGGAGTATTATATCATTTTTTAAATTCTCAGTTGAAGACTGATTAATTTATGTCCACGCACAAAGCGCAACTTATTTTCCAGGAACTGTTTCCTGCTGTTGCGGAGACAAGAGGCAAAACAGCTTTGTTCCTATAGATGATATCTTCCTATGCAAGAGCAGCTGATCCAGGTATTTATTTCAGTTTGTTCAAAGCAGCCCTCTTTATAATAGGGAGCCTCAAACATGTTAGAACACTGAGAAGTTACCAGTTTGTGTGAAGTTATGCCTCTTTGGTGAAGGAACTGTAAGGCTTAGCCATTCTCTAAAGTCCACAATTCTCTCCCCTTCTCCCAGTGTCGCCTGGACAAAACCAAATAACTATTACAACAAACCAGGTGATCAATATGAACACATACTCAGTCAGATTTGCAGTTTAATGCAATCACAACCAAGATAGCAGCTCACACAGTGATGAGAAGAAAGCCACAGAAATCTCCTTTAAAGAGCAAAATTCCTGTCAATGGGGGCTAAAGCCTTCATATGAAGCCCACGATGGGATGCTGACCAGTGGGCACGATCCTGGGGTTTCAGAAAAGCAGTAACATCAGAACATGCTGACATGTCTCGTAATAGTTAGGTCTGAGTGAATGCTTAAAGATCCCTTCATCGAAGCAGCTCCCTATACACGCACTCTCTGAGAATACAGAATTACTTCTGAGCTCTGCCCAAACACTGGAACTCCACTCCACTCATACGAAACATCCTGGTGACCACAACTCTGAAGGAATATTAACATCTGTATGCAAATGTTGGTCCCAGCTGTTGAACACGTGCCTCCTTGGCATCAAAATAGCAGGACAAAAGCTGACGCTGAGGACGTGGCCAACATCAGAAGCAGGGAGCAGCCTTGAAGCAGCTATTTTAGTGAGGCATCTTTGGTATCCCAGACCAGGTACAGAGCGCTCAGAAGAATCCTGTGGCCTGAAGTACTTATGTTGTTCCAAGGAGACTCCTATGATTGGATTTTATTATGACACCCTTCTGTAAGCACAGCAAGTCTTTCCTTTCCCACAGGAATTATTCCAGTGAAGATGAAGGAAAAGCAACCACCCTATCTCACTGGAAACTAAAATATTTTAATAATGCATCACTTAGTTCTGGATAACAGCAAAATATCCACCTTTCAAGCTGCAGTAAACTGTAAGAAACCAAATCTCTCTCTTTTTTTTTTTTTTTTTCTTTTGGTAAGGTTTTACAAACCTGTGTGGGATACGAGATTCCACAATGCAAGAGAGCTCTTGTTTTTCCCCACAGAAATTACAACCTCACAAAGGAGGACCGCATTTGAAGTCGTTCTTTAGGATTATCTACTGCTAATCCTAGCACTGATTTCCCTTCAGGGAAAACATACTTAAATACTAAAAATTGTAACAACTAAAATTTTAAATGGAACTATTTCCTGCTCACCCCAACTCCCACATCATTGCAGCAAAGAAATACTGGGGACTTCCACTTCATAGTGACATCTAGGCAGAGAAGATATAAGAATTCAACTCAGAATTCAAGGCTGATCTGTGGGATTACGTACTTTAGAAAAGGTCTGTCTATATTCACATTAAAATCCAAGAAGTTGCAGAAGATTCTGAAACCAGACCTTAAAAAGAAGTTCTTACAAGGTTAGACATTTAAAGACATTAAAAACACTTAAGAAAGAGGAGAAAACTAAATGAAGTTGTAAAGTAGTAAACTGACCTCTGTTAACTCATCTTTTTGCATGTTCAGAAGTTGTCTTAAGGTTATAGCTCTTTCCTGTATAAAACAAAGGGTTTTCTGCCATCAAGAACAACTTCAGAAGAAAATACTTTTCACCGATTTTTTTCACTTATGTTTTACTTCAGTTTTCAGAAACAAAATCTGCTAAACACCACCATTATCGAAGCAATGAAAGATTTCTCCAGTTTAGAAACATCCTATGTTGTAACTAATGCACATAATCAAAATTAAGTAATCCAATCCAGTTCATTGCAGTTTAACGTAACACTTCATATATAAACTTCTGTTTAGTAAATTTATTTGACTTAATTTAATACATTTATGTGAATTAAAATACTAATAGACATAGAACTTTTTTATGCTGTAGGTGCATTTTGATTTCATAAATTACTTTACAGACAGCAGACACATCACAAACTTACCTTCAATAATCCTATTATGTGTTCTAGACCAAGACCATGTAAAAACACTTCCATGTCATCTAAAGTTGAATAGGAACTGTAAATACAATTAATGAGATTTGAGATGAATACAGTGGAAATTTAAAAAAGACATCCAGAACAAAATACTATAGAAAAGCTCTCCGGACAAACCACTGGGGAGCAACCTAAAGTTGTACACACCTACTGATGACAGTAGTATCTCATGAGCATCAAGCATCATGGGGTACAATTTAATCTATCAAAATTTTATAAATGGCTTTTCAGTTTAATGAGTTGAATTGAGCCTAAAGGGAATGATTTTCATAAATAAATGCCATCGTAAGTAGCAAAATGTTCAAAATTTGGAAGTGGGGTTAAAGAAGACAACTATGTATTCTTATCAGATAACATTCATTTAAATTGGATTCAGCCCACAACTGTTAATCTTCCAGTTCCGTTTAAACCAAAAAAGGTTATCAAGAAAACAGGAATGTCTATAATGAAAGATAGCGGAAATTAGCCTGGTAAGAACTTTGTTGTCAGAAGACTTCTGTTCAGAAGGTAGACTGAAGAAGTAGTGTAATCCACTGTAGGTTCAGAGTTTAACATTTACAAACAAAGATAAAATATTAATTTTGATTCCCCAAAAGATATAAAAATAGAACGAAAAAAAAAATCTAAACAGCTTTCAACAGTCAGATGAACAACTGTAATGAACAGAATTAAACCAAAAAGCAAATCATATGAAATGCAGAAAGGACTACTGCAATTGCTACAGTGAATCCTTTGCCAAAGGCCTGAGTTTAGATACTTTGCTCTGCCTTATTGAAGGCCCTGAAATGAAGGTTTGCCCCCTTTTCACATTAAAGACTTAAAGAGCTCCTATTAAAATTTGGAAAAAAGAGAAGAAAAAAAAAAAGAGGAGAAGAAAAAAAAAAAAAAAAGAGGAGAAGAAAAAAAAAAAGAGAAGGAAAAAAAAAAGAGGAGAAGAAAAGGCAGCAAGCGCTCCCCCTCTCCCGCAAACAAAACAAAACCCCAAAGAAACCTCTCTGAAAATTATTCTGAATACATAAGAAAACATTTATGGTTTGCACATTGAGAATCTTGCACTCCAGGATTTCTGAATGTACAACCAACGCCCTTCAACCAGCATTCAAACTGCCCAGTTTGCAAAGGTTTTAGGAGCCCTTGGGTAACTCATGACTTTTGGTTCTGCTAAAAGTGCAAGGAAAGGACTTATTTTCCCGAATCAAAGAAAGGGCTATTCAGCATCTAGACCAGGGGTGTCAAACTCCTAAATGTAGGAGTAGTTACATTTATACAGTCCTAAAATTACATCTGGCCTTTTGAAGGCAACTGCGAGGCTGATGTGGCTGCCGGTGAAAATGAGTTTGACGCTGCTGGTCTAGACAATAACTTGAAAGCTCCTGAACCAGAGAAGGACCTCATCCAGGAGCTGAAGAAGTAAATTCCTGACAGATATGTGCATCTCCTTCTCCAGGAGGAGACAGGACAATTGTCTAATTAGGATGGCAGACAGCAAGGACTGAAGCTATACTCACTACCTAAGGATGACAAAAGATGACAACAGCAAGGATGTCAAGTTATGCTGACTGAGCCTGCATGGTGGGGCACAATTGATGGGCACAATTGATGTCCACAACTGATGATGCATTAGGAGCAACTGAGAGAACAGACTTGAGAGGACAACTGGCAATGCCTGTGATGAAAATTGTGCAGGCAAATGGCGGGAAGGAGACATCCAGCTCAAGGAACTATCACAGAATCACAGAATGTTAGGGATTGGAAGGGACCTCAAAAGATCATCTAGTCCAATCCCCCTGCCGGAGCAGGAACACCTAGGTGAGGTTACACAGGAAGGCGTCCAGGTGGGTTTTGAATGTCTCCAGAGAAGGAGACTCCACAACCTCCCTGGGCAGCCTGTTCCAGTGTTCCGTCACCCTCACTGAGAAGAAGTTTCTTCTCAAATTTAAGTGGAACCTCCTGTGTTCCAGCTTGAACCCATTACCCCTTGTCTTACTGTTGGTTGTCACCGAGAAGAGCCTGGCTCCATCCTCGTGACACCCACCCTTTATATATTTATAAACATTGATGAGGTCACCCCTCAGTCTCCTCTTCTCCAAGCTAAAGAGACCCAGCTCCCTCAGCCTTTCCTCATAAGGGAGATGCTCCACTCCCTTAATCATCTTTGTTGTCCTGCGCTGGACTCTCTCCAGCAGTTCCCTGTCCTTCTTGAACTGAGGGGCCCAGAACTGGACACAATATTCCAGATGAGGTCTCACCAGGGCAGAGTAGAGGGGAAGGAGAACCTCACTCGACCTACTAACCACCCCCCTTCTAATACACCCCAGGATGCCATTGGCCTTCTTGGCCACAAGGGCACAGTGCTGGCTCATGGTCATCCTGCTGTCCACCAGGACCCCCAGGTCCCTTTCCGCTACACTGCTCTCCAACAGGTCATTCCCCAACCTGTACTGGAACCTGGGGTTGTTCCTGCCCAGATGCAAGACTCTACATTTTCCCTTATTATATTTCATTAAATTTTTCCCCGCCCAACTCTCTAGCCTGTCCAGATCTCGCTGGATGGCAGCACAGCCCTCTGGCGTGTCAGCCACTCCTCCCAGCTTGGTGTCATCAGCAAACCTGCAGATAGTACACTCAATTCCCTCATCCAAGTCGTTGATGAATATATTGAATAATACTGGCCCCAGAACTGACCCCTGAGGCACTCCACTAGATACAGGCCTCCGACCAGACTCTGCCCCGTTGATCACGACTCTCTGGCTTCTCTCCTTCAGCCAGTTTGCGGTCCACCTCACTACCCGATCATCCAGTCCACACTTCCTCAATAAACTGATGGAGTAAACACAGGTATCACTGTACATCTTGACTATCACTAGATGAAAAAAAGACCACAACTCACTAGGGGGTGGGTATGTGTGTATGTGGAAACGGGTAAGATACATTTGCAAGAGCAGGCGTTTAACAGCCAGACATCTGATACACTCCAGGGGACTGTTTTCTGAAACAAAGGGTTCTACTAATTACCATAGATGCTCAAAGTTATGAAACATCAAAACTAGCTATTGTTAACATAAAAACCCTTGAGGGATGTGTCCCAGATTTGTCCTTCTGGGACAAAACCCTATCAGAGATCTTTGAAGTTGCTGAAGCAGGGGCTGATTTCAGTCATAGGACACCTGCAAGATTCAGGGTCAGGGCACACTATGCAAAAACTTGTACAGCTTAACTAGTGTTCATATTAATGTTGACTCTCAGATATGCAGAAAAAAAGAAAGTGGCATAGCCCTTCCTGGAGTCATGAAGCTGAAAACAGGCATTCACTGAAAACATCAAAAATTTAACATCAAACAAAGACAACCACACGACAAGGAGTATCCAAGAAGGGAATATACAAATTTAACGGAGCTGAAATGAACTGAAGTGACACTGGACGCTGGCTCTACTATACTTTACACCAAGTTATAAGAAGGAAAGATCTAGGGCATGCTCTTTGTTTATAATGCAAAGAAACTTGGAAATCCTGAAAAATTAATAGTTCATTAATACACTTACTGTGGATTCTTGGCAGCGCTCCAAACAATACACAATACATATCAGTGCAACTTAATCATTGATATAAATAAATACAATCTCTTAGGAATGTTTGTAAGCTAAAATTACAGTATGACTGCATTTACCCAACTCTGTGGTCAGAGGCAGCTGTCAGAAATTTGTAGATAGTCTCTTGCTTAATCGTTTCATGGCATCCCCCTTGCAAGTGATTTGCAGCCAAAGAGAGTAAACTATAAATCTGGAAGAGCCAAAATGAATTCGTTATTGTTCAAAATCAAAATGCATCAAGAAAGACACAGGAGTAAGACTACAAAGAGTTCTATCATAAATGACTACTTACAGGGAACATGAAACATCTGCCACTTCTCCTCTAAAGCATGCAACTATGACGAGGAGTTAACACTAAGCCCACAGAGTTTATCACCAGTATTTCTGAATTAACTGAATTCCAGCACAACAACGAACTGACGAGGAGCAAAACAGTATGTATAACATAGTCTAAAAAAGTTAGCATCTGTCATTACAGAAGCAGCAATACACCAACATACTCATTTTTGTGGTTCGTAGACAACAGTTTACATATACAAAGGAATAACTCGTCTAAAGAGTACAGGGTGTATGACTATTTTAATATCTCAATTTCCAGTGCATATCTGGATTCAACATTTAGCAATTTACAACTGACAATCTAAGTTAACTATATCAGTCAGACACGGATTCTTTCAACTGATTAAATAAGCAAGCTTTCTGCCAGACATCACTATGCATCAGTGATGGATTCCAGAAACTGAGTTGCCCCTGTGTGAGTTTTGAGATTCTACTTGTTTTGCTGGATTTTCTAGTAACTATCTCAAAACTCACATAGGGAATGGTGAAACCACTTTCCTGAAATTGAAGTCACTAGCCAGTTTTATATACACATATACATATATGCATGTGTGGTGGGTTGATCCTGGCTGGCAAATAAGCCCCTACTCAGTTACTCACTCACTCTACCCCAGCAGGATGGGGGAGAAGTAGATGGGTAAAAGTGAGGAAAAGAAAAAAAAAAAAAAAAATCATGGATTGAGATACATACGGTTCAGTAAATGAAGGGGGAAAAAAAAAAAACCCCAAACCTTAAGTGACGCAAAGGCAATCACTCACAGCCTCCCACCAGCAGACCAATACCCAGCCAGTCTCCAAGCAACAGGTACTTTGGAAAAACTCCCTTGATTATTTCATTGCTAAGCATGATGTTATACGGTATGGAATATCCCTCGGGTCAGCTGGGGTCAGCTGTCCTGGCTGTGGCCCCTCCCAGCCCCTTGCTCACCCCCAGCCCACTTGCCAGAGGTGAGGGGCAGAGTGAGAAACAGAGAAAGCCTTGACAGCTAAAGCACTGCCGTGTTGTCAGCACTGTTTTGGTCCCAAACCTGAAACATAGCACCATATGGACTGTTTGGAACAAAAATAACTCCATCCCAGCCAAACCCAGTACAACATGTAAAGAAAAATATCTCCCTTTCCAGATATAGTTTCTGCAGACATAGTCTATATGACAACCTGTCATACAGCCTGAAGAGCAGACCCCCAAGCTGGAAAAAGCTCACGACCATTAAATATCTCAATATCATCTGCAAGACTTTGAAATAACTGTGTGAAAGTTACCGCTTCACAGGTCAAGAGGCAAGACCCACCCTCTCACATGTGGGGAATCTGTATTCCCCCCGTGTCAGACAAAGTTGTTATAAGATTATATGGTTGAACAAGTCATTTATCAAAGGCAAAAAGCATTTGTACCTCCTTTCAGTAACCTGAGCTAACAGATCACTAAGCCTCAGACACTGATCTTGCCAGCCCACACTGACAGCTTGGTGCATAGTTATCATTTTTGCTCCTGCCTAGCCCTGGAGTCTGGCAGAAAAAAAAAAAAAGAAAGAAAAAGAAGCTGTAAAGTGAACTACAATTCACATACAGTTTTGAAGAGCCACTGCAAAAAGCCACATTGTTGATAAGAGCAACTGAAAGCAAAATACACAGAAATCTGGTCTGATTGATCTAGCATGTATCATGTGGTAACCAGTGGTAAACAGATTTAGGGATATATATGTTGACTTCAGCAGTTCTCTCCTTACATTGATAATTAGTGACTGCTCTTCCAATGATCTGATGTTCAATTCACATTATTTTACCCCTTCTTCCCTCCCAAGAATGGATTTTCAAAATGGTCGGTACCAGCTTCCCCACCTTTTTAGCTTTAGCTTTTTCACTTCCAAATTCAATCAGAAACTATACACTGCAGATTCGTTTGATATCCACATTCTCTCACACACTTTGTCAGACAGGTAAAAACCAACACGTCATTTTTCTACTTCTCATATCAACATTACTAACATAAATTATCCCTTGTTCTGTATTCTAAGTCTGAAGTCAAGGATCCTGAAGAAAAAAATCAACATTCCTGAAAACATCATAGCACTTAGAGCCCTGTGAAAAGTTGGGATGTAACAGAAAATAGTCTATATAGATGTAACAGCACAAGTATTCAACTAGCTGCTATAATTTAGTTATTAAAGTAACATTTCTACAGAAAATTATACAACTAATGAACAGATTTTTGAGGCAAACCACAGAATTTACATTTCAAAGAGAAAAGAAATACCTCTGAATGTTTATTGATTTTTGCTAGCTCTGCTGCTGTTTTCTCATCCTTAGTCTGCAGATTTTTGTCAGCTCCCAGCTCGAGCAACTTAAAAATGACATTTTTATGTCCACACTGTGCTGCCCATATTAATGCCTGCAAAGAACAACTTCATTTTACCAAGTCTAGATATGGAGTAAAAACAAACAGAGGTTCAATCAATAATGCAACATTCACAAGTTCTGATATGGCAGAATCTGGAGACAAAGACATGTAAGGCAAAATAATAGCAAAGCGGTGTTAAAGTAGAAGAATATACTAATGAGTATTTCTGAGGAAGCTATACTTCGAAACAAGTTTGTGGGTTCTTGCTTTTGAAAGTTTGTATCACTAATTACAACACACAGAAATAAATCACTTACTGAATACCCATTTTCGTCTTGGGCATCTATGTGTGATCCATGAGCGACAAGAAGAGCAACAACCTGAGGGTATCCTTTCCTAGCGGCGTACATCAGTGGAGTCATTTGTTTCCTGAAAGAAAGGTGGATGGGTGAAAAAAAGTATTTCAAGATATCAAAATCCAACGGCATTATCAAGTAGAGCACCTCAATTCTATAATGATTCTTTGTTCTGTAGAAGAACTAAGCAGAGGATGAAACCCCAAGACACCATATTCACACTTCAGCACAGGGTCACCTTAACAGAACATACAGAGTCAGCAACTCATTTATGTCCAGTTAGCAACTTTTAAATATTTTAAGAGCTGGCATTCATTTCCTGATTTAAATGAAGTCAAGAAGTCAATTGTTGTCCTTCACAAGAAAGAAACTTAGAGGAAACTAAACCAGTCTCTTCCAGGAGTTCAGAATATAGACTGATAATACTTCTGGGAGAAAAAGTTAAAAAAACCCCAACCAACTAACAAAGAAAAAAATCCAAACCAAACAAAAAACCCCCAAACAACAACAACAACAACAACAACAACAAAAAACAAAGAAACCTGCAATCCTTTGTCACTTTCAAATTCAAGTAGAGCATTAAAAAAATAACCTTAACATGTCCCAGCTATGAAATATGGTAGCTTGTTGAATAAACCATTTCTATTTCGGTTCTGAACTACACAAAACCACTTTTTAAAGGCCATCCCTCCTGCTGCTACCACAGACCCAGCAGCAAGCCTCTCATTTAGCACACGGACCAGCTTAACGAGAAGGGAATAGGCATAACTGCAGATCATAGTTTTTGTCTGCTAAAAGCAGAGAATTCCAGCAAATCACCCATTTATCCCCCTAGAAAAAAAAAAAAAAAACTGGCAGAGACTTTCATTTTTTACCTCAAAACCTATTTTTAAAAGACACAGCTTAAGTGACATATTCTATATGCAGTTTAATTTAAATCCAAAGTTACGAAAAGAAATATGCAGTTTTGTGGCGTGCAAGTTGTAAATCACAACCGAATATTTAAGAGGGCTAATATTAAGAACAACAACTACGTACATGCTTGCAAAACCCTCTCTGGTAAAAACAATGTAAGTAAAAGAATGACAGGTCACACAACCCTTGCCGGATGCACAGGTCCAATGCAACAGCACAGGGTGCACATGGATTTACAACATCCAAATCCCCTCCCCAGTATGCCTGAGAACAATCTTCACAGAATTACATACAAATAACATACTTAAAATCCTAACTTTTAAAGTACTAAAACTAAATACATATCTGCATATTTCTGTCCTTTATCCCATTATTATTTTCTGTTCCTAGAACTGTATGTGTTGATGCTTTCTCTCCTATGTATATGACTATTTCTTACAGTTGCTGAAGAAGTGAATACTTACAGACACAACCTTTCCCATTATGTTTCCTTCTTTTTAATATGCCAAAACCATGATGACAACAGTCTGTTGATATTATGCTTCTGTTAAGATGCTTATGAGATGAAGCCATTGTGAATTGCTCTGAAGGTTTTGAAAGAATAAAAAAAATACTGCTCAAAAGTTTCTGTCAGAAAAGTATGTTTCCAGATGCTGACACTTATTCTTCAGTGGAATAAGATTGCAGAATTAAAAAAAAAATGCAGGATTGGAAGACAAAGATGTGGAGTTTCTGGTTGCTATGAAGAAATCAGATTAAAGTTAAAATATTTTACTAGGGATGGTCAATTATAATTTATTCTATCTTAAAATGATTTTTTTTTCCTGAAAAACTATCACGTATTGCTTTTTATGTACAGCTCTGTGTCAAAAATCTGCTGTCAAAAGATCATCTCCTCAGGATGTGAGGGGAGGATTACTCTTTGCAGTATTGTGTTTCTTAGTAAGTTCAATATCGACCACTAGAGGGACCCTGAAAAGCATATGGAAACCAAAGCAGTTGTCTAAAAATACAGACTTTCTGCTTCCTTCCAGAGTATTGAGAGAAGTAGGGCTTTGCTCATCTTTCCTTGTTATTGCTCACTAACAAAGGGATAATACTTTGTCTTATGCAAACACAGATAAAAGTGCACTGAAAAAAATCCAGTCGTATTACAAATTTGAAAG
Source organism: Caloenas nicobarica (assembly GCF_036013445.1). Lineage (NCBI taxonomy): Eukaryota > Metazoa > Chordata > Aves > Columbiformes > Columbidae > Caloenas > Caloenas nicobarica. Next base: position 27,234,845 of record NC_088245.1, on the reverse strand, counting down.
AGTCTTGGGGGCAAGGGGAATCAATTACTTGGAGATAAGCAAAATCGAAAGTAACCAGGCCTTCAAGACATAGTCAATAAGAGAAAGGAACTTGCTAACGAAATGAAAAGACTTGCATCAGTTTATAATTCAATTTAGTCCATCAACACTGCAAAAGCAGAAGTTTTGACTGAAGATAAGGAGACATTTTTACCATGGGACACAGTCAATCAGTGGAACTGGTTGCTCAGAGAAATTTTGTAGTCTTGGCGGGTTTCAAGACCAGATGGCAACCAAGTCCGATGTCACAGTGGAGGTGGCTTTAAGGAAGAAGTTGGACTACAGACCTCCTGAGGTCCCTTCTGACCTGAATTACCCTATGATCCTATGAAGATTACTATAAAAATAGAGAAAAAGACTCTACAATCTGCCCCTGTTACTTAACAAACGGATGAGGTAGCAAGATACAGATATCTAGACATATACAGATAGATATCTATATTTTAAAGAATGAACAGAAGTTGATTACTACCCAATAATTTATAGCAGCAGAAATCAAACTTGCTTGCCCAATGCAGACACTCCCTCCCACCCCAATTTCTATTCATTAGGAGGTTAGGTTTGACAGACTTGCCATGCTATCATCTTTGAAGTATTTACATCTGACTGCAAAAACAGTCCATTCATGCCTGTATTCATTTTAATTTCATTTTAATTTCTTCTGCTCTCAATTTTTTTTTGTTTGTTTGTCTTTGAACTTGCACACTGCTACTACCTCACAATTATCTTCTCCTTTTCCAAAAGGAAAAATACTGAACAAAAGTCCAGAGGCTACAGAACAGTCTTGTCTGCAAAGAACATCAGGTAGTGGTTGCAGCTGCACAGTACTGTAGACAAGGCATACGAAATCAGGGCAACAACTCACTGGCATTAAAGCCACTGAAGAAGTTTCTCCGTTTTTAAGTATAGCCCAATAAACATGATGTTAAAATTAAGAAGGTCCGCTAACATGAATATGCAATTAGTACTTCAAGTATTCCATTTTAATGTTTGAGTTTAATTTCAAAGGCTACAAGCTGTTTCAGGATGGAAACATATGTAGTCCTGCATAAATTTCAAATTGCATTTACGCACCACTATACATGAGGAGGTATTGTTTAATGTCTTGGACACAAGCTGCATAGGCATCACCTCAGAAAGCAGGGTCCATTTACACATATGTCCACAAGAGGGAGGCCAGAGCATTTAGGGAAAACAAATCTGGTTTTTCTAACCCTGCAAAGAACCCCCATAAACACAACAAGCTATAAGACGCCAATTCCACGGTTTCTTGCTAAAGTTGAAAAGAAATTAAATGTATTGGTACATCTTACTGGGATCTAAACATGCACATAGAAGGTGTAGTGATAACCATCCAGATAAAAGATCTGAAGAACTGTTTCGACATATGGAGGAACTGTGCAGACATTTGCATTTCAGCAATCTGGCTTGCAGGTGACCTTCTTGTCCAAACACCTGCAAAGTCCTTTTCTACAGCACAACTTGCCACGTGACCTGTGCCTACATTGAACACGATACTTCTAGTGATAATGAATAAATAAACAAAAACCTTAAAAAGGCATATAAGCAATTTATTGATTAAGCATGATGTCTGTTCCAACTATGTTTGCTTCCAGCTATGCAGCACCTAAATAAAAAGCAAGGAATTCTTCCCTGGTTTAATGCAAATGGAAGGGATTTTTTTGTTTTGTTTTTATTTTTAGGTCGCTCTGCTTTTATGTTGAAGTTGGAGAAAAATACAAAACCAAAAGGTCTTTCAGTTTTCAAGGCCATCTGAAACTTCGAGACATCTACACAAAGACACAACCAGAGGTTCTTATAGGCTCATTTCACCTTCATCCTGCCAAAAAAAAATGAGGCAAAACACAATCACAAGAGCAAGCTGAACGGAACAGCCCTAAAAGCTACCACTTGGAGCCTCCTAGCCTGGGTAACCCTGTGCCGCAACAAAACCAGGTGATGCAGTGGTAGCTGCCTATCTCACTGAACAGTGTCCCAAGTACTGTCTGTTATACTCAGCTGAACCTGTGGTGCAGAACTCACCACAACCAACAAACACATGCTCTTACATTTGGGAGCACACTCTCAAGCAAAACAAAGTTCATCTTCCTGGAAAATTTCAGAAGGGGGAGGAGAGGAAGAGAAGATCCCTCCCATCTAAACACAGGTTTCCTTCCATTGAGGAGATTATCTATAGAAAATTCAGTATTTTAGGCTGGTGATTTTGAGAAGTATAAGGTGTACGTAAAGTCTCATAACTGGAATATATGTTTATTAACTAGACCAGTGTATCACTAACATTAGAAAAAAATACAGCAGGTAGAAAACAATTTAACCTTATGAGTTTAGTCACAATCTTTTCTTATTGAGATCTCAAAGGGAATGATGCTACAAGACACTAGTATTTTAGCTTATTGATCTGCAGACTGAACACAGCTTCAGATAACCAGGAGGCATCTTCAGAACCTTTTGGAGCCAGTTTCACCACACCAGTGCTGTATATTAAGCTTGGAACTGAGAAATTAAGCAGTTAACAGTGTGCCCACAGCAACAGAAGGAAAGCTACTTGCCCGTTTTCTGGTTTATTGAATCTTTAAGCTATGAGGTAGGAAACCTTATACAACGAGTATATTGGAAGAACATACTTTAGCGTACTGTGAGCTGCAAGATTCTTTTTGCAGGCACTGTCTGCTCGAGCAAGGTAGGAGAGTCCTCTACATTACTGAAGCAGAACGTGTTAGGAGAACAAACATACAACTCTAGTAAGAAGGCTGGGCTGGAAAAGGTGACAGCTTAGTTTCAGGTGCCCTAGTTTTAAGCTTCATTTCAGATTGCCAGTTCTTGTACCTTTCTGCTTCTGAACTCTGTATACATATTTGTTTTAAAATTAAAAAAGGCATCTGTGTAAGTTCTACAGCACACAGAGGTGGGAAGGTAGACAGCTACAAAGTTATCTTCATATGACTAGAAAAATACAAAGGATGTGATTATAAAAGGGGTTAGCATAAAAATTACCAACAGGGATGGCAGAACTCTCTGCTATGACATTCCCAATTATCCTGTCCTGTCTTCCTACATCCTCGCTCCATTGCATTTTTACATGCAAGCTGGTTCAGCTGAAGACATGGACACTGACATAAATCAGAAAAAGAAATGAGTTATCCACAGAATCAGAAACTTCTCAGACCTTTTTCAACTTTACTTCCAAAGTGAGGGTAAAGTCTCCAGTCAAGAAATTTAGCACATACTCCATCTTTCTAATGAAATGGCAATTCTCTGTCATGTAAAAAAAAAAAAAAAAAAAAAAAAAAAAAAAAATCAATCCAATTCTATGCAAATAACCCATGATCAGGGTAAGCTAGTGGCAATGACAGAAGTTTAATATATGATGCAATGTAGCTAATACAATGCTAATGGATTTCAGTGCAGGTTTTGTTTCTGTGTTACACAAAGGCTGCTCAGGTGACATTCCAAGACACTACAGTACATTGTCAGAATGCCTGTGTTAAAAATAGCACCTGATATTGCTGCTGCCCCTGAGTATTTCACACTTGTGCCTAGAAACAGTGATCAACACCTGAAAGCCTGCTGGTACCACCGTACAGTCAATACTAGCTGGGAAAAAGTACAATCATCTATTTCAGTGTCTAAACTCCTTCCCCCTACCAAAAAGATCAAATGAACGAGCCTCCACACTTACATTCAAAAGCCACTCTTCCAAACTCACCAAACTCACACATCTACCATGCTTTTGACTTCTCCCTAACTCGGATAAGAGGAAGGGATATATGGATATATCTCAGATGAAAACAGTACTTCAGTAAATGTAATTTCGCATCTGATTTTTTACATTTAGTCCTGCTGTCCTGATGTTTGATCAACATAAAATAATTCTTTCTGTCCTGAGTTCACAGTGCTAGAATAAAAATCTCTCTGAAAAGCATGAAGTATAATATAGCGTAACATCACAAGGTATTTTTTGCTCTGAAGTGGACCAAAAATCTTGACTCAATCAGTATTAAATTCCTTGATTTTCTTGCACTAGCCATAAAATGCATTGTAGTGCATTCACTTTTCACGGGTTATTTGTCTTTTTACCTATTTACCTGATAGGTACTCTTTGCCATTTGGCATGGTTAACTATCATAGGATGATAATGTCAAGGTCTTCGAAATTATTATGCGGCAGTGCTGACTGAGTATCTTATCAGTAGCAATAAATATCTTGCTAAAATTGACGCATTACACAATTGATTTATTCTGACTACGTAACATGAAGAGAGATCTACCTCATGAATTGGGCAATACTGTGATAAAATTTCCCCCCTCCATTATCATCTTCTCAAGAGGGCAAAACAGACTAAACTTTCATGATGAAACCATTTTTGATACTTTTCAAAACTGCTCCAAATGTCATCCTAAGTTAACGTTCACAGGCAACTTAATACCAGACCTGAGCAGTGATTTTAATTTCTTGTATATGCATTCATGTACATGACAGTGTGCTTCACTCTCAACTTTTAATCTGTATAATGACAAAAGACAGACAAAGGTCTAGTTCTTGTAATACTTACCCTAAGAAAAAAAACCTGAAGGTTTTCTAAAGACTTATTTTTTAAACATACACAAAATTCATAACCATTGTAGAGCAGAAACACTGAAGGCTTGGTCATTGACCAGGACTAAATTGTGCTAGAAATTTTAAGAGGGAAAAAAAGCCACACAAACAAAATCAAACCTGCACATATTCCATACAGAACAAGAGACAAAGAGCTTATGTTAAAATAAAGGAGGTTTCAGTTATTCACCTGCCTGTATCATCTTCTAACAAAGAGTTATTGGCATGAAACAGCAACTCAACACATTCTCCTTGCCGGCAAGCCATCAGGTTTCTTTTACTCTACCTAAACAAGAACTTGCAGGTTGTCATCACTAGAACCCATATTTACTAAACAGTCTATGAGACATGTAATCCTAGCAGTGGTAGTTTTCAGTTCATTATGCCTTTTCCTTCTGTCTATAATGAAATAACAGCTTAACATTCATAAACCCAGTGTGCCTTTAAGAAAGCACTGCAAGTTAGAAGAGGTTTTTAAAAAAAGACTGCTTAAGTATTTCCAGGCTTTACAAAAGGATGAAGTATATAATGTACATTTTCAAGCAAAAGAGAAGTGAATGATGCAAGATAAGCAGAACAAATTTTCTCCAGGTAGCATTCACTTAAATGAAACACTCAGGCTATAGTAGGTCTACAAAGACTAGCCAGAGCAGGTCTTACAATGCCTTCTTGTTTCACTCAGCCATTGCCTTACTTCTTGTTTGTCTTTCAAAACTCTTCAGTTAGCACTTATGCTTTGACACACTACATTTGCGTTAACAAAACTGTTTTTACAGCCATCAGTATTCAGTTCCCAATTCTGTTTTAGCAAAAATATCAGAAGTTACTCTACTGAATACTCTATCCTCAGTACCTTACCCTATTGCAAAGAAACCAACCTACAGACTCCTAAACCCATCTTCTTAGACTGCATTTCAAAAATCAGTTTTTCTCCTTAGTCCTTCCCTGCTCCATGCACACTTCATACTAAATAAACAAACTAAAACTTCAACTAAAACAAACAAATTAATTAATTAATTGCAGGTTTCTGTGTATCACCTCCAGATGACATGAAATAAAAAAGCCCACTGGCTGTCCTGACAGCCCAACAGAGAAAGGGTAAATACCAAACTTGACCTTATATCAAAGTTAAGTATTCTGCTTTGCATTCACACACATGCCAATTGTTGGCAGACAAAAGAGAAGTGCTGAGACAGCCAAATAATGTGAAGCTTACTTCTTAACACCTGTGGTAAACTGAACACACAGGAAGTACTCTCACAATAATCTCAACTCACTGACAGTTCTGATGCCCCCTCACAAAACATCCTGTTTGCTCTAATGAAACTGGTGAAGTGGGATTGCCGTGCCACACAGAGGGTCTGTTTTGATCCCTTTAATGCACAGAACCTGGTTTGATGTGCTTCAGCCCCATTTCAGAACACAGTGGAAGAAGCCCACGAGAAGCAGCAGCTGCTGCCCGAGCAGTTCTAATGATAAACTGGCACGCACTGATGTCAAATACTGGAAAGCAAAAAAGGCAGCATGAAAATTTTTGAAAAATCCAGACCTTGTCATCTAACTTCTACTTTTGTGTGCAACAAATATGACATTTCTGATTCTCACTCATCTTTTAATTTGAGAAAGATTACTATTGCGAAAGTGAAAAAAATCCACAACTGGATACTGTATGTGATGTATGCAAGCATAACTCATGTGTTAGCAGGTCTTCAGAAATAGAGATAGCAAAAAATATCTGTATATTAAGAATAACTATACATAACATAGTCTAAGTGTACAAATCAAGTTTTGCCCTTAAAATTCCCATCTCTTGTGTCAGAATTAAAACTTTTTTTTTCCCCCCAAAGTTTAGCCAAAGGCCTTTCTAAACATGAATCTACAGCTTTGCACTCTGGCTTACTTACATTTTCAAATGCCCAGGACAAAGTTTAATAACGCGAAGACTTCCCCCATTTTAAAAAGCAGGATGTTTAACCTAACAACCAGCTACCTGATGGCAACAATATGTAATTATCTCAGAATCTGTAGCTTTCTCTTCTTTCACGAATAATTTTTAGCCTCTCTGAGAAGAATAAATGAATGGCATTCAAATTTGGCACCAAACATTAGTGGCACTTCAGCACAACTATGTTTGCTCCTTGTCTATCAGTACTACGCTCGCAGTGAGGTTCAGGGTCCAGAGTAACTGAATTCTACCAATGTGAACCAACAGGCCTCTAATTCTGTTCTTTTTAGAGGGCTACAGTCCACACCACCTATCTCAGGTAATGTGGTGAAACAGCTGCAGCATAAAAAAAATGAATTTGAGTTAGTTGAAAAACAAGCAGTTTCAATATGACCCAATCAATACCTTTTTTCCCCAGCAGAGGGAGGACAATTTATCCAGCCCAGAATTTCTTTCTTTTTGATGCAAAATGAAACATTGCACCAGCCTACAAAACCAGACATCTTGCAATGCACTGCTGCACACTGCTGAGACACAAAGTGGTAATTCAAGAAGCAAGATGGTACTTCTTTTAAAAAGATTAAATCTTCTTTTAACCTACATTATTCTAGATTGCACTGGAATAAATGTATTTTCTTTACAGAGTTTTCTTTTTCCATAGTAGGCTGTCTGTGAAAGGAAAATAGCTAGATACCTACAAAAAGTTCAAAAGGAAGACATCAATTTAAATAAAGAATTAACTGATTTAACTTGCATCCTTATACAGAAGAGGCAATACGATTTAGGAAATGCATAGGATGTATTTCTTGTCCTTATACTTCAGTCTATCAAAGTATTAGCATTAACTTAAATTTATATCTTGTTCAGCTGAGGAACATACTTGAATTTGATAAAACTGATCATAGTTTTTTTTACTCAGATGAATGACTGTACTAGGAGAAATAAGCATCTGGACACTAATCTTTCCTTATACAGACAGCAGTGAAGTTGCAGAAAGCTAATGAAGTACACATCATCTTAACCAACAACAGCAATGTCTATGAAGATGTCTCTGTATATTAGTATTAAATTTTATGGTGTTTTCACAGACATCGGTTTTTTGATACCTGCAAGTAATGTTAGGGTCAGCATTCCTTGATAGAAGAAGTTCTACAGTCTTCAAGATGTTTTCCTCCGAAGCATGTGCAGTACATGCTGCCATCAGCACAGTGTACTTATCTGTTTTGAAACTTACAGTTAGAGAATTACATATGTAAACGTAAATACCATATTAATCTAGAAGTTCCTTTAAAACCCTTTACTTTTGCTAGAGTTATTAACTGGGTTTGATACTCTTAAGATATTTAGAAAAGGGCAAGAAACTTGTTTTCCTTCCAGTGAAAGTCACTAGAATTATCAGGTAAGACAAAGGCATCTGAGAAGATATTCTGAAACATGAGAGTGAACGGTAGTAGTGAAGCATCTATTCCTACCAAAGTTTAGGATACTTTTTAGTACCCCAAAAAAACAGTAGGAGCTTAACTATAGATTCTTGTTTCTCAAATCTTGTTCCACACCAGTAGATTCACTCCCCATTCCTCCTCGCCTCTCCCCAAAATACAGTCAAGGGAAGAAACAGCTTACAGAAATTTAACTGCAATGGATAAAAAAAAAAATGCATGAAATGTATTATAAATACATAGCAACATCAATTTTAGGGAGAACAGAGGCCCATACAATGGACAGTTGAAGTAACAAGGCTCTATTATAGGGCTTAAGGAGAAGGAAGTTACTGAACTAGACTACTACAGCACAGTAGTGGCAGGATGAGGATTAAAAGTATGTTTTTAGATGCAGATTTAAAGAACATATATAAAGTCCATAAAGATTCATCAGGAGGAATCAGTGTATTTGCTCCAGCTCTGAAGCCAGATGGGTGTCACATGCCACCTTTGCTCACAAATCAGAATTGTACACCACTGCTGTTTGCCCACAGAACAGGGGAGATCTCCTTCCCCAAAGTTCTACAGAGATGTGGGAAGCATCACACCTCAAGGACCTTAGTGAGTTAATTGGCCCTAGAGTCAACTACAAGACAGCCATTTGAGTAACTGCCCATTTTGCTTATTGCACAAACTTGTCCACAGGTTCAAACATGCCTTTTAACAATTTGTTTTAACAAGTATAATTTTAGCTGTACCTACTTGAGTCCATACCATGAAGTGTTACAGCATATTTTCTAACTTTCTTGTAGAAATTTAAGACTGTGTACATATGAACATCTTTATTCTTCAACTGAGGTCAGAATTTATTGTATTTAAACATGAGAAATTTGTTATGTACTTTGCTCTACTTACTTTATTTCTCATCACTTCTTGTCCCCCACCACTCCAAAGACCTTAGTTTTGCATTTAAATTCATGTGTTTTTGTTATATCCCATCTTTTAATTTTCAACCACCTCATGTAGAAGTTTTAACGCACATAAATCAGTAGGTTAAATGAAAAATTAAGTTTCAGAGAGTCACTTAAACTTCTGTAAAACAGGCAATTAACACTTCAGTAATATACTTGATACGCTGAGAGATTGTTACTCAAAATGTTTAACCTGGCTATCAATAACAACATGAAGAGAAAGACGGTAAGACAAAGGCAGCGATAAGCACTGTTAAGCTGGGAAAGATATTTAGGAGGAATCTGCAGTTGTATTTGTATTCAGTCTTTCAGGTAGTGATAAAAGAGTGGGAAATTAGTCTCTGTTAGTCCACCTATAACTCATACATGTGAGCAAGAGAAGAAGGGGAAGAAACACCTTAGAATTCGAGAAAAAATGTTAGAGACCGCAAAGAAAATTGGTTTATATTCAGCCTAGCTGAAAAACCCAGAAGAGTCAGTGAATTTACTCCTCAAAGACGCTTCATTCTGATCCTATCCCATAGTGAATGCTACATTAGTTCCTTGTTCTTCGCAACTACCAAAAAGGGTAAAATTAACTAACTACTTAAAAAGAATGACTGAAACGTGACAAAAGGTGATTAACAGTATTGCTGTTATTAGGATTATAAGCATTAGAGGATAATTAGTATAGGATCACTTATGTGATTGCCTGCTGATGTAAAAAACGCAGCAGGACTGCTGACATTTAGTACCACTTTAGGATGGCATAGCTTTCCTGAACACATGTGGCCTGACCTGAATCAATCACCTGCAAGCCTGTTCCTGGCTGGCCAGTGCTCTGCTGTGCATATGCCCTGGCTATTGTCTCCTACACAGACAAACAGGGAAACAAGTCAGGCAAGCACAGCTGGTCACACACTGAAAAAACGCCACGCGTGTTTGGTTAACTGGTCAGCTGAAACCGCTGCCCATAGCAGTTTTCACCCCATTTATAGCTCTCTACAGCCATAAACAAGGAACAGGCATGAGCTGTAGGCAGCCATACTCGTTTTTTTTCCACATGGAAATTCTCTAAAGTTGGCTACAAGGACAATAATTGGAAAGCATGATTGCTTTTGGTGCAGGCAGTCTAATCTCATACTCTGATCAGATGCTAAGAAGTTCAAGAAAATATTCAGAGTCAGATTTGTACCATCTGCATTTCAGTCTACTACTATTACAAATATTTGCAAGTTACTGGAAAATAGGATCAATGCTTTCATGTACTTGGTGGTATTGCATGTTGCATCAGTTTTCTTGAACTTGGGTAAATCTTCCAATACAATGAAAGAGAAGAAGAATAACCACAGTTTAAGTGGGAAAGAGTTGTTATTAAGCCATAAGAATTGACAGAGCAACTGATATTACTTAGAAGCTCCATTGAACTCTTGCAGAAGGTCATCTAGCAACATACTAGAGAACAGTTCTCACTTAATTAAAAAAAAAATGTTCTAATTTTAGAGATATCCGCATTAGTTTCCATGAACTGGAAAGCTATTCCTGTTGTTTGGTATTCTAGCTGGTTTATGCATGTAAATACTTTGTAACAGGATCAAACAAAGTAAGTTTTAACTCTACAACTTCATCCCAGAATTCTTGAACAAGTATTTCCAAATACCCTTTTTAAAACAGTACTTAAGGATTGGCATGTGGGAGGGAAAAACAGAGTGAGAGTGAAAAAAGCACAAGAAAACCCATTAACTGAATGCAGATCAGTTCCAAGAACACATTTTTTACTTTAAAACTACTAGTTTTACTTTAAAAGTGTGAAATCTAGACTAGGCCCCAGTTCTACTTTGATTTTTTTCCCTATGCATGTAAAACCAGAATAACTATAGGACAATGTTTGGTACCGAGTGTTACTGGCCAGTATTTTTCATTCACATCTTACCTATTTCAAAACATGCATTAGCACCTCTGTCCAGAAGAAGACGCACTACTGCAAAATCAGCCACACTGGCAGCACACATCAGGGGAGTCCATCCAAACTGAAAGCTAGACTCTATGCTTATACCTGTCAAAATTTAAGATACTAAAATCATAAAACTGAACCACAACAGACATGCATTTTATAAACATTATTCTCAATACGCATCTTACAAAGGTTACACACTGTTTGCATTTAGTCCTAGGGAGAGAAATCTCTTACGCCATTTTCATTTTTTTAATGCAACTTTATCTAGAATACCAGAAAACAACTTTTGGAACTGACACTAAAGAACCTCAGTATTCAATCCAATACCACAGAAAGACTACACTTTAGAAAAATGTAAGTAACAAATTTAGCTAAAACAAATAATTTAAGAGAAGTGTACAGAATCTCTGTTTTCTCCACTTATGTGCAGTACCTTTCTTCAATCAGAATGAAAAATTTCAATCCTTGCCAAGTCAAGTGGACTGCTGTCGAAGCAACTTGCTGACAAGGCCTTTAGATCATATTAACTAGAGTTTTCCTGCTTCACAGCTCCTTTTATTCTACATCTTGCAAGGCAATTAACTGGCAGCTATAAGTTTTGCATTCAGTACTCACAAAATACTATCTCAATAGAAAGAAGATTATGCAAGATTCAGTCACAATCACCAGATCTGTTTGTTACTCTTTATAATAGCCACATCTTCCTTTGTGGTTAGAAGTAAGCTTGCCAGACAGTCCTTCCAAATTCACCAAGAACCAAGCACCAGACAGAGATACCCATCTAAAAACTTTCAAATAAAAATCTCTATACATTTTTGCAACAAGAGGAATCATCCTTCCTTCAATCCTTCCTCAAATATTACTTCTTCTATAAAAGTTTCCATCAGCTGGTTCCATATTACTCCAACAGTGATTAGGGATAATCAAAAATACTTCTTTACAGGAGACAGCTCTGAAAAAACACCCAAAACTCTTCTAGGAAATCTGTGACAGTCCAGCTACGTGCATTCCTCTTCATGCAAATATGTGTATTTATCTTCCCTGCCTTGGTAGTTTGTCAAAGATGTGCTCAGTGTAGCCACATAAAAGTTATTAAAGCTGGGGCAGTAACAGCTCACTGCTCTTGGGTTGATTCTTCAACTGGCAAAGATGACTGGAGTTGTAGAAGCAATCAGTAAAGAAGTAACATTCAAGGCAAGTCAGGTGTTGAAGCACTCTAACACCTGCAAGCCACAGAATTTGTGATCAAATCTTTTCAGTGATGCATACACAGTATTGCAGTCCTTAATGTCACAGCACACCAGTCTGTCTGCAGTACACAAAACATTTCATTGAAGCCCACGGCCAGGTTCTACAAAGGGAGCCCACAAGTGTCCCTTCAAAGTCACATCTGAACTTCCTTGTAGACAAGCCATTTCAAGAATTTAGAAAGTCTGATATCCAACAGCCCACTGAAGTAACACTACTAGGAAAGGAATACCAGAAAGCTGGCACTCCGTCAGCCTCAAGAAGTCCGTTTTCCTCTTAAGAAGAAAAGCAGTCCATGTAACCAGAGCTCCCATCTAGAGCTTTTTACTTTAAGAAATATTTGAACAACAGTTTCAAAAGATCTACTTGGCAGGCATACAGAGACTTATTAAAACTCTTCAGAAGGTGTTTTCCTCACTTCTTTCTTTAGACGTATAGCAAACAGTATCTGTCACCATGCTGGTGCTTTTTCTAAATTCTAGAAGAAGAATGGTCTTTTTGGCAAGGGGATTTCAAAGGTGTGTTACAGCTTGTTTGCCCTGCATGGTGTCTCATCATCTTTGTAGCGACTGGCTTGAAACACCACGCAGTGTGAAAGTCACAATGCAAACCAGCTAGAGTCTCAGAGGAAGACAAAGACAAGACAACTGAAACGGTAACACTGCTTCTTGGCTGCATGGTTATAGGAGTTGTTGACTGAACTAAAAGTGTCTCCCTTTAGTTACTACTCAGCCTCTCTCATTACGTGAGCTGTTCTTGAAGTAAGCAGGTTCATCGAGCATTTTAAATGGCCCTTAAGAATGCACCAGTGAAGCCCAGAAAAAAAAAATTAGTGAAAAATCGGGCCAGATTCAACAGCCAAAGAGAGTCAAGGTTGCTGCAGCTCCACACTCTCAGGTCCACCCGGCATTGATGCTGAGCGTGTATTCCCAGCAGGCACACACATACACCACCGAACACACCAGTCAGCACAGACGGAGTGCTCATGTGAACACAGACAGCTCAAAGGGTCTCACCCTGCTCCCCTGTGGGACAGATGTATCCCCTCCAGCTGCCGGCATCATGGACACATTGGTCTCTGCCCTCTGGTCCCGCTCTTGTGTCTGGCACATCCCTTCACTCGCTCCTGCCTCTACAGTCACTGCTTCCCAGGCACAAGGGCCCTATGACAGCCCTGGGACTCCCTTCCTCTGAGTTCATCATTAGGGTTCCTGCTTGCCCTTGGGCCCCTCTGCTCCCCTCAGCTTGTGCAGATGGGCCTGTGATGTGCTGATGGCTTCCATGGCAGGCCTGGGAGAAGCTCCCTCACCTGCCATTGCCCCTCTGTGTTCTTTTGTGGGCATGAGCAAAGGAACTTTTCAGTTACAAAACCTCATGAATTATGTCTAGGAGGCAAAACAGATAAAACATTCTTACAATCCAGGTTACACACAACTATGGTCCTTGTTAACCAGAAATGGGGAGAAATATATTCTGGCCCCAGATATGCTCTACAGAAGAAACTATCTGAAGCGTGTGAATAATGGTGAAGCAAAATAACCGCAAAAGAAGAAATATGTTCTTTCTGTGTTTACTGCAGTTTCTCTGGTACCTCTTTCAGATATTTTGTTGACTGTGGCTACCAGTTACAGTAAAAAGGCTGTTTTTATATAGAAAAATGTAACCTCAAATTCAAAAAGGTCAACAAGGTAATGCCTGAAAAACTATGATCAACCTCTACATACAGCTTTTAATGCTAAATAATTCCATGTTTGACACACAAAAAACCCCAAGGTCTTAAAAGGCTTTCATTTAGTTTAAAAACAGCTCTTATTACTAGAATACATTCACATTCAGATTGAATTTATCTGAGGAAAAAGTTCTAAAATGCTTGATTCTAGAAGACTTCTAATAGAAGCACTGATTTCTTTTAAGTCTGTCAGCACTTTATCCTGTTCCACAATATCTTAAAGCTGAGTTAAATCAGAGCTGCTGTCTCCTACTGCTGGGCCAGCTATGGTTCTCACCTCACTCAGGGTTCAAGGTCCCAAACTGGCCAAAACATTATTCACACATCCCCCCGCCAGTTTACTACTGCTTTAATTCCCTGAAGTGGCTCACAAAAGATAAGATGAGCTCCAGTACTCATAAAAAGATAGCCGTGAACAGACTGTTGAATGAGAACAGAAAAGAGGGTTTGATTGTAGCTACATCTTTTATCAGTCTAAACTTGCATTCCTTTTTGTAACACATACTTCAGAAATTTGTTCTCAGTATGCTGCCATTTTATACGATGGGTGAGAGAAGACGTTGTCCTCATCCATCTCCTAAAGGAGCTCTGTAAAACTGCCTCAGCACCAAAGATTCCTAAAGCAATGGCTAAGCAAGCCAAAAGACAATATGTTCTTGCTCTGCTTGAAAGAATGGCCCCATCCAACTGTTGCTAGGAAATCCATCTCCAACACAAACCCTGAGTTTGGTAGAGTGCTGGTAGCGAGCCTCCTACAAGCTCTACTGAACATATACTAAAAGCAACTTTGGAGGCCAAGATTTAATCTGACTGAGCACCGATCCTCTGAAGGACAATGCAACCTTTCTCCAGAAATACCTTCCGGTTAGAGAGGCATTGCTTGCTACTTCTCTGCAGGACAGAGGGGTCAAAATCTACTGTTAATCATACTTTCAGGAAACAGTAGATTCTCTTGTGATACTGCCTTGTGCATCTCAGGGGACAGGACACTAGACTGTAGGCATCTCTGTCCTGACCTTACGCTCTTACAGATACTTATTGTCATCTCACAACAGCATAGAACTGCCCATTATGTAAGCAGGCATCAACACGAAAAGTGAACTATTGCTGTTTGACCAAAATACAAACAATTAAAAATGGATGGCTGTAACAAAACAATTAAGCAATATGATTCACAGACATCACTAAAACCACTGCCTATAAAAACATATTTTGTCAAAGCAAGACAGCAGATGTATTTCACTCATTATTACACTTCTGTGTTTCAGTCTGTGCAATAGTTTTTACTAAATTTAAAAACCAAATCATTCCCACACTGTGGTGAGAAACAGTTGGCTTCTAAAGGGGTAAGTATTGCCATTGTTTTAAAATTCAGAAAAACTAGGAAACTCTTCCAGCCATAAGACAGATTTTCCTCAGAAAACAAACTCTTGACTACTATATTCTGCTTGCTTGCTGAAGCAGAACTTCTTGACAATTATCACTAGGCAAGTCAACTCAGCTATGCAGTTTCTTGATTGCCCTGGATGCCTCAATAAGTCATCCAATCCTCCCAACACCGAGTAACAGAAACACATTGCAGAGGAATACTGAATAAGAGAACAGGAAGAAAGGCTTTTAGTGTTAAAACAAACTACTTTTTAGTGACAAATGCCACACAAACCCTATTAGGCCTTTCAGAATCGCACAATCTTTGTCCAGCTGATGTTGCCAGGACAGCAGTATTACACAGGGCACATACCAGAAACTTAACAGTGCCATGAAGGGGGAAAAAAACCCCAAAAGCTATTTCCAAACTGGGGGAGCATTAAAACAAAGAAGCCAGCCTCTCCTTCCAGGCCTCTGCAGCAACCTTCAACACCAAAGTAAGATCACCCACTGAGTTCTCACTCTCAGTTTAAACCACCTCAACTTCAGTGTTTGTAATTGATATTTTCAGGTAAAAGATGCATTTGAAAACAAAGAAACACCTTATTTCACAGTTCACACGTTACAGGTTTCTCAATTTTTAGGGCTCCCGAGACTGACGAAACCAATATAAATTAGAAGGTATTTGTTGGAATACTGCATGCTGAATCACTGAAAAAGTAATTTCATCTTTAGAATAAAAGTTTATATCCTGTATTGGAAACATTCATATATTCCTACTTGACACATTACTTTGAAATTATAGACTTCGAAGATTATGGCGCTCTTGCCAAGTTCCATTGAAAATATTTAACTTGATAACTGACTTTCCTCACCAGAATTTAAGAGCTCTTCAATTAATGACACATCACCACGAAACAGAGCCTTCTTTAATGCTTCCTTCTTGTCTGCCTGCAACATTTGATCCAACTGCTAGATAAGCAAAGAGAAGTTAAGTCAAAACCTAATAACTGTTTCAAGGTAAAAATTACAGCTTGATTTCAGCATAAAAGCACTAATGATCTCTGTAAGGGCAAAGAGAAGGGGCAAGGTAAGACTTACCTTCTTCTACCTACGTACACCTGCTTAGAGTCTACTGTAAAACATAAGCTTTAAAATTAACTTTTCAGAAAGGTTCCATTATCTGAAAATGTAAATATCTTCTTTTTCAACAGACCTGTAATCTTACACTGTTCTCAGAGGTTTTTTTAATGGTATCTGATTTCAATTAAGATTCTTTTTCATCTTTTGGCTCTGGAAAAACATTGCAACACATTTCTGTACCTTTTTTGTGTATTTCACATGTTGCAAGGCACAGCACTAAAAAAAATTATCTATCAGACATAGAAGTCAGAGCTTGGGGCAACATAGCTCAATGACTAGCTGTCTGGCTTAATATAGTATGAATCCACTGCTGGAAAGGGTAACTGTTCCTCTTTCCTCCTAATCCTGTGGTAGCAGAGGTATTCGTGCTGCTGCATCATAAATGATTTGGCCGAAAAATGCCCTGACCAAAAAACTAGTTTATGCATCAGACAGTTGCCTGATTCAAAAGCATTATAGATTTGTTCCCTATTAAAGCTGCAGATGCAGCTGAAGATTGCTGCTGGCATTATCTAGATTACACGAAACACATACACTGATGAGGACTATTCACTAGTTTCCTTACAGACACAAGCAGGTATGGAAAGACAAGAAGTCACATTTCATGATGAGTTTTGAAGTCATAACATGAAAAAGCAGAATTATACAATTTTCCCCAGCACATTGTAGCCTCTCTTTCCAAGGACTTCCATAAAGATTTTAGTAAGTGCTTAGTATCTAGAAAACCCAAAACGAGAAACAGCCAATATAACAATTTAGCCTTATTTTCATTCTACTCAGACAATAATTTCCAAATAATGCCTATCTTTGCATAGGAGCCTCAATTTAAAGACTGAGGTCCCTGAAAATCTGACTATAACCTTTAGCAAGAGTATTACAAGTATCCAGTTACTTCCATTTTCCAGTTCCAGCCATGAGACAAAACAATAGCTAAAAAGCCTTGCACACTGTCAGATGCCCCACACCTATTAGGTGCCATAAAATCACTTAAACCTTCATGTTAGCAAGAAACGGTCTCAAGAGATTTAAGATATAAAACAGTTTTATAGGCCTCCAGTCACTTTCAAATTTTGTCTCATACTGAAATAGGGTCTGTAACTAAGGAGGATATAAGTGTTTTAAAGAAACATTGAAGTTTTATGTACGAAAACAACCCCCCCAAACTTAGGTTTTACTTAATCTGGATTGAGGGTACACCACCATTACCCTGCTAGGCCATAACGTCAGAGAGGCGCCAGCCGCAGCCCCTCCCGAGGCCGCTGCTCAGTGAGCCCCAGGGAGCGCCGCGGCCCTCACCGCGGCCTCAGGCCCGCACCGCCTCCGACACCGCCCGCCCTCAGGCCCCAGCTCGAGGGCGCCGAGAGGCTCGGCCCCACCTGCGGCTCACGCGGCACGACGCCGATATCCCAGCCGTCCTCCTCGCTGTCGTCGTCCTCGTCGCCCCCGGCCACGACGCGACCCCCCCACGTCGCGGCCGCCATGGCGCCCGGCTCCCGCACCCGCCGGTCACGTGGCCCGCGCCGCCCGAGCCGCTTTCCCGCGCACGGGGCGGCGGGGGCGGTGCTGCGCGCGCGGCCGTAACGGCCGGTCGCGCGCCGGGTCCGATGAGCTCCGCGGGCGGTGGCGGTTCCGTCCCTCAGCGCCCGCTCCCGGGCAGCCAGCTGCAGTTCGTGAGGTGATGCCAATGGCATCCTGGGGTGTATTAGAAGGGGGGTGGTTAGTAGGTCGAGAGAGGTTCTCCTTCCCCTCTACTCTGCCCTGGTGAGACCTCGTCTGGAATATTGTGTCCAGTTCTGGGCCCCTCAGTTCAAGAAGGACAGGGAACTGCTGGAGAGAGCCCAGCGCAGGGCCACAAAGATGATGAAGGGAGTGGAGCATCTCCCTTATGAGGAAAGGCTGAGGGAGCTGGGCCTCTTTAGCTTGGAGAAGAGGAGACTGAGAGGAGATCTCATTAATGTTCATAAATATGTAAAGCGTGAGTGTCACAAGGATGGAGCCAGGCTCTTCTCAGTGACAACCAATTGCAGGACAAGGGGTAATGGGTGCAAACTGGAACACAAGAGGTTCCACTTAAGTTTGAGAAGAAACTTCTTCTCAGTGAGGGTGACAGAGCACTGGAACAGGCTGCCCAGGGGGGGTTGTGGATTCTCCTTCTCTGGAAACATTCAAAACCCGCCTGGACGCCTTCCTGTGTAACCTCATCTGGGTGTTCCTGCTCCGGCAGGGGGTTTGGACTAGATGATCTTTTGACGTCCCTTCCTTTGGGTTATAAGTATGTGGGAGTGTAATGTGGCTTATTAGTGGCTCAACTGTTCTGTAGGGTCGTTAGGTAGCACAGCAGGGCTATGTGTGAAGTTATCTCTGCAGATCCGTGACTGGTAAATGTGTTCAAGGAAAAAGGTAAGGTTTTATCTCTTTATTTTCTGTCGTCATTAACACACCTAAACTGAGAGCAATCAGTTATGTTACTTATGTGTGTGTGCATGCACTGTTACGTAGCCAAAGCCTGTGGTGGTGACAGTTCATGTGGGGAAAGTTGAACAGCAGCCATGCATAATGAGCTAAACTTTCACCCTGCTCCTTCCCATCTGGGGATATTAGGTATCACTTTCAATTTCAGAATTGTGGTTAGATTTCTTTCTAATGACAGATGATAACTTCTTATCTGTCAGGAGGTTCGCATGAAACTCTTTGAAGAGCAGATGAGGAACAACATTTTGTATTTCATCCACAGGAAAAAACCTGTTCTTTGAGCTCAGCACAGACCTTGCCTCACTCTGAAATGAATTTGATCTTCCACTGAACAGAAGAGAAAGGAAGGGTGAAAGTCTGGTCTTGGAGAAGAGGCAGGTGCTACTGCGGAATGGTGAGTGTGGTCCTGGCAGCCATGGCAGTGTAAAAGTGTAATTTTGGGGAAGTTCATTTTCACAAAAATTTTGCTCAATCAGAAAGGTGACTGTAGAGCATTTCTTCCTTTTTTTTTGTCTTTTATTTTTCCCCTTTTGTTTTTTTGGGTGCAATGCAATGTGTGAGGCAACTTTAACTATGTTGTGAATTTGCAGGTTAGCTAGAGCTGTGCTTAAAACATACTAAGTGCTATAAAAATTGCACTTATTAAAACAAAAAAACAGTCTGTATGTTTCAGTTGTGCACTCCTGGCATTTTTAACAGCTGCTTTTTCTGGATTTCAGTTGCTTGTCTGTAAAATATGACAACCTGTTTGCCTAAAACTACTGTGAAAGTCAGGTTACTAACAAGGAGGAGCTCTCATATAGAGCTAAATGGACAGTGAAAGAAACTTCCAGTTCTGGAAACTTGATGGCTATGCAAAAACCTTTCACACAGCCTCCCTAGAACAAAAGATGCTAAAATTGAATAAACTGTAATACATACCTCCATATAAAGGCTTATCTTTATGTCATTATTTTGGATTTACCTACATGTCTGTTTAAATTACTTTGGTAATGAAGATATAACATTTACAAACTGACGTGGCTACAAAAATGGTTAATTACTATATCCAGTAACTTTTATTCTCAGAGTTTTCAGTTTTCTGATCACTGGCCTGAAGGTTTGCCGTGACACTTTCTGCCTGCAGAGTAAAAGTATAATTTCTGGCATTGTCATTCTGGCTTCTTTGTAGCTATGTAAGTCTACCAGACCTCAGCATGATAGTCTCCATATCCAGGACCAAGCTTCCATAATATTTTTCGTTTGGCTCAGCTGTGTTAGAGAACATGGGCTTGCTAGTAGAATTTATATCCCCAGCTGCTGAACTCGAAAGACAACTGAGTGTGACTTTTTACAAGAGTTGTTTCTAACTGGTGATGGTACTATCTATCGATTCCTTACTTTTAATACACTACAATTTATTTAGTTTTTGACAATTATGGTTTATTTGCCCTGGTTCAGGTTTCAAAGTTTGAATTGTGGTGCTTTTTGCTTTGTTTGGTTTGTTCGTTTGTTTTGGGTTTTTTTGTTGTCTTTGTTTTTGTTTTGTTGTTGTTTGTTTGGGTTTTTTGGTATTGTGTGGGGTTTTTTTTTCTGAACTATCTCATGTACAATTTAAAATGTCACAACAGACATTTCAAATACAACCTGGATGCTGCCACTTTGCTCAAAGGCCACCTCTCTTTACATAGGTCACCTTCAGTGGCAGGCCTGGTAGTACCTAATACTACAAAAAAAACATTTCAAAAGCTCACACTGCAGAAGAGCCTTGCAGTCATTGCACCTGATAGCTGCTTCAAATGTGAACATGCTGATTGTGCAGAAGTTGGTAGCAGATGACCTCTCCTCATGTGTTAGCTTGAAACTGTAAGTCAGATGTTGTTGTTGATGTGGACTTTCCCTTATCTCTTTTGCATTCTTCTTGTTCCAGTTCCTTGATGACCTTGAAGTCTGTCTTCATTTTCCAGCTAAGCAGACTCTTCATTTTGATTGACAGTATGGTAACTCCTGTCTGTTATCCATATTTGCCAAATATCAGTATGTTTTGACTTACTCTGGTAGAGCAGTTCCCAACACCTTTTCCTCATTGCTATGCAGTAATCATTTTACATGCAGGAGACAATTATGGAATGGCTTAAGCTGAGAAAGCATCTCAGAATAATTTCCTTTATCACAAGGAGTATCAGAATAAGCACTAAAAGCAAACTAAAATAAATGCTTTATCTCTGTGTAGTCTTAGCTCCATGTACTTGCATGTCAGGCTATACTAAACATACCTGTTACAAAGTGCAGTGAGGATAGCAGTCACTGGATGCAGTAAATAACGGTATTCTTGTAGGAACCTATTTTTGCTGTGAATAATAGAACTTCCATAATATACTTTATCTCTCTTCAGCCACCCTTCTTGCTGGCCGTACTTGCATTTTAAGCTTCAGCTGGTTTTATTTTTCAGCTGACTTTTAATCTTCTCTCATTATTCCTGGTATTCAATAGATTTCATTAGTTGTCTGAATTTCTTCTGTGTTTTTATCTAAACCTCATGTCTTGTCTTGTGTGTGATGGATGTACATATAGCTAAAATTTTTTATCCAAACATTGTTGCCAGAATATTTCAGAATATTTTAACTGTTTTCAGTTTCCTCTGTTTCAGACCAAAATGCTGAATCAGAAAATATTTAAGGACTTCGATGGTGGGAAAGTAAGGTTCTTGGGAAAAGAATCAGAATTGGTAAATGTTTAAAGAGAATGACTCTGTAAAACCTTAACTGTTGCAATAACATTCTACCCACAACACAGCAGCTAATACTGTAGGGATTTAACTGCACTAGCATTTTAGTGGAATTCTACATAGTTCTCTATCACAGCTATTAGTCTGAATAACAGTCTACGCCCTTTCTTACATAATTTTCATCTGTGATAACATTACTTAGGGTAAAAACTCAGTGATTTTTTTATCTCAATGTTAGCTAGATATTACTTTGACAAAACATAACTGAACCATGGGACAACTATTAAAAGGTCTTGAAACCATTTCTTTCATGTTGTTCTAATTTATTCATGCAGAGGAGGAAAGAAGTCCTTGTGCAAGCAATAGGCACTCCAGAAAGAAATTACTTTGTAGTTGTAAGAGATTCTCATTCCCTGAGAGGTTTAGTAGCTCTGGGTTTACTGAATTGACAAATTACCAGTACATTTTCAGCAGATGGATGGTGAAATACTAGCTGTACCAGTTCCATGGTTAAGGGCAGGGCACTGTGCAGGAATTTGCATAACTTGCGAAAAGTTCAATAAAGTAGCACAGGTGATTGCAATTTCATAGGTCGCATTCATGAAACAAATGGGAAACAGAGTATTTCATAGTAGTTTAGATTGTCCCGGATAAATTTTCAGCTGACTTGTATATACCTGTAGTATCACTTCTTTTTAAGGTATCTCAAGTCTAAAGAAGGGCTAATATTACAAACTGCTCTTCTGTAAAAAGCACTAAAGTGATCTGTGTCCTGTCTGTGATCTGTGTAAACTGGTTTTAGTTTTGCCATCCTGAAATTTAGTTATGAACTGCTGCACTACAGCAAATTGAGTTATTCAGTTATTTCAGTCATTGTTCTAAAGGACTCTACAATAAATGAAAAGCATCTAATTTCAGCTGTTTTGCTTCTGATAATTCATTTTTACAGCTGTGTTT
The DNA here is from genome assembly GCF_036013445.1 of Caloenas nicobarica. NCBI lineage: Eukaryota > Metazoa > Chordata > Aves > Columbiformes > Columbidae > Caloenas > Caloenas nicobarica. The sequence goes on along the minus strand of NC_088245.1, from coordinate 27,212,292 downwards.
ATCCTGTCCACTTTGCCAAATCTCTCTGGATAGTACATGATGTAAAACTTTCAATCTGCTGCCAAAAACTTGAGTATAAGTTGCATACCAACTGTTTTCCAGGTCATAAAATTTGTTTTCTAGTAGAAGCCTTAAATCACTGTCAAAATGAGACCACATAAACTAATTAGTGGGGAATTCATGGGCGTGGTGTAAAACTGAAGCCTTTTCAGAACCTCCTAGGTGCCAGTGTCATGAAAATATCTCTTATTATCATAGTAATGTATAAAAAACCTAGAACAGGAATTAGGATGTTGAAGATAATTTCTTTTTTTTAGTGTCAGGCACATTTTAGCTTCTTTCTATATAATCTAGAATCTTTGGTCTGCATAGCAAGTCCATGTCAGAATGATTCCTGCTATTACTAGATGCATCCTCTCTGTTAAAAATTCCTCATTCCTCCACTATCTCTGCTTGGTTCTACACTATTTTGTCTCAGTAATCTTGACTCTCAGTACTCCCACTTTGTTATCATGTTGCTGAATGGCGAGTACCTTCCTGTTTCAGCCTGTTCACTCTCTGCTGATCCTCAGGCAGCCTCTTCTAATGGTAATGCCAGTCTCTTAGAAACTCTGTTTACATGAATTTATGTGGTTAAGTGATGCTAGGAACTTTCTAGCCCATTTACCTTTTATTCTGATATACCACTTTATCTTATGGCTTTTATCAAGATTGGTTATCCAGATATTTCAGTATATTCACATATTTAATAATTTTGTTAGTCGCCGTGTTCTTATTTCGCTCTGACTGATTCAAAAGTAATATGGGTTCTTGGAAAAGGGACTGAATCAAAAACTCTTTTTGCTTTATCATGTTTGGTGGTTTTTTTTTTTTTCTTCTCAGCAAAACGTGCAATCTACTTTTCATTTTCACATACTGAACCACCTTGCTGTCACAGGTTTAGCACAAGATATTAGATCTCTGGTTATCATTATCTTATCTTTACGGCTGCTAGGGCTGCTTTTTGGTACTCTCTGGGCATTGTGACAACTCCTACACATACACTGTCTTCTTGGACTTGTTTTTCTTGAGTTTAGTAAGAGAGGATGGTGTTTTACATTACGGTCTGTGATGCTGGCTCTCCAGAGTGATGCTATGGATTCAGAGCTCCTAAAACTTCACAGCTTCTCTTCTGAGAGGAACTGTTCAGCCTCTCACTGAATTCCTAGGATTTGCCAACTGGACTTCGCTACCAATTCTTTTTATCTCATTCATCTCTGCCATGGAAGTCAGCATCTCCTTTACATCTGCTTTAAGCACTTTTCTTCAAGGGTAATTGTGGTGCAATTCACCTTCCCAGTGATGTGAACTAAAATTATCACAAAATGCCAGCATTTGGAACATGAGAATGTGCCCTGTGGGAAAACTGTCCAAAGATGTTGTATTGTCTTCCAGCTATCTTACACTTTCATTCTTATGCTACTCTCCAAACTTTTGTCCAGAAGTGTCTACCTGTGGAAGAGACTTCATAATCATTTCTGGGTACTCCATCACAGCTGGCCTAATAGCAGAAATCCATAAGGCTTCCCATTGGCCAGGTGGGAGCAGTTACGCACTGGGGTTGCCCGACTGTTTATCTGTCTAAAGCAATGGCTACTGAGATTGAAGAGGAAGGTTCCTTCCCTCTAGTAAGTCCTTAATATTTAAATGGCCATAGTCCAGCCTCCTATTGAATCATATTGAATCATTTTGTTACATAAGATCCTGTATGTGTACCTGCTGCTTTTTCTCTCCAAGTCTCTAACCACTGATATAAATTCTTCGTTCAGGTCGCTGTTGCCATAGATATAACGGTTCTCTTGTTATAAAAAACCTTTTATTAGTCCCATTAGTTTTAGTGCGTGAAATCTCAAAATTATGAACAGGCACTAGTGTATTAAAATCCATACCTCCTGTCTAATTTGTGCAGCAAAATCCTCAGCAGTTCCTATCTGCTTTGATACTGTAAAAATGCCCTGAGTCTTAATTATCCTGTGTACTGGAACCATTCAGGTTATCAAACGTATGGTTTCTTATCTGTTAATGCAGATGTATAAACTTCCAAACCAGCTGTTTGCTCTAGATTTCTTTTTCCCAATGCTTTTCTACGAAACGTATCTTGCACTAAACTTATGGAATCCCAATTGCCTGACTGTAAGGTTCTGAAATGAACAGATTTGCTGCTGTCCTGTATAGTTCTTTCCTGTGTTCTTCCTTGAAATACCTGTTCATTTTACTGGATCACCCAAACTATCATGGAATGAATCTGAAATCCAGATGTATATGGGTGCATAATGGGACTATGTGGCTTGCATTAATGATCTGTGATCACAGATTTCCTTGGCCACATCAGCCGATCATAACAAACCTCTGATTAACTCCTTGGCTAACTTTCTGCAAAACCTCCACAGTCCCTTTTGGCAGTGAGCTCAGAGTGGTCATTTCAAGTAGACGGGTTTTTATAATAGGCATATGTCCCTCTGTGAGTTGAGCCACTTTCAGGCAGATAGCCTAGTAGTCAAGAGCAGTGTCTCCCCACTGAGCTGCTTCATCATTTGCTAGTATCTCTACTTAAAAGTGTATGTTAAGTAGCCTTATTTTGGTTACCACTTGGCGTTATATCAAAAGAGACATCAAGATGTACTGATTAATGTCATGGGAATAGTGTGAGGATTGTGGGACTACAATACGGATGTGTACATCACAAGTGGACAAGTGATGTGTCATAACTTGTAGAAGAGAGGGGTATGGTAATTTTCTGTGATGGGGACCTATTTCTCTGTTGTTGCTGTGTACCGTTTGGTCCTGTCAGTGGGATAACTCCGTGATGACTTCACAGTCATTGTTTTTCAATCAGTTGCTCAGCTGGAGTAGCACTATATAGTAGTCTCTTTCTACCCTTGTAATCCACTATTGTCCAAAATTTTGTGAATTATATTCGTAGAATCACAAAATAGTTTGGATTGGAAGGGACCTTGAAAGGTCATTTAGTCCAACCTCCCTTCAACTAGATCAGGTTGATCAGAGCCTTGTCCAGCCTGGCCTTGAATGTCTCCACAGATGGGGCATCTACCACCTTTCTGGGCAACGTGTTCCAGTATTTTAGCATCCTTGTTGCAAAAAGTTTTTTCCTCATGTCTAACCTGAATCTCCTCTCTTCTAGTTTAAAACCATTTCCCCTTGTCCTATCGTAACACACCCTTCTAAAAAGTCTGGCCCTGTCTTCCTTATAGGCTCCTTTTAAGTACTGAGGCTCCTTTTAAGTACCAAATTTGGGCCTAGCCTATACCTCCTAGGTAGTGCTTGCAGGCTGCCCAGTCAGTGCTGAATGCCAGAAACATCAGCATTCTAGTCTGGGATGACTTAAAAACATTGAGTATCAGTTATTGCTGCCTAAGGTGGTTACTGTGCTGTATATAAACACTGAGTGGCTACCGATCTTTTACATTAGGATTTCTGTACCCACCTAGAAATACTTAGAGTCTTGCGTTTGAAGTGTGGAGCTATTTAGGTTTCTGTTGATTTCCACAGGAGCAGTGGATGCTTGCACATCAGAAAGAGCATTTAATACTATATGTTCAAGTGATTATTTCTTTTTAGGGATGTGCAGCATACTACTTGTGCGTACTTTACCTCATCTGTTACTTTTTGCGAAATATCTTGAGATCTTCAAATTAAAACAATTATATAATTCTGAGATACTAAATAAAACACACTGAGTTTTGTTAACAAGTAGTAGATAAGAATCTCTTAGTAAGTCACATAGATTTCTCCTGAAGTATATCGTACCAGGCTAATAAATGTTGACGCATTCACTTCTGGTAACATTTTTTTAAAATGCTTTAATATTTTTTGTTATTTTCTATAACATTTACCAATACAGTGATATTTAATGGGTCTTGTTCGTATCAGACCCATTCCTGTTATGGTAAAACTCACCTGTACTGCTTTAAAAACTGGCTTTGATAGAGGGTATCTAATCTAAAGTTTTCTTGCTTCTTAATAAGATAATTTGGTCCTAGACCTGCTTGCAGGAAAATCATTATTATTAGTCTTGGTGCATGAAGCATATAAGTTGTGTGATGTAGCTTTGTGTTGTAGTACAACAGTCTAAAGAAATATACTATTTCTTTTGCCCCTAGAACAAAAAATGCCACTACCTGAATTCAGTGGAAATTTGGTTGTCAGCCATGGAGACAACGGTAGTTGGCACAGTTGTAGTAAGAACTCAAATTTGAAGAGATAACAAAATTTTATTCCTGTACTTGTAATATGATTGTGCCATTTTCTCATCTTCAGTCACAAGGTGACACTATAATATATCACACTTTTTCATCTAGAGCAGCTCATGAAATTTCTGCTGCTTCTTTCACCCTGCCAGATGTTTGTTTTAAAAAAACCAGTGGATGATAGTAGTCTGTTACATGTTCCTAAACCTGTATTCTTCTGTACAGTGATCTAAAACAATCACTTTACTTGTTCTGAGATAGTGGAAGATATAGCAGAAAAGAAAATACATCATTGGACTTCATGTGTTCTCAGCCTAGTAATTTCTTTATAGCACTAGCCAATTTTTGCTAAAACTAACTCTTGAAATTACACACTGTATAGGTTTAGGTGGCAAGTACAGTAAAGTTTTATTCTTCTATAAGCCTCACTCCATTCAGGACTATTAAATATACTCAAACTCTTTTTAATCCTCATCAGTTTAAGTTAGGGTTTGTCATTTTCTATATGTGTGTTTGATGTCCCATACCAAGAATACATGCTGGAAAAACACATTTTCTAAAAAGTGATAAATATGACATTCAAACCTTGCCTAAGCCTCATCTACATTACCTAAACAGCATAGCGTGAGTATTTACAAATAAATGAGCAGACAGCAGTGTTTGCTGAAAGAAACTAATTTTTTAAGGAATTAACATGACATTTTAAGCATAATGTAGGCTTGAAGAGAGTTAGCCTAGAAAAAAGAAATTAGATTTCTCTGTTAAATCTGGAATCAGCGTTAAAGATGTTTATGCTTTCAAATAGTTCCGAATTAATTTATATTTTTTTCCTGCTTGCATTGTTTCTTATTTTGGTATGTAAATATGACTTCTGTTTAACATCTACTTGTTATTCAGGCCTTTTTATTTGTATGCATTAACAAAATATATTTTTGTTTTACTTGCCCTTGACATCTGCTGAACATTTTGTGACACTTGCTGATGTTATAGCTTTGAGGTTACAAAGCTGCAAGTAACTGTGTGGAAAAGACTGTTTCACAGTCAACAGCAAAGAGGCATTTCATGTCCTGGCTATTAACTGACAATTTTAGAATGGCAGAGCACCAAATAACACAGAGAGCATAATGCATGAGAGTAGTTATTTCATATGTATATATACACAGAATATGCCTTTACAACTCCACTCTTTGCATGCTTGTTTAGACCTATCAGGGTAACTTTCATCTTTACTGAATTGGTACTAAGGTATTTTTCTTCTAACTGTTCTCCAGGTCTATGAGACAAAAGGTGACGTAGTGAATACAGTGTCAGGCTAAGAACAGAGAATTTCCTGTTGAGAGTGCAAGGTGTGCTTGAAGGGCAGCATCCCTGTGAAATGATTGTTCCTAGACGGTTTTTAGTGGGAGTGTCTGCTTCTAGTAACCATATTGTCTACTTTCAGGCTCTTCGTTTTTATTTGAGAAAAAGCAATAAACAATCCTGTTGTATCAAGGAAAATTTTATTGTTGTTTGGTTTTGCTAACATAATTTAGTTTATTTAAATGCTGCCAATGGAAAGTATAATGAGTCTTCTGCCTTGTCTTGCTCAAGTTTGAGCGGACTTTTTTATGCAGAGGCACCTAGTTTAATTTCCTGTACAAATTATTTTTTGTCTAGATGTCTCTGAAACTTAGAGCTATTGAGGAAAAAGTTCACAACTTGGGAACTTAGAGAAACTGAAGAATTTCTGAGGAGATGATTAGTTACGGATCTACTGATTTTTCTTTTACCTTCTGAAGCTAGGCCAGGGAACGAAGAAAGACTTTGTGAACTATGATCATGTAGAACCCAGTCTACCTGAACAAAGCAGCGGACTCTGGCATATAGGACAAGGGATATTGGTTTTAAACTAAAGGACGGGAGACTCAGGCTAGACATGAGGAAGAAATTTTTTACAGTGACAGTGGTGAAACCCTGGCCCAGGTTGCCCAGAGAGATAGTAGATGCCCCATCCCTGGAGACAGTCAGGCCAGGCTGGATGGGGCTCTGAGCAACCTGATCTGGTTGAAGATGTCCCTGCTCATTGCAGGGGTATTGGACTAGATGACCTTTGAAGGTCCCTTCCAACCCAAACTGTTCTATGGTTCTTTGTCCACACGATGCCTGTGACTCCATGCGGCACATATATACAATATAGGGACTGCTCAAGTGATAGGTAACTGTTATGCATTCAAAGTTTGCTAAGGAAGCTAAGTTTGTGAAGGAAGCGTGTAGCTCACAACCATCAATTACGCCTTAATTTGTTCCTTAATAAAAGATGCAACTTCTCAATTTATGACAATGATTTTACCAAGATATAACTATACAAATGCAAAGAAACTGTTTCGACTACAACACTAAACCATACTTTGAAATGCCTGACTTCCTATAAGTATAAAAAGATTCAAAATGTCTGCTTGACATTTTTAAACTTTTTATAAAGGGACAGAATGAATATTTTCAGATGAGTGCATAATGTTAATCACCTGAAGTATTTTGTGTCTAATAAGTTACCAGCAGGTGCAGTGAGGAACTATGTTAAATTTGAGCATGAGTTGATAAATACAGATCTTGGTTTGGGGAGTTTTTTTTCTGCAAAGGAGTAGCATATATCTTGTTGCACTGTAATTGGAGAGGATGTCTGGGAAGAGACTGCTTTTCATTACAGATGGGTTCTTGTGCTGTGATCAAGCCACCTAAACTTCTGATTGCTCTGTTGAATTGTTAATCTCACTGCTGTACTTGTTGCAATACTTTTGGGACACTATTAAAACTGCAACTATCTGTTGAAATAGTGTTAAAAGTTTTCAACAGGTGATGGTATAAAAAAGATTAATATTTTTTTTTTTTTTCCAGAAAACCGGAAGAATAAGGAAGAATTTTATACTAAGGCGTCTAGAAGCAATGAGTAATTATTAAGCCACTTCTAGTGATACAGTTAACGATCAAAACAGCAATGACAAAAGTATAATGAGAACAGTGGGTTAAGTATAAAGAAAGTGTTTTCCATTTGGTAACATAGTGTTCAGTTAAGAGCGTTGAAACTGCTGTTCAAGAATAAATTTAATCAAAGGCATGGTATGTGGGAGTAATAGATTTAACTGATCCAGAGATGATTAAAAGGAAAAAAAAAAAAGATATTTTCTATTGATTAGGATGGGTTTTGCATCGTGTCCTTTATCTGTTACTGAGTTGCAGTGGAAACGTAAGAAATATCCCATTTTGTTTGGTTACACAGGCTGTTTTTTACCTTTCTGTGCCTTCATTCTTTCAGTACTAAAAAAATATATAAGATTGCAGGAAGTAGGATCTAAGGGTCCTTTTTTGGATTAATGATATCTGAAGCCTTCTGGGTTTTGCAAGCCTCTAATGGGTGTGGATGCTGGCTCCAGTTAGGCTGAATGATTCAGAAAAAATGTCGATCTCCTAGAATTAAAAAAAAAAGGATTTTTTTATTTTTAATAGAAACTCAATGCCTGAAAATCATGGATCAGGTAGGGAAGTCTCACTTAATGGTTGCTCATCTCTTGGGGCAGCACTGATCAACACCTGTTTTAATTTCTCATGGATATATTCCTGGGAGGTATCCTAAGTGGGTGTCACTTGGTCTTTATGCATTTACAACTGACATACCTACAGGGAAAGCTTTGGCATTGCCTTCTCATGAGCTCTGTTATGTGGAGAATATTCCTTGTTCACTGTTTTTTAGATGATTTTTTTGTTCTGGCATTAACAAGAGAGTGAGTTTTCCCCTAGGCATTTGTAGTAGAATGCAAACATTTGTATTTAGACAAGAAGGTGCTTGAATGGTAAAGAAATGTCGCATGACTTAGGAAAGCCTCCTCTTCATATGTTCAGTATTCAGAATTCTTATGACATTCCTCGAGACAGATATATTTGCTTCAGTATTGGCTTCTGTGTGTGGTGTGTTGGGTTTTTTTTCTTTAATAGTATTTTTTTTCCATCAATACATACATGAAATGAAGTGTGTTGGCTATACTAGTAGAGTTTTAGCTCTATCTTCCAGCATGGTATCAATTTAAAAATTTTCTTTTCATTTCCTTTCCTGGCTTAATCTTTGAAGAATAAAAGTTAATTATTTCTGTTACTCCCTTTCTTCTAGCCTTCAGTGTTCCTACTCTCCCCTCAGTATCTATATGGAGCTCAGGGAACATAACCTTCAACTGTTTTTTCTAGCTTCGGTCTTTTTACTGTGTTCTTAATTATCTTATCCCTTAAGGACATAAGAAATCACACCACACCTCTGTTTTAACTGCTTTCTAAAAGTCACAAATGTCTACTTCTCTTTCTGACTTCTGTCTTTTTATGCATCCCAGGCATCCTCCTCCCATCCCAGGTGTGCCCTAAGTGGGTGGGCCTGCTCCTTCAAAAGCGTATTTGGTCTGCTTTACTCAGAGAAGCAGGAAGCTGGCTGAGGTTGGGAAAAGGGTAAGCTGAGAGAGAGCCCTCTAATATGCATGCTGCTGCCTCTTCTTGTTACAGGTTTTCTCACAATCTGAAAGCTTGTCTCACTCATTTGTCATATCTTACCTTCAAACTGGAAGTAGTTTGAGGAAAGAGGATATGATTTTCTGTTTGTATGCAGTAGAATCATGAGTTAGCTGACTATAGATAGTACCACAATGATAGGGAAAACAACTTACAAGGTCATAGAGTAAATAAACTGAAAATATATCTTATTTCTGATTTCAAAAATTAAATTATTGTGCAGCCAATGGATGCATAAGTGTTCCTATTCTTGAGTTTTCTTCTAGTACTCAGATATTGTTCCTTATTTTCTAGCTCTAAAAGGAGAGTCTAAAGCAGTACTGTATTTCTGTCAGAATAAGATTGTCCTAATTTTTGTAAATAAATACGTCTTCAGTTTCCTGCAGCCAAATGCGTACGACAGACCCATCTAATGTGATTGCTAACTCCAGCCAGGATCCCGTGCAGGATGCCCCAGTGAAAAGAATAACACTTCTGTAAGAGAATATTTTGTGATAGACTGCATATACCACATGTTGCCTTCTAAATTCATTTAAATAGAGATTGTCTTAAGATAAAGCCATTTCAGATTTTGATAAATAGCCAGTGTAAATGCATTAAATATTTCCCTTCCTATATAAATATCTGTTTGTGTCCTGAGCCCTCATAAGCTTTACAAAGTTGTGGGTCATTGACTTTCAAAGCTTAATTCTGTGTTGAATAACAAAAGCGTTTCCTCTTACATACGTATTATGTGAAAGTGTAAACAGAAGTGCTTGATATTCTTTGGTTTTCCCATATGGTATTTTGAATATATAATTTTTAAATTATTCTCTAAATGCTACTCTATTGCATTGTTTCTGACAAAAAGTGAATGAGACTGAAACACGTATTTGATGAGAAATTGTCACATTTCTCTATAATATAATGAAAGATTTTAATTATTGGTTTCTATCTCATAACTTACACCTTGTGTTGTCCACCTCTGTTTCATTATGCTATCTACAATTAGACACACAGCTGGTTCTTTCCCTCAACAGTTATACTAATTTATAAACCATCAGAATGCATGAATAGATGTGGGAAACTATGGCGGGTCCATGGATTCCCTGACAGAAGGTATGGGAACAGACATCAGCCTTGAAGATATTAAGGTTTACCCGTGAGAAACATGGGAGTAAAGGAGTATCCAGAGATATTAAAGCGTACCCGTGAGAGAGAAGGGATGTACTTGTGAGAGAGAAGGGAGTAGAAGAGTAACATTATTGATAGCAAATTAGCCAATGAGATGTTACTGCTGTAACTTGTAACCAATAGTGAAGAAACATGTGAGTTATTAAAACTGTATAAAAAAGCACTTGTAGCAATAAATGGCACCTACTACTTTCATCCTGGAAGAATTTGGTCTATGTTGTTTGTCCGTCTCAACCGCGACATATGGTGACCCCGACATGATCCTGCATGAAGAAGGATCTCACATGAAGAAAAGACAGTGGTGAAGCTGTGAGAGCCAATGATGAGCTGGGGAGGCGGAGCCCGGTACAGCTGATGGAGCAGCAGGGGAGAGATGCCAAAGATCCGGATCCTTGAAAAGACGCCACACCAAGAGTAGGTGAGCTACCGGGAACATGGAGGGGAACTTATCTAAAGAAGAGGGTATTATATTATCTACATGGAAATTGCTTCTAAAGAAGCAGGGTATTAGCCTTTTGGAATTGACTTTACGAAGAACATTACTATGGGGCAAAGCACTACCCAAAGATCCAAAGAAACAACTGAACTGTTAACGATATGGCACTTGCTGCTAGAGACTTTGAGGGGAATGAAAGAGCAATGGGAACAGGCAGAGACAGCAGAGCGGGGTGGGCAGATGCGGGGAGAGAGAAAAAAAAAAAAACAACAAAAAAACCCCACAAAACCCCCAAAACAAAAACGTGCACTGTTTCAAACCCCCCTGTTACTAATGATTCTCCAGCACTGTTCAAGTCCATGTTATCTGATCACTCGGACGAGGATGAGGGTCTGCAGCATTTTCTTGAAAAGTTAAAAGGAAAAGAAAAGGAATATGTGTACATGTTGCCCCGAGATCAGATAAAAACCATGAAAGACTCAAGCAAAACCAGACCTGTGCAATGTAACAGCTATAGATCATTTAGGATGGAATGATGGGGATTCATTGAAAGGGGTGGGTATCCCCCAACTCTTGGAAGAGACACTAATTGGCACACCACAACTACAGGCGCAATTAGTTTCTGAAATCCTGAGGCAGTCAGCAGACCTTGCATATCAAGCTATGATAAAGGTGTCTGAAACCAACAAAGCAGCCAAATTATTTACGACTATTAATCGCGGTCTCAATGAGAGTTACATACAGTTTATCGACAGTCTTCAAGAGGCCATCAATAAGCAGGTTGAAAACTTAGAAGCTAAGGAAGCACTAATGTTGAAATTGGCAACAGAGAATGCTGATGTTTGCTATCAATGTGTCATCTGCGAGTTTTACAGTACATATTACGTGCTATGTATTGCCTCTCTGAAAATCAAGTAACTTGTCAGGAATGTGAGTTAATTGTTTTACTGGTTGTTGTTACAGTTGTTTTTTTGTGGTATTGATTATGTAAGTGCACCATAAAACCTTCTCCCCACTTTTCCCACTCATGCTGCAAGCAGCCCTTTGCTTCCCCTCTCCTCCCTCCCTCTTCTCATGGTTTTTTACTTACAAGATGGGGTCGTAAATGACTGTTTTCAGTTGTGTTCCTAAGAAATCAGTATTGGGAGGTATTTTAGAACATAGGAAAGCACTTGGAAATATGAGGAAAGAGGATCTTGTTAAGTATTGAAATCAGTAGTGGCTGCTGTGGAAGTTAAATGATTGGGAAAACTAGCCAGAGAATAGAACCTTTAAGTATTTTTAAGTATAACACAGCAATCATAGATGTTTTCCTTGTTAGCCTGTTTTCTTTGTGGGTATCTGTTTAAGTATGTTGCAGTTTTAGTAGGCCTTTGTCTGTTGTGTGGTACGGTGAGTTCACAGACTGTTAAATAATGAGAATCCATGGACTCAAAATGTGCATTTTGTGATAATACTTAAGATTATGAGTAATTTAGTTTTTTATTGCGTGAATGTGATGATAAAATTTTGTGTGTAATAGCTGTTACTTTTCTTTCTAGCATGCTAGCTTTATTCCAGCATTCAGACTTGTGCAACTCTGTAATAGGCTGTGTCTCATCCTGGTGTACTAAATTTGGCTCTTTTGTATGCACACCAAGTAAAGAATCCTGGTTTTGGGCTAACAGTTGTAGCACGCCAGATGAGACACTAATAAAAGCCTTGCCCAGTCCAGCTTGCTATGGCAGCGGGAGACGGGTGCCGATTGGGCTCCAGTGTGCACTGACCTGTTTTGTCAGGGAGACCCAGCGGCACCTCTACCTGGCTGAGCAGTAAGCAGTTCAAAGGTGCAATGCAAAAATTGAGATATTGTCTTGAACAAGGGTAACTGTGATCCATCTGCATATTTGAACTTGGTATTTGGTTTTCATGTCTGAGCTCAGTATTTTAGTTTGCACATATATATATATTTGGTACCAAAAGAATTTTGTTTGGGGAGATAATTACAAAATGGGAACCGGTTCCACTACTAAAATACCACCTTGCTCCCCCTTAGGATGCATCCTTACACATTAGAGTAACTTTTGGGGAAATATTCTGACAAAAGAAAACTTGAAACGATATTGCACTTGAATGTGGCTTGAATGTGGAATTCTGGGTTTTAGTGCTGTATTGAAATTGATGTTGTTCTGCAGAACTTTGGAAAAAATGGGATGAAGTACGGTACTGTAAGTTAATTTGCTCTTATTGTTATCTAATAATTTTGAGACCAGAAAATAATTTAAATTGTTAAACTCTGGCATTGTACAAAACAAAACAAAAACAAACAAACAAAAAACCCACAATCAAACAAAAAAACCCAACCTAAATGCTATGATGTGAACTTGGTATTGTATGAGGTTGTATTTAAAAGTTGCTAGAATGTGAACTGATTTGGATCTAGGAAAATGGAATAATGGATTGATGTTTAATATGCTGGTTTTTGGCATCTGTAAATTGTAAAGGGTAAATGGAGCTAAGGAATGTAATGACTGTTGAGCTAATTGGAATTGTATATAAAGTGTATTATGTTTGGAATGAAATGGGAAAACAAAAAAGCAAAATAATCCAGGCCTGTGCTGTACAGCTTGAACATAAATTTCAGGCCTGTGTCAAGCTGCAAGATAAACTCAGCTCATTGTAACCCAGCAGTCCAGCAACTCCTCCTTAGCACCAGTGATTACGCCACCTGCATGGCCTTGGTTATATCTAAACTGCAGCAAGAAGAGAAAGGAAAAGAAAAAAAAGAAAAACCTGGTTGCCCACTGCTAAGCGGAGAAATGGGGGCTTTATTTCCCCCCGCTTTGTCTTTTTTTCCTGGAGTGTTGTCATCCATCCTTGTTGTGGCACTGTGTTGCTTCTCGGCTCTGAATCAGGGGTTGTCAGTGCTGTTTCTTTTTGCTTCCATCTTGTCTCTTAGGTTCCGGCACATCTGGGGAAGGAGCTTATTGTTTTGCCTCCTTGCTGAAGTTGGTCTTTTCACGCTGGTCAGCTTTTTGGGGTCAGAGTGCTGAGTGCTTCTCTGGGTCAGACTGGTGCTGATTTGGGTGTGGACTGGAACCAAGCTGGTCTGATGTGGAGTTTGGACTGATTTCTTTTCATGCTGGGCTAGAGATCTTACCATGTCAGATGGGGGCGAGAGGGAGACTCTATTTCCCCGCTGCCCGCCCCCCAGCAATGTTACTGCTAGAGAACTGTAATACTGCATGAAGGAGTCTGAGGGTGAAATTTAAAGGCATTGCCAGTGGATCCATAGTTCTAATGAAGCTGGGAAATTAAACCAAAAAGTGTTTTTTTTTAATGGACTTATTCTGTGGTAACTAGTTGTAAGAGACTTCTTAGTAAATTCACCGTGCTAGTTTTTGAGATCATGGGAAAGAAAGAAAGGAAGGCCATTTTTTGAAACCAACAGAATGCCAAATTTGGAACAAAGTTTTAACAATTGAATTCTTGTATTTGCCAGAAAGCCCTATGCCTCTCTTAGGTCAAGATTTGTTAAGTAAATTGTAAGTTCAAATAACGTTTTCTGAGAATTCTGTTTAGTTGCATGTCCTACAAGAAGCTGCTTGGATGGTGCAGATCTGCTTGCTACAAGTGAGAAATCTCCAAGGAAATTTCGAATGCTGTATTTCCATTAGTACTGGCAGCCAATGTTTCAGTAAAGCCAACACTACATTGATAGAACTGAAACAGGACTTCGATCCAGTAAGGGAAAACGATATCCAGTAAACATGACAGCCAAAGTGGAGTTAGAGACTTGGATGAATAAATTTATGACAATCTTACAGGCTAACTGCATTCGATTGGACTTGCAGATTTGTCTGTTTATAGCTACAACATAGAAACAACCTGTGGCTATTGTGGGACGGTATGATGAGAATGCTAACAGACTGATATACTGATTGTTACTTTGATCAAAAAATGCAGGGAATGAATTTAAGTCTTAATAGGCCATGATCCTTTTGTCATATAAGTACCATTTGTGAAATCTAATTTTGATTTTTTTTTTTTTTATTTGCAATCTATGTCCTTGTAAATTGCACTAGCTGATTTTCTTAACAGTATAGCTTTTGGCATGCCTAAATGTAAATTGCTGCAGAACCTGCAAGTCTTTCACGTCAGGTCACAGACTATACTTACATTTGGTCTGATCTCATATGCTTGCATAGTTTTTTTTGATGGTTCAGGGAAGTCTCATAAAGCTGTAGTGGTCTGGCATGAAGATAACAATTGGCATCATTCTGTAAAAATTATTGAAGGTTCAACCCAATTAGTAGGACTTGGCGCAGCTTTACATTACTTAAAGCTTTTTAAGGAGGAACCTCTAAATTTGATTTGTGATTCTGAGTACATAGTCAAGGTCCAACACACGCATCTGATTCTGAAATTTTTTTTTTTAAAAACAAAAAGGGGGAGAAGTAGGGGAAACACCACAAAACTGATTGTCAAAAGCATTGTATGTGATGAATCACTTATATCTAAGTGGTGCAGCCCAAATTCCCCCTGTGATGAAACACTTTACAAGTATGACCCAAAAACATGCTAAATCAGAAAGAACCTACATTAGTTATGTTCAGATCACTAGTTAATGGTCGATGGAAAAGGCCACATCAATTGATAACCTGGGGGAGAGGCTATGCTTGTGTCTTTACAGATCAAGGGCCGCAATGGTCGCTGGCACAAAATGTGAAACCTGTGTTATCTTCTTGACGATGATTGCTGCAGCTGCTGTGTTTTGGATGCCTGCACAGACAAAGACTAACGTGGATTACTTTAGCCAACACAACTGGCCAGGACTCCATATGCCTAGCTATGGCATCTCCGGAAAACCCATTCCACACATGCTTGGTTGGCATCCCCCTTGACAACTACAGCAGTATCACACGATTGTTTCAAAATAGTGGTCGGTGCAGAGGCATTGCAATGAACTGTAATAATACCAACATGACACTTGGGATTAATTGCCTCCCGGAAGCAGATATTGAACCACAGGAACTAGAATTGCTGGGATCTATGCCCAGGGACACTTGTATCCAGCTGGTTTGTGAAAAGTGTCAGAACAATATACAAGAGCATGAATGGATAGAACTGCAAAATGTTAATGCTACCCTTGGTGACTATAGAAATGAAACTCGATGGTGTAATGCTTCGCAGAAGAATCCAAGGGGTGCCATTGATAATGTGGGACAGCAACCCCGAAAACTCCCATATGGTGTATTCTTGATCTGTGGAGATAGAGCCTCGCCAGGAATTCCTTCTAATGCTGTTGGATGACTGTGTAGTTTGGGACGATTAACTCTCTTAATGCCCAATGCATCCATGATAGTAAATCACAGAAGAGCAACACGGGAAAAATGTTTTTTACATAGATATAAGTCAAAGTGTGATGATAATGTAGATCTTTGGGGATTGGGATTAAGGGTTTTAGGATCTCTTGTACCTGGTGTTGGCACAGCTCAAGCTTTAAATACTTTAGAAAAAATAGGATGTGGGCTAGCTAAGCAAACTAACAGAACTTCTAAGGCTTTAAGTGGACTTTTTTTAGATGTAGATCCTGTAAGACATGCTACACTGCAGAATAAAGCAGCAGTAGACTTTTTGTTGTCAGCTCAAGGACATGGGTGTGAAGATTTTGATGGTATGTGCTGTATGAACTTGTCGGATCACTCTGAGTCAATCCATAAAAGTATATAATTATTGAAAGAGGGAGTACAAAAGTTACAAGTTGATGATGGATGGGATTGGTTAAACAAACTGTTTAGTGATTGGGGGCTCTCTGGGTGGTTGTTATCAGTAGTGAAAATGGGACTGATTGTTCTGATGATTGTTGTGGTTGTGTTACTAATGTTGCCATGCATGATTTCTCTGCTGCAAAGGGCCCTGCAGTGGACAATGAAGGCGATCTTTTTAGCACAAATACAAAAAGGGGGAATTGTGGGAAACTATGGCAGGTCTCTGGATTCCCTGACAGAAGGTATGGGAACAGATATTAGCCTTAAAGATATTAAGCTTTACTCATGAGAAACATGGGAGTAAAGGAGTATCCGGAGATATTAAAGCGTACCCGTGAGAGAGAAGGGATGTACCCGTGAGAGAGAAGGGAGTAGAAGAGTAACATTGATGATAGCAAATTAGCCAATGAGATGTTACTGCTGTAACTTGTAACCAATAGTGAAGAGACACATGAGTTGGTAAAACTGTATAAAAAAGCACTTGTAGCAATAAATGGCATCTACTACTTTCATCCTGGAAGAACTTGGTCTATGTTGTTTGTCTGTCTCAACCACAACAAATAGGTCATATTGTTCCTTTCGTACTGGCATGGAGAAGTGTAATTTAAGTTTTTTTTATTCCAGCAAGGGAGAAGTTGATCCAAGGGTACAGTATTAAATTCCTATTTTTAATTTTTGCAATAAGTGCAGTTAGAAATAAAACTGTTATATCTACAAATACCTTTAATTTCTTAAGTAATAAAACCAATGTGTGAATTATAATTATTTTCATGTATACCTGGCTTTTTCAAACTCTACTTTAAAATTATCATGAAGATCGGCTGTTCTGGGAGGTAATTATGAGCATATTTGGGTAATATTTGTCCACTTAAAGCTGACGCTAAGCAACGTAATAGTCCTTATTGTAACCAGATAATTGTAGAAACCCCTGAGTAGGAAAATAAAAATGAGCTTTTAAAAGAGCCTTTGTAGAGTCTAGAATCTAGTCTGAAAATGCTTTCTCGCATAAACTCTTTAGAACTGTTTGAATCTGTCATTTCAATGCTCAATGCTGTTAAATTTATCTTTTTTATTTTCTATCAAAATGCATAGTTACCAGCTCTCTCCAGTCTCATACTAAAGAAAACAGAGAGATTATCCATTCTCCTATTCTGCTGTGGGAAGAAACCGAGATACCTGACAAGTTTAGAGGTTTTGGGGTGTGGTTTTTTTTCCCTTCCTCTTCTATCACAGAGTACCTTTCCTTTCAGGAAAAAAAAAAAATCCATCATTCCTCATTTGAAAAACAGAGTTCAAATAAAGAGTTGGAACTTGGGTTCCACTAAGCAGCTCGTGTCTGTGGGTGCTTGGTTGTCTTCAAGTGGAACATAGGAAACTCAGAAGACTCATCTCAGTATGATCACCCAGGGAGGTGTCTTACAGTGTGGGAGGTCATGGTTCAAGTTCATGGTCAGAACTTAGTGGAGTATGGAT
The DNA here is from genome assembly GCF_036013445.1 of Caloenas nicobarica. NCBI lineage: Eukaryota > Metazoa > Chordata > Aves > Columbiformes > Columbidae > Caloenas > Caloenas nicobarica. The sequence continues at coordinate 27,194,686 of NC_088245.1, read as the reverse complement.
TTCATCACCAGTTTCGTAAGTCTGTGCAAAGCTCCTAATCTTTGGTTGACCAGCTTTTTATTCTTTTACATATCAGCCATTATATCCTCAGTATGTAAAGACTGTTTCTTTAGTAAATAATTAAGTGAAAAGTCAGGGGCCTGAGTTGCCTTATATGCCCTTAATGTCCCTTGCTCTCTTATTTTTGCAGTGTCAGCTGTGTTAGCCAGTATTTTACAATAAGCCTTAATTTTCCTAGAACACTGGGAAATATTTTTTGGCCTGCAGCATCTGGAGGTGTGCAGTATTGAATTGCTCTGCAGGTTTACTTGCAACAGTGGCAGGCTGGGCTTGATGATCAAGCTTTATGTTCTGGTGGTTTAGCAATTTTTATTAAAAGGTGTCACTGGAATTCTTGAATCTCAAGGATTCCTTCTTAAGTGGAAGAATGCTTTTTTTCAACCAGTTCTGTAGACAACTTCCTGAAGGCCGATAATCTGCTTTGTCACTGATATCACTGTGCTGTGATTGTCTAATATGATTCTTATCTTCCTGTAATGTAAGCTTTTTTCTTGCAGAAAAGTCGCAAAGTATTTTATAAACAAAAAAAATGGCAGTTGTCTTCCATAGCTATGTAATGGTGGGTTTCTTTTACTGTCACTTATGTAAATCACAGCTTTACAAAAGTTTACACAAATTGCAAGGTCTTGCTTTTGTCCTTGAAAATCTTAACTATTTAACATACAGCTGCAGCTGATTGACTTAGCACAAATAGCTGCAAGATCCCATGATGAGAAGCACTTTTCACCTCATATAAATTTTCCTTTGTGTCCACTGTGGAAGGCTTTTAATTAAACTCAGTAACTCATAATATTCTGCTGTTAGCTGCCATTAAGGAAAAAAAAGACATCACTTCTCCTTTTGGCCGGGAGAAAATCCTTTGTGAAAATATCAGTCAGCGAGCCCAATCCTTTTTCTTGTGTACTCAAAAACATCATAGATTTTCTGAAGCCTGACTAAACATGCGCCTTTAACCTACTAACCTGAATCTCAGCATGTCCTCTGGAAATGGGATGTACGTGGGCTACAAATGCTGAGAAAACTGCATGTAGAATGGGGGATAGTGTGCCACCTGGCCCTTTATCTTCATGTGGAGCACTGTTTGCCCCCTTTACCCTTACAGTAAGCTTGAAGTCTTTGGGTATCTTTAGGGGGGTGGTTATCCCTTTTTTTAAGAGGAAAAAAAAAAAAAAAAATTCTGAAGATGGAGGCAACTTCCTTACTGAAGAGGCAATTGATTGCAGAGGAAATTTTAGGCTATTTCAAGACTAGAAAAAGAGACCAGGTCTTAGAGGGTTTTTTTGTAACTTGAGTAACAGTGGTGTTTGCTTCAGACTTATTCCATTAAGATCAGAAAAATATTTGGACCCATATGGAATTATTTTAGGCAAGAATAGCATACACCAAACTAAGCACACTTTCAAAAAGCAGTGAGTTAAGGATTCATCGGACTGCGTGGATTTATATGGTGCAATTTATACTGCATGATCTTTGCAGTGAGATTCCAGTAAAGATGCCAATCTCAGTGCTCTGTCAGGAGCTCAAGCTCTTTCTCTTTTAAACAGTTGTAAATAATTAAGCACTTTTTGTTATGCTGTAGGTGGTTCAGTAAGCTTTGTTGCTCAACTGTTTAAGGTTGCCGGCATGTGCTTTTATTGAGTCATAGAAGGTATAAGTCTTGGATTTTTGCCCCTTCAACCTCAATAATATCATTGTTCTATGATTAATATATGACAGCATGAAGAGGAAGTTAAAGCTATCTTTGGAAACATAAACCTTGCAAACTTGTCAGCCTTGGATTCTCAGGTTCTTAACTCCTCTCACGTTTGTTCTAGACTGAAAGCAAACAAACCCTGAAGTCCTCAGAAAACCTTCTCCAGCTCATTTTCTGCTGCAGCTTCCAAAGAACCAAATATGTTTTACCAACTGTGAAGTGCAAAAGTGTGCTCCTATATCAGATAACTGTTCTCTTACATTGCTGCATCATCTTGATTTGCAGTTGTTTTTTTCATTCGTTTCAATATTTGTCAACAGTCCCTCCCATTTTTTTTTTTTTTTTTTTAAATGCAGGTGCCCTATCTACCAGGGCAGTCCTCATTTCTGACTAAGCTGTGTCCAAACTGATTAAACCCACCACAAATCTTGGTATCGAGTGTTACTACCACCAGGACTTTCACCATTTTAACAAATCTTTTAGAATTCATACTACTGAATTTTAAGCATGACTTTCTCACATAATCAAGGCCACAGTCTAAACTTCTTCTCAGATTCCAGCTCCTTTAGAACTTTATTTGACGTAAGCTTAGTCAGCAAGACCTCAGTAAGTACTTTGATAGGTCATGTAGCAAGGCAGATCAAGATGACACTTCATCAGATCTAAAATGTTTTACTTGTTTTGATGCACGGGGGTACATCCATCAGTACACATAGGAATGGGTTGTCACAGAATCCTGTGCTTCTGAATGAAATAATACATATTCACTTCCCTTATTGTGTATGAACAATTTCAGAAGGCTTAAAAATACCTTCCAGTTTAAAAAGGTATCCTTGCAGTTATTAATTTCATAGACCAAATGACAGCATATGAACATGTCTGACTTTAGTCTGATGGTTCCTCCTAGTGTGATGTTATAGTTTTTGTTGAAAATTGTATGCAGTTTGAAGTGCTTTGAAGAAGTTGATCTGGAGTGTCTGCAAATTCAGCATGAATTGCACCAAACACCAAGACACAGCTATTCTGTTCTTATATCAGGCCTGTGATATCTTCATCACTGTTTTCTCTTTCATGATTTCCATGTAAGAGCTTATCAAAATGTGGTCTTTTGCCCATTTTGTCTGTCTAGAATGAAGGGTCTGGTGCTTTCACAGTAATTCACCTCCCGGCTCCGTACCTTATAATCACAGAAATACATGCCTGGCAGAATATCTGCTTAGTTTCCCTGGAATATTAAGCTGTTTCCAGGATTTATCGAGACCATGCATTGAACCGACACACTCAGATACTGATGATGCAGTGTGGGAAAGCATACATGACTGCTTGCCAAAAGTATCTGGTGCACACAGATTAAGAATGTTAATCTGCAAATACTGGAAGCATTGATTGAAGCAATTTTAGCAGTAGTAAGACAATGCATTGGGATGCAGTTTTTGCTCATGTAAATGGATTCAGCAACTGTCAGGCTGGCATCTTCTGCATGTAAAAATAAAATATTCTGTCCATCTGTATTCTAAAAGTATTACAAATGCAAACTCAAAATATATTTGCCTGGTAAATATCTCTGAATAGTTTACCCTTTTAAAACAAATGCTGCTGTAGCTTTTATCTTGCTTATGATTCCATTTCACTTTGTTTCCTGGGAACAGAGAAGCTCTTTGGAATTCATTCTGGTATAAGCCAAAACTGGCAAGCCATATGAAAGGAAGATGTTACTAATTTACCCACAACTAGAGAGTACTGTGGAGACTTCAACAACTAAAACCAGATATTTGTAAGCCATCAGGTAGAATGCTTTTGTTCAATATTAAATTGTACATATAATTCTACTTGACAAAGTTCTTTCATTGTTACTGCTTTACTCTTTTGAAACCTTTTTTAAGGTTGTCTGTATCTTGGTGTGTGAGCAGCTCTGAGACAGTAATAATTTTTTTTGTCTGGTTGGTTTTTTTGTTTGTTTTTGTAAATGAAAAAGGTAAAGCCCCACCCTATGGAAAGGTGGCCAGGCTGCTTTCCCTGCTCCCAAGAATAGCTGGAAGATAGATGAAGTTAAGCCATCTCATAGCTTAAGGGCATTCATCTAAGAGGATGTGAGGCAAGGCCTCCTACTATTCTTTAAATCACTTGGAATGAGGAAGTGAACCCAGGTGTGCCAGAATCCGGCTGGGCACAGGGGAGCTTGAGGGAAAGACCATTGTCACATTTGTGGATCAAGTTCTCTGCTTTCATAAAAAAAAAAAAAAAAAAAAAATCTGCAGAATAGACAAGACTACTTTTGGGTTGAATGAAACATGGTGACCAAAATAGTTTCCAGTTTATTAAAAGATTTGGAAAAATGTGAGGGATTGGTTAGAGGTGGGGTGTTTTTGTTTTGTTTTGGGTTTTTTTGCTTTAACCACTGAACAAAGGAAATAAACTTCACCTTGATAGCTGTTTTCTTTCTCCCTCTCCCTGCAGCAAAGGACCATTTTTTGTCAGGGCTGTGTTAAAGAATCAAGTTTTCAGAAGACTGGAATTACGAGACTGAACAAAACACTTTTTCATTTTTAGCAGCAACAAAATATCAGTGACTTAAAGTGTTACTTTTGGCAGCTCCTTAGCTTTGTTTTCTGAGCAGGTGGTATTTAATATGATCATGCTTTCTACTAATAATTTCTACTCCTTTGTCCATTGACATTAGCTAATCAAAGATTCAAATATAATTAATTTATTCTCCCCTTCTTGAAAATCAGCAGCTAGATAAAAAGCAAAAAAGCTTCAGACCCCTAATGGATTGCTATACCTAAGGAAGGGGATGCAAAACTCTGTTGGTGCCTCTGTGGCAGCTAAAGCAAATCTTCACCCTGCATTGCCTTTCTGCTGCCTTGCCTCTTTCTATAGGGTTCGTACCGTTGCTTAACGCTGGCACCAGCACGGTGTTTTCTTCCTCCTAAGTTCAGATTCCACTGAAAATGCACCCATCTGGTGGGGTTTTCAGCTAGACCAGAAGCCTCAGCCGCTTTACACACAGTCTGGTGGGAACATGTACCCAAGGGCGGGAGAGAGGCCAGGGTTACTGCCCCCAAGGTATAAATCACTTTAAGTTGCTGTGAACATGAAAGTATCTAACCAGCCGGCCTTCACTGGCATGTGGGTTCTCACCTGGTTGAGGTACCACTGCACAAGTGCAGTAGCCAGAATTCCTGCAGCAATGGCACGGCAAACCAGCCTTTCCTCCTCCTCCAGTTCACCTGCCCCCTGGCTCTGTAACTCGGCCTCACTGCATTTTCTTCAGAGATACAGAGTAAAGTCAGATAGATGGTGCATGTGGATACAGTTTAAGGATAAAGCAGCTGTTGTCATGTCAGGTTGTATTTCTGAAGAAGTAAAAGAAGATTGTGTAAATGAGATTAATAGATGATACTAAAATTGGAGCTGTTTCAGTCCTTAAAAGAATATAAATATTTTGGTTTATTCCTACTCACAGTAATGTTAATGACAAGTCAGGTGAGTATGTTGAAGAACCCTGAGAAAATGAGGAATAACAGTTGCTTTGAAACTACAAAGTTTTTGGTGGGAAAAAAAAATAAGGCAAAGAAATGTATCAGTGGAAAGTCTGTGGAAACATTGAAGAGAAAAATATCAAGAAATAATACTAAAAATGCAACTAATTAAGAGTTTGTGACTGTGGGGTGTGTGTGTGTGTGTGTGAAAGTAGCTGAGTTATTTGCAAAGCTATGGGATCACAGAGCAGGGCAGTAATCACTTCGTGGGTTCTGGTGGTGCTGAATGTAGCCAAAGCTGGTACTTAAGGAAAGAGGCAAAGAAATATTCTAAGTTTAGAGAATTAGGCATCTAGAGAGCTTGACAAATACAGGATGGTGGAATTTTTCATGTAAAAAATTACATAATCAGCAATGATTGATGGGATGCCTTTGTTAGTCCCAAATTTGCTACAAATACTCATAGTCAGAGGGAGCGAGAGGGAGATGCTGTTATGAAAAATACTCCATTAGCCATTGACATTTTAAGCAGTTTGGACCTGATCCATGAGAGGTTTTAAATGACTAACATACCTCACTTTCTAATGTAAATTGAAAAAAAAAAAATCTAATCTAATCACGTGCTCAGTTTCTGCCTCATTCACCTGCAGCAGATATCCACATGCTAGAAAGGGAAAGAACCTGTAGCAGGGTGGTGTGTATTGCTCAGAAGACTCAGTTTCCAGTCTGTCTTTAAATTAGTATCTCACTATTTTCTAACGAAGTCAAAAAATTTTGGAGACTTGAGTGATCTGCATGCCAGGACCTACCCAGAGGACTTCCTTCAGAGGTGGATGGAGCGTATGGGATCAAAGCCGTGCCCCAAGCCCGGCAGAGGAGGAATCCGAACCCTGAGCTTAGCTCTTACTTGAGCATCCTCATCCCTGAGCGCAGGGAGTTGCAAGGGTGACCGGCTGTCAGCGCCGCGCCAGGGAGCGGCGGGAGGTGCTTGTGTGGCGCCCGGCACCAAAAGCCCTGAGAGGCCGGTCCCTCCTGCCCCCTGCGGCTGCGGTGCGGGATGCGGTGCGGGCCGGCGCCCCGGGTGCGGCTCCACTAGGTGGCAGGATGCCGAAGGGCTCGGCGCGGCTGTCCTGGAGCAGCGCGGGTTTAGCCCTGCCTCTACGCATTGTCTGAGGACATGATAAAGTGCGGACAGTTTCCTGGAGTCCTGCCTGCCCCGTGTTTCTTACTGGTTTTGTCATTAATAAAGCAGAATCGGGAAGGATCCGAGGGAGGTCTGAGACACAAAGGAGCCCGGTGCGGTGACAGGGTAAGAGGGCACCTCTTAGCTATCCACAGTCTGTGAGGGAGAATTGCCGAGGCAAAGAGAAATTCTTTATGAAAACACAGTGGGGTGTAGCGAGAAGCGGTGAAATAAAAAAAAATGTCTGCAAAGTTTGCAAAGAGTAACAGCTGATTAAATTGTAGCGCAATCTGTAAGTCCATAGAGGAGCACGTTTGCCTCTACGGAGCCAGTTTATACGGCAGCAGCTGCCTGCCTTAGGAGAGCATGACCTTTTCCATCCATATTTTCCTAAGTTACAGAATTGGAAGGAAACTGGACTGTGTAAATATCACATTAAAGTATTGAGTAAAATTAAGTCTTATACAGAATTAAATCACAAGTTCTCATCCGTGCTTCTTGTCATCCTTGTCTTCTTTTAAACATGCTTTCTACTCTGCACTCTGAAAGTTTTGATTTTGTTTTTATGGCATGTGTACAACGATTCAGAAACAGCTTTAGTGTTAAATCTCGGTGTCTGGGTTGAACTTCTTAAGGATATACCTTCAGTTCCCATTCCTCTCGGTTCAGGTAGCTGTGCCTGCCAGAAAACTTGAAAAACTGAAGCAAGTGTATTTTAAAGTGAGTGTGATTGCTCTTGCCGTTCCCTCTTTTTCCTCCCCTCGGCTCACCGTCCACGCTCTGCCCCAAGCCCCCTGCGCCGCTGCGCTCTCCCGCGGGGCCGCGCACGGGTGTAGGGGCAGCCGGGGCGAGTACGGGGGCTTCTGGCTCCGGCCGCGGGTACCCACCCAAGCCAAACCCCCTCAAACCTGGCTTCGGCTCCCGCGGGTTTCAGGGGGGTTGCGAGCAGGCAACCGGTGGGCTGTGTCAGGGGAGCTGCGTACTCGGGGGGGCGAGGGGGTGTCCGTGCCCCGAGGGGGGCTCTCCTTGCTGCGCTGTCCCCGGGCGAGGGCAGCGAGCACGTTTGGAGAAGTGGTTTCTCTCCCACGGCCCCTGGCGGGACGAGGGGCTTAGTGCTGGGGGGAGGTTGGGGACCCGGGGCTGGGTGACTCGCCAAGCGGAGTCGGCAGGAGGAGGCAACGGGCTGGCCGAAAGCCGGCGGGGAGCCGGGGGAAGAGGGCGGCCGGGGAGGAGAGGGCGCGGACGGCCGCGGGGGGGGCCGCGGGGCGCGCCCGGTGCGCGGTGCCAGGTGCGGCGGGGAGGCGGGGGGTGCGGCGGGGAGGCGGGGGAGGCGGCGGGGAGGCGGGGGAGGCGGGGGGGGCGGCGGCGCGGGCAGCGCGCGGGCCGGGGCCCCAGCCCCCTCCGCTTTTGAACCTGGGCAAAGCAGAGGCGGGGAGAGGGGCAGGGGCAAGAGGCAAGCGGTGACATCAGAGCCGGCCCAGCGGATAAGGTGGGAGAGCCGCAGCGGCGGAGCGGGCGAGCGAGGCGACAGCGATTCGCGGGCTGCCGCCGGTCCCCTGCGCACCGCACCACATCGTATCGTACCGCACCGCAGCTCCGGGCACCATGCAGAGATCCCCCCTGGAGAAGGCGAACATCTTCTCCAAACTTTTCTTCAGGTAGGAGCCCTGGCGCGGCGGGACACGTGCGGGCCGAGGCAACGGGCGGGGGCGGGCAGCGGCGCTGCGGGGCTGGGCAGCGGCGCTGCGGGGCTGGGGGGGCTCCTCTCTCCCCCTGTTCCCTAGTTAGCTCTGGAAGGGTCTGTGGGGAGAGCGGTGGGAGTCTCGCTTGTTGCAGAATGACGAGATCTCCCTTTTTTTGGCTGTTGTTGCTGGGGTGTTAGCGCCAGGAATGGGCTTTGTCTGTCAGGTGTCATAAACCCTCGCTGGACCTAGACAAATGAATTTATGGCATAATTTGAGCAACCTTTGGTAAATTGCTCAACTAGTTGATCTGTTATTTCACTGTAAACTGTGAGAATGTGGTGAGGTGGGGGGAGCAGAAGGGAAATGCTCTCAGAGCAAGAATTCCTTCTGTTCGGCTTTTCAGGTGTCAGTATTTGTTCAGTGTGTGAGTGTAACACAAGATCGTAGTGGAAACAGTTCCGTGTAAGCCTTGAAAGTGTTATTTTACAAGCAAAGTCCTTGGCGCCTGTTCTTTTTCACAACTTCGAATAAAAAGAGAAGGAGCCAATACCAACACCTGGGCACAACATACTTTATAAGACAATATAAAAGACTGAACATGTTTTACATGACATTGCTAGAAATGACACTGCCAACTGGAAAGAGCAAATAATTTTCCTGGCTTGGGCCCACATGCCACCACTTTTGCCGGGGTTCTGGTTCTCCCTCTTGTTACTTGAGGGTCTTTCACATGGCAGGGAGGGGAGGGAGGAAATCTTGTGTAAGACGCGAACATGGTGACTGAAAGGGGAACAGGTGATGTAAAACCATAACATTGGCATGAGGTCTCTGCCTGAGCAACTGAGGGCTCTTAACTCACTTTTTAATCCTTTTGGGATAGCTTTCCTTTTCAGCAGGTTGGCCTGGACCTTTTTTTAAAGCTTCTTAAGGGAGTGGGTCTGCATGAATCACTGTGCTTGCCTGCTTCCCCAACTTTGGCTCATTTTAGCCAGATGTGATAGTGGGCAAGGATGCTAAAGGCAACCGGTTCCTAAAGGTGGAGATGAACATCCAGGTAAAGGTGGGGATCCCAGAGGTGTCCTCCAGTGGTGCTGCAGTGGGAAAGAAGCTGTACCTGCTCTCAAATGCTGTTAGAGTCAGGGTGTGTGGGTGATGGGAGTGTAAGCCTTTAGAAATTCTACACAGAAGCAGCTTCAGTCAGTGCTCCTGTCAAGTATAGACCACACATCTGTAGGAAATAAGTCTTCATGTTAACTTCATTCCCAGAGGAGCCACATGTTCTGTTTCATTTTATTTATCTGTAAAGCTTCTATCAGAGTAGTGCTCTCCTAGAGCCTGTGATGCTGAAGGTGTCAAGAAAGAAAACTAAGGAGATAAAACGAATATACTTCTGATTCATGCTCATTAAGTGCATAATTAACCATCCTTGGGCTTGACCTGGTCTTTTAAAATCAAAGACTTTTAAGTAATTTAAATGACGTTTGAATCATGCTTATCATATGTGATACATTATATTGTACCATCTGTCTGACTGTAACTGAATTGATAATAATTAAGTATATACAGTTCAAGAGGTGTTTATAATTAATATTGATTAGAGAAATTTCTTTACAAAAATTTATAGTAACATTGTTTCATAGAAAAATCAGGCTATTAAAGTAAACATTCAGTTCACTGGGCAAGAACAGCCAAAATTCTATGTGTACATCTCTAAGGTGCCTAATAGGGTTCTAATACCTTAGAAATGATGCTTCTGTGAATGACAGTGTCTCTGCTTAGTTGCATTTTACCACATACACTGTGAATGTCTTTGTTTCTTCACAAACATTGAATGAAATAATTGAAAAGGTCACAAAGTGAAAGCTAGCTACAAGGTAAGAAAATGCATTGCATCCAAATTGGCAGCAAGGATGTCTTTCTCTTAAAAACAAATAAATAAGGATTTAAAAACCATACATTATTTAGTGATGAAACACGTTACCGTGTTTTAAAATGCATCCCTTTGGTCTTCAAGGACTCCATCAGTTTCTGTCTCATCAAAAGTTGATCAGGATCAATGCTAAAGGTTATTAAAAGGTAAGTTATCACAGAGCAAAGATTCATCAAGGTATAAGAATTTCACAACATTTCGAGGCATAATATTTGTGATGAGCCTTACAAAGTCAGAAGCATTTGCTACATATCAGTAACGAGACCAGCCCACTCAACTGGAAACATCCACAATGTAGTGATTAATAAGTGAGATTGGAACAAGATTTTCTAAGATGTCAGAGTATTCTGTTGGTGTTTTAACTGAATCTACACGCGTCAATTGTTTCTGATACTGATCGTATTTAGTAAAACACTCCAGGACATGCCTACATTTTAATGCATGCTTTATGTCTATGAAAACGTGTGAGACAGAACTCAAAAGCTTTATATCTGAAATAAGTAGTCAATTCTTTCTTTTTAAAAAAATACAAACTGAAAAGGTGTGTATGGAAAAAATTTACTTTTTCCTATGATGGTGAAGTAGTTGCTTTCAGGTATAACATTGCAGAATGCTTCAGTGAAGTAACTTTTATAGGAGGCTCCTGTGCAATTATGTGTGAAGTATCAATCTGAACATAATGCAGTAAGTTGAAAGTCACATTAGGAGAAGTGACGCTGAAGTATTAGTTGTTGTTATTCAGGAAATCTCGCTGATAAATGTAAAGTGATTATTTAATACTGCATGAGTTTTTATCAGCGTTTTGATACTGAGATCTATAAACCTGTTGGTTTTATTGCTTCATAATGTGTCCTGTTTGGGCTGGAGGGGTAGCTTTAAATGTGTTAGAGTCAGAATGGAGCTCTTTGCTTATGAGTGAATCATTTAGACATGTTTCAGTGTTGTTTGTACATTTTTTCTTAATTCTTTATGTCAAAAAAATGAGAAACTGTCATGTGTAAACAAGGAGTAGTACCCTAGGGAAAATCTTATCTTTGTGTTGGATTTGAAGCATCAATGGCACTGGTGGGGCAAAAAAAGAAAATAGGTTTGGATTGTCATGAAAGAACATAAGAAATCAACTTTCGTCCTAAAATTTAAACAATATTTGTTTAGAAACTGAGTTTTGGTGGTTAAGAAATGAGGTGTGAAGACAAGTGGTTTGAGATCTTCCATTAGGATGACACTTATAAAACACTAAATATCTAGCGTTTGGGGTTTCAGGCTTTCTTTTGTGTTTTATTTTCCTTATTACTTTTTCAGAGTTGATCCCTTTTGTTCCCAACCACATGCAAGATATTTATCTATGCACTGGCAACTTTTTATTTTGTTTAAAGGAAATAGAGTTGTATGCAGAAGCAGTCAGATGGCGATATGCTTAACTCCATATTCATTGTGAAGCTTCACTTTTGTCTTTCTAACAGTTGCTTATGTTCCTGAAGTTTTGCAGAGTCAAGGCCATACCTTTCGTAGAAAACAACATCGGAGTACTTTGCAATCCCCTGTTTTTTATTGCAGATTAACTGAGATCAGGAAGTATCATTATGGTTTTATTAAGGCAAGTTAATAAATTAATTATTTTTGAACTGGGCACTGGAACACAGAGTTACTGCTGGAGTTTCAGAAATAGCTGCAACTTTGGGACAATTCTGATTTTTTTTTTTTTTCTTACATGCAAATTTAGATATTTAAATACAAGTTCACGAAAGTCAATCCTTGTGCTCCTGTCCAACCAAGTACCAAATATGACAACTGTCTTGGCAGGACTGAGTAGTTCAGTGCCTGATTCAGACAAGAAATACAAGCTAAGCCAGATTTTGTGTTACCTCTTCTAGTGGGCTCAGTCTATCTAACCTGCTCTAGTTTCTTTTTTCTAAACCAGAGAAAAAGTAGCCTGCTGCCTCTTTGTACAGCTGTCCAGTGGTTCCAAGAACAATTTAGTGTGTAGGGGATAAATGCTGGATTCCTTCTGCTATGCGTGCACTAGGAGTGGTAGGAAAAGGAATTCAGTTCTACACCTCACCTCTTCTAGGAAGTAGAAGTGTTACCAGTGTGTATGGTAGTGAAGGTGTTTTAGTGTGTTTTAGCTTCCTGGCTCAGCTAATCTTTTAAAGCATAAGAGCAAGAGTGACTCTGTAATCTACTGGGTAAGAAACTTGTTTGCGAGTCCTGATTTTTGTTCTGAGGGCACTTTTTGTGAAGCCTTTAGGGTAGATAGCAGAATCCAGGACTTGAGTTTTGAAAGTACCTAGCCCATGAGCTACAGTCATGGTTATTCTTTCACTCTTTCTAGCTTAATTTAGTCTTAGTTGGAATGGCAGGAAGATGTGCCAGGGGAGGTTTAGGTTGGATATTAGGAAAAGGTTCTTCACGCAGAGGGTGCTGGACACTGGACCAGGCTCCCCAGGGAGGTGTCACGGCCTCAAGCCTGACAGTGTTCAAGAAGAGATTGGACAATGTCCTCAGACACATGGTGTGAGCTGTGGGGTTGTCATATGCAGGGATGGGAGTTGGACTCTTGTCCAACTTGTGGGTCCCTTCCAGCTCAGGACATTCTATGATTAATTGCAAGTTTGAGGGTGCCTTGATCAAAATAGTTTCTGGTTTGTAAAGGCATTCTTGTGAAAATTATTTTGAATCCTTTCAGAGAAAAGAACTAAAACCAGACCTGCCATAGGCAGTGCCTGCTCTATCTTCAGACTATGTATCTTAGGATTTAATATCAAGAGGCTACTTAGGATTTTGATTCCTGAATAGAGAAGGATTTATGTTCCTATTTTCCTGGAGAAGTTTGGGATTTAATGTGTATATTTGTCCTCAAAATGTCCCCCGAAACTGTCTTGAGTTCCTAAAAATCATGGGTATTGAATAGGAAGCTTAAAGACCTAATTAATGCCTATAAATTTCACTCCAGAGAGCAGGTGACTGGAAATTGTCATATCCAACATGTATTTGGAGCATCCCCTATCGATACCTACCTGTAGCATCTTGCTCATATTTCCTCTCTGAGTAGGAAGCCTCTGTGTACATTGGCAGCTATGAGCAGGTGGATTGAATTGCACAGTGTGATGGCTCAGTTGTTGGGACAGCTGGCTTAGACACTTGTACAAGGCAAATTCCTTATAGTGTATTCTTAAAGCCCTTTATGGGTCTAGTCCTGAGGACGTGCCTTTGACTGATCCCAGGTAATCATAAATCCTGGCTCTTAGTGATAACCAAGCACAGATGCAGCTACAACATAAATTCCAGCCCCTTGAGGCTGCGTGGTCATTTGTCTGTTGCCACAAGTGTTCCCTGGAGACCTGCTGGTCTGCCAGCCCTTCAGACCTGTTTGAAACTACAACCTTTCGGTACTTCTGAAAGTCAGCCCCCAGTTTGTTTGAAGATGCGCACGCAACTTTTGGACTTGTTTTGAAAATTTGACTTCTGTTAATATTTCCAAGGTAAAATCTGTAACTTGAAGTGCCCTTGCACAGTGCCCTTCTCTGGCTGCTTTGTATCTCTAAAGCACATTTGCCTGTTTCAAGTTGCATCTGAGTTTCTGAAACATATGTAAAGCTTCTTTTCCTCCTGCAGGCAGAAGACTTACCATCTTGATGATCAAGTATTTGAAAGATTTGCAGACCTATCTGTACCTTTTTGTTCTCCTCCATGCTTGTTTGATTTTTGTGGGGTAGAAAATAATCCATCCAAATCCTTGAATTATTTTTTAATACTATAGGCAATGACATGGAAAGTAGTTTTATTATCTGTATTATAGATGGGGCTTCTAAATGCCCTAACAGAAATTTGAAGTCTATTGTACTAGGCACTGGAAAATATTTGTTAAGAAAGTCTGTTTTGAAGATCTTAAAGTCTAAGTAGATAGCACAAAGGATGGTCTAAGAAGTTCCCTTATTAGTTCTGTAGAGAAGAAAGCAGGGTGTACAAGGATTGTGATTTGTCCTGGGAAGATGTGGTGGAGTCAGTGCAGACTGCCTGAGAGCTCTTGTCCAGGGCTTTAATCGTACTAGGGTATTTCTGGTGTGACAAAGTTACTTCAGAATATTTCTACAGCAAACAGTTATCGCCTCTTTAATACAAAAGGGTCTCAGTCTCTGAATATCTAAATTTTTTTAATATGCTTATTTTCAAAGTGGTGAGAATAGTGTGCCTTATTGCAGGAGAGTTCTACAGCTTGCCATTACCTTGTGTGTTTTTTGTTTTGTTTTGTTTTTTCTCTTAACCCCCTGCTTTGCAGCATTATGAATGTAGGTATAATGGCTGTGGGGGCAGGATGGTCCCAACCTGACATCTGGGTAATAACATGTCACATTATGTCCTCTAAAACAGATAAGTCAAAGGTCAAATTAAACTGTAGCATATAAGAAGATTAGTGATACACTTTGCAGAATTTTGCAATGTAAACTTGTAGATGCAATTCAACTGCCTTCCATGAGAGAGAGGGTACAGCTGGGCAAGACGAGCAAGAACTCACAGGCTGTGTTTGCACATCACTCCCTCTCACATAAGCAAAAGGAGTTTTCACACTCAGCAAGTAGCTTAACCAAGGCTACATTGTCACGAAGCTCCCAAAATTGAGAGAGAATAAGTAGGCTTTTAAGACATACTTTGAAACAGCATTGTTTTTCCCTCGAAACCAGAACCCTCCTGCCTGTCAAACATAGGTAAGCATCCTTCCTGCAGGAGAGAGAGTCGGTCCTGAAAGGCAGTGCTTGGGGTGGCCCGCTGCAACACTAATACCTTTACTCTGTGGGCAAAATGAGAAAATCCTAAGAGACAGCTGGGAAACGTACTTGGTTTCAGGTATGTTCCCAGGTTTTGATGTTGGTATTTATATCCAAGATCATTTTGGAACATCAGAAGATATGAGACATTTTCTCATTAACTTTCAGGGGTCAGGCTGAGGAGTAGCAGCATCAAATACCAGGATACAGAGAAGATGGCAAAGACCGAGTACTAAGAGAAGCAGCCCCTAATTCAGGATTAATTCCATATTACTGTCGTGGCAATTTGCATTTTGATACTTGGTATTTAAAGAAATTTTTAAAAATCTTGCCACCCTCCCCTTCCTCTATTGAACGTCCACAAATGTGTTCACTGGTTTGCGAAGTTGTTCCTAGCCGATCACATATCGGTCACTGGGGTTGGAACAAATCAGAAATTTGGAAAGGGCCATTGTACCTGATGCGCAACTGTATGCTAATTGGTTATGAAATGTATCTATAAATGCATGGCTAAAACAGTGGAGTGCTAACTTGGGTGAAATTTGTTGCTGTCACACTAGTGACACATCTCAGAGATTAAAAAATTCAGTTCAGTCAGGAAGAGCACAGCTCCGCAATAGTTTTGCCGATGCAAACTTTCTGCAGTGTTCCTTGGTCTTTCAAAAGACTAGGAGAAAGAAATCCCTTTCTCTTATTTGTGTGATCAGATATATAACTGAGAAAAAGAACGAAGATGAAGAAACATCCTCTCCTAGCCAGTCTCACTGTAGTTAAATGCTGAAACAGCCTTGCCAACCCTGTTCATAGCACATCATCACCAGTATGTTATTTTGATAGCTTTGTTAAAGAAATATTTGAGGCATATTTTGAACTTGACTTTGGTATCTAAACAATTGACAGATTTTAATACATTGAACGAATTCCCTCCTTGCATTTTACATAACTTAAATATCTTTGTACCCTAATGTGCTTTGTTTTCTCTCAAAAATAGCTCTCAGAACTTCTGCAAGTTGAAATACCTTGACTATCTCACTAACTGTAAGGAAAAAATATTGAATTTTTGCTAAAACTCTGAATCTCGAAAAGCATTTAGAGATTAGATAATCTGAATAAGTGTCATTTTGCAAAAACTGGGCATAAAAAAGGCAAGCCTTCCCCAAGAATTTCTGTAGAGTAATCCTAATTAAGATTCGCTATTGAAATCCTGGGGTTTCAGCAGAACATTGATTACTTTTAAAATGGTGCTGCTCACAGCTAGTGGCATAGTCGATGACATTGCAGCTAAATATTTTCCATGTCAAATAACACCTCACCGGGAAGAATTGTTTATTAGTGAAGAATTTAAATATTAATTTTTGTGATCTGGGGGAAAATAATAATAATAATAAAAATAATTAAAAAGCAAAACAAACCCAAAACAAACAAACCAAAACCAAACCAAACCCAAACAACAACAACCCCAAACCCAAACCCAAACAAAAACCCCCAGAAATCAGTAGGGTCTGCATTTACCTTACATTGTTGAAACCCCGCAGTAATTACATGTCAATATTAAGCTCAGGGTGCTACATTTGTTTTTAAAAGGGAAAATGCTAAAGATTTATTATACCTTTCAGCGTATATAACGTGCTATTTCAGCAGGTTACCATTTGAAACAAAATAATTGCAACCCAGCTCTGTTGAGGGCAACCAAGGAGCAGGAGTTGGGCTGTGGTGCCGGCAGTTGTGCTCAGTGGGCAGCCCCAGTTGTCCCATCTGTTACCAAGGTCTCTGCAGAGCTGGGGTCACCCTGTACGGCTGCGTTGCAGGACCCTCAGAGAAGAGGGCTTCTGGTGCAGAAGCTCTTCTGGAGAAACAGTCTTGAGTGTAGTAGAGCTGCCACCTCCAGTATGAAGCAAGTAACAATTTACGATTTGTTCTGCTGAAGGAGTAATGGGTATGTTTAGGGACAGGACGGGAGTGCCGAGCCTCTGACAGAGTCCAGTCTGGTTTGACCCTTTGGGACTGTCTGAGATCTACATGGTACCTCAGGCTTTTCCTGCAGTCAGTAGGAATTTGTGGCTCTACAAACACTTTGTAAAACTTAGGCTCCAAAGCGTCGCAATCATGGCTTGATTATATCCATCCCCGCCCTTAACTGTTAAAAGAAGGGATAAGATAAAGCCAGAGGCACTTTTCTTGCTCTGTCTCCATCAAGGTTTAGGTCCAGTTCCTTAGGAGCTGCATGCACCATGTCTAATATATTGCGTGCAGGTATCAGTGCTTTGTAAGAGAAGGATTCTGTGATTCTGTGGAAGCAAAGCCATGGCCACCTTTGCACTGCTCAGTAGATATCACCGTGTTGTGCACAGGACACCTGTTGAAATGGTGCCAGCCTGATCAGGGACCCTTGCAGAAGAGCTGCTCTGCTGTGCAGGTCTTGGATAGCGCGGCTCCACTGCTCTGTCACTGTCCCAATGCCCTGTGCTTCTTGATCAAGAGGGTCTGATGGGGCCAGGGAGTCCCTGCACCCTGGAGGAAGATCTGAGCAGTTAGCTTAGCAACACAGAGGCTCTTTCTGTCTTCAGTGACATGCAAAGCAGCCTTAAAGGGGAGTCAAATCCTATTGACAAGTTAGCAGTCTGTGTTAATACTCTTTGGAAAGCCAAAGACATCTGTCCTATCGGTACAGTTTACTCAAGTAGGATGAGGCTGAACATGCTGGAGAAAGAAATAACTGTAGTAAGAAATCTATTATATATTGCTAAAGTGAATGACAAAGAAATGGTCATTAGAAATCTACCAAAACAGAAGCTAAAACAGTACGTTATGTATATGATATTTACATATCAAGCTCATAAGGTATTTTTTGCTACAGGCAATTAATAATAGAGGTGGAACTTGTTTTCCTTCTTTTCTTCTTTCCTACTGTACACCCTTGAAACTTGTCCCCTGCTGGGTTTCGTGTGTGTACCCATAATAACATTCCTGGTTAGTGGCAAAACTCTGACAGCACTACAGGTTTCTCTGTGAAAGAGTTCATTAAATGCCAGCCAGTAATCCGGTGGTATTTGCTAAAGTAATGCTGTAAAGCCTATCTGTTTCCCTTCCTTCTTGCTCCCTTCCTTTCAGAAAAAAATTCTCATTCTCAGCAAACACAAGAAGAAAAAACTCAGAATTAATGTTGGCAAATTGTTTCTATTAAGTGAAAAAATGGAAGAGCCATATTCATTGACAAACTTTGACTGAGCTGCATTACCTGGGGATAAAGAAACATTGATAACTACAGATTATATTGCCAGTTGAAATAAATTTATAGCCATTTTGCATTTAAAAACTTTGCAAAGAATGCAGAGCATAATGGTAAACTGGATGCTATCGGAATCTGGCAAAAGGTTTTAGGAGATATTTATATATTCTAGGTTTAGTATATTCCTTCTCATAAAATATTTACTGTCTCTCAGAGTTCCTGAGAGCACAAACCAAGCAGCTGTTGAAAATCTGCCTTGAGACAAACAGCACGTGACAGGCCAACTCCTCCCACGATTACCACTCCATCCTAGAAGCCACTTGGCACAGTTCTCAAACTGGCCCAATCTAGTTAGGGTGGGACTTCCGAGCAAGGCCAGGGCAGCTGGGAGATGAACATCTCCGTGCAAGCCCTGCCAGCAACCTTACCGTAGGAATCTGGCAGCAGACAAGGAGGAGGTTCCCCGGGGGAAGGTGTCAGCACTGCTCCTTTAGTGGGCTGGAGGAGTTCGTCTACCATAGTTGCAGCTACCCTGATGAGCAGAGATATGAGGACACTAAGTCTGTCTCAAACTTGCTGGCTTGGGAGAGGAGGATGGTTTAGGGACCGCTGTTAAGCGCACCCAGTTAAAAGCCCGCTAGAACAAGAGACGTTCCTAGGAGTACAGATCTGCTAAGCATGTTGCCTTCCTCAAATGATAAACAGCCTCTCTGCTTGCTTTCTAAATGCAGTCACGTTTTGTTACTTTAGGCAGTGTTAAAATGCCAAGGCAGGTGCTAATCAAAAGTATAAATAAAGCAAAATGTCTGGAGGGAAACAGCGCAATGAAAAATGTTTTCCCAAAATGTACAAGGACCGAAACTGTAAAGCATTTCTCTTTTGTCAAGACAAGTTGGGAATTGCTTATTGCAGTCTCAAAGCATTATTAAGGGGCTCAGCAAGGTTATTACTTAGTTACAGTATTGAGAATTAAAGAGGTTGCTTAGGAAGTACTGTTGCTTACTTGCATTAGCTGCAGTAGTGGTTTAGTATCCCATAACTTGTAGTCATTTTAGCATTACCAAAATACCCACGTATACAGAACTTTCAGTGAAGCCAGCCCATAAGAGCTTCCGTTCCCAAAGATTACACATCTCTGCACAAGATATGAGCAAACCCAATAGCAATCAGTCCTTTCTGCCATCAGGAGATAGCAAAATACGAATCAATGCCTGATTTATCATTTGCAGTGGCCATCAAAGACTTTTACACAACAGTATTAATTTCAATTCAAAATTTTACTTCTAATCCATCTTAGTACATCCCTGAAAACATAGGCCCTGTTTCCAGTCGTAGTAAAGTTTATGGATGTTCTACTGATGACTCTTCAAAGCGAACTTTCCTAGTTGCCTTGCTGTAACGTACCACAGATAGTGTTATTTCTCAGCCACAGTCGTGTCAAAGGCTGAGCTAAAGCTCACAGGATTAATCTGAAACCATAGTATGGTTGCAGAAATGGAGGATAATCTTCTAATTTCTTAAAGTGCATTCTCTTTGCAATGGTTATGATATGAATGTTCACTTGGGAGATATCTTTGTGCTTTACCGAATTCTGGGGATTACAGACGGATGTCTCATGAGATTCATAACTTCGTTAAAGTAAATGTTAGAGTGTGCATGTGTGCACACAGTTGCACACAAATAGTCTTTGACTACTGTACTAAGGTCTTCTTGCATTCATGTAGTGTTTAATGATGTTCTTTTACCTTTGTATAAACCTTTTTGCACTCTCAGAGGCTGCAATTGAGAATATCAATTACTTTGTGTGTATGATACATCTTCTTACAGACATATGGGTAAGCATCTCCAATGAGCTGTTTGTATTTTCTAAGCAACCGTGGGAAACAATATTGCATTTCTTTTGCAATTCTGTTCACTGTTGTCTATAACTAGGATTTAAAACGAAAAATTCAGAAATTATTGAGGTATTGCAGATCATAACTTTTATCATAATCGTGAATCACATGGTTTTTTTGTTTAGAAACTGTGTTTACATATGGAAGCATGACAGCAATCAACCACAAGCTACTTCCTTCTCAGGAATTTCACTTTTAAGGAAATATTTTTTAATGATGTCAGTAAAGCAGAAAATCAAATAGTTTCAAAATACACTATAAGATCCTATGGTTGCTTATGTTTTGTTTTAGCCCTGTGCTTTCAACAAGATTTCCAAACAGAACCTGCTGCAAAATTTTATACAAGTTGGCACTTGAGGATACATAGGCTTTTCAGGAACCAAATTGTTTGATAAAATCAGTAATGACTGATAAAGATTTTCTCTATCCATTTTCTCTATCGATTGTCGAGTTTTTTCCTGCTTTGGTTTAATTCATCATGCCCTTTAAATTGCTATTAAATTTTTAAACATGACATTTGAAAAAAGCAGTGCAAAATGTTTACATATGATGGACTCAATGAAGATCTCATGAGGAGTCCTGCGAAAGGACTCGTGCTGTTAAATACATAGTGCAATGTAAGCTGTCAAATGAACACTCAGGCTATATTAAGATTTTCTGTCTCATAGGAATGAAAATTATACATCCAATTTACTATAATTCAGATTTATTATTCATTTATATAGACATAGCACATATTTGGAAATACAGTACAAAGTTCTCAATCCCCTGTTCATTTGTCTGCTCCTGACTGAATAGGAAGTTTGGGGCATGATCCTAGCCCAAAACTGATAAAATGAAACCGTTTTGCAATTATTCTTTTAATGTTATGTTTGTCAATATAATTTTGTAAATACAATGCAGAACTACACTATATTATGTCACATTGTATGTGTGTATATGTGTATATATGTACGTGTGCGTGCACATAGACATACTTGAGTGCTGTGGACAAAATATTCGGGTCAAGACAATGCAACTGCAACGCCAGAATTAACCTCAGCAACTGGTGATTTTTTTTTTTTTCTGCTTAGGTGGACAAAACCAATTTTGAAAAAGGGCTACAGACGACGGTTGGAGCTGTCAGATATTTATCAAATCCCTTCTGCAGACTCTGCTGATAATCTTTCTGAAAAACTAGAAAGGTATGAAAGATTCATGAGATAACTTTATTTCAGGAATCACACTGCAGTTTGTCATTAAAAAGCTGTTCAACAAAATGTTTAAGTAGCATTGGGTGCGCGCTGATGGCATCCATTGGCTGGCTCAAGTGCATCCTCGTTCAGCACACAGTTGTGCTTTGGAGCTGGCTGAGATCCCTGGTGCAGATGCATCACCTACCTGCTCTGAATTCCTCTATACAGGTACCTGTGATATGTGTCCGTTGACTAGTGAGGCTGGACTCACAGTTTCAATGTTAGTTCCCTATTCTGCTGTTCTTGCTTCTCAAAATAACCTTGTAAAACCTTGTTTTATTTTTTTCTTCAACAAAATAATATTCTTCATTTCCTTTGATACCACTGTTGAAAGACTAATTGCTCCTGCAGAAATCATGCCTTAACTTTCCTCATTTAAGTTTCCTCTCTTCTCTACCCTATTTCAGAAACTGTACTACACCTGGGACTAACTTATACAGATACGAGTGCCTAAATCCAGTCCTTCTCCCCCAGCCCCTGGTAGAGCTTTCCCTGGTGTGCCATGGCAGCTCACATCCACTGTGTTGTGCCAATATAATTAAACTTAATTGCAGTGTGAACATATGCATTCAAAACTGACGGAAAGTATTGAGAACATTGGTATGCCTAATGCATTTTGATCGTTTATATATGGAATATTCTGATTATTTAATATTCTATTGAAAAATGAAGAAAAGGGTTAGCTGAGGAAATTCTTAGGAACTGTGAGTTGGGTTTTGAAAAAAACATATGCTTTCTGTATATAGCATTACTTCCAATCAGCAATTTATTATTGAATTGAAAATTATTGTCCCAGCAACACGGGTTGAAAATAATGCCATGCAGTAGAAAAGGCACATTTTTGATGCTTTGTTGATGTTGTCTTTTTTCTTTTTTTTTCTTTTTTTTTTTATTTTTTGAGACTGGAAGAGCTCCAAAACATTTATTTACCTATTATTTGTGCTTTGGACTTAAGTACAGAAGGTTTCTTTAAAACATACAATGTGACCTTTTCATGAATTAATGCCCCGCAGGGTGATGTATGGTTGAGTATTTAAAACTGCCAAATATGTGGCTGAACTAGGTTTGAACTTTTATTGATCCATCAAGTCAATGAAAGGCAGGTCTTTGGGGTCTCTGCAAAGCTTTCCTTCATTAGTCACCTTAGCTAAATCTCCTTGGATATACTTGAGTGGACTGAAGTATGTCAGAGACATAGACCCATGTATTTGCTCACGCAACTTAATGGTCTTGTTTTTTTGGTTTCTTTTCAGAGAATGGGACAGAGAGCTGGCAACTTCAAAGAAAAAACCCAAACTTATTAATGCTCTTCGACGATGCTTTTTCTGGAAATTTATGTTCTATGGAATAATGTTATATTTAGGGGTAAGATTTGCTCTTCAGTAAACTTTTAGTGTTCCATAAATAGATTTAGGTCTTAGGGATTGCTAAATTAATATAGAATCCTGTGAATAGCTACAGATTTTTCTCTGTGTATTGCTTATAAAGATGATAAATACAGAATACAGGTATTCTCTGATAATGTCTTAATATCTTTAAAACATACATAATAATAATTTTGAAATGTACATAGTGCTAGGTGCTGGCATATGCTTCTCCAAGTGCAAGGAGAACACCGGAATTTTTGTATCACTGCTGAACTAAAGTAATTATTTTCTCATGTTGCGGTTTTAAGAAGTTTCTAAATATTTTTCTACCCTTACATTAGAACAAATGACAGTGCAATTTCATTTGATTTGGTCAATTTTTTCTTAGCTGTGTGCTAAGTGAAGGCACACCAACACCTATACCCTCAAGTTTTAATCATTTTGTATAAAACACTTGAAACATAAATAAGAATAACCTGAAAACTAAAACGCAAGTCCTTAACTACATGCAGACTTTTCAGCATTAAAAGGAAACTTTTTAAGGGTGAAAAGTTCTAATGCATCAGGCAGCTTTTCAGGTCAAAGAGCATTTTACAGGCTAAGCATCAAATTTGGAGCCTGACTTCTGCTAGTTTTGTGCTGCAATGGTTCCACCCCAATAAACGTCCATGGAGTCCCTCCTGTTGACATGATTGTGTGAAAAACAGGCTGATCTTGCAGATTACAAAATAGGTAAATTTACTTAGGGTCCTGGGATGAAAGTCCTGTAAAATATTCCTAAGTGTATTAATCTGGACTGTTAATGATGTGAATGTTCTGGTTTAGGTCACTGTTGATTTGATTTGGATAGTTAATAATGGACTACAGTTTTAGTTCAGATTAGAATTTTCCCCTTAGAATTATGGAAAAAAATGATGGTTTCTTTCTCTTGCAACACGATGTCTAGGGGAAATGACTACCAGTAATAGAATGATAAAGTCACAAAGTAAAATGGTTGAAAGAAAAAGGAAGAAATTCTCTAAAGAAAATGGAAATTGCTTCCCTTAAAATGCAGCAATCACATTCTTTTTAGTGTCTAAAAAATTTAGGGTTTACCTCAGTCTGTCACGCTGCTTCATGGATTCAAAATGAAAAAAGTCCTATAGGCCTTAATTTTTTGTAATCACATTTAAACTGTCCCCCAGATGCAGCTCTTAAAGAACAACTCTAAAATTTCTCAGCACCAAGGCTTGATTTTAAAAAGAAAACCTAGAGTGAAAAAGTTCTTTAAATTATCTTTTCGCTGCTTCCTCATGTAAAGATACACTCACGTGTGTATGTACACAAATTCTGATTAAAAATAGGGGAATCAATAAATTAGCTCCCAAGCCAACTTTATTCTCTCCCAGTTTAAGTCTCTCCAACTTACTGGAATCTTGTCACGAGTGAAGATCCTCAGGTCTCCTCTCGCTGCCGCTCGCCTCAGTCTGAAGTCACCACTGCTGCAGATCTGGTTGGAAGAGACGTGCTGCGCTCGTCTTCTCTGTACACAAGGGCTGCACAAGGAGAAAGGAGAGGAGGCGATGGTTACAGTGCTGTCTGTGCTCACTCTGGAGGGCTTTTCTGCATCAAACTCTGGGCTGCCCTCTGGCTGTTTGAGTGTTGCGCAGGGCTGGTAGGAGGCAATGTGGCTGGAATGGAAGTTGATGGGTCAATTGTTTGCCTTTGTCCAGGTAGGGCAGTCTAGGACAGGGCCCCTTGCTGTCTAAGGGGCTGTGTAGTAACCATTCTACAGTCTTTCACCTTGTTTGGTGACTCTTCTCTGGGATGAGACCCTTTCTTTGTGGACTCCTACCCAACTCTGTCTTGTATTTGCTCCTGCCATCTCATTACTGCCTTTAATTTTTTAACCTTTTTTCCTCACCAAACCAGCAACTTCTTATTCATATGTCAGGTTTGTATTTAAAAAAACCATCAGTTTTACAAATTTAGCCTACCATGCACTATTATAGGTGTTCCTGCAGAGTCTGCTAGCCAAAACTATTGCAGTAGTGCATTCCTGTTAAAAGTTAAGCAGTGTTTGAGGGCTTTTGCAGGCGAATTTGAGGACAACTTGCTTTCCTAGAGTACAGGCAAGTGAAGCATTTGTAGGTGTGGCACTGTGCAGGGTTCATTTCTCCAAGTGGACTTTTTAAACTGAGTACTATTTTAGACCAGATGAGGACAGAATAGGACCGCAGGATTTTTGAGTCATATTCTTTGTGTGGTTTTTTTTTCCCATTTCTTTAAGAAATTGCAGATGTGCCATTCAGCACATAGTAAACAAAATCTGCACCTTTCACAAGAAAGATGGAAAGATTAAATCCTAGTTTAAATTCTTGATTCTTTTTTAATTAGTCTTCATTTTATTGAAAGCTGTAAGAGGAAAAACTTGCTGCTAAAGCCGCTGGTGTTCTTTTCAGACCCTGCTCACGGAAATTAATGGGAGCTTTGCCATTAATTTGTATGGGGACAGGATGTTGTGCCGTACTGGCATAGGTGCAACCAAGTCGCGTGTTCTTTTGAACTTCACTTTCCTTTCAGCTCTTCTCTAGTCCATTCCCTGAGCTCTTTTCGCGGCACCTTTCTTGGAGCGTGGTATAACTCTGCTGACATCCCTGCTGTTTGTGTAGTTGTTGCAACTGGCATCACAGCTTTGCTCTCATTAGATCTAGTGGTTTCTCCGTCTCTCCCTGTCCCTTCATGCGCTGTAGGTAACGATGTTATTGCAGGATGGACACTTGCGCTCTGGCCCCCTGGAGTACTACAGCTCTCCCTCAGAAATAGTGTTGTCTTAGACACGTTGAGTCACTGCACTTAATGTATCTGCTCCCCTGCTGTTTGAAACAGCTTCCATGCTTCACCTCATCAGCAACTGTGGCTTGCAATTTAAAGAAAAGCTGGTAGGGCGGTGAAACAAAAATCTTGCTTTTTAGCACAATACCAGCTAACAAATTTGGTACTTTGCAGTAAGGATCCTCTTGCTTCTACTTACATTTTTCTCTTATATTCATCCCCATGAAAAGTATATTTCCACTCAGGCACAGCAGCTGCTGACATTAACTTAGAAATGGTTTTAGTATCATATCCCAAAGGACTCTAATGAGGATTTCCTGAAGTTCTCGCATATAGGTCACGGGTGTGAGTGAGGAGGCAGGGAGGGATATGAAAGTCCCGAAGCACTTCTTGAGCGTATGCCAAAACAGAGATGTGCATTATTGTCTTCAGATGCAGAGTGATTGAGCATATGGCGGATACACATAATGCAAGAGTTCTCATTGTGTAAGAATAGCCATACCAGGTCAGATTAGCACAGTATCCTGTGTCATACTCTTGTTTCTCTTCAGATCTTTGCTCTTTTCATTATGATTTCTGAGAGGGGTGTTTCTGAATTTCTCAATGGCCTATGAAGAATGCAGATGGAAGACCAAAGACAGGAGAAGAAAAAACATGACTCTTGAAAACTGGATTTTCTGTTAGGTACACAAATCCCATTACTTTTTTAAGCAGGTCATTCTAATCAGTTTATTTATCAGTATATTTATATCAGTGGCTAATTTTGAGGTTACAAAAGGAAAAATGAAAAACAGGTAGTTCTTCTTTCATTTGTGTGCAGGCTGGTTAATACCTTTGGTAAGTAAGCTGATAAGTCTCCACTGTAAACCAGTGGGTTTTTTACACCCCATGAGAGAGCAAATTATTTGGCTTATTGCCAGCCATTATTCTACCTTTGGTCTGCAAATCACCTTTTTTTCTAGTAAACTAAGCATGTATGCAATACGTTTATACTCACAACAAACACAGCACCACAGCATGGCATTTTCACTGGAATAAGGGTAAATAATAATTAAAAAAATCATGTTATTTTAAGCCAATATATAAAAGCTTATCTTGGAATCTCTGAGAGTATGAAAGTACCACATTGTCCTTGAGAGGTGACTGTTTTGTATTTCGTGAGTTTTGGGGAGTTTTGGTTTGCTGCGTCGGGATGGATATGGTCTAAGCACAGCTGCCTTGGGTCATGTGTGTTTTAATAAACACTCCTCCCTTTGCCTACTGATAACACTGAAGTCTGTCAAAGCGGTCTCCAGGTTCACAGCATTTGTGTTGGGGCAGAGTGGTGTTTAAGTTGGGAAATGTAGTGCATAGTACAGGTATGCTATTTGAGATGTAAAATGTCATCTTTTCTGTGGAAAAAAGTGAATGATGAATATCAACTCCATCAACCGTGACATTCAAAAGTACAGTTTGTAGCAGTACTTGGGATTTCTCTTGTCTAAGAAGCCAAAAGGAACCTAAAGGAGAAGGAAAATATTAAAGGATATTTCCCCAATATTTTTTCCTGTAAAGCATTAATTACAGCTGAACTTCCCTGGTTAATTCTCTCTGAGTCTCTGTTTGTTTCAGCTGGAAGGCAGTACCAATAACTTTTTGGCAGAACTTAATGCTTCTGTACAGAAAACTTTTCAACAGTTTCTTGCTATTTTTGAATTATCAGATGCTTTCTCCTGAGTCACAACAGAAAGAAGCATAAGGAGACATGCATAAAAGTTTTTAGCACTAAATATTTTTACGCCGAATATAACAATGAAGCAAAGGAGCACATACAGACTTCATACCCTTCAGAAGCTCATGCAGAAGATGAAGCAAATTGTTAGACCACAGCACACTGACGATTTTTGCAGTGATTGGGGAAAGAAAGAGGGGACAAGAGGCAGATATGGAAAAGGACAAAGTTATAGGAGTGAAAGTATGAGAATGATGGGGATGTGATGGGAAATTGAAGGCAAAGGTGAGGTAGTGCTAGTAGCGCTTAATTACAACAGAAAAGGAGGCTGAGGACAAATGTAATAGCAGGCACAAGTAAAATCAGGGCTGTAGCAGATCATTTGGATGCCTTGCAGTTAAGCAGCTTGATAGCCCCTCCTTTTCCTTTCCTGCTCTGGTTTTCTACCATTTCGCTTATCCCAGGATGGCAGGTGCTGGTATTGCCAATGCTGGATGGACTGGTTGCGCTCTGGGACTCCAATTAAACCTGCCTCCCCTACCATTCACACCCTCTCATCCTGCTTTTGTTAGAACCCTGGATACAGTGTCTAGAACTGCTGAGTAGGATGATCTAACCTGTTTATACTTTTATTCTGTTGCTATTTCCATTTACTTTCTGTTTTAGCTATATGCTCACTGTGTTGTTCTGGTGGTGGTGTTCATTTCAGGAGCTCTGAGTCTTCCTGTGTCCTGCAATTCCAGTAAGGTGCAGTGAGAACTGTTCCCTAGGGGCCAAGACAGATCCAGCCTACTAAACTGGGTTCTGTCATATGATGCAGCTAATCCATTACAGCTCTGAAAAGTAAATGTGGAAGCTTATCTCAGTTGTCGCTGTTGTAGGAAATGATCAAACAAAGTTTACAAACTAGATTTACTTTGGTGGAGTTGCAGGAGCATCAAAGATTAAGACAGCAGTGACTTGTCTGTTCTCCTGTCCAATTTTTGCAACTTTCTGTGGTTTACACAGCAAACAGACCTGGCTTCCTCGTTTAAGATATAAAGCTGTAAATCTCAGTTGGTAAGACTTGAAATTAAAATGTTAATTCTTTTAAAAAAAGTGAGCAAACTACTGATAATTTTTTTTTCTTATTTTTGTCTGCAGGAAGTCACCAAATCTGTGCAACCCCTTCTGCTGGGAAGAATAATAGCTTCCTATGATCCAGACAACTCCAGCGAAAGATCCATAGCCTACTACCTGGGCATTGGCTTGTGCCTTCTCTTCCTTGTGAGAACACTACTCATACACCCTGCTATATTTGGTCTTCATCATATAGGAATGCAAATGAGGATAGCTATGTTTAGTTTGATTTATAAGAAGGTAATTGTTTCATTTACACTCAAAGCCAAACCTCTGTCTGTAGCCTACGTAACTTTTAGGCCAGTTTGTTGAAAGATTGATAGTTTTGTTAGTCAAGGTAAACAAAGTACACAAAAGAATAATGTGTCTAACGTCAGTTTCTGACAGCTCTCCATTTCTGAAGTCCAAAGAATTAAATACTTGTCTACAGCTGGTTTGACTGAAGGCAGCCTCTGTGTGAGTTCAGACTTGCTGGATATGTAGTGAGATGCTTTAATTGTTCTACCACTGTGCTCCCGTTATGCACGTGTATCGCAAAGGAAGAATAACATATGCTGGTGGCCAAAGAATATTTTCAAATGAGGATTAGAGGTGATGATTTAAACAAGAAATATAACATCGAAGGGATTGAGTTTGAATGATACTGTGTGAGATCTCTATAGCATGAAGAATCAACAGATACTGATGCTTCTCTTGTTTGTAAATCCCAAGGTTTTAGAAGGTATTTGGTTTTACCAATAACAAAACCAGCTATTTTAAACAAACATGTTAGTTACTCTAGTATAAAGCTCACTGTGAAAACATCTTTCAAAAATATTTGTCAGGATAGGCACAGTAGGGGATTTTTGAGGATGCACAGCAGCACACAGCATGCATGCTTAATTAAGACTCGCATTTGAATATATATCTATATACATAAAATATTCAGCAGAAAGCAAGGACTAAGTCAATAAATCAATATTTGTAAAGCAATTTAATGGCTATATTAAATTCAAGTGACATAAATAACAAGTTTAATTAGACTTCCTTTATTGCATAAGCAGATAAGTGAATTGTTATTTATGCTACTGTACCACTGCTTGTTATTTTTATCTGTATTTATTTTGTTTTATGGGAATGGGTTACATGGCCATTTTTCTATGGTTTTATTTTCTTTTACAGATCTTAAAACTGTCAAGCAGAGTTCTAGATAAAATAAGTACTGGACAACTGGTCAGTCTTCTTTCCAACAATCTGAACAAATTTGATGAGGTGTGTCATCGGTTATTTAGTGATCTTTCAAATACAAATGCTTCAAACTGTTCATGACGAACACTAAGGAAGGAAGGAGTGTAAATGACTGCACTGAGTGCTCATTGTAGATATAAAATGAATCACTACCTTGAGGAAATGTGTTACCAGGTGGTAATGGAAATGCTCATGCTGATACTTATGCATCCTTTATCTCATATGTTGATTAGTAGAAGAAACCTAAAACCCAGGTATACCATGAAAACATGCTTGTTCTACAGTCCAGTTGGAACCTGGCAGGAAACCTTTGGGTTACACAGTTGGTTTCACAGAGGTCAGAACTTGCTGGTTCAATCCTTCCATCCTCTTTTCCTGACCACCATAACTCTTTTTTTTTATGGTGACCCTGTCCGCTCCTGTCATCGAACAGGTGATGACGTTCGACATCCTGTTGCTACTATTACCTACTCTCCTAAAAGTGAATAAGTCTTGATATAAGACCTTGGTAGGAACCATTCCCAATACATCTGTTTTAGACAATACTTCTGGAGTCTCCTTTAAAACTTCTCTTTCATTAAAGACACAGAGGTAAATCCCTGCTAATGACTTTGGGGACCAGAAACTCTATGAACTTCTGTTCATGTATGTTTAATTGGCCCATTGGTAGTACGAGGCTTCCTTCCTATGAAAGAAGCACGATCCCAGAGACTGCAGACACATGGCTGGAACTGTAGGGTCTGTCTATTTTAAGCACTGTATTACTGTATAGAGCAATATCAGCTCATGCTGGACAATCTAGGACAAGCGCCCTATCATTGCAGCAGTGTAGCTGCAGTAACACAGACCTTGGTGCAGCCTGATCACAGAATTCAATCCAAAATCTCCCCAATGTCAAGGAACATTTTTTGTTCATGTGACAGTCATCTCTTTACCAAAATAATATTTGCCTTCTATATCAGCTTAAATCACTCTCAGAAAATTCTTCTGTGTGTTTTTCTCATCTTGCAGTGGTTGAAAAAGCCAACATCAATACCAAATTCTGTTTACCTTTACAAAGCTGGATTTTTACCTTATGCATATACATAGCAAAGAGACAATTGCAGACTGAACTTTGCCTTACAAAAATCAAAGTTTAGGTGTGGAATGTATATGTATTGCTGCACTGTCATAATTAACACCCAGAATGCTATGTGGTCAGGATCATAAATCCGCCTTTATAAACTTGTTTTACTACTGGAAATATTTGTACCATTCTCCATTACATTTTTCAAAGTGTCACTTTCATGTTGTTTTCCTTTTCACATAGTTTTCAGAGCACATCTGTAACTTGTATTATTATTTTCTGCTGTGGGCTTCCACAGGGTCTTGCTTTGGCTCATTTTGTATGGATTGCACCTTTACAAGTGGCATTGCTGATGGGACTGCTCTGGGATATGTTAGAAGCTTCTGCATTTTCTGGACTTGCTCTTCTAATAGTCATGGCCTTTTTCCAAGCCTGGCTGGGACAAATGATGATGAAATACAGGTGACAAGACTGTTTTAAAATATTTCAATATATTTTCTTGAAACACGTTGGTTTAAGAAGTTTATACCACTTGAATTAAGGGTTTCTGGTTATGACATTGTTACAAAAGAGGAGTCCAAAGAGTGTTCGCTGTGTTGGGAAAGTCACGGATAAGCCTTTACTCATTTAGCAGCAGCTGTCTAAACAAAATGAAAGGTGTAATATGCAGTAAGTAGTGATAATGCTTTGTAGAATTAAATCTCCTTGTTAGTGACTTGATTTATTCTTTTTAAAGCTTGTATTTTCTCATTAGTAAAACAGTTACTACATTTCTAATAATTCATTTCACAGTCTTCATAATTCTGCTAAAATAAATGTTTTAAGCATAAGCATATAGGGAAAGTGTTTTCATAAGATATAATGGAATACAAACTAAATATACAGGATGAAAAAGATGAAGATTGACCTACTGCCTTTTTACTTTCTAGGAATAAGAGGGCAGGAAAGATCAATGAGAGACTTGTCATCACCTCAGAAATAATTGAAAATATACAGTCAGTTAAAGCCTATTGTTGGGAAGATGCAATGGAAAAAATGATTGAAAGCATCCGTGAGTAAGTATTCTCATTTGTTAGTCAAACTTTTTATCTGCTCAGAAAAAAAGAAAATCAGGTGGCTATGAACATCCTCTGTGGTCTTGTTAGTTAAGAAGTAAAGCACACAAATATTAATCCTCCATAAAATAACCGTGCATTCCCACACTGCCGCTTGGGGTTTTTTCCCAATTTGTCAAGTTCACTATGGAGGTGAGATTATTTTTTTTTTTAATTTGCTTCCTCATTTGATATAATGATATTTCAGTGGTTAGTTTGTGCAGGTAAAACAATTCTGGCGTCTGTGTTTGTTTCCGGCTAAGCCTATCCTCATCTTACAATAAAAAGCCCTTTTGTCATGGTTACTTAAGGCTTTACAGACTTTCCCATTCTGCAGTGAAGGAAAGAGTATGAGTCCTCTGCAGCTGTTTTCTGAGAAATGCAATAAAGATGGTTTTAAATGTTACATGCAATCCGTGAAAGGATTTAAGTAGTACAGCTTCATGTATTCATCCTGCACAATTACGTTAACATTTATTGCCTGTAGATGGCCTTGTATAATGCTTATCTCTTCAATTAATATAAAGATTAAACTGGAACTACCAGACTTGAAGTAGAAAGGAAGTAAAGAGCTAACCTAGCTTTAACCTCATAGCTGAGAGCTGTGAGGAGGAGGTCTTCGTTACCAACAGGGAGTCCTGCAGGAAGGGAGAAGTGACATTGATTGATGGGTGACGCTGCATTAAAGCTGTCTCGTGTGTTTGTTTAGTCCTTTACAGAGAATTAAAATTCTGTGCCAGGTGTGTGATTGGGAAAATAAAAGAAAATAAAAGAAATATGTGTCCTATTATCATGTAAATAAAGGAGATGAAATTATATTATTACACAAACACCTTCTTGTTCAGCTGCTTTCTGAAAGACAATCCAGGGAAAGTGAAGTGTTCTCTACCTTTAAAATAAGGAAGATCTTAAAAGTTGTAATGATTTACTGTAAACAATCAGAGAAAACTTGGTCTGAATCCAAGCTGTGAGTTCCAGCTCAAGGATGGAAGCAGGTTAGGATTCCCCTGCTGTCACTAGTCACATGCGTTGCTTTTAGGAAATATGATAATGTATGTTGTGAGGAAATCCTGTAGAAATGAATTAAATAAGATTTAGTCCACAAAATGGTCACAGAAACCTGGAAAAAAGACTGTCATTTTATGATCTATATTTTCTACGATAATTATAGTGGATTTTGTAATGCTGGAATTCAATTTATATTATGTTATGCGTGAATTGTTTTAAAGACAAGAATGCTAGCAATATTACCAGATCAAAGTATCTCTCTTCTACTTCTCTGCACAGAAATACTGTACCTTTTTGAGTGATCCAACAGGTCACTTGGTGAGACATCACCAGAGCAGGTCAACCCAGGAATGTTAGAGTTTCAGTTGAGTTCTGCTTGCTGAGCCAGCCCTGCAGGGCCTCCCAATCAGTTGGCTTGTTAAGCTGGTGGGGAATGAGACCTTGTGTGTGAAGCCGTGCCTGTATTTTAGCAACAGTGTGTTATAACTCAGTCGTTACCAAACCTCTGCTGCATGCTGGCGTTTTCTGATGTGACCCCATTTAATCAACTCTAATGAACTAGCTAGACTGGTGCCCTTACTCTGGTAGCCGTGAGCTGCCAGGGCTGGCCATCCTGCAGGTGTAACGCTGCCACAGGGAAACTCCCCTGGGGAACCGTGTCACTTCAGAGGGATGAATATGGGCTGCCTCCTGTGTGCCCTCTGAAGTCTGCACTGGTAATAACTGTTTGTAACAGGTGTCTGAATAAACATACCTGCACTCCTATGGGTTATGCAATGTATTCAGGGAGGTAAAAAAGCACAATGCCAAACTGTTCCCCTGAACCATAGCATAGCACTGGGAAAGGTGAAGTCCAAGGTTGGAAGTGTCTGTGCTCTGTCAGCAGAAGATACATAGAATCATAGAATGATTTGGGTTGGAAGGGACCTTAAAGATCACCTAGTTCCAACCCCCCGTCATGGGCAGGGACACCTTCCACTAGACCAGGATGCTCAAAGCCCCGTCCAGCCTGACCTTGTCATCTTTATATGAAGCAAAGAATCTCAAGCTTGTGTATTTGTAGTGATTCCTGCAGCATCACTTCAAAACCAGACATACACTGGTCTACATTCTATATGTGCATGAGGCTTATAGAGTCATTTACATCTCCCTCCAAGTGCCCAAATTGCATCAGCAAGACCTGTCCCAGATGAGTGCTTAATTTATAGAGCTCTCAAGCCTGTAGACAGACCCACCTCTGGAAAACGTTTATGCGTGGCTGGGTCAGCTTGTGGATGGTACTTGGGAGCATACTGAAAAGGGTTAGTGCTTTGATTCTTCCTCTCTGGAGCAGCGGCTGTGTGCTGCAGCACTGGGAGGATTTTTGATAGCTTCTATCCAGGCATTTGTGTGGGACTGGATGAGCACCAAGCCCAAAAATCTTTGTTATCCCTGTTCAGTGCTGCCACCCACAGTCTCATACAAGCTCTGGAGGGACTTACAAGGCCCTTTCTCCAGGGCAGCGGCTACCGCTGTGGTGGTGACCTGCATGCCCCACTTCTTTCTTCAGGCCTCTCTTGCGAAATAGCTAACAACATAGCTAACAGGGTGCTAGACCCCCTGCTCCAAAACTGGCTGAGCTCAGATTTTCTGTGAGGGACTTTTAAGAACACTTTGGCTGACAAAAGTTGGTAAGATTCTGGATGCATGTGGAAGTCTCATGCGTGCATAGTGTGGAGCCGAAAGGGGGTTCCACACAGCTCAAAAATCCTGAATGGACATGGCACGCAGACACTGGCTCAATACTGGAAGACACATGAAGATTACCAGCTCAGCCTTGCAACACTGTCACCAATGTGACTTTTAACTTATGCACAGTATCCCAGTGATTTGAGCACTCGCCACTGAATGGGCACCTGGAGTCTAGCTTCATCTCCAGCCCCAGTTAATTGTTCTTGCAGTGGATCAATTGCTTTTTTGCTGCAGTAGAGGTGCCTCTGTTCTGGCAAAGCCAAGCTGCAGGGCACCTGGGGAGCAGGAGGTGAACAGGGTCAAAATGAGAGCAGTCAACAGAAAGCTTCAGCACTCTAAGTTAGGGCCATCAACTCAAAAAATTAATTACACTCCCTGGATTGTTTCTCTTTTTATTCGATAGCTTGCTGCAAGATGCGTAAACACTGTGGAAGCAGCAAAGAGTGATCACCAGTTGCACTTGTGACTGCACAGCAGTCAGTGATCTACCCTGTAGACTGAACTTCTACAGAGACAGGAAGGGGGAGAGCAAACTCCCCACCTTCCAGCCCTTCAAGCTGGGGTTTACTGATACCTTACTTCATGGGTGAAGCTGTTAGCGGGGTGCTCTGCAAAAGGAGATGACAGTATAATTGAGTTGTGGATTGTTCTTGGTTTTTTTATGGTAATGCATAACAAATCTGGCATTTCAAAGTGTCTTATTGCTAGGGGAGTTATGCATCTAGATGACCAGATTCGTATGGGATGACGCTTCTGGGAGTGTATCATATACCACAGCATTAGATTCTTAAGAATGGTTGTGCCAAGAATTGTAGAGACTTGTAGTTTATGAGGTATCTAAATCATGGCATAGATCATTGTTATTTTGTCTGACATCTTTGAACATTGGTGCCAAATTTGGCTCCAATTAGTTTTCGGGTCCCCAAATTGTTTAGAATCTTGCTTTTTTAACTTCAGTCCTAGAAAATAACAAGGATGGATGTGCCTCTGAATTAATTGTAATACCGACAGTTCCATCCAAAATACTTGTAAGATGTAAACTGTGGAATCCTATACTAATTATCTGTATTTTTTTTTAACAGAACTGAACTGAAACTAACCCGAAAAGCTGCTTATGTGAGATATTTCAACAGCTCAGCCTTCTTCTTTTCAGGCTTTTTTGTGGTATTTTTAGCTGTGCTTCCGTATGCTGTGATGAAAGGAATTATTCTCCGAAAAATATTTACCACAATTTCCTTCTGCATTGTTCTTCGAATGGCAGTGACCAGGCAGTTTCCTGGGTCCGTACAGACCTGGTATGACTCTGTTGGAGCAATAAACAAAATACAGGTAGGGTACATGCACTAAACTCTTCCCAAGTACGTAAGCTAATTCTTTATAGCATGTTATCTTGTCAGTTGATCAACAAAAGCGCACAGCATTTATACAGACTTTCCGAATCTACTATATGTTGCTTTGACCACACACCATGAAATGTCATTATAAATCTTGATATTTGTTATATGGTTCCCCAGGCAGTATAACCACAGCAGCCTCATGCTACCTGCATGCTGCTTTTTTTGAAACAGTGGCATTTAGTTATTTTTTCTCTTTGCAGAATAAGGAACTTAATAAAAATATATAATGAGTTGTGGTGCTCAAGAGATGTTTTTCCTTCAGAAAAGGAAGTACAAAATTAGTACATGTTTTATATAGCACGGCTTCCAGTCACAGATCTTCTGTTTTCCTAGCTATTAGTTGCAAGAACAGCAGGAGATTGTGGATCTCATGCAAATGTGCATCTCATTCATTATGAGTAGCAAATATAATTAAGGTACTGGTCAAATAATTATTACTTACCTTACCTACTGAGATCAATTGCTCATGTACCAGCATGAGAGGCTTATCCGCAGAGGCAAATCAGGGTGAATTCTCATTAACTCTGTCTGGTATATGTGCTGTTTTGAAATAAATCACTCCTCAGGAAAAGAATTCTTATTTTATTTCAGAGTGAAATCTTAGGCTTTTTAAACTCTTTTTTTTTGGTAAAACATAAATTTTATTATTTTCAGTGTGATAAAAATACCTAATATGGAACTTAAAGATCTTAATTAGAAATCTGAACTTTAATATAGAATAAGAAGCAGGTATTGGATTTTTATGATTCTCAGCTGGGCAGAAAACTTGAGAAATCTAGCCATAAACCTTTCTGTTTGGCATTCAGAAGGCTGCCTTGTGGGGTCTCAATTTAGGCAGCCCTTGTGCTCTCAGATTCCCTAGGTGTTAGTGCAGGTATCCTGTCTCTCCTGTTTCTTGGAAGAGCATATCCAAAGCCCTGTCACAGAACTGACAAGCCCAACTGTCATGCCACTGCCATCACTTTACTGAATGCTTGTCTTTGGGCTTTTAGCTCAGTGGGTGCTCCTGAATCCATAAATAATCATCTCTTTGTGTCAGGTTCAGTGTAGACCCCATAGACAGGCTGCACAGGATCCCAGAACACCAGTGCCCTTTACTTGTCACAAGAAACATAAACAAAAATAAAAAACTAGTTATACATTCTCTGATTTAACTTCCGCATCAATATAGGGAGTTCAATGTCCCCTGGGTTATTGTATTTGCCCTGTAGCTGCTAGAC
This sequence comes from Caloenas nicobarica, assembly GCF_036013445.1. Taxonomy (NCBI): domain Eukaryota; kingdom Metazoa; phylum Chordata; class Aves; order Columbiformes; family Columbidae; genus Caloenas; species Caloenas nicobarica. The sequence goes on along the minus strand of NC_088245.1, from coordinate 27,157,774 downwards.
CTGTGTTTTCTAGACCACGAAGTCTTTCAGGACCAGTGTGCTGTCTCTGTCTCTGCTCCAGCAACTCCACTGGATGACCCTACCAACTTTGTTATGAAAGCCCAGCTATCGTTTCCTTCTTCTACACAAACTATGTCTGTTTTGCCTTCCAGTGTTTTGGTTCCTTCTTACCCTTTCAATTATCTGCTTTTTCCCTTTTGCTTGTGCTACTTGGGAAATTTGCAAGTTTACTGTAGAGAACTGATTTTCCCCCTTACCATCTGCTTAGTTCATTCACTGCATTGCCAACATAGACCTGCTTCATTCTGCATAATTTAACAAGACGATTTAGAGGAGGTGTTACCTATAAACTGCATAACCTTAACAAAATCATGGAACAGAAAAGTTATCTTTCCTACATTAGTACAGGTTTACTCTTTTTCCCTAATATTATCCTAGAAGGTAACACAAGGGTCGTGTTTCTGACTTGTGTTATTTGAAATTACACTACTTCAGTGCTTCACTGGCTAGGATCATTATCTGACCTTTTTCGTTGATAGAGACATTATTCTAATGTTTTTAAACTCTTGCTGTTTTGGAATAGGAAGATAGCAGCATGTAGCTGCTTTGTTTCAGTTTACCAGAGTACAACCTTCCAAGTCCTACTCCAAAACCAAAGTTTGTTTGAAAAATACTAAGGTCAGAGGATGATGCTGCCTGATACATGTCCTGAAAGCAAAGGAAAAGCCAAGTTTTGATATTCTTTCTAAACTAGAACCAAATACATTTATGTTTATGCTTTCACTAGCAATGAAAGATTTGGTAGTTTCAAAAATATTTCCTTCTGCATCCAAAAGACACTGTATAAGCTATATTTATGCCTCCCTCTAAGACGCTACAATGCAATAGCACCATCAGAAATAGTAACTAGTGCTCAGCGTTGGCAAGGATGTTCTGCTTTGTGTGATATTGCCGTTGTCCCTTACCATTTCCTCTCATCTCCTTTCTTGGTATTTCTAGGATTTCTTGCTGAAAAAAGAATATAAAGCCCTGGAGTACAATCTAACAACCACTGGGGTTGAGCTGGACAATGTAACAGCCTTTTGGGATGAGGTTAGTACTTTTACCCAAACTAAATTAAAACACAGAGTGTATCTTTTTTACTGATATTTGCCTTGATATTCTCTAAAATGAAGAGCCTACATTCCTTCATTTCAACTGGCTTCAGATGTCAGCAGGCAAGGAATGTATGGCAAGTAATTAATGCATGATACCAAATTATCTACGACCGAGAAACTTTGGAAGAGACCTTTTAATAAGTGTTAAGGTCTGTAATAAGTAGTTATTTCTTATTTAAGCCAGCCTGAAAACAGAATCAGGCTGTGGCATGTATAAACATCGGAAAGCAGTTCTATAATAGGCAAATTTTGTTTGTGTCCACAAACTTAGGAGCAAGTCCACTAAATACATTAAATAGATATATTTAAGAATGTAATAAATGTGTTATATTAATACATAGGAAAAGTAACATTGGAAAAGTAAGTTCATATGTTTTTATAATTCCATAGTACAATATACATGGCTAAATATGAATGTGTTTGGTTTTTTTTTAATGTCCATACAAATACACATCTGTGTACGTTGCAGGGAATTGGAGAGCTGTTTGTAAAAGCAAACCAGGAAAACAACAACAGCAAAGCTCCTAGCACTGACGACAATCTCTTCTTCAGTAATTTTCCCCTTCATGCCTCTCCTGTTCTTCAGGATATAAATTTCAAGATTGAGAAGGGACAGTTATTAGCTGTTTCTGGATCTACCGGAGCAGGCAAGGTATTTCTATTTCTGTTGTTTAAAAGTCCTGATAAATTTAAGGAATACTATTGTGTTGTTATCTGTATTGTTACCTGTATTGTTACTGTATTCTCGCTATCCTGTGTTTGCTGTAAAAATGATGTCTGCAGGAAAAAGTATGAATAAACTGTAAGCTACAATAAAATGGCCAATATTTACTAGAAGTTTTACTCTGTGGCCAATATGAGAAAGAGTTTGCTGGATATTTTTTGTACACAGAAGGATACAGACTTAATAAGGCAATAGCAATTTAAGTGACTTTCCTACCTTGCTAACATTTTGAGGAAAAATTTGAACACGATGGCCAGTAACCTGACAAGCCTGATACGCATTAGCCAGGTAACCAAGATGTGTGTCCTGGACATGTGGTATATCTGGTCACTTGTGCTCCAGCTCCTACAATGCCTCGCATGGACAAGCTCCCAGAATCCCATGTGAAAGCCTGGGAAGGTGCTACTGAAATTGGTGTTTTTCCGAGAAAATTTGTGGTTTAGACCGATCATCCTTTAGAATGCTAAAATGTTATCAATGCATTTAGTTTGCAGATAATGCATCCAGTTAACCTCATTAATATCAAATGAGTTGAACTGTGATACTCATATTCACTTTGAACAGCAAGTAATTAGATGAGTCTTTCATCTTGACTGGGTTTTCTGAGGAGATGTGAAAGTCAAACATTAATTATGTGTTGGACAACTTTTCCTGTTTAACAGATCATTGATGAATATATTCTGATTTCTTTTACTTGCATTGGGTAAAATCTTTGGTCTGTTGGAGTCAATGGCAAAGAACCCATCAATTTCAACATGATATATTGTTTTTCAGTAATGATACCAATAGGAAAGAGCAGGGGACTCGGGACATGAGGTTGTCTTCAAGTTGATGGCTTGAGGTGCTTTTTACTGTGATATTTCTGAATTAACAGAATACTTTTCCTATGTTGCTGATAATGTCAGATGGCTATTGCTAAAGCTGATACTTGTCATGCAAAAATGTAAACTAGAAAGTGCTGAAGGACATATGTAAATCTCCTTTGTTCAGCTGCTTAGGAAATGGAGGAAAATTCAGGTCACACTGAGCAGTTTATGTGAGCATACACATACAACAAATTTGCACTTTTCAAGGCAATAAAGATAAAAGACTTATTTTCTGACAGATTTACCAAAACCAAGGTTTACACCCCCCTCAAAACAAAAAAAAAAGTTACTCCTTTCCTTTCACCCTTTTAATTTAAGGTTTCCTTTATGTTGTTTGAGGCTACTACTATGTATTCCAGGAACTGTCAGGACTGTGAAAGAGACTGCACACTTATTTTGTCTGTAACAGATGTGAAGCCTGACATCAGCTCTTTAATACTGCCTCAGTATTAGATAGGGTTGTGTTTGGCTGTTGTTTGGTTGTTTTTCCATTTATGTTATATGGCACAAAATACACTAGTTTAACATCTAGTGTGCGAAACAGGTTAAGTGGTTGTCCTGGGCAAGATCAGAAACTTCTTACTCAGCATTTTGGAAAGTTCATATTCATGAGACTCCTTCTGCATATTATATAACTTGTCAGAGGATCTCTGGGCTTGACAGTATGAAACTGTGACTTTTAGATAGATTTTTAGATCTTTGGCTATTACATCCCAGCTTTGTTGACTGTTTATTAGTGATAAGAACACCACTGGAATGGCTCTGTAACATATTTTTCCTTGTATTTCTCAATTCTGTTCTTTGATCTGGTAGTCACTGATGTGTGGCAAGGTTACTACAAGCTACTGATTAACTTTGAAATTATAACATGTCAGTACTGAAATTGCAATCAATTCTTTTATGAAGGGAAATAGTAAATATACTTAGGTCATGTATTCACGTAAATGAGTTAACAGTTCAGATCACAGTTTGTGAGTAATTGTATATACATACACAAAGATATTGCATTTTTCAAGGCAATGTAGATAAAAGGCTCATGAACACTAGCAAAATTGTAAACATGAATTGGGTTGTACAAAGAACAAACAAAATAATTACTGATAATGTTAAAAAAATAATAACATTTTGTATATGTCTCACAGATAATTTTACCTTGTAAAATTAGTGGAAGTTTAATTGAAAATGCATACTTTTGCAGCAGCATGCCTTTTTTACAAGATATCTTACGCAATTTTTGTTGTTCATTGGATGAAATTTCTCTCATTTCAGAGGCCTTTCAGAACCATATTTATCATGAAAATCTTCACGAATTGCAGCTTATAGGGACACTCTTTACAAGACAAGTGTGCAATTTAAGTGACTTAGCAGAGTGATTCTCATTTTGTTTAGCATTTCTTGTGGTTGTACGGATTTCTGATATATTAACCAAATGTTAATGACTTTTCAGACTTCTCTTCTGATGTTGATAATGGGTGAATTGGAGCCTTCACAAGGTAAAATTAAACACAGTGGAAGGATATCCTTTTCACCTCAAGTCTCCTGGATCATGCCTGGAACAATAAAAGAAAACATAATTTTTGGTGTGTCCTATGATGAATACCGATACAAGAGTGTCATCAAAGCCTGCCAACTAGAAGAGGTCAGTCATCTAGGACTCTTGAGACCTGTGACCCAACCCAAGTGAACCCCCCACCCCCCCCAAAATAAATCAGGGAGTGGAGCTTTAAATAAGCATGACATTTCTGAGATTTAAGGCACCCAGCCTGGCATCCCAGTTTTGTGGTGCTGCAGGTCAGCCTGTTGCCAGCTCCCTGGGAGATACACTGATGGTGCTGGATCTGGTAGTTTACACAACAGGAGCTGGCTCAGATATTATAAATTATCTGCCTTCTCAGTCTTCCTTGCTAGTGAAAAACCTGGGTAAGCATATTAATGTTAGAGAAATCATGTAAAAAGTATGGTTCCTACAATGTTTTTTTTTTCACGTTTCTTCCCCATGAAGAAGATTTTCCTTACAATCCTGAAATTTAACCTGTCTTCCTCCTTTCTTTTGCACTTCGAAAATGGCTCCAGGGATAATTAGAACTCTGTGCCAGAAACCTGAATAATTTAGAGGAAAATCTTGACTGAAGTTGGGTTTTTCTGTGTACACATTAAGAATTGGTACACTGGAAATTACTGTAGGATTGATCTATGTAACAAGTATCCTACAATTAGTACAATGTCGTGGAAACGTCCTTGTGTGTGTTTGATGTTGCCAGAGGGTAGTGTAGGAAAATATAACTTTTCACATTGCCAGATACAAAAGAAGCCAGCATTTTAGACCTTTCCACCCTTATTACTGTGCTTTAAGATCAGGCATTTTGTCCGTAACATGTAGATGAAAACAATAAATATTTAACTGTGCAGAATAGCATCTGTCTTTAGGCCCCACAGTGAAGCATATTTTCCTTTAACGCCAGTCAAGCAAGAAAACAATAGCCAGTCTGTTTAAAAATAAGATGAGGTTACTGCTCTTTATCTCAGAGCAGGGTACAGTTAAGTGATAAACTAATCTTTTTGTCTGTGTTTATGGCCATTTCAGCTTGTGTTTGGATTGTAGTTTGCTGGAAATCTTCTTTGAAAGCTTCTGAAGACAGGAGTATCAACAACTTCTGTGTCAGACTTTTTGTCTGTGTCAGACTTTTGTCATAAAAGTTGTAGTTAATGCCAAAGCTCCAAGCAACAACTGGCTTCAGCGGTTCAAAACTGCCCTGGTCCAAAGAGGCTTCCCAGCCCAGCCCCTTCCTAGAGCAGAAGGCGGTTGATGGTGGCTCAGTGTCCTGGTGTGGGTGGAACAGCTTGGTGGCTCAGTGTCAGTGGGACAGCTCGGTGTCTCCGTGTTGGTAGGACAGCTTGGTGTCTTGGTAGGCTGCAGCTCCTTTGTTCTCCAAACAGGCTCAATCAAGCCAGCTTTGATCTGTGCTGGTGCAGCTCTGTGCAGAATGATACGCTTCACCTCCTGGCAGGGCTCATTCTTTGAGATCAACTTTGATACTTATAAGGATATTTTCTTCTGGATTGAAGCTGAATAAATTGGGCTGGCATGAAGAGAAGGCAGAATGGTCTGGAAGGAAGCCAGATGTGTTACCTTATTGCTGTTATTGTGCTTTCTAGTCTTGTTAGCTTTCACATCTCAGTTACCAAACAGGACTTAGTATGGCAGACTGAAGGATGGATTTCAAATATTAATTCCCTGTTTATTCCCCAGTGTCACTTTTTAGGGGTTTATTACGACAAGAGTTAGTGCTTTGTAGGATTGGGCTTGTGTGTGTTATCATTCTTCAGAAAAGAGAGGTGCCACAAGGTTTTTGCTGAAGGGAGTTCACTTTGTCCCCTTCTCTGCAGCTTCCCTAGGTAGTTATATATATACGTCCATCTGAATGTAGGCCTGTTGCTGAGTCTAGTTCTTAGATGGTCTCCTTAAGGTGAACCAAAGATTGATGATAGAGCTTGTTTTCTTATGGCACATATGCTGAAAGTCAGTTAACATACAGCTCTTAACAGCGGCAAAGTGAGATTTACTTCCAAGCTCCATGCTCACAAAAAATTTTTTGGGGAATACAAAGCCATCACCTTTGACCCAGTGGACAAGTAGATGTGTTACTACTGCAAAAAGTAACATACCTGCAAAATGCCCCCTTTGCTTTGCCATCTCCACCATCACCCTATAAAGGAAGCATACTGAAGATCTAGTGCAATTCCTAAATTTGATGTCTTTTTGCCTTTGTCTTCATTAGTGCAAATAAAATACTACAGGTTATACCATGTGGGTCACGTCATACCATCTACATAGATTTGGGTCTTCCTGACACACAGTGAAGTGCCTGTCCTTGTCTGTCAGCAGAAGAGGACACTGAAGCTTAGTGACTTCATACAAGGTGCTCTGCACTTTCTTTTAGGTCTGTGGAGATATGCAAATGATATTAAGCAAGTGTAACTTAAATAATTTGAGGTGCATGACAATTTTCAAAAAAGTCAGTGCTACATTTTTCTGCCTGACTTTTTGGATTGGTATGTAGATGATTTACTAAGGAGTTATCACTTATAGTCTCTTTAGAGTTGCTAAGTACTTGAGGGAAATTTATCTCAAAGTAATTATGAAAGATGGAAAGTGCAAGTAAATATTTCACAGAGCTTTCCATATTTTTAGGTGTCCAAGAATAAAATTTTCACTGTATAGGAAATCAGATCTTTATTTAGAGGTTGGAATGTGTTATGTGTTAGATTTTTATTCTATAAAGTCCTAAAGAATGGTAAATCTGGTTATATTAACAATTACCTAAAAAATAGGTGGGCTTTGGTAGGTTTTTCTTGGATGGAAGAAGCACTTTCAATGTTTTTCTAAAAGATATTCTTGCAGCTTTACATTTTGTTCTGTTTGTCTATGGAACCATTGAAAGGAAGGTTTAAAAAATTATTTCTCCTCTAATTAATTTTGAATATTCACAACTAACATTACTGGAAAGCCATGAAATTATGAGCAACAAAAGGCTTTTCTTTTATTTCTTTTATGAGTTCACATGGTTTTATTGCCATTTTGAACACTAAAATGGGACATCTTTTAGTTAGTCCAAAGAGCTCAGGTGGCTACATGTTATACTTCCTTGACTTGTCTACTCAGTTTTATTTCTGCTGTCAGCTTCTTATTCTTGTTGCCTTGATGCAATTCACCTACCCTCCAGTTTTGCCAGTACACCTATTCATGATATTGTACCGTGAAACAGAAGATTAAAAAGAGAATTATTATGATATATTGGAGAACTGCATCTCTCATAAATACTCTGTAAGGATAGTTTGTGTAGTGCACAATACATAAGGATCATACATAAGGATCTCAGTCTGTGCCTGGGTTTACAGGCTCAGCTAGTGTGTACGTGTCTCTCAAGAACCTTTTTTTTCTCATGCATAACATAGGTGTTGTCTCACCCACTGCCCATCACGTAGGTGTGTGACTGATGACCGAACATGTCATAAAGTAGATAGTGTTTGGTGAGTCCACGTGTGAAAAACATGTGTTTTAATGCTGTTCCTTTGAGTGTAGTCCCACTTCATGGCACACATGTGGCAGCCGTATAGTGTCATAGGTTTCATTCATGGTCCTTGGTCCTCACAGGTCTGCTCTGCAGCCTTATCTGGCACGTGGTGATATCAAGGGCAAGAGACGCCACAGTGCAACCTTGTGTGAGTGCATGAGATCCGAGTTGTTGGAAGGATCCACAATGAAAGACAGCTGTGTGTCGAGGGCTCAGAGAGGGAACTTTGTCATGTTTAAGTACCACTGCTTGTCACAATTTCAGGATGTCACTGTATAGACGTATAATACTGAAGAAGCATGAGAAGGGTTCTCAAATACATCTCTATGTGCGTCAGTAAAATTATGCCTAAAGTACTTTAATAAAATTTCTGTTTGTACAGCTTATATGTCTATTTTTATGGTAGTGTAGCCTGCTTTATATGTGTAAAATTATTCAGAACTTATCATAATTATGTTTCTTGATTATATTTTTCCTTTGAGGGTAAGTAGGGCATCAAGGGAGGTAAAATAATGTTTTACAATATCGTTGTAATTACTGAGATTTGGAAATGGGCAGAGGTTAAGAGAAGAGCAGTGGGAGGTGATAGAACAAAAGAAAGACTGCTTTGGAGTTGAGAAAAAGGGACTGTAATTAAGAGCTATCTTGGTGTTCTTGATTTCCTACAGAAACAGTCTTACCGGCAGAAGTAATTTCTGAAAGCCCAGCATAAACTAAACATGGCTGCAGCAAGATATAAGTAGTGTGTAGACATTGCCTGTATTCTTGTGTGATGCTGAATACAAGGGGAGGTCAATACATTTAAATTACATGATACATTCTGTGAAACATCACAGTAAAGGTTTTGCAAAAAGGCACAGGAGAAGGTCTGCTTGTTCCTTCTCCACTGCCTTCTTCCTCTGTTTTCCTCTCTTCACAAAACAGCAAATATTTTAGCAAGCAAGCAGGGTGAGTACCTAATTTCAGACATCTTTTAAAATGAAGGTCCCAGTTTACAAATATGGAAGTGAAGGCTTTCAATTTTAGATCAAACCATTCCAGCACAGATCAGTATTCCTTGCCATTTGTCCTTTATTCAGAATCTTTTAAAAAATAAATTGTTTGAATGGGTTTAATTCTGAGTGTGCAGGTATTATCACAGATCTATTACCTTTAAAATCTTACATTGGCATGCTATGATACAGAGGAACCAAGATGTGATTTGCACCAATTCTGAACTCATTTCCCAGGGACAGTCCCCATAACCAAGCTTGAATGTACTTGAAAAATAAGATGAGTTGGTGCTGCCTTGGCTTATGCTACCTTTTTTTTTTTTAACAAAGTGATTGACCCTTTTAATCAAGTACTTTTCATCACATTCATGATAAAAATCAATTAGCGAGAGGTGAACTTTTGCCTGGCACTTCAAATTAAGGACAAAGTATGAATAAATTTAACACTGAGAAATCATCCTGCATAATTCATTGATTTTTATTCTCATTGCTCAATAGCAAAAGCAACTGGGAGATGTGAACTGGATGAGTTTATACATCTACAGAAACTTGCTACTAAATTTGAAGTAATTCCACAAGCGTAACTTCCGTGGAGGTTGAAGGGTTGTATTAATGTCATGGCAGGGATAGCATGAATATAAATAGCAATTTGTAGGAGTAGTCAATTGGGTTTTCAAAATGCTTATTACTGATGTAATGAAAAATGGGGAAGGAACATAGCTTGATTTTCAGATTTTTAGGTTGAAAAATCAGTATTTATCACCTGCTATATACAGGGTGTGGGATTTTTGTTTGGTTTTAGGACTCGCTAAGTTAAAAAAGGTGAAACTTTTGGGCAGTTGAAACAGGAATCTTTGTGTCTAAATTCTGTTAACATTGAACAAAATAATCTGAAGGGAATGCGTTCCTCCAGTCAAGACTTCAGGAGCAGGTTTGTTATAGTTATTCTTGTTAAAAAATAAACAAGCATCGTATCCCTTTTGAAGGGGTGTGGTAATTAATTAGTTTTGGAACAATACTTCCGTCACTTCCGTTTGAACCTTTTTGCAAGGTAAGATAGATATTTTTCCACCTGGTTAGTTCATTTGATCCTTCAATAGTTAACTAAGAGGCCATAAACACATAATGGCAAACTACCTTTAAGAGATTACCACTTTTAAAATAAACACGTTCTGATTTGAGAGCCACCAGCTGCTCATGAATGTAATGTTTAACATGGCATGCAAATAGAGGGAGTGTTTCCATGTGAAATCAAATCATATAATAGTACTAAAGAAATTTGTGGCCAGATCCTGTGTGTTTTTGAGCTGGTTTTACAGGGACTGCAGGAGATTCATTTTCATCTAAGAACTTAGATTACAGAGAGAACAACTAGAGGAAGAGATAGTCAATATGCCAAGCCCTGGTTTGTCTTCCTGCGTGTTTGATGTCTCCTTGCGAAGGATGGCATCCATCCCTGGGTGAGAAGTTCAGTGCAATGTCAAGGATGCCTTGAAACAGAAGCATGTACTTCTGCATCCCACTGTACTGCTCCAGCCCCTTTTATCTGTAGAAGTTTGGGGGTTGTTTGTTGATGGTTCGTTGTTTTGGAATGGGGTTTTTTTGGCATATAACTAAATCAGTAGGAGCTTATAGGTTAGTGAAATACCTTTTGCCCTGATTTTTGTGCCCGTTTTTCACAAGGGATATTGTGAGATTACAAAGTGTGTGGGAGAGAGGAACAATAATGGCTGAAGTCTGGAACTGAGTGCTTTGTATTAGGTAATTCTTTACAAGAGGATGTTAAGAGGTAGCTCGGTTACCTAATTGGGTGCATGTCTACAGTGTAAACTATGTGAGAGCAAGTTACTTAGCCTGTCTCCATGGCTGGGGAGAGCAACAGGTGTGTCAAGGTGAAGTTCATCTCATCCTACTGTAAACAGCTAAAATAGCATAAATGCCTCTTTCAGGCAGAAAGTCCACATAATATATCAAATCTCCCACTACAACCATTGCGTATCAGACACGTGGGCTCAAAAGCTGACTACCCTTATGCGTTTTCCACCTTGCACTGGTATGATCCACTGGCATGAGCAGATTCTTCTAACTGCAATTCTTTTCTGTGGCTCAAAATCATGGGCAGGTCAGCTGTGAAGCTGCTGACACTGAGTTCTCAGGGGGAATTGGCAGTAAATAGGCTAGAACAGTTTCTTTATAGCAGGGGAGCACCTCGATTAGAGGAGAAAAGAGACTTGAACTCCCAAATGCACTGACTTCAAGAAGTTTATCAACAATCAAGTAAATATGTTTAACAGAGCCCCTCCACAATGTTCTGTGTTGATATCGTTTAGCTAAAAACCTGTTTCACTCAAAACAACTCTCCCCACCCCTTTCCCTGTCTCAGGTACAGGGCTCTGGACCGATTACCTTGGATGTTGTCCTATCTTCTGTTTATTTCTCTGTTTATCTTCTATTTATTTCTCTTACCCTGCATTTAACCTACCCACATGCAGCATACCGACTACTTCATGTTTCAAGAGTCTGTTCCATGGGAATGTTTCACCATAGAGAAAGTGAGTTTTGCCAGCATTCGTGTGAGTTTTGGGTGAGCCTGACACTCTGCTCCAGGTCAGAAACTCTTGCGAAAACAGAACTTATGCTTTTGGATCATGAATCCTTCATAAATGGTTAAGTGAAATCTAACAGAAGAGGTGGTTACCCAATAGCTAAGATATAAAAAATTACTGAAAATTCTTTGTCTGTAAAAAAATTAACAGAAATGTTCACTAGTAAGTATGAGTCTGAAACATGAGACTTGATTTCCGAACTTTAAAACTTCAAATTCTGCAGTTTAGTTTAAATCTGTCTGACTTCCAAGATATTGTATTTTCTGAAAATCAGGACAAATTGAAAATTATTATTTCTGCAAAATGACATTTCATATTCATTAGCTAGAGATATTTACTAATCGCTGAATTCAAATCTAGGGGTTTGTTTCAGTTCCATTTCTACCTCGTTAGTATATTAGACTTTAATCTGATTGCTTGGAAGTACAGAAATAATCATGTTAGTGAGAAAGCAGGTAACAGTAAATTCTTCTCTTACAACTAAAGAAAAAAAAAAATCAAATAGAGTGAAACAGTGTTGCAGCTCCTGGTTGAAACCCTTGGTGCTGTTTCTGCTTAACTTGTATTCAGCTTTACTTGGCATTTTTATAGAATAAAGGTTTCAATACTTTTCTTGTAATGTATTGCAAATAGTCTGTACTACAGAAAGGGAATTGCAAAGTGTATTCAGAGGCAGCTTCTCTAAAACACAGCGAGAAGGTGAAAAAGAGAGTACTTTAGTAGGTGAGAAGGAGGTAGCAATGTGAATGGGAAGATTTTCTGGGAACTGTAAAAATAAACATGGCAAATGTTACTGGCAATGAAGAAAAGGAATAGGATAGAGATGATAAAGAAACTGGGACTGTAGAAAAAACAAGTTAAATAGAGAAAAAGGTTAGTGAAGATGAAATTGAGAGAGTCAAGACCACTGCGCTGTTCCATCAGTTTCATGACTATTTTATCTTTTTGGAGGGAAGGCAGAAGAGGGAAGTTCAAAAGCCACATCATTAAGGGCATATTTAAGGACAAAAGAGGGGCCTCATAAGTAAAATACATACGTTCTGTCAGAACTGCTTGAGTAGTTTGAGTAGCCTTGGATACATAAAGCAACTATTTGCTGAAAGGCATGGTTCTTAGGAACTATTTTCTGTCACGCTTTATTATCTCAATTGTTGCTAATGATTTATCAAATGATTTTGATAACAAACAATCTCTACAGAAAAGACTTGGAGTATTAAGTCTGTTCTGAGGTTTCCTTTTTTTTATAAAGAGACCATATTTCCCATTCACCTTGAAAAGAGATATTACCTTAAACTATCTTGGCTATATTCTTCCATACTAAGCCCCAAGGTGTTATGAGGGTCATCTCTTTACTGCCGAGATGATGAATGTGACATTTACAAGGTTAAAAATGCAAACAGATGTTAAAAGGGGTGCCTTCTCCTTGGATGTGCAACTTGAGATTTCTTAGCTCCTGATATGAGAAGCATCCATGAAAATAATTAATGTCTGTGACAACTGTGGGGGGTTTCTTCTCTGAATAGTTTCTCGATTTAAGCATTTATAGATATGTTAAAGAAAATCCAGTGGCTACTTCGTTAATATGCTGGGGTTTGTGCTGTTCAGCATCATTACATTAGGTTTGTCCCTGGCTTGATTTCACTTCCTGCATAAAATGACAGCAAGGATGTATTTGGACCAGCCCTATGTACTTTTTTACAATAGGTAGTGCTTGTTCCAAAAAATAGCATTGTGTGTCTATTGGACTTCACCACCCTGTTTATGCCTTTGAAAGAAATTACAAAACATTTTTTAATTATTATAATTACAGCCTGAAAAGTTCTTTGTCTATTCCATGCCATGTATTATCCTGAGGTGAAGGGTAGAAGAGAGCAGAAGGGGAACTCATTAAAAGTCTGATTAAAATTCCATGTTGACACACCTGCAAAGAAATATATCTGATGAAATCCTACCACCATTTAAAACAATGGGAGCCCTGGAATTAATTTCAGTAGGGCTAGGATTTTACCCTGTTTGCAAGGTGAGACACGCTGGGCACAGTTCTTCACCTGGGCTTTTTTGGAAGAAGTAGTAGAATCGGGAAACAGCAATGGCACTGACACCATTACAGGCAGCAGTACTGGTAGAAATGGGAAAGAGTTGAAATATGCTTCGGTATCTAGACACTTAACCATGCAAATCCCAACATTTCAGTGAAGATACTGGGTAAATGCCAAACTTACAGATGAATAACATGACTCCCACATGCATGGTGAAACCACAAGTGACCTGAGCAAGTAATCTCAAATAAACGCTAGAAAAGCTTTTCTGCCAGAATTTCACGTTCTCTCTAAATACTTCAACGGCCTATAGAAAGGCGATTTTGTCATGTTCTGAAAATCTTCCTTTAAAAATGTTGCTGGCACTGTTTTTCACATCCCTCTTTCTGCAAATACCTGAGCTGTTATGTTAGTACCAGGGGTTTGCTTGTGTGGCTCTCCTTTTCCAAGAGGGAAATAACTAGTTAACATGAGAAGCATTCCAAAATCACCTGCAATAGATTTTCCATACATAAGAGCATCTTGATTTTAAGGTCAGAATCCTCTAAGTCAGGAAGTAAATGCTATTATCAAATTAAAGAGTTGGGAGAATCTCTCATTTCCTGACAGACCAGGCAGTCGGTTGCTAGTCCTTGAGTGGCTGGACCCTTCATCTGTCACCGATCCAGGGCTGACCAGCATTGTTCACTCTGTTCCTGAGGTCAGGGCAATTTACGGGGGAGGAAGAAGGAAACATTTCTCTGGAAGGATTTTTATTTATTTATTTACTCTGCAAAACCTCAGAGGCTTGGAATGCCAAAGCCTGCCCAACAGCGAGTGATTAACCATCAAAATCACAGCAGGGGTGATCAAAATTGGATTATATCTGACTTTGTATGAAATGTGAACTTGTAGAGAGAAGCTCAACTCAGAATCCCAGGTAGTAGTGCTCTGGAAGTGCTTCATGTGTCTTCCAGTCATTTTCCCAGATGCTGCAGGGTTTCTGTGGGTGCTGCAGAGTGCATGCAGACAGCGGAGTGCCTGCATGCCCCCCGGCTGTCTGGGGGAGAGAGACCCCAAAACAGGCTGCCTCCTCCAGGGCACTGCCTAGAGCCTGCTCCCAGAAGCTCCCTTTCTGAGGCATTTTGCATGCCACTTTTTTTCCCGCAGAAGTTGCACTGAAAGGAAAACCTTTGTAAAGCGTGGAAACACTGGAGAAAATTTTGTTTGGTATCAGATACCTCGGTCGGCTTCCTTGGCTGTGGGGGATCCCTGCCTTGGGAGCGGGAGGATGTGCGGAGGCAGCGAGAATGGCGCTCTGGTGCTGCTGAGCGGGGAGCGCAGGCACAGGGAGATTCTGGGACACTCAGGGTTTCCAGCTCGGCCCATGGCAAACTGCCCCGGAGTCATATCTGATGGAAAACGAGGCTCCTTGGGGCACAGGGAGGTCATCCAGCCATCTGGGAATAGTCCCCTGAAACTACCAGCACCACCACAGCGATAGTGGTGTCCCTATGTTGGCTTAAGGACATTGGCCAGGTAAGGCTTGAAGGCAGAATTAATAATTTTATTAGGGCACCTGTAAAAGTAGAAAAACTAGACATCCTTTAGGCCCACAAGCCATTCTCCACGTCTTCACTTCCATGAATTATTGTGGTTCACGTGCATGCTCAGTTTTGGTGCTAAATACTCCTCTCAAGAAAACTTCTGGCCATCTCTGCCACTGCATGAGGATGTCCTTTTCTTTTTTCTCTGTCTCACATGAGAGTGAAATGGTATTTTCTGGTTTTATTGCTGTCTAAAGATTCATTTTTAGCACAGTCATGAGTTGTAAGTAACTTACAGACCAAGCAGTGGAACTTGTCTCCCAAACCTTTTGCAAACCTTGAGCATTCCTGGCATTCCCGGCTAGGAATTTTGTGCAAGGCTTTTTAAATGAGCCTGTGTGAAGTATAAATTTATCTGAGATTTGAAGAGCTCAGATCCAGGATTTGCATCTTACTCTCCGTAACTTCAGTGGCAAGTGTATTTATCATTGTTATTTGACAGAAAACTCAAACAGTTCATGTCTTGGATTGATGTTGTATGAAAGCACATTCCTTGCTTTTATGGAGATGTAGCAATTCAGACAAATACTTGTTCTTGAGAGCTTGCAGCTCCTGATTGCTCTCTGAGATAGAATTACATGCTTTCTTTTATCACCATTTCTGAATACATAAACAAATGAAAGAAATAAACCTCTGTGGGATATATATATATATTTTTTAACACTTCTGTCTAACCTGTTGTACACTATGCTTCCATACAGTCTGTAACTTGAGTTTCTTGGGTATGGAAATTACATGTCTGATTCTTAAAAAAATTGTTAACAGGACATTTCCAAGTTCCCAGACAAGGATTATACAGTGCTGGGTGAAGGGGGAATCATTCTGAGTGGAGGCCAGCGAGCACGAATCTCACTAGCAAGGTGTGTATTTTGCTCTCTAAGTCGTGTACTGTTTCATGTATGAGGAAATTGTTATGACTAAGCACTTAAATATATGTGGATCGAGTCCTGCTAAATAAATATCCTCCAGGTATATCAGGAACTTCATTTTACTGTCAGAAATCTGAGTTTTGCTATGCAGTTGTGTTTGTGATACATCTGCATATTTATTTATTGTATTTTAAAAATTTGATGTCAGACACATGCTATGGCTTAGCTGAAGATGAATCTTTCCCTCTCTGATGCAAGATGCTGTTTAGAGATTCAGACCTTTAAGTGCAGCTTTCTTAGTACTGAAGAAGCCCATACAAAGATGCAAATAAGAAATATTCCAGGATCTTTCCCTGCTATGACACTTCTACAATGTACTTTATATATTGATTAATGACATACTCCCTGTGTGCAGGTAACAAATATGAAGAAAAATGCCATTTTTTAAAAAGCGTTGCTAGTAGTTTTGGTCTTTTTCCTTTGCAAAAAGAAAACCTGGAAAGCAATGGCTAGTCAGCTACCTATGAGTAATGGTCTGGCCTTTTCTGTTTGACCTTCCGATGTTAGTAAGTAATTTTGAAGGTCTATAGAACAATAACATAGGTGTTTTTGTCTTACAAATTAGCTATGTGTTTTGGTGAAATCACTTAGCTATCATCAGAAATCCAGTAATGACAGCTCTGCTGTGTAAATGGCCCCATTTATTTCTGTGTCAAGTGCAAATTGTTCTGGTTCCCATGCTCAGAAATGCTGAGTAGAAGTAAAATCATATAATGGTGATCTACACTGGCATCCCATGAAAAATGTGTGTGTCCATGTGAGGCTAAAAGATGGGTTCATTAAAATAGAGAGGCTTTCTGTGGGGATTTTTTTAGTGGATTTGTGAGAAGGCAGAGGCACAGGGATGGTTCTGTTTAACGTGGTAAGATCAGAGAGGAGGGAAGAAGCAGGCAAAGCTTTCAGAGAAAAAAAACCCCAACCAACAAAACCCACTTAAATTTTCATTTTAAATGCAATATTTACTTGAAGTATTTCCCAGATTCTTTGAATCTGTCACTTTTCAGATGCTCACAGCTTATTTACTGGAGGGTCACAGAACTGATATAATGTATTTATTGTCAGCTGTATAATTATTATTTTTAAATTTTAAATGTCCCAAAGGCAGCGGCTGTTTCTGCCTTACATTTTATTTGGGCTCCAGCCTAAGCTCAGCATCAGACACGGTGTGCAGATGTTGAGGTGTGGGATGCAGATGAAGCTCTGAGAAAACTAGAGAAGAAAATTTAGGATTACAGCTCTGGGTTGTACCAATCTGCCCTGATTATAAGCCAGATGTTATTTGCTTGAACTGGCCGCGTACGGGTGTCTGGTGTACTCTGTGCAAGGTCATGGGAATTGAGAATCCCTGCTGGAAGTGCCATCAACCAGCTGTCATGAGAAGCAGATGGAGGTTGCCTGAGTCCATCTTTCTTGCAGGGCACTGTCAGTGCCTGCAGCTACAAGAAGGGGAAAGAAAGGACCAAGGGAAAAAAGCCCCGAGTCTGAGCGGGCCCACTGGTCTGGTACCCTAAAGCCAATCACGTCCAGCTACTAAGTCCAACATACAAATTATAGCAATTACCATTATTCCAGGAAAAAACCTACAAACCTTTTGCTGATGAAAGCGCCAAGAACAGTATGAACTTTTTGTTGTTGTGCAGCCACTACTTCATAATATATGGTCACTGAAATCCATCATGACAGAGGATTTTTCAATAAAGTTGCTTGGTTTATTAACATAGTATACTATTATTGAGGGCTTTTTCAGCTGCTGGTTAAATATTTTCCCATTGTTTAACAGAATGACTTTAAAACTCATGTTTAGAGCACTTTAAAAAGCACTGAAATGCACCTGTCCAAATTTTCTTTACTAATTATACCCTGATTCATATCACGTCATGATTTTCATACTCACAGAGGAAGGCAAGGGGCCTTTTTGAACTTCTATTGAAATGGATTTAAAAAACCCCCTCTTACCAGGTTTAGGTCTCAGTGAGTCTTGTCCAGGCACGTACAGCTTAAGGTCCTAATGCTACAACGTTTGTCATGACGTGAACTAAAAATGTCGTACAGTCCAATTTCAGATAATGTTTGCAAGTTTGTGGGTTGCTAATATACTTGTCTTTGCTCACCAGTTATTTCAAAGCACTTTTAAAACTACGGGCTGAGACCTAAGTCTTTTCACACACTTATTTACATGTATGTAATATTCCCTCAGGCACCAGTAGATGTTACAGTAAGTACTAAATTCCCATTTAAATAGTCATTGTACACCAATGGGGACTATCAGATTCAGGCCACAAACAGATCTTTGCAGTAACTTGTGCAAGAGGCAGCTGTGTAGCTTCTTTTGATTGCACAGAAACTAATGGAAAACCAAGTTAGTTTGTAATGCGGTCTTGAGCAAGGAAAGGCTTTATTCAAAGGTGTCTTATAAGCACATTTAACATTGAACTCCAGCTCCATATTTGTGCTCTAGAAAAAACTATTAATTACAAGTTTTTGAGACAAAACTATAAAGGCATTCTTTTTAAATTATGCTTATATAAATGTATAAGACTTGTGAAAGTTAATGTCATTTTTCTCTGTTCAGAGCGGTGTACAAAGATGCTGATTTGTATCTCCTGGATTCTCCTTTTGGACATTTAGACATTTTTACAGAAAAAGAGATATTTGAAAGGTACCGTATGTTTTGATAGATTGTATTTCAGAATCCCACTGAGCAGCACACCATAAAGCCAAGGGCAGAAATTTAATAACAGTACAAAGATACTGAAGTGGCCAAAATTATACCTTTTGAGGATGTTTATTTTTAAGGATTTTCATGAGTATTTTGTGTTAGAAGTAGGACAGCGTACTGTGCTGGGGACAAGCCTGGGCCAGGTGTGAGCATTACTGCTCTGCCTTGCATCTCAAGGCATTGAGCCTGCTATAAACTGTTACTCCTAAAGTGCATGGCTTTGTATCTGGTGTGTCTGTGAACCAGAAGGGCTTTCGTTTTAAAACACTCACCTGCTTCATAAGTATAAATTTTTACAAAAAGGTATATTTTGTCTTGTTTTTCTAATCACTGAAAGATGGGTCACCTGAAGGTGCCCACTGACCGAGAGGTTGGCAGCAGGTTGACCAAGGAAAGAGACTTTTGGCTTGTTCTGGTGGTGTAGCTCAAAACAGTAAGGACACACACTGCCACCCATGAGCTTCTCCATCACCATGAGTTTGAAGTTTTGAAAACGAGCTAATGCTTTAAAGTTTGGCAGCAAAAGATCTAAGTAACCCCAAGACGAAAAGAAATATTTCATTTTGATGTTGAACTCTGCTTTTTGGATTGATGTGAAAATGATTAAATGTTCTCCCCCTTTTTTTCTATTCTTCCAATAAAGTACCCACCCTTTACACAGCTCAGCCTTACCACATTCCTTTGTAGTTTGAGGGAGCACCCAAGACAGCTCATACTGGGAGGGGTAGGTAAAAGCAAATAGATTGAAAGTGGAAGGCATAAAAGCAACATTTAATCATGAAGAAAAAAATCTAATTTTTAACACTTTCATCTTTTATAGCTGTGTGTGCAAGTTGATGGCAAATAAAACTAGGATCTTGGTTACTTCAAAACTGGAACATTTAAAGATTGCTGACAAAATATTAATTTTACATGAGGGGAGCTGCTATTTCTATGGAACGTTTTCCGAACTTCAGGGTCAACGGCCAGACTTCAGCTCAGAGCTGATGGGATTTGATTCTTTTGATCAGTTCAGTGCAGAGAGAAGAAATTCAATTCTAACTGAGACTCTCCGACGATTTTCCTTTGAAGGAGAAGGCATGGGATCACGAAATGAAATAAAGAAGCAATCTTTTAAGCAGACATCAGATTTTAATGACAAAAGGAAGAACTCCATAATTATTAACCCCCTTAATGCAAGTAGGAAGTTCTCAGTAGTGCAGAGGAATGGGATGCAGGTCCATGGCATAGAAGATGGCCACAATGACCCACCAGAAAGGAGGCTCTCGCTGGTACCTGACTTGGAACAGGGAGATGTGGGGCTGCTTCGGACAAAAATGCTACACACTGATCATCTGCTGCAAGCTCGGAGGAGGCAATCGGTGTTAAACCTCATGACGGGCACCTCCGTGAACTACGGATCAAACTTTCCCAAAAAGGGAAGTACAACATTTCGGAAAATGTCTGTGGTGCCTCAGACAAACCTGTCTTCTGAGATCGATATCTACACCAGGCGCTTGTCTCGAGACAGTGTCTTGGACATAACTGATGAAATAAATGAAGAGGATTTGAAGGTGTGTGTTGATTTTCATTCGTCTTGCTTTTTGATATGGTGATAGTTTGGTGCAATATACTCCTTACATATTTTTCTACTTGACTTTGTAATTCCTAATGCAGTACTTCTCTGTGGAATATCTTTTCGGAATATCTCTGATTTTTTTAAAACTCAAATATTATCTTGAAATCATTGAAATCCTCAGAAATTAGTTTTGACTGATTTTTTGTAGTGTTTGCTATTTTTAGAGAATTTCGGTACAGAATTTTAATCTTTTGCACTTTAATCTACCTTTAAGATTACTTATGTTAAAATGAAATTTGAAACCGTAACGTGGAAAAACATTGTTTTAAAACATTCATGTAAAATTGACATTTGAAACGTTAAGGCTTATGGAAAAAAATACATTTGAAGTACTGGAATTGGGTCCAATTTGGCAAATTTGTCAGACTGCTTAGCTCTTATGTTCTGATACAGTTAATGAACAGAGGAGTAAGCTGGATTTTACTCTTTTTTTGTGGATGTGCTGGGAATTTTGCAATTATGGTTGGGTTTTTTACCAAGAACTGGGCCAAAATTCCTTTTTTCTAATAACGATTAAGTGGTCATGATGAACTCCTTTTATTTTCAAAACTGACAGCTTTTCACAGAACAGGAAAATTTTCTAAAGTAGTTTCCTAGGTGGAAAAAAGTCTACAAGAAATACTTAAACTCATAAATTACTGAAGCACTGCTCTTTTTTTCTTCTGCTTTGTTGATCTCAGCAGAAAAACAAACAAACAAACAAACAAATACAACAAGGAAACAAAACAAAACCCCCCCACCCACCACCAAAAACCAAGCAAACCAACCCTCAGATTATTTACAAATTTAGTCTAACAGCACAATAATAATCTTCATTGAAAGAAAATAGCTATTGACTAATGATTTCTGGTCTTCTAGTAGTGCTGGACAAATCTTTGTTGTTTCTTTCATGGTTGTCTGAAAATTTGAAATAATCTCTAAACAGTGTTGTTATATCAAAGAGTACTCAACCAGGCAGCACCTTTCTCTCCAGTCATTGTCAACCAATTTGAATGCTGCAGTTCAATTATTTGGAGTGAGTTAGCAGAAAGAATGACAGCATTCATGTGTCAAAAATTCTCTCATCTATAGGTGTTATTATCATTCTGACTATGGTCTTATCAATTCTTTGACAGGAATGCTTTACCGATGATACTGAAAGCATGGGTACTGTAACCACATGGAATACCTATTTCAGATACGTTACCATCCACAGAAACTTGATTTTCGTTCTAATTTTGTGTGTGATTGTCTTCTTAGTTGAGGTAAGAAAATCTGTGCTTGATGTTATGTTCAAATGTTTGTTCAAACTGTGTTGTTTGCAATAGAAGAAGAAATGGATAAAGCATGAAGACATTAGCTCATGTATGGATTGCTTATTGGCAACTGCTGTTAAATGATATTGCAATGACTTTTGTACTGTTTAGATGAGCATTTCTCACCAGAGGTAGTGATGAGGGAACAGCAGCAGAAGACTCCCCTTCTCAAATTATCTTGGTTATTTTTCTGCTGCATGGTACCATAAATAAGAATTTTTGGTCTATGCAGGTCTGTTGTTCACAGGTGAATAATCTTCCATTTTGCATTAAAAGATATTTTTGTGGAGCTTTGAGGGGCTAACAACAATAATTACTAGAATTTTTGTGATGAGCACATACATACATTTTGAAGAACTGCTGTCAAAAATGAGTTAGTAGTTTTGCTTGTAGGGAAAGAAAAGTGGTGAGCAGGGCAGAAAGCTGAATTCCTGTGACGACATTGAAAGATGGATGAGGTGTTCCTGCAGCATGCAGAGAAGAATTTTTTCAAGTACAGTGGAAAATGTACTCTTCAGAAAAAGTGCTGAAGAACACCTGCCTGATCCTACAAGTCTGACTATTTTTCATGTAACAGAATTGGCCTGCTTTTTGTCTTGTCTCCCAAATTAGGAAAGACTTTTAGCGTATATACAGAATTTCATGGTGTCCTCTTTTACATTTAATATTCTAAATCAAGCGTTTTTTTTTCTGAGAGAAGGAACATGTTTCGGAGAGAAGACTGGGAGATGGATGAGACTGTATTTATATGTCAGGTTATAAAATATGGTACCAATTTCTCACGGCATTTTTCAACATGAACTGAAAGAAGAGAAGAATCCATTAAGAATATAGGACTAGTTTCTGGCTGATTGCGTCAGTGAAAGATTTTTAGCAGTTCTGTGGTGGCATTCAAACTTCTAGTGTTATCAAGCCTGAAGAAGAATACGATTAATGGTTTCTTGAATTTACACTAATGTTATGTTGCGGGTGATTTAAATTAGCTCTTTTGGACCAGGAATAAAGCTTGGAGCTTAGATCTGGTTTAAACCACCTACAGAAGCAAGACGGTATTTAGATGTGTAGCTGTTCTTATCATGTAGGTTTTATTTTCATGGTAGTGGCAAATAGCTGTGTAAACCTACAACAGTGAAGCTGATTGTGAGTTGTAGGGGAATAGGAAATGTTAACTTTGAGGTATATCGGATTTATCTCCATATATGTAGCATACATTTCTAACCTTGATTACAAATTTTTGGTTTTAAATTAGACTAAAACCTTTCTAAATAATTCAAAAGCCTCATCTTCTAATTGAAGAACAAATCTTATGACAAACAATGTATCAAAGTTAAATTTTCCAGTGTGACTATTGCTTAAGTAAAAGCCTATTGGTAAATTAATGGTCTGGAAGACCTGCAAAAGTTAGTGGCTCCCAAGGAGAAGACTTTAATTACATACTGAGCTATTATACTAATGCATTCCCGTACCAGTGCCATAAAAATATATGGGACGAGGGTGCTAGAAAGTATGTTCAGACCCTTGGCAAAAAGGTCATTGGCAGAAATAGAGCAGACTGAAATGTGATGGACTAGTTGTACATCTCCAGTGTCTTAGTGGACAGACAAGAAAATGTGTTACAGCTTTTGTTGAGCACTGAAGCATCTCACAATGAAAAAGGGTTTAATTCCACATTTAATAATATTAAAATAGATTATGTGAAGAATTATGTAGAACTAGCAGCCAAGAAATATCAGATAAATAGATATATCAAAGGTAGATATAAGCTAGCAAGAACAACAGTGCAAAAATAGCAATGTTAAATGTTTGACATTCATATTTGAATAGCTGCCTTCGAAGATATTGAGAGACTCTTTTAGGGCCATCGAGAAATCTTTAAAACTTAAAATATGTTAAAGCATACAGTGAATGTTCCTTATCATTAGGAATGCATTAGCAAGCCTTTGTTAATAGTGTGGTAAAAAACAATGAAAGAATATTTAGGCACTTGAGAGCCTGATTGTAATACAAGTCTAAATGTAGCTTTCCTGGTGGGATGCACTAAATGGTTTCTGTGGAAAGAGGAGCAGATATGACAAGGTTTTTGCTCCAGGGAAGTTTGACTTCCATCCGTTTATTAATATAATGCTACCTCTACAAACAGTTATAAAGTCAGTGGAAGAAGTAAGAAAAAGTATATAACTTGACAAGACAAAAAATTGACTCTGTTTTCTTTGATCACAGGTAGCTGCTTCTCTTGTTGGGTTATGGTTTCTTAAAATGTAAGTATCATTTATTATTATTATTATTTTTTTTAATTTATTATTATTATTTATTTATTAATTATTATTATTATTATCTCAATCATTTATTGAGAAATTGGGGTCTCCTTTACATTGATTTTTGCTATAAATAATGAATAAATTCTGCCAGAATTCTATATGGATAGGCATTCACTTATATTCAATAAAATGGATCATCGATTGATGACCTAAATAGCTCATGTAGGTGTATCTTAACCTGGTACTTCCTTATGTGCTAATAGTCCAATGTTTCGTGCCTTGCTATTGAGCACATATCAATGCTCACAAGACTTTTCCTGGGTCAGCTCACTCTAGAGATGTATGGACTTGATTATCCTGAATACACTGTCGTTCACCGCTGTCTTTCAGAGGTGCCAGGTGAGGCGTTTGCTTAGGAACATTTTAAGGGAGCAATTTCTGGAAGACCTCACGTGTACAATTTCCTCTGCTCACCTGTGAAAACTAACCAAAAGTTGCAGGGTCAGGCAGAGGAAGGTTAAAACACACTGAGCAGCAGTGTGGCTTTTCCTGGGTTAATACTTTTGATCCCTGTTTCAGTCCTGCAGTGCTAAGTCTGTGTGTTTGAGTATATAATAGAAAGCATATGGTGACTTAAGTCTGATCTGGAGGAGGAGGGATTTATGTTGATGTCCCCTTACAATAGGTCACTAAGGCCTTTGATTTTTATAATACACCTGAAGCATTTTACTTCCATAATAATTCACTTTTTCCAACACAAACTATTTTTTATGGTTAAAATAAGCAGATGTGTTTTTCTTGATTAGGCCAGTTTTGCCAGTGATTCAACTGGGTGTAGATTTGCAAAAGACTACCAAAGCAGTGCATTTTCACTGCAGTTTGGAGAAAACTCTTGGAGGGGTTGTAGTTATATACCAATGGCTTAATTTCCAGCTTGGTAAAAACCCTTCATTGCACAATTGCAACTAGTTTCAGAAATTGCTACAAATGCTGATAGGCACCTGAATCACCAAAGGTATCTGAGGAGATGAATAAGTCATTTATTGCCTTGATCCCTGAACACAAGCAGAGTAACTTTGCCTTAGCGCAACATGGATTAGTTCATAATTTATTTTTCATATATGCAGGACAACTTAAAAAAATGACTGGAAATATATATAACTAACCATTAACATAGTTTTAAAACAAATGAATATTGCATTACTATTTGTTTAGTAGAGAAAATAAAAGAGAAAAAACTGCAATTTCCAGTAGTACATTTATTTTTAATTTCCATCGTACAGGACAGCTTTGCAAGCAAATGCAACACAATCAGAAAACAGTACCTCTGACAACCCTCCCGTGATTGTCACTGACACCAGCAGCTACTACATCATTTATATCTACGTGGGAGTGGCAGATACTTTACTTGCCATGGGAATCTTCAGAGGTTTGCCCCTTGTGCATACACTTATAACAGTGTCTAAAACTCTTCATCAAAAGATGGTGCATGCGGTTCTTCATGCACCTATGTCAGCATTCAACTCTTGGAAAGCAGGTAACTGAGATGAGAACTGATTGTCTCATGTATGGGTTTCATTTCAATTAAA
The DNA here is from genome assembly GCF_036013445.1 of Caloenas nicobarica. Lineage (NCBI taxonomy): Eukaryota > Metazoa > Chordata > Aves > Columbiformes > Columbidae > Caloenas > Caloenas nicobarica. The sequence continues at coordinate 27,132,321 of NC_088245.1, read as the reverse complement.
CTGTTCGTTCTGTTAAAGGATACGGTTGCTTTCCATTTACATTTTCAGATAAGCTGAATGTTAAAAGTTTGCCACATAAAGTAATTTGTGAATCTTTTAATGAACATTGACTACACTTTGTGTAACTTATTTCAGTTGTCAATTCTGATTCTGAAATATCATCTTGTAAGTTAGAGAAAATTAACTGTTAACTCTTTGAGACAATAACTTCTAATGAATCGACTTTGTCTAAAACTACAATAGAAAACATTGTCAGCTATGTGGTGACAAGGAGTCAGGTGTGGATGATAAATGGTACTTTATTTCATGAGCTGTCCTACTAAAATGGCATAAAACATCAGTTAATGTGAATAATGGTATGCATATTCAAATTTGGCTCTGGAATTGATACAAAATTTATTATAAAACTGGGGCAACAAGTTCAACCTCCCACTGCACCTGAAATTCCCATCCCCTTCTTTCTGGTGTGTACCAGATTACAGCAGACACTGGTAAATAATGATACAACACAGGGTTTCTCCTTCATTTTCCCATTATATTCTGTTGTTATCTTGTGATTAATACAGAAATTCTGTTCAGAAGATAAGAAATTGGTGTACAAACTCATACAAATGCTGATGTGTAAATTATCTTTGTATCAGCATAGCCTGCTACATAAGGGTACAGACCTTATTCTTTGTGCCTCTGTTTCCGTCCTGTATAATTATATTTCTTTGGTTTTATTACATTCTCCTGGGTTTTTTTTCTGAGATTGCAAGAGCTGAAACAGAAACTGTGGAGCCAAATTCCTCCCTGGGGAAAGAAACTGTAGCTCCACTAAACTGTAGTGGAATTGCTTGTACTGGAAAAAATCTTGTGCTTATCCTTAATATTTTGTATTCAGAAAAAGTTGTACTTTTTGTTAAGGTAATAAATGTAGGATTTTTGGGGTGTTAAAATGTTTGACTCTTTTTTTTTTCTTCTCTTAATCCATAGGTGGTATGCTTAACAGATTCGCAAAAGACACTGCAGTACTGGATGACTTACTTCCGCTTACAGTATTTGACTTCGTTCAGGTTTGAAGAATAAAAGTTCTAAATTTTGCTGTCTTATAGCATTGTAAAGTTTTAGTAGTACATCATGCAAAATAAATTATATTAATAAGAATAATAACAAGTGGATTTAAACCCCTCTTCCTTTTTTTCAGTCTGTATATGTTTACATAGCTGCTTATCTTGTAAGTCAACTTCATTGTTTCTTTTTTTGAGCTTTTGCCTATATGTGTACCTCCACTGTTTGTGCAAAGTCCTTTTAGTACTCAGGCTCAGAAAGATTTTTGCCCTGCAGGCTGCTACAAGTATCCCTGCTGCTGCCCATATTCAACTTCAAAGGTGCAAAGGGGATTCCTTAGTTTCTTTCAGTTATCTTTGCTCAAGATTAATATTTTTTTCATTCTGTCCTTTGATTTCATTCAGTCATTTTCATGACTTTGCCTCCTTAGCCTCTTCTGTTGCCAGTTGCTAGCATTACCCTTAATTTCCTTCTTCTCTGTTGTTGAATATATTCTTGGGTTTTTTTTCTCTTTTATCTTTTGGGGAAAGTCTTCCAGTCCTGCCTTATTGGGCGGTTTGACCCATGATCATGTGCTTTCAGCTCTTCAATTGGGCAGCTCTAGTCTTTTTTTTTTTTTTTTTCCGCCCTTCACAATTTTGACTGCCTAATTTTGTCTCTTATCCTTTGCATCTTTGTGGCTTCCCCTGAGTCTCTGGGATTTAAACTGAGTCCATCAGGCACTGGATAACTATTTGTGATGGAGGAGAGCTTTAGGTGACTCTACTCCTTGGAGGAATTTTACATCCGTACGAGTTGTGACGTTGCAGACTTTTTATTTTTTTGATAGAAAGGCTTGTTTCCAGCATACCTCCTGGGGAGCTCCATGCATTGCAAAATCTTGAATTTGGTGGCCTCCCAATTCATCCACACTCAAGAGAACATTAAAGAAAAACAGAGATATAGGCAATTCCAGTGTTTCTGAAGGAGGATGCTTTTGTTTGCTCCCCATCCTACTTGTTCTGAGACTTTGTGGATCTGTGTGGATCCCAGTACTCCTCATTAGCATCCCACCACTAATGCTGCAATACCAGCTTTTCCTCAGACAGAGCTGGTTCCGAGAACATTTAAAAACTGAAAGCAAAAGCTTCCCTGGCCCTCCTGTTCCTCTCCACTTTTATTTGGGAGATATGCAGGCCCTGCACAGATTGCCTGTGTCCATCTGTGAGTTTGCTCTGCATTACAAAGCCTACCAACATGATGGCCTTGTCAAAACTGAGTCCCTTTCCTATATTTTCGTTAGTAACGGATAACTTTGACTCATGACTTTAAAGAGACCAGTGCAGCTCCACATGAAGCGGTTCAGGGACATTACAGCTCTAATTCATGTCCTGCTGACTTCACAAAGATTTGCTGAATGAGTAATGATGGACATTGAGACCTTCTTTGAATCATTAATGTCATCTTTGGTGCAGTCAGGATTCACTACTGTCTTATCTGGTGTGGCCATTTTGCTTCTGGTATTTTACATCTGCCACGGGGATGTTATTCCAAAATTATTTTAGTTAGTCTATCTCTACGTTTCAAACTATCTACAAGAAACTGAGTATTTTTTCGTGTTTTCAAGGACAGGGAAAATCCCTAGATTTGGCTTTACTGTTCTGATGGCTTTCAGAAGATGCCTACACTCTAATGTCCCATAGGTTCACCTCTGTGTCCTCAGTCTCATCTGCAGAAGCTCCTGAGCATGCATGATAAGCTGCCCTGTCTTTCCAGGTTCTTTTGGTGAAGATCATTGATCCTAACTGCTGTGTTGAATGCTTTTTGCCAGTGTTGCCTTCATAGAGCATTTCTTCTGATCCTCGTTAGATTCAGACTTGTTTGGCAGCTTCACACTTCCATAGACTCTGCTAATGAACAGTCAGATTCCTCCATGGGTTCAGAGAAATTGCTTTCTCCTCCTCTGCTGATTATTGCAGAGTCACAGAATGGTTGAAGTTGGAAGGGACCCTGGATCTAGGGCCTGAGACCTCTCCAACCTCTCTGCTCAAAGCAGGGTCAGCTAGAGCAGGTTGCCCAGGGCCATGTTGGATTTTGGATATCTCCAAGGGTGGAAACTCCACAACTTCTCTGAGCAACCCGTTCCAGTGTTTGACCATCCCGATGATAAAAATGCTTTTTCGTATGTTTAAATGGAATTTTGTGCATTTCAACTTGTGCCCGTTGCCTCTCATCCCTTAGGCCTGAGAGCTCAGCAGCTGGGGTCACTGCAGCGCAGTGCTGTGGCTCTTAACCGGGCTGCATGAGCCCTCCGCTGCCATTCCCTCAGCACACGCCAAGGTAGCTGGCTTGTGTGTTGCTTTTTGCTACTGCCTTTTTAGAGAAGGTGTCATCTTCTGTTTGAATTTACACTTATTTTGTGTTCGGAGTTTATGAGATAGCACAAATGTTCATGTTTAAATTTTTAGTGAAATAACTGTTGGACCAGCAGTGAGAACAATGTGGCAACATGGTGGCCTTTGCAAAATTTGAGTAAATTAAGAAAACAGGAGCTAAAACAGTGGCTATACGACTGTGAAATCTCAAGTAATGTGAGAGCTGCGTAACTTGGCTCAATATCAGTTGAACAGCCCATTCACATCCTAACAATTAGAGATACAAGAGGTACTAAATTCTGCAGTTCGAAATAGAGTAAACACAAATCCATTATGGCATTGCTACCGGCCAGTGCTGTACAGCCTGCACGAGCATAACCCACGTGTCATTGCGCTTTTAAGAGAAAGGACGAAAACAGTGAAAGGAATCTTTAACCAGTTCAGCTGGTACAGTATTTTTTTTTTTCGTAAACATTGATGCTGCTATTGCACTGCTCAGATTTCTGATTAAAACAAAGGATAGGAAACCTGGCACATGCTTACCTGTTCGTGAAAGAACTCTGACTTGGAGTACTGGGAATTTAAATCCTTCCTTGAATTTATGTGGATGTAGTAGCGAAAGCACCAACTGCAGGTTTCTTCCTAATGTGAAATTAGTTTTGCTTTCCATCTATTTCTATGCTGACTGGTCATTTGCAGTGATGTTTCAATGTGATGTTCATCATTTTGTCCAAATTGTCCATTTGCAGTTGCTTTAGGCTGTTATGTTTGCAGTTTGAAGTGGTTGTTTAGTGTAAAAGGTAACACTGATACAGAGCAGAGCCTTGCTATTATGTCTACACTGATATACTTAATTTTCATTAGATTTAGGTATGAGACAAAAACAGTCTAAGTGCTTGAGGTGCTTCTAGAGTCAAGATCAAGGCCTGATTTAACTAAACCTCTCTGGAGTTACTGAGGAGGAGATCTTATGAGAATGTTAGTAGTCTCTGGTGGATTAAACAGATTAACTCTGAAATGATTTTGTTCCTATTAAGTCGTCTGTTACATTAAAACATTTCTTTTCTTCTGAAACTGCTAATTTTTCACACCCCAAGTCCTCCTCCAACTTATTTCCTGTCTTCTCATCAGAACAAGTAATAGTGCTAGTTTCATATACAGTCCTGTGAGCAAGCGATGATGTGCAACTTCCCACTTTTTCTGACCCTCAGAAAAACGGCTTGGCCCAGAACCTGGAGGAGACTGGCACTCAGGTCCTGGCAGTGAGGCACACCTAGTCCAGACAAGGAGGGGGGCAGCACCATTAGGTTTGGGAGGTGGCTGCAGATTTTGCAAGTGTCATTCTTACAGTTTTCACTGGAGAGGGAGTGCCTGGCTGCCATTGGTTTTGGGCAGCTTCACAATTTAGAAGCCTGCAATACTCTTTGTACTATAGAAAACACTTCTCCCATCTATTAGAAAAGATGGCAGCTTATGCCAACAGGTTATGGATCTGGTCTCAGTTATTCATGATCTTTTCATGGAGTTTTGTTCTCAGCTGCAAATCCTACTTATGTTGGCACTTTATGTTTGTTGAAACAATACGTAGTTGCCATAGGAAGAAGATTCATTACCAATCTCTAGTCTATAAAATGACACTTTTACTATATCAATAGTATTTTTCTTTCATTCTACAGTTAATACTGATTGTGATTGGCGCTATAACAGTAGTCTCAATATTACAACCCTACATCTTCCTGGCATCAGTGCCTGTGATAGCAGCCTTTATTGTGTTAAGGGCATACTTCCTCCACACTTCTCAGCAGCTGAAACAACTGGAATCTGAAGGTAGGAGCAGCAAAATTGGTAGACTTCTAAATCCACAACAAATCAATTGAGAAGTGATTCACTCTTTCACCTCTTCTTTGCCTTTTCTTTTGCAAGATGCCATTGTCTCTGAGAGCAGAACGCATACCTCCTTAAAGCCAGTGCTGTTACTGATCCAGCCAATACTGAGTGCTCTGCTGCCAAAGAGCAATGGAGAAGATCTTTTTAAAGCTGGGCTTTATCATCACTGCAGCTGAAAACAAATAAAGTCCTGACATACAGTTTTCTTGAGAGTAAACGTAACTTGAAAAGTTGTGGTCAGGCTTGGTAAATGCCCTGTGAGTTTCTTGATAATAAAAATTTAGAATGGCTGTATCTTGATTGCAAAGAATTCTTGTTTCTGGTTAAGTTATTTGACTAAATTTCCTTCACTCCCCCCCCTGTTAAGAAACTAACAAGTTCCCAATAAAATGGAAAACCTCATTCTGAAGTGTGGGTTTGCAAATCAGGCATGGTGGCCTGGCTTACAACAAACTGGCAGATCCTCAGCCAATCCATCCTGAATCTTAAACACTGATGATCATCCTCCCTTTTACTTAAGTGTAATTCTCAAGTTCCTTAGATCTAAATCTAAATTTCTTTGATGTTCACAGGGACCCAGCATTTGGGATCCAGCATTGGCTCACCACTTTTTATGTAAAGCAAGATCTTTTTAAAATTATCATGTCAGTACAGTTGAATCCAGACCATTAAAGTATTCAGTGCTAAAAAAAACTTCACTCGATGGAGTTATCAGAATTGCAGGAATTAATTTTGGCTGGAGAGGAGCCGCCTTTCTTTTGTGGCATCTTACAGCAAGCCGGGAACTTCCCCAAGTAGTATGCTAACTATGGAGAATTAGCGTGATCCCTTCCTGGCAATACACTGAATGGAATTTCAACCCATTCATGCAAAGATTGTTGCTGTATATCCTGTGCTAGGATTACTTCAGTCATGTACTCCAACAACTTATGTAAATTAAACACAGACAATAGTTACCCTGCTGTGAATTAGAGCACAGGGCTGCATATTTGCGTTATATCAAAAGTATTTGCTTATGAGTGTTTATGATATTTCTAATTTAAACATTTACAGCTCGGAGTCCAATATTCACTCATCTTGTTACAAGCTTAAAAGGGCTGTGGACGCTGAGAGCTTTTGGACGGCAGCCGTATTTTGAGACCTTATTTCACAAAGCCCTGAACCTACACACAGCAAACTGGTTCCTCTACTTGTCAACGCTGCGCTGGTTCCAGATGAGGATAGAAATTATTTTTGTTGTCTTTTTTGTTGCTGTGGCATTCATTTCTATCATAACTACAGGTATGGGAACTTTACTGGAGTGCTGAAATGGAAGTCTTCTCCTTCTGTTTAACAGCTCAGCTTTAGAAAATTCTGAGGAAATAAGCTGTTGCAAAATTTAGCGTACATTGGAGTCACTGATTTAAGTGTGTCATAATAGTAAACACAGTGTAATTAAAACAGAAATTGCATGATTATTATCTGCAATCTGATGCAGAGGACTCATTGAAGCGATTAATCTGAAAAGAATACCTGAAGGGATAGAACTTTCTTGACTGTAATTGCCGTAAAAGTAATCGCATGTGTTTTAAACCACACTAATGTAACCACGTTAGTGTACTGAAAAGCTTGGATGTTGATTATCATCTGTATAGCTCAAAGTTTTTTAGTAAATAGAAGTTAATGTTCCTCTCATTTGCAAATGGCTGAGACATGCAAAGTTGTAATGATCTTTTAAAGCCACATCAATAGCAGAAAAGGTCATCCGGTTTTCTAATTACCAACCCATTGACTCTTTTCCAATGTGAGCTTTTGCAAATTCCATTCAAAATCCCCTTAAAAACGGCTCACCACTCCTTGAAAACCCAGTGCAGGAATGAGAATCTTACTTGTATTCAAAATGCTGCTCATGGCTGGCTGGGTGTAACCAGGCTTCAACAAGGAGAGAACAGGAGAATAACGTCCCCGAAATGTTGCAATAATTGAGTTCTGTGGAAGAACTCAGCAGGTTTAGCTACAAATTACTTCAAATACAGTTATTAATTCACCATGCTTTTGTTATGTATGTATTTTGATTCTCAGGTATTATTCTTCCTCTCCCAAGTTTTACTGAACTTTATGTGTTGGATCTGGATGCAGTTTCAATACTGTGGTTGCTGAGGAACAAGAATTTGCTGATTTTATGGAGGGTTTTGTTTCTAACAATATCCAAATGTCATTTGGTCATACTTCAGTGTTGAAAAGGAGTTATATAAAAGTGTACATTTTATTGAATATTGTATTGTGTATGAAATGCTGTCCTCTACTTCTTGTATAAGGAGCTCTTCTGATTCTTAGAAAAAGAAATCCAGCCACACAAATGCTTCTGTATAAAAATATGCACCTACAGTACTTTTGTTATAAAGGAGACTTTAAGTTCCCTTTAAATTCCTAGGGAAACAGTATCCCCTGCTGCTCTTCCTATCTTTTACTTTGTGTACTTAGTAGTTTGAGATTTTTTAGGAAAACTGTTTTTTGTCTTACTGTTTTTTCTGGATATTTTATTGTAAACTTTACTGCTACAGATAGTAGGTCCTTGGAACAACACTAAGTTCCTTTTCTTAATCTTTCAGTTTTCAGGAGGAATATTTTGCTTTTATTGTTTACTTCTATAGTTACTCTGATAATGAGATGTCTATAAGCAAAACAAGAGGGAGTTTGTTGAAGAAAGCTGTAGGAGAAATGGAGAAATCATAGAAAGGCATTTGGCTTAAATTCTCAATACCATTTCACAGATAGTGAGATTAAAAATCAACAGTGGGGTAGTTTAAATGCTTATATTGTATTGTATGAACTCATAAAAAAAATCCCTTGCTTGTTTCAGCAGACAATTAAAGCAAAGGAATATGTACCTGCACATTTACAGAACAGTAAGGAGAACATGTCCTCTATTTGTCCAAGAAATGAAAATGTAAACCAGTGCAACTATTTTGAATTTTAAAGTTGTTAGCTGTGGTGTTTTAGATAAGAGTCATTTCACTGATTCATATGTATTGGAAAAAGGAGACGGAAATCAAGATTGCAGAGGACTGATTCTGTTTACAGCTTTAGTACAGAGCTGTAATTTTTTCTTCTGCCAAAGCAAGATTGAGGTTTCTAGTGAATTCAGTGCCAAAGCCAGGTGTTTAACTGACGATTAAGCTCTCAGTTCTTTGTATAGTTAACAAATCCATGTTTTCTCCATGAAATAAAATAGCAGAGAATGTGAATATGTATTTTAAGATATTCATGCTAATTTTCTGGTTTTATTTGCTTTCTGTTTGTGTATAAATTAAATGTGTTTTTCTCTCCACAGGTGAGGGGCCAGGTAGAGTTGGCATTATTCTTACTTTAGCTATGAACATCATGGGAACCTTGCAGTGGGCAGTAAACTCAAGCATAGATGTGGATAGTTTGGTAAGCATAAAATTCACAGTGCTGTGCTTTCTTTTAAGGAGTTGCCTTATTTTATTGATTATGGATGTTCAGTGAATTATTTTCAGAGTTGGATATCAGGCAGATGTATCAGAAAAGTTCCCCTCATACCTTTCATAGCAACCTACCGGCTTTGGCCCAGCACAAACTGAGTTTTTCTATGATCCAAAATTTTCCTAGACTAGAATAGGCAACAGCGAATAATTGCATTTGAGAATTCAGACTGCAGACGTAGCAGTGATGAGAAAACTTCAAAAAGGCTTGGAGTTGTTTTGTTATGATTATATACCTTACCAAGGTACGTAATATACCTTACTTGGTCTGCTTGAGGGCTTTCCACAGCAGATCATGATGGATGTTTTTGAGCTCCTTCCATGCAAAATCAATAGTGATTTAAAAATCACTATTAGCTGAAATTAGTTGTTTAACAAAAATATAATTGGGGCAGATGGTGACAGTGAAGGAATATTTGCCAGTTTGACGTACATTTTTAAAATAAGTGATTCAGCCATCCTGAAATCAGGAAATCCTTAAGAGCCCCCAAACTGGGAATTAACCTCTTACAACATCTAATCTCTTGTTTGCTTGTGTGACTGGTGATAGCCCAGCAAGCCGACTGCTGCACAGGGACACATTTTTTCCTTGTCCACCGATCATTTGGTCCTGACTCTTTCTTTGCTTGTTAGAACAGCCTGCCTTGAAGGGAAAGCACTTTGTGAAAGGGCTTCTTTGCTGTAACTGCAAGACACACCACACAGTAGTTTTGTGACTGATAATGCAGTAAAATGTGCTGTTGGTAAGGCATGACAGTGACAGTAACATTCAATCAGCTCTCATTTGTAACTCCATCTTAGCCCTGTAAGGCATAGTGTGATCACTTTATGTGTAACAATCTGTATAAGAATCATGCGCATGTATTACATGGCTTAATACGAACTGAAGGTGTTTCACAAGAGCAACAATAAGTTTTACTGTAGGATTCAGAGGGTGCTGGACACACCAGTGTTTTAATGAAAAACTTCTCCTTTTTAAAAATACAGTGATGTTAAAATGTCATATAGCATTAGGAATTAACTCTATTTCCCCTGAAAAGAAATAGTAGCAATAAGGAATTAACTCTATTTCCCCTGAAAAGAAAATCTCAAGTTGCTTTAGATGTTTGTGAATACTTTTCTCTATATTAAGACAAACTACTGTACTGGAGCACCAGTTGTACTATGTTAAACACAGTCTTTTAAGGTGCATCAGTTTATAGGTGGATCCTCTGGACTTCTTTCCACAGTGGATGGCTGCCCATCCTTGTCCCATCGATTTTTAGGTAGCCCAGGTGACAAACTAATAGATGTTGCTGGCAGGATGGTTTTCCTAACGTTTAAAAGCTGCTTCTGTGCAGAAGCAAATAAGAAGAGTTTCATGGTTTTAAGATAACGAAATCGCTTCACTGGGTGATGCAGCTGTATTATTTCCCACCCTTTGTTTTCTCTACGTTTAGCACTTCCCTCTCTAAAGACTTTCACAATTATTTGGTTACAGATGTGCTGCAAAGGCTTGCATGTGTGCCTGACTTATACTCTGTTTGGTTATACTCTGTTTTTATCTCAAGGGATATTTTGAAGCTCCCCACAGGACTGGATTGGCTAGAACTGACAAATCTCCATGTGTCTCCAGCTACAGATCTGCACGCACTGCTCTAGGTGACATCACTTTTGCCCTTCCTTGAGCAGCTGTGACATCTGTGCTTGCAAGCCTGCACACAAGCATGCCTGAACATAGAGCACATTTGTAGGTGGTAGTCTTTGGTTGTGAGATAAGCTGGAGTTTTCTGCAAGTGGTTGAAGCCCATGTCTGAAGGCATAGCTGCTGCAATCAGTACATAATATTAAGCTCGTGCTGAGTTGTTGTACAAGATATGCAAGGTACGGGGCACTGGTGAAATAAATGCGTGCAAAGTGACAGGAAGGCAGAACAGGGAAGCAGGATCATGTGAAGAAGGAAAAAATGTGCTGGCCAAACAGATGGGTAGGTGGCAAATTGAACTTTATTCCACACAATCTCCTTCTTGAGCTTTCTGTGACACTGGCATGCCTTTTGAAGAAATCAGAGTTGTAGGTTGAATTTTTTTTTTTTTTTACATACACAGATTTTCTCTTTGAAGCAATTTCTGTTGAACTGGTTTGGCTTTAACTGAAAAATCCCCATTGTCTTTTAATACCTCATAATGGTTTTGGCATTTCTTTCTCTACAGCCCTGACACTTTATCTGCCTTGGTGTTTTGGTTTTGTTTTGTTTTTAAAACATATGTGGTCACTCTGACAGCTATCCATTGTTTCATTTAAAGCTATAAGTTAGGCTAGATTTATCTTTTCGCTTTGATCATTTTTGCTAATATCCCTTTGCTGATTTTTGGTCTTTTCTTGTCCCTCCAGGCAGTCTTGTAGTATTTTAGATTTTTTTTCCTTCATAAGGAAATAGAAAATAAGTTTTCCAGTAAGTGCTGCTTTCACAGATAAGCATTGGCTAGTCCCAGTGGACTGTTGTACTGCTTTATAAACTCTTTCTGCACTGATGTATATCCTGCAGTAGCAGCACTATAACTGAGAAGGACAATTCTTTTTATCAGGGAAGGAGAAAATGCCTTGCTTTTACTGTTGCTGAGATTACTTATATAAGGAGGTATAAAAAGAACCCCCCCAAAAGATATTAAAACCACACTTAGAAAACCTCACAGTGCCCCACCCTCTATATCAGGGATGCTGAAGAATTAAAATAGTATGTGGTACAGAAGAGGACCAAAGAAAAAATTAGAACTGTGAAAAATAATGATGCTTTTGGAGCTGGTTTTCATTCTTTTATTTTCCCATGTTGTTTCAGCTGTTCAATTGGTATTTTTTTTTAACAAGGACATGATCTTAATACTGTTTTTACTATTTTCAGCAGAAAATTGAGAACACTGTTAATTTCTGAAGTTTAAATAGACTAAATACTTGACTAAAATCTGCATCAGAATGATGATTCTCAAAGTGAGGTGTTGGTCATCTGCAAGGGAACAGAATCAAGAAAAACCTGTTAGAACATTGCCTTTTCTGCCTGCAAAGCAGTGTGAGAAAGAGCAAAAAAATGAGCACAAGTTTGACACAAACTAAATATTTCATTTTTGCGGTTTGGAAGAAGAGTATATGTTCTGTAAGCTCACCCAAAACGTAACAGCAGAAGATGCGAAACCTCAGTAAAACCCTATGGTCTGCCTGCGTTGACCCAGTTTTTGCAGCGATTTTAATGCACAGGGGATTTTTACAACATGAGCCATTGGCCCAACCTCTGAGCTGCACACTGTGCTTTCCAGACAGCGTGGTTTTGAGGAGGTGCTTGCGACATGGTCATTGAATACTGTGCGTGTCTGGTTTGGAGAGGGTAACCGCTCTCTTTCTAGCAGAAGAGAGCATAGGGCCTGGTGAAATTAGTTGTATTAGGTTACTTGTAAAAGAGTTACGTCTTCCACTTTCTGGAAATATACATTATATAATTGTATTATGAGTTCTCCTCCAACATTAAGAAGAGTTTAAGTGATATTAATGAGAAAGTAAATTAAAGAATTTGCAATGTTATTAAAATCTCAGTAAAATACAATTAGGCAAAGGTAAAAATAGTGTATTATGCTCGAGACATTTTTAGATAAAAGTAGTAAATATACTCCTTGATTCTAAAGCATTAGTTAGAGAACGTGAATATAGCGGGCACGTTGCTGATGGGAATAATTGATGAGAAACTTGCTGTCACCTACACTATATCTGTCATTATGAATGACAGAAGATTTCTACCTGTGAAAGGAAGAATGGATATCTTTGTAAAATGTTACTGACACTTATGCTACATTCTGCCTAGATGTAAATCATAATGCAAATTACAGAACCAGGAAAGCATCCTTCTGAATTGATTTAAGGTATTAAGCTGTCTAAAATATCTGCATATGAGATGTGACTGATAAATCTGTCAGGGGAGCTGGGACAGATATGAAATTTTCTATTGTAAGGGAAGGCTCTTTGTCCAGTGGGCTTTGTAGCAGATTTTAGCCAGTGTATAATGGGGGGATCTCTTGGGCAATTAGAGGGAATCCCTGACTGTATAAAAGTTCACAGCTCTTGACACAGCTGACAAAGACCTTCATTTCTTAAACAATTCTATTTCTAAAAAGCTAAGATTTTTGAAAGCAGACATACCATTGAACACTGATGTAAATAAATGCATGTTGCTCATTGTGGGGATATACTAAAGACAGACAGGAAGAAAATTGTCAGTCTGATCCAAGGTCTTCCTGTTTGTATCACCAAAATGATATAGCATTCATATATCAACATGATGATGACCATGTCTCTCCATCTTGCAGAGGGGTTGAAATGGAAATTGTAGTTGATAGACTTGGGTATTAGCACACCTTTCAAAACTTCTGTCACAGTTGTGTTTCAAGATACTGAGGTGTAAGCAATTACCCCAATATTTCCTTGCGTAATTGTATGTATATATTTGCTTCCACATGGAAAATCCACCTACCAGTATTTCAACCTGGATTGAAAAGGAGGAAGGAATGGTAATATATCAAGTAGAATCACTTTGCAGAAGGAATTACAAAAGCAGTTTAACAAGGTCAAAGAAAGACATTGAGGTACTGGAGAGAGTTCAGAGAAGGGCAATGAAGCTGATGAGGAGTCTGGAGAACAAGTCTGGTGAGAAATGTCTGAGGGAACTGGGTCTGTTTAGCCTGGAGAAAAGGAGGCTGAGAGGAGACCTTATCACTCTCTGCAACTACCTGAAAGGAGGTTGGAGTGTGAAGGGTGTCGATCTCTTTTCCCAGGTAAAAAGTGATAGGATAAGAGGAAATGGCTCCAAGTTGTGCCAGGGGTGGTTTAGATTGGATATTAGGAAAAATTTCTTCACAGAAAGGGTTGTCAGGCATTGGAACAGGCTGCCTAGGGAAGTGGCTGAGTCACCATCCCTGGAGGTGTTTGGAAGACATGTAGATGAGGTTCTTGGGATACGGTTTAGAGGTGGACTTGGCAGTGCTAGGTTAACGGTTGGACTCAACGATCTTAAAGGTCTTTTCCAATGAAAACGATTCTATTATTATATTCTATGATACTATGTACAAAGGGTTTTCCATAACGCTACTAAAGAGATAAATATTACTGGGAATACAGATTAGAGAACAAATGCTAATAATAAGGCCCAGATACTCCTGGATACAGTAGCTATGAAGGTATCTATCTGTTTATTTATTTTGCTTGAATAATTTCTGACCAATAAGAATTTACGCTATCTTATAGTTTACTCTTGTTATTTACGAAGGTCAAATTCTGGTAAAACGAGTAATCTAGTTAATTAAGTTAGTCGCACTAAGGTGCTTAGGGATCTGAACATAGACTAAGGTCACATCTTATTGAATTGATGGGCTGAAATTTTTTCCTGCATAGCAAGAGAAAAACAGTAGGACATTTTGGAGACTCTAGGACTACCAAGATGAACAACATTCTCTGAAAGTATATGAGAAATTACAGCCTCCACAGAATGGATTAAATTGGAGGTCAAGAAGCAGATAAAGGAGATTTGACAAAATCAGAGTTAGATTTGCAAATGGCCTGAAGTCTGAATGAATACTGCATCTAAGTTTGAGTAAGAGGACAGTGTTTAATCTGGGAAGTTGAAAGGGAAGCAGAAGGTAGAAATGGGATTTAAAAGGTCTGAGGTGGAAATTATATGCAAAAACCAACCTAGCTGTAGGCACATAACTGAAGCCCCTAAGTTAGAATCCTCATCTCCCTAAGTTTCCTGTACAGTCTGTGGAGGGACACATATACCACCCATGACTCAGTCCATCTAAAATCAGAGTCTTCAACTAAATGTATTTGGGTTCTGCAGGTGGGCATTTCAGTGAAACACGTGAAACTGGGCTGGAACAATGCCGCCCCAAGCGTGCAGACCAGCTGGGACATGACGTCCCATCCTGGGGTTCAGGAAGCCTGAGAGGCTGGAGATCTGGTCATGGCCACTTCAAATTAATCCACCAGGCTGGCTGGCAGTGGTGGTGGTAGGTGATAGAATAACTACTGTCACTTTTGGTTAAGAAAGGCAAATGGGAAGTCATTGATGCCACCATCAGTTTGTTAAACAGTCTAAGGACAGGAGACTTTAGAAACTAATTGGAAGAAGTAATCAAAGGCACAGTTGCTTACAGAGTGAATTCACTCAGGTTTGCTGACATTAGGGTTGCATCAGACCAACCTGTGTTTGATGATTTATTTCCCAGACAAAAATAATGTAAGAGACCTCCTTTGTCTTCAGAAAGGCACTGGCTGTGGCTCTGTTTCAGAAATTATGTAAATAAAGGAGATCAGGATTATTACAAGAACTGTAAACTAGTTAATGAGTTGGACAGAAAGCAAATGTCATTAAGCTGTAAGTATTAAGCTGTAGGGAGGCTACTCAACAAAGATTAGATTTGTGACTGAGCTTGTTTTAATCTTTTTTTAATGCTCTCAACAACAACAACAAAAAATTGTGTTGAAGAAGTCTGCCAAAGGCACAAAGCTGAAAGGCAATGTTAGCATGAAGGATGCTGGGAGCCGAAAGGTGACCTCAAATGGCTGACATAAAATAGATTTCAGTAGCCAAAGTGGAGGCTTGAATTTAGGGACTGCTACAATAAAATGTAGATAAGGATCTCTTTGGTTAGAAATGGCTAAGACGGAGGAAAGCTTGACTGACCACTGCTTGATCAGGGGGTGACTATAAGATGTGACTGTGAAGAAAGGGTGTATGATCCTAGGATGTGTTAATCGAGATATACCTAATATAGGTAGGAAAGTATCGATGCCTTCGTACAATACCCTTGTGAAACATCATCCAAAATGCTGTGTACATTCTGGTCAGACAAGAAAGATTAATTTGATCTGGGATGTTTGGAGAAGGAGAACATATGTTAAGAAAGAGGCTTAAACCTGGATTTTCTTTAGTCCTGGAGAACAAAGGATCTAAGGTAGACCTCCATAAATTAATGGAGAAAGCAGCTAGGAAAAAGAACTATTTAGAATTTAAAGTTAATTAATTTACAAGAACGAACTGGCCCATGTACTTAAAAATATGTTTTCTGACCACTTGAGCAGGGAAGTCTAGTGAAAGAGTTGAATTAACTACTTATTAATTGACCTGTGACCTACTTAAAAAAAAGACCAAGAAGATCCCTTCTAGCTCTATGCTCTTTTGAAAATTCACCGAGACTGCTACTAGCAACTTCTGTCTGAAGTTCATGAATTACGGGCCTTGATTATTTCACCTAATATATATAATTACTATAATTCATTATCATGGAACTTACTCCTATTTTTTTGTTAAAAACAATAGATAATTTCTCATAAATACTCAGATGTTAATGTTTGATGATCGTTCCTTTTAAACTGATGCTACTACTTTACATCTTCCAAATTCCAAACAGTCTGCTGATCTTTGGAGACCAATCATTATTCAAGGAACTTCAGTTTTTGGGTTGGGCAACCCTCTACAGGAGGAAGGAGTTGAAGACTCCAGGATTGCTTTCATGGTCATACTTTGTTTCCATAAATACAAGTCATCTGCCGTTTTCAAAATACAGTTTTGAAGGTAGAAAGAGCTATTGTGTCCATTTAAAAATGAAGCAAGTGGAATCACATGTTGGACCAATGTCAGTAGGACAAGAGCAAGAGAATCCAGAGTTCTGTACAAGAAGTATCCTACCTTTGAAAATTATATCATGGTATAACTTACACAGAAAAGATACTCACTGTTCTGGCTAGGAATTAGGAATAATTTGATTTCATTTGTTTTGACAGCTAAGTATTCATTACAATTAGAATACTGTTTGTTTGATTCCTAGATGCGGTCTGTTGGACGAATATTTAAATTCATTGACATGCCTACAGAAGAGACAAAAGACATGAAGCCACAGAAGAATAACCAGCTTTCAGATGCCCTTGTAATTGAAAACAAACATGCAAAGGAAGAGAAGAACTGGCCATCCGGAGGCCAAATGACTGTGAAGGACCTTACGGCTAAATACAGTGAAGGAGGAGCTGCTGTGTTGGAAAACATTTCTTTTTCAATAAGTTCAGGGCAGAGGGTGAGACGATGTTTTGTTGTGTTTGATCTGACTTCTGTTAATATTAACTATAGAAGTGTCATTATAAATCTATTAATTGACTAAAGAGTAGGTTGAGTCCAGTAAGGTTTTGTAAATGAAATTGTCATAAAACAAAAGAATCATCTAGATTACCTGAAGAATAGAAATATCTTGTGTCTCTTCATAAGAAGAGCTCATCTGTAGGACTATTGGCTACAAACAACAAAAAAAAAGGCAAGGGAAATCTGCTCCAGTTATCCTAGAAATCTTAAGGCTATTTACACCTCAGTGGTGCACAGTGGGGATGTTTGCTGGCCATGGGGAGCAGAATATACCAATAAAATACATAGGAGGTCCTCAAGTTGTATTCCTGTGCCTGAAGTTGTCTGCCTTCCCCTCCTGGGAGAGGGAAGCTTGCTGGTGTGCACAGGTGCTGGGGCAGCCCGACCCAGGTGGAGCAGGGCACGAAAGAATACCGGCCGCTGTGCCAAGGGTAACGCACGGCTGGCTCTGGCAGAGGGAGGGTGGAGGTGCCATCTCACCTGTTCGATGAGGGCTCTACGCCACCCCGACTTATTAAATAACAAACCATAACCAGCTCTATTCTTTAGAAGATTGTCAAACCTCTAATTAATCTTCATGCATGGTTGGAGTTGCACCCAAGAAAGAACTTTAGTTTCAGGACAGCAATTAGGCAGATGTTTAACACTTTGCTTTAAGTCCATGCTGAAAGACTGTCCTTGGTGAGGTGGGAGGAAAGGCTTGTGTGATTTCCTGAGCTGGAGCCATGTGGATGAAGGGGAGATTTTAACTCTCCCACGTAGATGAGAAAGCAGGTTCAGTGACAGCTCCACGCCATGAGGCAGCTCTTCACTCCTAGTTTGGATAGCATCAGTCTCTGACAGGTTTGGTAGATCTGTCTTGGTTTACGTGAACTGAATGTTTCACCTACTAAGTTTGAGGGCACCAAAATTTTGAAACCAGGAGTCTGACTTCCTGTAGCACTGTCCCCAAACCGCTCTGCCTTTGGAAGAGAAGCACTTGTGATTCCTGGAGCGTGGAGGTGCGAGTACTGCTGCAGTCTGGTGGATTTACTTCCTGGAAAATCCTTTGAAGCAAGGGAGTATGGAAAATGAAAAATACTTTTGTACTGTACAGAGAGGGAGCAAAGCAATTAAAACAAGGATCTTCTTTTCAATGGTTACGATTTACGAACTCGATCCAATTTTGGTGATGAACCCAGGAGCCAAAGGTAGCATTTTTGGAATTGGAGTGTACTCCTTAAACTGGAAAGGATTTGTCTCTGACCTGTAGGGAAGCACATGTAAAACAAGCAGGAAAGAGGAGAGCTCTCCTCTGCCGAGGAGGTAGAATGGAATGGAATGGAATGGAATGGAGTGGAAAGGAATGGAATGGAGTGGAATGGAATAGAATAGAATAGAATGGAATGGAATGGAATGGAATGGAATAGACTATAATACAATACAATACTTCGGTTGGAAGGGGCCTAAAATGATCATCTAGTCCAACTGCCTGACCGCTTCAGGGCTGACCAAGTTATTAATAAAGGGCATTGTCCAAGTGCCTCTTAAACACTGACAGGCTTGGGGCATCGACCACCTCTCTAGGAAGTCTGTTCCAGTGTTTGACCACCCTCTCAGTGAAGAAATGCTTCCTAATATCTAGTGTAAACCTGCCTTGATGCAGCTTTGAACCATTCCCATGCATCCTGTCACAGGTTACCAAGGAGATGAAATCAGCACCTCCTTTTCCACCACCCTCCTCAGGAAGCTGGAGAGGGGGATGAGGCTGCCAGCCAGATGTAGCCCCATTCACTACAACCCTTTGAGCCCTGCCCCTCAGCCAGTTCTTCACCCAGCAGACCATGAACCCACTCATCCCACAGTAGGCAGCAGAAGGATGCTCTGAGGGACAGTATCAAAAGCTTTACTAAAATCCAGAAAAAACTACATCCACTGCCTCCCCTTCATCCACAAGGTGTTTGACCTTGCCAAGGAAGGATATCAAATTAGTTAAACAGGACTTCCCCTTTGTGAACCCATGTTAAGTGTGCCTGATGATTGCATTATTCTTTAAATACCTTTCGGCAGTACGCAGTAGAATCTTCTCCATAGTTTTTCCAGGAGCTGAGGTTAGACTAAAGGTCTGTAGTTCCCTGGGTCTTCCCTCCTGCCTTTTTTGTCAATTGGAATACAAATCTACCCAATCAATAGATTGGGTTGGTGCAACACAGCATAGACTGCTCTTCTGGTTTGGAGGCCTGAGGCACTGTTACAGAAAGGATGCCAGGCAGCAGGAAGAGTCCTCTTCTTCACTCCCACATGTCTATTGTTGTCCTGCAAAAGCAGCCCATGCTCAGACAGAACATCGTTAGCTGTGTAAGACCCAGCTGCTGGAAAAGGCAGTATCTCAGCATTCGCTAGTGGTTACTGCAGATACCCCTCATGCCAGCAATAGGTCAGTGCAATCCCAGAAGGGAAATGCAACATTAAAAACAGAAAACCCAGACGTATTATGTTTTTTCCCACCTAAGTGGTAAGCAAAGGCAGCACCAGCTGGGCAGGTTGAGGACTTGCATTGCTGCTTGGGGGTGGGCAATGACCTGGTGAGTGCTGTGACGACTGCCTCAGGCTCAAGCTACCCCACTGCAAATTCATGGTTTGATCAGAGTCAGGCCCTCTGTTTTCAATTATATGGAAAGGGAGTAGCTTAGCAGTGTGATTCAAGTGCGCTCCCTGCTTGGTTTGAGAGTCCTGGATGGGGTTTTGCTGGAGACGGCTTCCTAGCAAAAGAAAGGGGAAACACACAAAGAGCAGGATTAATCAGTACACAATATATAAGCAAATTTATGTTCTTCAGCTAAGGGTAGACTAGCAGATTTTTGAAAATAAATAAGAGTCTGGCCCAGTGTTTCATTCAGCCCTTGCTGTAGGCTTTTATCTCTCTCAAATGAACGACATTTACTATCCTATTGAGATCCATTTGGATTGTTCTTCACTGCTGAGATCTTCAAGTGTTTTTGCTTTGTTCTGTTCTTAATATGTGAGCAGTATTAAGTGTTTGCTTTTGTGATTTGTATTGCAGGTGGGCCTTTTAGGAAGAACTGGTTCAGGAAAAAGCACTTTACTTTTTGCGTTTTTAAGACTGCTTAATACAGAAGGGGATATCCAGATTGATGGAGTCTCCTGGAACACAGTCAGCGTGCAGCAGTGGAGAAAGGCATTTGGAGTGATTCCTCAGGTAATGAGATTATTGTGTATTTGATTGTCTTTATTTTCATTGGTTCTGTATCCATATGCCCATAGTCACCCTCAAGCTGGAAGTTAGTTGTTTTATGCTGAGAAACAGAAAGAAAACACAAAGATTTTGTGAAAAGAGAAGTGGGATGGATGAATGGATGGATGAATGAATGGATGGATGCAATGATTCACAGCAAACCTTACTTTTTGAAGGCTTCTATGCCACTCACAAGAATTCTTCCAGAAATGGGAAGGTATAGCACACTCAAACGTTAGTATTTGTAACTTGCTTATCCCTACACCTCTTAAACAGTTTGCATGTTGATTCAAAATAAGATAGTGCCACTTGAAGAAAAAAATACAATCAATTGTGTTCTCAGCTACGGTTTTCTAAAGCCCTACATCATGGATTATGGTTAACATGTGGATACTGCAGATCACCTGTTTTCTCTGACAGGCCAGTAGCACAATTATTGCCTTTGTTATATTTTACTAGACCACTAGCTGATCCCCAACTTTGACTCATCACTTTTTTATCTGTCACCTCTCATCACTGTGTCATGGTGCATGTGTAAGGGAGCACTTCATGTTATCGATGCTTGCAGCAGTCCCAGCATATGGGAAGTAATACCATTTCAGAGGTGAAAAAAGAAGCAGCTCCTCAAATGGATTTAAACACCATAATACTCTCAAATAACTGGAACAAGAAAAATAGTCTAAGGAGGAGCAAACACAAGAGGGACTCAAAATTTAATCTTTCTACTTAATGATCAGTTTTGAGTTGTGATAGCTTCCCTTTCAAAGATGCTATCCCACAGTAGCCTGAGTGGCATTTATTTCAAGTAGGCATGCAGAGAAGGCACAACTCTCTCCTCTCTGTGCATTTCTACAATCATGCTCTGAAATTTCCTCAAAGGCAGCAATTTTTTAGCACCTTGACCTTGCCGGAACAGACCCTTTCTTCACTGCCAAGTTGCACCCTCAACAAAACAGAACCAAGAGAGTGGTAGTGAGTGCACTGGTTGGATTAGTTTCTTGCCTGAGCTCTACCAAGAGCCGGCTTGGTCACACGCTGCCTGCTGAGCTGAGGCTTGCTTGGCAAGCTGCCCTTTCATAGTGGACCTGTCATCACCCCTTCTGCTCTCTCTTCAACATTTTCACGTCTCTGTTCCTCTAAACTTTTATTTCTTTATTATTGCTGGTTCAGTTTTGCAGCATGATTGTTGCTTGGAACTATGAAAAAAGCCACCCCTTCAGATAGAGGCAGCTGTGCTGTGAACTGCAAATGCAGCTGCATCTATTGAATTTGGAGGACAGATATGTTATACAGTTGTCCTCTAAACAATGGAAGGATGTCCTCTAAACAATAGGAAGGATGAAGGATGCTTTTACCAGTATAAGTTGTGCCTCCATTGCAAAATTTTCCTATACAGCCAAATACAACTTTCTGTATTGGAAGGTGCTTCTCACTCTCTCCCGTAGTCATCGTTTTGCCCTCAGGCCTTTCTTCCTTTGGGATCTGGTTGCACCACAGGGTTTCTGCTTTCCATCTCCAGCTGTCCCTGGGAACACGTGGACTGAGGAGAAAACCGAATGCTTGCTAACATGTAGCCTTGTTATCCCAGTCAAAAAATATGATTAATAATTTTTATAGTTGAGTACTCACTACAGAGTCACTAAAGGTACAGAAAACATCATTCTGCAGCCATCAGCAAAATACGAGAGACATTTACTACATAAGCAGTGTAACTTGCCCTCCTGCTAGTGAGGTGCAGTGTTAGTTCATTGTTAAAATTACACATTTAGTTCAGTTTGGAAGTCCCTGATGCAAGGATCAATGCCAAAAAATCCCAGCCCTCCATTCTCTGGAAGGTCACGAGAGTTGCCAGCCTGTTTGCATGCCTCAGCTCACAGCTCCTGTCCCAAAGACTTGCCAAAGAACTGCACATTATGCCTCAAAAGTTCCCACATTCAGAACAAAATGAAGTTTTCACCAGCACTTTCCCAGCAGGGAAGAGAAATTGCATATGCCACCCTGCCTTTCCCAACAGAACAAAGGGAGCCTTTTGTGTTTT
Source organism: Caloenas nicobarica (assembly GCF_036013445.1). Classification (NCBI taxonomy): domain Eukaryota; kingdom Metazoa; phylum Chordata; class Aves; order Columbiformes; family Columbidae; genus Caloenas; species Caloenas nicobarica. The sequence goes on along the minus strand of NC_088245.1, from coordinate 27,110,120 downwards.
GCTGTTCACCTATGGCTTCAGAATAGGGGCGGGGGGGAAAAGTTGCCTTTCCTTCCCTGGGAGGCTGGCCTACAGCAACACCTGGATATTTGCCATCTCTAGGGGAGACTTTGCTGACACAAGGAGAAAGGAGCTGTACCTGAGGCATGCTTCCTCGTGAAAACTTTCCAACACTCTCCTTCTCTTCCTTATCTCTAAATTTCCCAATTTAGAAGAAAAGAAGTTCTTTGCCTCTGTGGGAACCTCACTGATGTGCAGCTGCACAGCACACGCAGCGTCCTGACACGCTGCTGTCAGCTCCATGCAGGCGATGCTGGAATGGCCTGCAGGGTAGTCAGGGATCACACTGAGATGGAGCAAAGGCAAAAACCTGGTTCTTTCAGTATCTCAAATCCATATTTCAGTGCATTGCAGTGGTGCGAAGGGGTAAATCATATAAAACATGTTTCCTGGAGCACCCAAGAGGAAGTTCCTTCCTGTAGCTCCTCACACACCGGTGCTGCTGAAGCATAGGTTGGCCACAGCCCTGCTCCTACAGGATGTTTGTCATTCTCATGCAAAGCAATTACTCCAGCGATAACAAGTTGTTTGAAGTGCAATCAGAGCCCATCATCCCTTCTTTCTAGCCAGTCCTTTCTGATGCTTCTTCTGCAAGAGATTCCTCATTACATTTCCAAGGCGAGGGCATTTGGCTGCATCTGATTTCAACACACTGAAGGTCTTTTGCATACAGGTCCTTGTGCAGATTGCATCCTGAAGTATTTAATGGAATCAAATTGAGAAAATGCCTTCAGAAATTTGGCTTTGAATGGAGAACAGGAGACATGCAGTCGATTTTCTATTAAAATAAATGAGGAGAAACCTGAGAACCATAAGGTGCTGCTAGCTCAAAGAAAGGGGATGACTTCTGGTGTTTTCTGGTGTCTGCATCCTGGCAGATCTCACACTGTTTCCTACGTGTAAATACTCCATATAGAGTTAAAATCAAGCTTAGCATGTAGAATGAGATCACTACAGTTTGTGGAACTGCCAGTTGATAAAAAAATAATTAAATCGCGTTTGCCCCTTCATTTTATTTAAGAAGTGGAATTTCACAACTTTTGTCTTTGTAGTTCCAATTTTTCAGTAGCCATCTCACTTTGTTCACTGTATCAGTCTGTCTCTCTGCCTGTCGGTCTCCAGCGCTGTTTCCTCTCCTCTCATACCTCTCAGGGCTGTTCACTTTTGGAGGTCACGGGGGTGGCTGTTTTGCGGCGTGCCAGGGCACTCCTGCATGCTGCTCCCCAGAGCTGGTCCCGCAGAGGGTCTCGCAGAGACCGGGTTCCTGCAGGGCATTGAGATGAGTCAGCGTCACCATTCCAGGGAGCTTCTGCACCAGACCCATGCAGGGAGCACCTGGGGACATTGGTTAACAATCCCACATGCTCGTTTCAGGCAGTATATCGGTTGTTTTCTGCATCATGGATTCAGTGTTGCCAAGAGCACAGCACTTGCATTTACCAGCAAGATGTATGGGAGGCAGAGGTTTTAGCATCTTCAGGGGGGAACATTACAGAACTGGTCCCAAAAACTTGCAGAAGGTCTTAATTTCTCCCATGCTCTTATTCTTGTCTGTAAATATTTTAATGTCAACGTAAAGTACCTAAAGGACACTTATGAAAACAAAACCTCTAACTCTGCGCCTAATACTGTAGCATTCACGTAGAAATTTGGGTTTTTTTCATCTTGATATTGTTGCTATAATATATCCAAAACAGAGGAGGTTGTATTGTTGTTAGTCTAACTTCTCTGTGCACGGAGCTGGTGTCTGCTTCCAGCTGAGGTTGCGCTGGTTCTCCAGCCCCAGGGCATATGGGATCGAGGGTCCATGGGTCTGGCTGAGGACCTGCACACGACTTGTCTTTCATTGCAACAGCAGCTACTCACAGCCAGGATACTCTCAGGATACTCTCAGGATGCTCTCACTCCTTAGCAGCCTTTTGTCAACTGATCCTTTACCTCTCTGTATGCGTTTGCTCAGGTACTCCAGGGTCTTGGCTCTCCACATAACACTTAAATCACTTAGGAAGCTCATTGCCACAGGTGGGGTGCATCCCACGCCATAACCAGTACCCAGAGGCTCTTGCTGCTGAAGGGGATTAATGCTCTTCAGAGGTGGAGATTGACAATATTTGGGGTATATTCTCGAGTGTTTTGCTTGTGGGTGGATGTCCGGTCTGAGAAATTATTTGTTGTATGATCACACCCATTATCATCCTGGGCGAATTTGAACAAGTGACCAAGAAGGAAACGGTTCCAGATTTGCTGCCAGTCTCCCCAGCCATCCATTCCCACTTCCAATGCTCTTCTTATTTCTAATTCTTCCGTATTATATAAAAAACACATAAGTCCATGAGATTAACTTTGGTTTTTTTTTTTCACTTTAGACTTCTAGCTTTTAAGAATTTTTGTTTTGTTTTGATTTTTTTTTCCTGCTTCTTTTTAAGTGGGCTCTAAACTGCCCATGTGACTTACACCATATTTACTCAAGTGAACCCTATGTGGTTTCTAATGAGCTGGGAGGAAAGAGATGTTGAAATGGAGAGAGAAGTACCAGAATTCAGGACAATGAAATATTTACCTTGTGGGGTAAAAAAAAAAAAAAAAAAAGGTACTTTTGGGAATAGCTTGCTTTTAGTGCCCTACTTCTTGAAAGCACAGTTATTAGGAATAACAGCAGTTTCTGAAGAAAGTAGTTCCCTTTATTTCTCTATTTGCTGCACTTCACCAGGAATGTTATTCAGCCCTATCTTCTTTAAAACTGGTTTGTTTGGTTAACTATTCTTTACCACTGAGAAATGAAAATACCAATTCCATTAGTTAAAGGTATGGTGCTCAAAGTGTGGACAAACCCACGTCTGACACGTTATTATTTCCACCGCACCCACTGCTTGGAAGAATCTAATCCTGCTGCAAATACGTTCCCCCACTCCTGTCACCTACCCAGTGCAGGGCATGGGAAAAGGGCTGCGCTTGACTTCACCAGAGCATTCATTGTTATTCACAATAACGATTATGAAGGAAAGCATCTACTCCTTGCCCCTCATCTCTACCAAAAGTACTTCAATGATTTTTAGCTGTGTCGCATCACCGCACTGAAATCTGCCCCACTGACTGCAGGTCTCTTGAATCAGGTAACTTCCTTCCCTCCCACATCAAAGAAGTTATTTGCAATGGCTTGCATATTCTAATGAAGCAAATTAATTAATGTAATTTATTTTTCTCTACCATGTTTAAACTTTCAATTAATCATATTTAAATGATTAATGTAAATGTGTGTATAAATCACTTTGAAACCTGATGAAAGAATGCCAAGTTCCCACATTAGGTCAGATGGAAATTGTGGTAGAGTGGCCAAACTCTGGGAAAGTACCTGTTAAATACATTCTCTCAGCCATTGTCTCTGGTACAGCTGGTCCTTCACTGCTTTCGGTAGCGTTTGACTAACAGGTCTCCAAGAAATTATGTGGCTGTGAATCACTGGCTTTTCAACACGTTCTCTAAATAAGTATTTTCTTTAGGACGACAAAGGAGAAAAAAATAATTGTCTTAAGTCTTTCCTCTTGTTATTTCTTCTGTATGTACAAGGAAAGAGCATGCAAATGGTAATATTTCTCAAGAAGGCACTTACATTCTTTGAGAGCCAGTTCTCCATGCTACAAGCAGCAGGTGTACCTCACAGCACAGAAAGCAACGCTTTGGTTTTATCTTGCAAAAAAAGTTGTGCAACCTCAGTGTCCCCTGAAGCACCTCATTTCCACCAGAATCTGACACACCCACCCCACGTAAAAAGAGATTAAACAAATATTTAATTCTGCCTGAGTCATTCCTTTTAGAGGTAAAAAAGGTGTATGTTCGGGACATTCGCCTGCCTAAACTGATGGGAAAAGCAGAACTGAGTTGTAAACTTCAGTGCGAGACGGATGCACTCCCAGTGCCAGGAAACGTGCATCCTCTTCGTCTGGTGTGACGGGAGGAAGGACAGAGCAGGAGCCAGCGCAGTCAGGGAAGCCTCGGACACCAGCAAGCGGTTGGCGCTGCTGCAGTCAGGAATCGCGTCATGCCATGTCACATCTCGGTGACACTGAGAAAAAAACCCCTCTTTTGAGATAGGACTGGGACATGGTGAAATGTCAGGTAACAGGACGATGCTGATAGATATTTGGCTACAACTGATCAGAAAACGAGAAATTCGTTGATGAAAAACAACTTAGGACAGTGTCCCTGAATACTGACAGATATCCAACGGAGTTTTTATCTCAAAATGAAATTGTGGAAACACACACTTTGGTTTAGTGATCATTTTTGTATGAACATGTTTCACATAATGAAGAATCAAAAATAGTTCTTAAAAGGCTTATTCCAAAATGGAAATACAGGAAACATTTTATTCTGAAAACTGCTGAAATTCAGTTTTTACTGTTTTTCAGACAAGTTTATCTAAGTTTTTATTAAGACAATTGCCAAAAACTGAACACAAGGACTTTTTAAATCACTTTTTTTGGAACAATGTTTAAAAAACAATTAGTAACCTGCAATAAGCTTTATCTGGTAATGGCAGCAGGTCCTTCTTTCTCTGTATAAAATTTACAACGCTTTACACAATGTTTCAGAGTATTTTTCTACCTGTGTCTGTATCTTTTTCCTTGTAGAAAGTGTTCATATTTTCTGGAACTTTTCGGATGAATTTGGATCCTTACGGGCAATGGAATGATGAAGAAATATGGAAAGTTGCAGAAGAGGTAAAACTGTTTAATGTTATTTGTATCCCTTTGGTGAAGCGGTTACAGCAGAGTGCAGTGTAGGTCAAATGATTATCATATGTTACATTTATCTACAGTCTTAGAAAAAAAAGTGCCGAGTAAAGATAATGCTGTGCTATAAAACGCGTTTCCTTATTGCCTAATAAAAAGGTGCCTTTGTGAGAGATTTAAAAAAAGAAAAGATAAACTTCCGTACAGCACAGTCTGGGTTCCTCATGCAATGATTTAGCATAAGTGAGGTTTTGTGTTTGGCTCTGCTGGGTGACCCTGAGAGAAAAGAAAACAAGTGGAGGAGCAGGAAAAGGTCTTGTAATATTTTCTCGTTTTAATGCTTTGGCAAATATATGAAAGGTGTGCAAGGCATTTCTCTACTAAAATGTGTAAAAATTCCTAGTAAACATTGAGGAGGTCAGAAAAAAAAAAGTCTGTGGCCCATCTGAGATATAAGACTGGTGTTATTGCAATAGGAAATATTTATATTCAGCTTAGAAAAATATTTCCTCAGAATATTTCCCAGTTATTGCAATTCTCAGGCCAGCTGAGAGGGAGCGCTCCCCAACACCGCATTCAGGCTGACGGACCCGCTCCTGTCCCGGGCAGCTGCTTCTTCCATGGAAAATAAGAATAATGGAATATTAGGGTTTATGAACCTGAAAGTTTTCTTCTAATTTTATGCTGAGGTTTTAGCAACATTTTTCTTTTCAAATTCCCCAAGATTAGGGGCCAGATTCTTACAGGTCTGTTTCCATGTTGAACTGAACCCCGTGTGTTACAGTTGTCAGCTGCCACCTATTGGCTCTGGTCATATTTTAATAGGTTGCAGAGGTGGATGTAACACCCAGAGGAAAGGCAGCTGAGAGGTAAGGGAGGGAAAGCTACAGCCCAGAAAGCAGATTTCCCTTTCCAAGGTAGGGATGACCTAATTAATATAGGCTCAAAAATGAATTGGTGCCATTTTCCTTGTTCATAGCAAGTCTCAAGTATCAGAAAATGCTACAAGTCTGGGACTTAATCTGAAAGCTTCTTTGTTTCCCATCCAGGAGGTTAACTCTGTCTCTGCTCTCTCTGTCTTTTGGGTTTATCTAATTCCTTCCCTATGTTTGGAAGACAGGAAAGTAGACACTTTCTAGGAGCAATTTACTATCAAATAAAAACATCATGATGTTTTTGGTTAAAAGATGTGCCAGCAGCTTTTCAGCTGGTCCCGGCTGGGGCAATGGGGTGCTCAGTGCTGTGCTTCTCCACTTCTCTGAGGCTGGGGGAAAAAACAGAGTGTGGATTCATGTCCCCTTTCTTGAAAAAGACAAGCCTGACTTCTGCTTTTGAGGATTGTTTTCACCGTTTGTGTGAACTGAGCCAGGGATTTTTAAGAGCTTAATTTCATTATTTCATTAATTTCATCCAAAAAAAAAAAAGAGTTATTTTGAATTGTTTATCATTAAGGAGTTTGGCAAATCCATACGTGATGACGAGGTTTTCATTGCACAGGTGAGAGTGCAAAGCAAATAGAAAAGAGCTGTAAATACTTTTTAGTAGGAGTGACTGGATTGTTTAGAAAGTTCATGCTCTTATTAGTGACAGTGAGTCAGTGTAACTTCAGGAGCACGGCACAGAAAGGCAGTTACCTGTCGGCTCGTCCCTGACCCACGTTGGCTGCTGAGGATTTAGAGAATCCCGCTGAGATCAGCATCAGCCGTTTATGCCTCTTGCAAAAAGCGGCAGAGAGCAAGGTGTTGTCTGAGCCCATGTCAGGTGTTTCGGTTTTATTGCCCCCATATTTCAGCACCTCAGTCTGTCAGACTTGTGTCAACTCTTAAGGCTGTTGTACTCTTGCAGTCAGCTGTCTGGAACGGGTACAAGGGGAGACCCTGTGCGGTTTTAAGAGGAAAGCACCTTTTCCAGCCATTATATGCAAAATTTCGTTAAAGGACATGATATGTGTTCAAAAGAGGAGTGAAGAGCAAAGCACTGGCCTTAATTTTCTTATAAATAAATCACGAACTTTTCAGAAACTCAACAGACGTACCCCCACACTCCGGTTTAATATGGTTTCCATATAAAATGGAAACGCAAAGGACTAATTTCATTTTTTTTTTCCCCCGGAATGCAAATTAATTGCAGATCAGTAATATTTAAAAACACCAAGGGGGCTCTTCATAAACCACTGGGGTTGCATTGCTTTTTATTATGTCTCCTGGAGCAATGCAGCTCACATACGTTTCTTATTTCTCATATTTTACGAAAATTTCTCTGTAAATGATGCTGATTAGGCCAAGGAGCACAGTTGGTTTGGACCTGTGGAATATACAAAGCTTTGCTTTGCGGTGTACAAAGTGCATTTCCCAGTGAGGGCAGCAAGGAGCACTGGAAGAAACAGTCAGAAAACATCTTCTGGACTGGATTCTGGTTTCTGGTCCAAGGGAAGCAGCTTCACTTGGTGTGACCACCTCTCTAAATGTTTTGTCACCAGTGCTAGAGGGAAACCCGTGATGCCATTGGTGTGAACAATGTGCACAGGGCTTTTGGGGCAGCAAAAGGAGCAGATGGAAATGTTCTCAGAGCCACAGGGACAACGGCCGTAGTGACCTGGGTGGTTTTCTCTGTTGCTGTAATGTAGCATGTGAATTTTGGTAATTTCTTTTTACCCTCCTTGTAACCAAAGAGGCCTGGTTTGCTTTCGAAAAGTCACTTTCCTTAACATTTCTATTGATGTACATTGCTGCTGGATAAAAGGTTTCAAATATAATATATTGCTTTCTCTAGCCTGCTAACTCAGAGTGTTTCGGTCAAAATCATTGTATGTGACCAACAAATGAAGCATTAGCTCTCAGCTTCCTAACATAAATCCTCACATGTTGTAAGAGCCAAATATTTCAGTCCTTTTCACATCGTCCAACTACTAGCTTGTAGTCTTTATAGGCCAGATTCTATTTTTCATCAATTTATATTTTCTCTTTGCCTTTAGAAATGAAAGGCAAGGAAATGAAAGGTTGCTGTACCCACAGTAAGCAGTAACTGTATCTCACCGATTTTTCCTGTCCTTTTTCTTTCTGACAGGTTGGGCTGAAGTCTGTAATTGAGCAATTTCCAGGCAAACTTGATTTTGTTCTTGTGGATGGAGGCTGCGTCCTCAGTCATGGCCACAAACAGCTGATGTGCCTTGCCCGGTCAGTTCTCAGCAAAGCTAGAATCTTGCTGCTGGATGAACCAAGTGCTCACCTGGACCCTGTGTAAGTTTTGATCATTTATTCTATCTTCTCATATGAAATAAGAAAACAATGAGGCAGCACCACCGAGAGAGACCTTCTGTAACTTGTCTGGTCTGTTACTACATCTGATTTCAATAATGTATGTTTCTAATTATGCTTGAGGGATCAGGTAGGCTGAGTTACAAGCTCAGCTTTATGGCTGATACCTACTTTCACAGCAGAAATGCAGCACACTGAGACACTGCACTGTTGGTGTCCATGCACATGAGCTTTACAACACACAGCCAGACTATTAAATACCATCAATAAAGTTCTGAGCTGTGCTGGCATGTACGATGCAGTCTGAACCCTGATGCTTGTTTGCTTTTCAGAACTTCCCAAGTGATCAGGAAGACTCTGAAGCACGCGTTTGCCAACTGCACAGTGATACTCTCCGAACACAGGCTGGAGGCGATGCTGGAGTGCCAGCGATTTTTGGTGAGTGTTTCTCGCGGTCTCACGTACTGTCGTTTCATAACACTTGATGAACATGCAAAACACACCAAGCAGAATTGGTGAAGTTGGCTGGATTGATGGGGTCATTCAGGGCAGTGGAGCAACCAAGTCACCTGCAGAAGAGCAGCAGGCTCCTGTTTGCTCTTTCACATGAGCCGTCGTAGTCACATTATGGAAGAGCTGGATTCCTTCTTTCAAACAGAAGTTGTGTTGTGTAGGTTACACAGCCGCTGATCCAGATGCCTTGTCTTGCTGATTGGCTCTGGAGCTCCAGAAAAATCCCAGCATCTCACAGAGCTTTACGATTGCAAATGCAGAAAGACCTGCACTTTCTCTTGAGCAAGAGGAGGCTGCATGGAGAAGAGGAGTTTCCCAAGAAAACGTAGAATCACAGAAGCATAGAATGTCCTGAGTTGGAAGGGACCCACAAGGATCATCGAGTCCAACTCCTGTCCCTGCATATGACAATCCCAAAATCTACACCATGTGTCTGAGGGCATTGTCCAGTCTTGTCTTGAACACTGTCAGGCTTGGGGCTGTGACACCTCCCTGGGGAGCCTGTTCCAGTGCTCCACCGCCCTCTGGGTGAAGAACCTTTTCCTAATGTCCAACCTGAGCCTCCCCTGGCACATCTTCCTGCCATCCCCTCGGCTTCTGTCATTGATCACCAGAGAGAAGAGTTTGGTGCCTGCCCCTCCTGCTCCCTTTGTGAGGAAGCTGTAGCTGCCATGAGGTCTTTTCTCAGTCTCCTCCAGCCTGAACAAACCCAGTGACTTTATCCACTCCTCATACAGCTTCCTCTCCAAACCCTTCACCAACTTTGTCACCAACACCTGATGGTCAGAATTGCTGATTTCTTTCATGAAGCCACTTGAGTATTCCTTTCTTGTTTAATCAAGGTGGCAAAGTACTGAAGTCCTGGGGTATTTTCTTTGTTATAGAAAAATGGTTAGTAAAGGAAATAAGAGGCAAGTAATGTAATTGTTCTTAAAAATGAGGTTCCTTCCTCTGTATTTTCTTGACTATTCCATAAGAGGGGACCTTCATGTTATCAGCAAAGCGGAGCATCACTTTTTATGTATATTTGCTTGGGTGTACTAGCGCAGCAGGAGGAGCACAGCCTGAGGTTGAAGCAGGCTGGTCCCTAGGCAAGCTGCATGTTTTCGGGTGTGCTGCACCTCTACGTGTGCTGGACCTGAGCCGTGCCGCCAGCCCGCGGCCCCGCTCCGCTGTGCCGGCGGAGCCCCGGCAGCCGGGGGGAAGCAGCTTCACCGCCCTCCAAACAACATTTCGGCAACAGAGCTGCTAAAAGCTCTTTCCTGTCAGGCCTGTGCCCTCACCTGAGACACGCCGGCATTGTGGTGCCAGCGAGGGAGCCCCATTTTTCCCTCTCTCCTGCCTGACAGCGGGGCCGGCACGGCCTTACAGGGCAAACCTGTTGTCTCCTTTGACCGCGGGCCAGCAGCGCTTCCTTGTGTGGTGGGAGAAGGCACAGAAGGCCCCGTGCTGGCAGCCTGCTGCCTCTGCCTGCCATACAGCTCTTGTGCTGCAGTTAACACTTTCTTAACCAGGCAATTTAGCAGTGCCGGGAAAATGCCACGGTACCTGGAGACCCCAGCAAATGATCTCGCAGGTAAAAATCAGGAGAAACCAGCAAGCCCAACGGTGCTTTGTAACTTGAGCAACGGGCACCTTTTCCACAGGTTAAAATTTTAATGTCTGTTTTTATGGTTGTCATTAGAAATTGCAAACTGTAAAGTCGGCTTTTCCTGTTAGAAGGAGATCTCTGTTATGCCTTCACGTCTCTTCCCTGCCCCGTTAGTTGTGTCAGCGGAATTCTGTCAGAACCATCCTTGCCCATCTAACAGAGCGATATGTTTCTTCAGGTAATCGAGGACAATAAATTGCGGCAGTATGAATCCATTCAGAAGCTGCTGAGCGAAAAAAGCTCCTTCAGGCAAGCCATCAGCCATGCCGATCGCCTTAAGCTCCTCCCGATACACCACAGAAACTCCAGCAAACGCAACCCTCGACCCAAAATCACTGCCTTGCAGGAGGAGACGGAGGAAGAGGTGCAGGAGACGAGGCTGTGAGAGGCGGTGCGGGCACCCTCTGTGTGCAGTGAATCCTCAGCCGTGCCCTCTATGGCCGGACCAGCAATCCTGAACCTGCAGGAGCTGTTCACAGACGGGACCGTGCAGGAGGTGCTCACAGCAGCGGCTACACGTGCATTTGGGAATTACTTCCCTTCCATGATTAATCGTGTGCAAGTTAGCACATCCTTTGATGTTTTGCCGCTTTTAATGGTAAAACCAGACTTCCTTTGAAAAGCTGCTCTAATTCAGTACAAACGAGACAGCAAGCAGAAGTAACCTGCCTAACCTGACATAATTGTTTCAGAAAACTTTTAGAAATGTTCTTCCTGGAATGAGAGGTCCAGACAGCAGGAAGAACGTGAGAAAAATAATCAAACCTGTGTGAAAAATACAAGAATCAGAATGTAAAAAGCTTTTTTGGACTCACTTTCTGCAAACGACTTAAGGGACAACCTCGGCAAGGCGCGCAGAAGACTCCCTCCTCTTTGTTTTCCGTGCAGCAACTGTAATTTGAACTTAAGGCCAAATGCCCTTTCGCAACAGCGCTCCGCTCCGTGCGTGCAGGTGAGAATGCAGGACGGGAGGATATCGACTTGCAAGCCGGTCAACGTCCGTCACGTCTCCATGGTTAAGGGAGATTTGGTGTTTCCTTGTAACACCGCGGAGCCGCTCTGCCCGAGCCGGCGCTCGCAGCAGGATGAGCGCAGAACCTGCTGACAGGCGCGACTGCGGGCAAGGGGGCAGGAATAGGCTGCACAGGTCTGGCACCTTTGCCTGCTTTTCACTCTGGCCAAAAAAAAAAAAAAGCAGAAACCTCTCAGAAGTAAACTTTAATAATGGAATTAATTTTTATACTCCTCTGGTTTGCAGTTTTATGATGAAACTGAACTTCCTCTAGGATATTTTATTTATTTTAATATTGTTGCAAACATTTACTAGGGAAATGATGTATTTTAAGGGTGATTATGTACTATGAAGAAAAATATATTTGTACAAAATTTTTATATTTGGATTGTTGGGGTTTTTTTTGCTACAAGTCTTTGATGTCGCATTATGATAGAGCTGCCAAAAACGAGGGCAGCCCCAGTTAGGCCAGGTACTGTCCAATGTTGTCTTTCTGCACGAAAGTATTCTAGTAATACAGACATTTTAGATTCTTTTTCTTTAAATTAAAAAAAAAATAAACAAAAAACCAACAAAAACTGCCTGTATGACCTGTTACAACACCCTCCCCCACAGTGCGGCCACCACAGACCTATTCGCCTACTTCCACTTCAGTCCTTGGTGCCTATCAAAACATGTGCGTCACTGTAAATAAATACAGTATATTTATTACAAAACTAGTTGCTAACATCCAGTGTCCGCCCCAGAGGCTGCCTGTTGGGCCGGGCTGCAGGGGCAGCACTGGATGGTGCTGCAGGGCCTGGCCCTGGCCCCGCTGACCTTATCCCCGTGACACCCCAGCTGGGTCCCTCCCAGCCTCCTTTAGGCTAGTGATTTGGCAAAAAAAGCGCCCTAAAAAGAGCCTTTTAAAGGCCACCGCCACCAACATTAGCAGCACCACCACTCAAATTCTTTAGGCGTGTGAGGCGGTTATAAATGAGCTTTGCATCTCTTGCATTGCTTGAGCCCTAAAGCTGCAAAGAGCAGCACGTGCCCGTCTGGAAAATAACCCCCGCGAGGCAGGAGGCAGCAGCGGGAGCTGCGCCCCAGCCCGCGGCAGCGGGAGCTGCGCCCCAGCCCGCGGCAGCACCAGCGGCGCCCCAGCCCGCGGCAGCACCAGCGGCGCCCCAGCCCGCGGCAGCGGGAGCTGCGCCCCAGCCCGCGGCAGCACCAGCAGCGCCCCAGCCCGCGGCAGCACCAGCGGCGCCGGCACCGGGCACTGGGGCTGCTCGAGGAGCTGCTGGGCCAGGCTGAGCCTGCGAGCTGCCCTGCACCTGGGAGCAGCTGCTCTCCCTGGCCCACGTCACGTTTTTTTCTGTCCCTCATTACACATTTCCTCTCCAAATAGATGTTTTCTTTCTGTCTTATTTTCTTTCCCACCCGATCCTTCATAATATACTTTTATTCTTGTCTGTCTTCTAGCACTTACCTGGGTCTCTTTGCTTTCTGTCCGTGTGGACATCTTGCTTTACTCGCTTTCCTCCATGAAGCAAGTTCTGGATACCCTTGCGGCTCAGTTTTGCCATCTCCCTGTTTCTCTGCCACTAAGCTCAGCTCGCTTCAGCCTGAAAACCAGCTGTATATTGAAGCAGCATCACTTTTGAATCCCATCTCCATTCCCTCCCCACCATCAAACTGTTCCCCTCACCCCGTGTAACGCATTTCTCACCCAGCCAGCCCTCCGCTCGTGCAAGTCTCGATAGCGGCCGCGGCCAAGCCGAGGAGCAACGCCAAGGATCACTCTTTTTTTTTTCAGGACATCACTCAGACAAACCATGCGGGAGAGATTATTATCTAAATAAACAAGATGATAAGGAAAGCTCAGCAGAAAAGAAGCACTGTGTCATCAGAATCAGCGTGCTCTTCAAAGCTTGCACAATCAGTAGCATTAATATTTTGGGGTCATTGTTGAGAGCATTAAGAGACGACAAGTTTCAGTAAGCGGACAAGGAGACATTTCAAGAAAGGAAAAGGTAAATACAACAGAAGGACATATTAGACAGGACACATTTGAAAGCTGCTGATACAAACAGGAAAAAGCCCTGGGAAGGAAAAAATCAAGTAGGTCATCCAACTGACCACCCCACGCCCTGTAGCCCACGCTGCACAACTCTCATCGAAACAGCTTCTGCCATCGGCTGCCACCCACCGTACAGCCTGTCCCAGCGAGCAACCTGCAGAACAGCCTGCAGAAGTTGTTCTCTCTCTGCCCTCCAAGGGCAAGTGGGAAAAGGCTGGAGAGGAACGTATGATTTCTTTTAGTCCATGATTTCTTTTAGTCCAAAAATCCTGTTTCAGCTACTTTGGAGCTCAGTCTGGAACAGGAGGGAAGTTGGTACCTGCCTCCATGAGGAGGAGGAAGAGGAGGAGAAGAGCATCTGCCTCCCAACAGAGGCTGAGAGGCTCGCATCACCTTCTAGACTAAGCGTTCTTGTCCTTGTTGGTGGTGGGACAACCGCTCCCAGGGCTGTTTGCCTGAAGCTAAGCTGGGAAGTTGCGTGTGCTGCTCGTGTGGAAAATGGAGCCAAAAGGAAAAAATGAAAAAAGGCTAAGAAAAGGAGGCCATAACCCAAGCGCAGTGGAAGAGCAAGCAATGACCTTCAAAACACAGGCCGAGCATTATTTAAGAGACTTTTTCTTTTCACTTGCTTCGCTTCGCATTTTAATAAAACGTATTTAAAAAAAATACTTCTCCCAAGGCATTTTGTTATTAAAGACACACACCTGTACTGTTAAAAGAGGGAGCGGTGTGTACAATATGCAGCCAAAGAGAAGAGCACGCTGACTCTACTGCACATGAAGATTTAATTTTACAGCCTGCTAGGAAGAAACTGAAGGAAGTTTAAAAGAGTGAAATTACTCTGCAGAGGATCTGTAGCTCTCGTTAAGTACAGAGAAGGGTGGCCAGACTGCTCGTACAGCCACGTCTTAGGACAGCAATGGCCAAGCAAGATCAACCTAAACAAACTCAAACTCTACACATTTAGCCACTGTCATAAATCTTACACAAACAAATAACTAATGAAACAGCTTGACAGTTGTCATGAGCGGGAACTGCTCAGAATCTCACTGGACCCAAACAAGCTGCTGTTCCAAAAAACAATTTTGCTTTCACAATTGCTCAACTGGTGTCTCACCAGCTTTAGTATTTTGTTAATGAAATATCTATTTCAAAGTCTTTCTCCATTTCCATGAGCCTCACGTCCCTCAGCCTGTTCCAGCAGTCTCAGAGCTGCTGAACACCCGATGGCCTCCACGCTTCTTCACTTCTACCCTGTTCAAGCAACAGGTTTAAGTTGTTTCCCTGAAATGTGGCAGCTCTTGGAAAAGGTGCCTTTTAAAACCTTTCCTCACATTAACATGAATTTGGAATTGGCGTTAACCGTTGGAGGTCAGTTCAGAACTAAATAACTTTGTTGCATTTTTTTTTACTTTATCAAAAAAGTAATCTGATTTTTTTTTCTCCTCTTTCTGACATAGATTTGGTATTTTAGCTCTACCATTACTTAGCTGTAATTTAACATTTGGGAAAAAAAATCACTTTAGAACTGTGTGTATAATTGTTCACTAATGGACAATTAATTGCTGCCTAGAAATCTTGCAAATTAAGCAATGTGCAATGCAATACAGTAACACGTTTCATTTACAAACCATCATGTTCTCCAAAAATAATATCCTGTTCCTAGGCCAAACAATATTACTACTAATTTATTCACAGGACTTACTTCAGTCTCAAAATATAACCCTTGTAAGTGCAACTGGAGATTTTCAAGAGATAGGTAATCTTTTTTAACCTGTTATTTTCTCTTCTTTCTCAATAGGCTCCTTCTCACAGTGATCAAAGCTTAAACACGTGAATGGGTTTTCTTAGATTGGCTCCTTCCACAAGTATCTTCTCTGTAAAGACTATTCCGTAGAGACTATTCTGCTGCTCCAGTTTTACTGGGAAGCTGGAGGGGTTTGATTTGTTTTGTAAATCACTTGAGCTTTATTAAGAGATGACCCTCAGAAATGCAGGCCCTCTGATTTTGCTCTTGTTGATGAATGTTGCTGCCTCTGTTGAATGATGCAGCTGTTTCTTCACACTTCTCATTTTGGAGCTCATGCTCAGCAACTGAATAACTGAGGCGAATATTGTCCGATGGACTCAGGCATTATTTTAAGGAACAAACTCCATGTTCTTCGCAAAACTAAGAATTGGGGGAGACATGCCGAAGGGTTTTATTTTCAAGACTCACTCGAAGCAGAGAGCTGGAGTGTTTAGAACCTGCCAAGGTCATTGGTGGATAAGAACGATCTTTCAAGTTCCCGTGGTTGCGTCTAAGGAATACAGCGTAGTCACACGGGGGTTAAACAAGAAGTCTTTTCACTGACCTAGTGGCGTGTGGAATGGATGCAGTGGATGCAGCCCCCGGGGCTTCCCTGTACTTCCCTCCACATGGACAGGGTATCTCCGCCTTCCCTTCCCTCACCTCCTTTAAAGAGCTGGAAAGGGGTAACGGATGGGAGCGCAGGGCAGCACGGAGCGGCGTGCTCCACCACACAGCACAGCCACAGCCTCTCTGCTGAGGACACAGGAAGGAATGCAGGAGAAGGATTTCGCCCATTACTAACCCCAAAAGAGAGCAGTTGCTATCACAAGTCAGGCATGAGGAGCGCTGATTGTAGTGTCACAGCAAGAGACGGAAGATACAGTGAAGCCCTGGGCTCACGGACAGAGCCTCTCGCTTTGCTTCTGCACCATCCGGCACAATCCAAGTGACAAACCAGCAGAGAAGCGGTATGTTCACATGCCAACTGCTGTGGGGTTATGGGGCTTTCACCCCTTGAGGGCAGGAATTGTTATGGCCTAACGCGAGCTTTACAGTTACTACAGAAGATAAGATTCTATTAGGAGATCTGCAACACACTGTGTGATTAAAGATTTATGAAGGCCACAGACTGTGTGGAACTGAAAGACAGACAAACAAAATGACAGCAGATACAAGTCAACCAGGTAAAAAGATGCAGATGGAGAGAGATTAGGACAGCAGGCTGAAAAGAAGGGATAATGAGGGCACTGAAAAGCAACGCTAAATTTAGCAATAGAGACCTGACTTCCAAACCATGAAGAGATGATCACAGCTACTCTGTCTTCTGCAGATATTCAAAGTGCAGCACAGAAGACTTTTGGTTCTCACAGACAATATGCAGTCTTACACTAGATCTCCAAACACACTCTAGGACACTGCTGACATCTTCCCACACAGAAACACACAGCTGACTCTTGATCTAAATGAGGTCTGACATTTGCGAGGTGTATTTTCAATGTAGAACAAATCTAGCTTAGAAGCATGTCAGGATTTCTCTTCTTTTCTTACAGCTCTTAAAAAGCAAAAAACAAACAAAAACCCCAAACCCCACGTTATTACAAATCCTGATGTTGCAACTTGTGTGACTGCTACAAAAAACATTTTCCATGTTGTGTTCCTCCTCACCACGCAATCCGCGCACGAGTTGCCACTCCGCCACTTGCCCCGCGGCCGCACGCACGGGCTGCCAGTCGCTGGCACCCACTTCTCTGACCTGCAGCGGTTTGCAGCTGACTTCGCTGCTAAGAGCCTAGTGCTAAAGCCGCATCTTGTTTTTCAGCACCAAAATTACAGCAATAAAGAAAAAAATCCACCTCAACCTCTAGAGAAATCATCCGTGTTCAGTTATATGTTGCTATCTCACGAGAAACTCAGGTTTTAATAAAGCAGTGATTACTAAAGACATGCTACTTTCTGAATATACCGTGCGGGAAATGATTACAGAAATAAGCTTCTAATAGTCTGTATCGATAGAGATACACACACACGCACAAAGAGACAGCAAGACAGACAATATGCAGTACAAAAAAGTTTTATTGACATGAGTTTGGGATGATTGTTTTACACATAAAGGTGAAGTGTTAGGAAACAGGTAGGTAATCCTTGCCTTTACCAGGCTTTTCTTGAGAAAAACGCTACTTTGGAAATTACAGGCATGACCACATTACTGTCCGTGGCTTGCAAACCCATCTCCCAGGAGCGCGTCGGGAGGGATCTGAGCTCCGGGAAACTGCACGTTCCTGTGCCTGCCGGCTGAGGTATCAGACCGGCAGCGTTTCCTCGTTTCACAGCTCACAAGTATGGAACTGTCGCTACCGTAAGGAGGGACGGGGAAAACATTCCCCTCGTGAGAACTCTCCCTCGGGGGAACATCAGCTACCTCTGAAGTGGGGGAAATGTGAAAACGACTGAATTTTAACTGCAACTCAAGTATCATTTCACAGCAATTACACCTTAAATCCACAATAGAAATGGATAATTACATAGTAACTCATGTTATCGCTAGTACATTATCTCTGATAATACTGTAGGTTTAGCTTGTGCTCAAATTCATTTTCAGTAAAATCTGTTTCTGTAAAACACTGTTATTTCTCGGATACTTTAAAAACACTTATGACGTATATAAAAGTTTTTACAGTATACAAGACAAACTAAGTTAATAAATGACCACATTTTTTTCAATTCTACCGAAGAATAAGAGTCTGAGAAAAATATCTTTATTGCATTTTAATTTCTCAATCTCTCTCCTTTTTTTAAAAGTTATAACGGAAATTCAAGACGTTCTAGATGAAGAGAAGCTTGGGAGAAACAAAATCACAATTCAGCAGGCAGATGATGGGGAAATCAAAGTATTTAATATGGCTTGTAGCTGAAAGTAATTGATCTGCATTTCCAATCATTTTAGTTATTGCCACATTCCATTAATTTTTCATTAAGTGAAGATAAAAATGTCTTTAAAATGCATGTACAATAGCTTTAAGCCATTGCTGTACATATTGTGCAACTCATTTGAATGCAGATTAACACATGAAATTAATAGAATATATTTATGTACAGTATATACACAAACAGAATACTGTGGTAATACCCCTGAATGTTAACATTTAAATGAGTAATTTTCATAATAAAAGAAGAAAAAAAAACCTATGAAGGTGGCAAAGCTGCCCATTTCTGAAGTTTAAATCAATATAATTTCCATCTGATTTACATAGAAATAAACCTGTGGTCCTGTACAAACTTTACATTACAGGGAAACAGTTTATTTTAAAAAAATATTTACATATTTGAGTACTTGGTTCTTTGCAATAGAGATTATATGAACACAGAAAATTGAATTGTAGGCAGGTTTATTTATTAGATTTTTCTATTTGTTCTTTTTTGTGCAAATTCCAAATCTCTCTTTATGTTATTATCTGCCTCTATTTGCCTTGTATTGCTGCTGCTGCTTTTTTTAGTGTTCTGAGAAGGCTGCGTGACTTTACTTCTAGGAACAGGAAGAAATGATTTAACTCTCGAAACACCCAACTCTGGCTTTGATTTACTGTTGCTGCTTTCCACAGTTCGGCTGCTGCTGAGAGGACGCATTCCACCCTAGGAATGGAAAAAAAAGCATTTTCTGTATAAATAATTATTGTTGTTTGACCCGAAAAACAACCAACCGACCAACCAACCTTACCAGCCCCATGGAACCCTTGTTATTTACAGTCTTCTGCAGTTTAACACAGCAGCTTCTCGGTGAACAAACTATGGTGCTTTTTTCCTTCTTTGACTGAAAGGAAATGTCATTGACAGAGTATCAAAATAAGTCATTGAAAAAAAACCACTTAAATTTCATTCTCGGAGGTCTCAATTTCAGAAGTACTCAAATAAAAAAAGATACGTGTTCTTTCTTTCGTTACCGTGCAAAAAATGACAGCTGCGGCCACAGCTAAAAAGGAAAAAACGGAAATATAGGTAGTTATGAGCGGAAAATTCAGCTTTGAAGCTTGAATGAAGATATTTACTTTTTCGTACCATCAAGGACAGAAATAATAACAAAATAACCACAACAAAAATAATACTTCAAGAATGGAAGTCGAAATGCTAGTTACATTTTAATCCATAATCTTACAGATTGTTTTCTTGTAAATTAGATTTTAACATCTCAAATAATTTATGTTAAGAAGCCACATTCTTAAAAACTGGACCATATTCACCCTGTGCAAATTTAGACACCCGAGTGCAAAAGTTGGGCATGTTGTCACTTTTTGTTCCTTTATAGTCAAGGAGAAAAAGGTTAGTTACACCATTTGATGCCAGTCACTATCATGTATTGTTCATGAGCGATGTCCATCTTCCCACTCACAGAGAAGAGAATTAGGACTGAATTGGCATTGGCTGAATCCACATCACCCTCTGGGCAGCAATATTAAAAAGTTTGTTTTCACCATCAGCTACTGCTCTTCACATAAAGGTTGGTGGCATGAAAACAGACTGTTCATCACGCCTATTCCTTATTAAGCCTTGATTCCATCAATTTGTTTGTATCCTGGATCAAAGATTTCACATCTTTTATCAGTTTTCTCTTTCTTCTTCACATACGTGAAAATATTTTTTTCTTTCAGCCAATTAGGAAAAAAAAAGAATTATGGGTATGTTTGGTAATTCGTCTCACTGCTGTTGATAAGATCTCCTCTGCTCATGCAGTGTTGCTTTTGCTACCTATAGAATTCTATTTATTTTGGGAAAAGGATGCTTTTCTAATCTCAGACTCTTTTTCAGACACCAGTTCTTGCAGCTGCACAGGTTTATCATTGTTACAATTGCCTCTAAAAGTTTGACTTCTGCTTCCAAAGTGAGACTGTGCTCGCCTAGATTTTTGATACATTTGTTGTAGTAATGACTAAATCTAGAATCAAAGCTTGTCATTCAATTCGACAACCAAAAGGTTGGGTTGTGTTTCCTTGATCTTGTCCAACATTTCCCCACAAATATCTCGGAAATCGATTTTATTTTTTTATTCTGTATGAAATATTTTTACTAAGTTCTTGAAAACACTCAAAGGTAGCTTAGCTTTTCTACCTCCAAAATCAAGATAGTTATGTCTTACGTTGCTAGAAGGGATTTTAAAAGGAAACAAATCACTAGGAGAAATTTACAGTAGGAACGGGTAGGCCAGCTGACTTACAAATGATCCAGCATCACTACTATGGGAAGCTCTGATTTGGAATGCCTGAAATTAATGTATGTAGAGAAACATTCAAAAGCAGTATATCTAAATGTGGATCTGCAATGTTAAAATTGTTTCTGTTCAGCAGAGACCGTTCTCTGGATTTTAAGTACAATTACAGAAAACATTTTAACATTTTGATTATTTGTACACGAAAAAATATGATGGCAAGGGTGGTAAGTTATGCCATCCGGCTTTTGCTTTTTTAACGCTTAGGTGTCCAAGTTAAGCTATTTTCTGGGCTACTTCATTGTACCTGCAGAAAACAATTTATCAGAGTCCACGAAGTGTGTGGATTGGACTCCAGAGGATCCTCTCAGGGAACAGAGGGAGCACAGACAGTGGGCTCTGCCCTGGCCAAGGCTGATTGAGCCGCGTGCTCAGAAATTATCTTGATGTGCAAAAACATGAGAAGCAAGAAAGAAAAGGGAAGAAAATGTAGCAGAGAAAGCATAATTTTTACTTTATTATCCAAAGAATTAAAACCAAGTAGGATATAATTTCGTTTTCTTATTTAGTAGGGAAGTTAGTGCCCATAAACAATGATATCAGTTTCCGAAAAGAAGAAGAAATGATAGTGGACCTATTATAACTTTCAGTCTATTCAGCTTATCTTCCCACTGAAACCGCTCTGACGTTAGCAAAGTTTGTTCACATTTAGACTATCTTTTCCCAGAATCACCAAACTTATAGCGTTTCTTTTGACTTATAAATAATATGGCATGACAACTGTATATTACAACCAATAGCGAGGTAGAAAAAAGAAACATTTTTAAAAAAAGAAAACGCTGTTCTTCACAAACTCTGGTAATATCATGTCTACTCAAAATGTCTGTTACTGAGAACTTTGACACCAGAGCAGCACAACTCTACTTAGATAACAACACTTAGGAAAACAGTGGTTTGAAATCATATATATTTGGGTAACCACAAAAAAGGTACAAAAATGAACCACGAGCCAGTAATTTAACATCAAGAATTTCAAAAAGTTTTGCGCTTTTGCAAGCTTACTGAATAACATTAATTGGGGAAAAAAATGAACCCAGGGCTTTTATTTCTCTCAAAATCTGATGCGAATAACTTATAATGTCAAAGTAATGTTAACAATGCTTGGCCTAGGGAGATGGCTTTATATAAACATGAAAACTGAAGCAAATACAACCATTGTTTGTTTAATAAATCTTTAGTTTCCATTAAGACACATGGAAGAAACTTGGCATGGTGTGTCCGGCAAGTTTCCTAAGAATTACAACAGTTTATTCTTGCAATAAACAGGGCACTGGAACACTAATTTTTTGTATCCTATCAGGAATTCAGATTTTGGAGAAACTCAAGACACCTCCTGTATCCTCCTACAAAACTAGTTTCACCTACCTTTTGTGCTGTTGTTTTACTTGAGTTAGTACCACTTGCTGAAAATACAGGACTCTTCTGAGAGTTATTGAACATTGATAGCTCATCCTTAGAATCTGCAATCTAGAAAAGATTAAAAAATTGTGATTTTTTTAATTAGTCACAGCAGAGATTATGTTTCAATTTGCCAAATTTTGGATTCTTGATTTTATTTTCATGTAGTTGCCGTGCAATCCAATGCATAAATATTCAAAGAACACGTAAAATATCTTTCATTTACTCCTGAGTAAATGAATGTGTGTGTGTTTGTAGGAGTGTGTTTGTAGGAGATAAGAGATAAAGATTTAATCTCGGCTATTACCAGAAGAAGATTAAACATACATTTCCAGAGCAATACAAATTCAGTGGAGTTTAAGGGCAGCTTCCCATTAAATTCTATCCATCCCCAGGAACATCACAGAAAAGAACGATCCTTTTCTCTTCCTCCTGCTGTGTTTCTTCCCTACTATGTTCCATCAAACCTGGTGAGCATGCAATAGCAGATAAAGTCTGATCGGTCTTCTGTCCTCACTGAAAACTAGATATTTTATCCTGGGGCAAGCTGATCTGATTCAACTCTGCAACTGCAAAAGTCCTCAATCCCGGCATAACAGAGGCAGCAGGAACATATTCAAGCAAATGGGCAAATTAGAGAGTAGAAGTGTTTATTTTGATGGCAGCCTGAAATGACATCACACAAAGCACACATGCAACAGCACCCGTCCTTCTGAAAGGCTCTGCCGGGCAGCGAGGGAATTCACAACAGAAATTCCAGCCATGGATGGTTCCACCCACGGTGAGGAAACTGAACAAAGGACAGTGACATATATCTCCTTCCTTATCTAACCCGTATTTCCTTGAATTGTCAACAACGAGCAATTACATTTTACATGTTATTAAACACAATTTTAAGCTGGTTACCATTGCTTTAGGCACATCCCATTCTTTCAAGTATAGATATGGTAAATCCCTGCTAACAGACCAATGATTACCTCCCCAGCTTGGTGCAAGAGACTCATGTAAGTACTCTAAGTACTTCAAAAAAAAGACCCCAAACAAAATACCATAATAAAGAATTTCATTAAATAGGTTGAAATGTCTTCCCAAACACACTATTTCTTTTTTTAATAAAAACTTGGTTGACTTCTAAGAATAAACAGAATAATTAATAAAGCAAAAGGAACGGAACTGCTGTTCAGGTTGATCCCAGAGGGTGTCAGTGCACAGCCTAAGTGGACTATCGCCTAAGACTAACTCTCTGTGTTTCAAAAAATACAGACCAGCTGCTCCGGTGTGAACACAGCCTGCTCTCACAGCCGTCTGCTTCAGCAAAGAAAGAAGGAAAAGAATAGTTACAGCTGCAGGGAGAGCTGGATGCTTTCAGTGTAGATCAGGGGCATCAAACTCATTTTCACCAGGGCCCACATCGGTCTCACGGTTGCTGTATTTACTGTATAAACTGTAGTTACGTTTATATGTTACGTTTTCTATTATGTTATAACAACTATTGACAGCTATTGCTGCCACTTAATTAGGTACGTAACTGTAGTTACATTTATACAGTCCTAAAATTACATTCGGCCCTTTGAAGGCAACCGCGAGGCCGATATGGGCCCCGGTGAAAATGAGTTTGACGCTCCTGGTGTAGAAAGGAAAAGGAGAGATCCACAGCCCCGCTCCCTGCTTCAACCAGCCTCCCATAAGCGCCCAAATCTCTCTCCAGCACAGAACCCAGCGCCAGACCCCTGGGCCTCGCAAGCCTCCTCTGCCACTGTCAAAGAAAAAGAAGTAGGCCAATCCATTCTTTCTTGCTTGGGGCAGCAAAACTGAATTTTGCCTGCACAGCAGAGGAGCTTTGAGTCAGTTCTGTGAAGGCTGATGGGATTTCATTAAACAAACCAAACGTGCAATGCATATTAGGAAAAACTTTCTATGTCTTTAAGACCACAAACCATTCTCCCAGTGGAAGCAATGATAGCATGAAAGGTAACATGGGGAACAACAATGCAGAGAAGGCTGTTGTCTCTAGCACTTAGGAACTTATAAATTCAGCCTCCACTGCAAAAACCTCTACAAGAAAAATTAGTGAAGGTGTAATTTAAAATAAAGTATATTAAACTAGAACACTTACTCTCAAATGTATAATTTATAAGCTGACTTTGGCTTCTTCCCAAATAATTTAATAATTTTCTTCAGTTCAAGCAGTGCTTGTAAATTAAAAATTTATTTTAAGCACATAGGCAACAACTGCATATGGTAATGAAGTAAATTATTTAAAAACCTTGTGTTTACCTTGCTTATGTCAGGCTCAGATTTGCTGGAACACATACTTTGAAGTTCCTGCACAAGATCTACTTCATCATCTGAACCAAGGGACAGCCTTTGCTCCAGATTTAATGTTTTCAATTGATCCTTCTCTGAAGATCTGTTTAAAATCAAAAGCAAACAAACCCCCCCCAACAAGCAAGAGAGCAATTAAAATTAAGCAATGATACAGAATTTAAAAATAAATGTTATACACACCTGGAAAATAGTAATTTCTTTTCAAGTGACCTTTACTACCACAAACAGAAAGAAAATAATACCTAATTAAGTGGCAGCAATAATTGTCAATAGTTGTTACAACATAATAGATCTTCTTTCTATTCAAATCATTCTCTCCATTCTGAAATTCTAACAGAGGATTCTTCTGCCCACTATCTTGAAAGATTCTCCTCTTTATAAAATAGAGCAATCAATTTATTCCACTCTCCTTTTTGGACTTAATTCCAAACACTTAAAAAAACCCCTGTCATACTGGAAGCGTAAGTATTCTGTACTCTCTGTGCCTGTGGATATGGTAGAACCAAGGTTTCAGACTGAAGTACAGTCTCAAATGCAGTTCCTTCTGGCTAAATCATGCACTTTCTTAGAGAAACACTGTATAATGTAGACTGACGTGCATGTACTGTACCATACTGAATTGCCATTCAGCAAGCTGAAAGAACCAGAGGTGAAAAGAGCATAGAGTTGTTTTTTCATGGCAGATTAAGTGTTACATAATATTCTTAAGTCATAGACTATTCTATGAAGAGTTGCAAGGTTTGAACTACAGAAATGGATTCTAAAATTATACTGAAGCACATAAATTTTATTTTCTCTCATAGATGAATATGAAAAAGGATTTCTTTCTGCAGAGGTAGAACCAAAACATTACCAAATACAAACTCTTCATCTATTCATTATAATGTGCTGTTTTACAACACAATTTTATCGTCTTTATTTTCTGCTAAGTGTTAAAAATAACAGACATGAAAACTTACTTTGTGGTGAGAGAAGCTCTTTTCTTACAACTTGTTTGCAACATAGTCTTAGGTTTTATACCTGCATAAAAGAACGATTGAGTTATGAGCGTGTTATCACATGCATTGATTTCTCCATTCTAAAATCTGTGACAAACAGGGAAAATGTGTTCCCAGTTACTGGCTAATTATATCAATAGAGTCTGTTAAAGATCAGAATACATCCCTTGAAACTGCTCAGAGTAGCATTAGGGCCACATGGAACTGCTCACATGGCAAATGAGGCAGGAGCTCCCCAGGCTTCCCTGGAAGCCAGAACATGAGGTTTCTGGGGAGGCACTTGAACCACCCTCACCAGCCCTCTCAAAGAGAAATCACTTGTCAACAGGAAAAGATTTAAGTTTGCTTCAGTTAAGTAAAATCAAACAACTTACCCCTATACTTGGAATCAGGAACAATATTTGATTCTGACAGTTGAAAATAGAAGGCTACTAAAATGAAATTCACCATCCCATTTTTTACTTGTATTCACAGGTATTAACTCCAAGAACGTTCTCAGGTACCAGATACAGTATCAACTGTCCTACTTCAGGTTATGTTCATTTGATTTCTTAAATCCTCTTAATAGGATTAGATAAGTTCACAATTTAGAGAACTAGCAAGCAAAATCAGGACATTATAGCTGCAGTTCAGCACAGCAGAATTCTTTCCGAACATAGCTGAAGAAACGAAAAGCTCAATTAACATTACAAAGTACCAGACATCAAGTATTTCAGTCTTTTATATATGAGGTAATTGAGGTTAGAATCTTACTGTTTTTAAAGTGTGTGTGTGTGTAAGACTCTTTCTTTCTAAATCCCTTCCTAACTCTTCTCTCTGACCAAATTACCTTCGTTTTCTGAAAGCAAAAATGTCATTGGATTTTGTACTCCAGAAGTTTTCCTGTTTGATATTGTATTCGGTTATGGTGTTCCTAAGTTTTCCTTCTAGACAGATGTGTACTTTTAGAAGAATATGTTGGGTCTGCACGTATCCAGATGTTATCCTTGTGTAGCAAACTGCTTAGAATGTCCTGAGTTGGAAGAGACCCACAAGGATCATCGAGCCCAACTGCTTGTTAGGTGGCTTATAATCTTGAGGTGAAAAGACATTTCAAAAGTGTCAGCTACTAATGTAACTTTCACATTTATATACGTGCAGAGACCCAGTCATAGAAAGCCTTCGTTATCAAGCAGCATAGTGAAAATTGTGTGGAAACTTCTTGAAAACATTACAGTATCTGTGATGACACAGGATTATTTACATTTATTTTTTGCAATTAAAGAGAATATCAAACAAAAATCTTCAATTTAAAACTAAAGATCTCTTCCTTCCATTACAGGACTTCTAGATTATTTTACTCAATTTATCTAATAAGACTGAAAAAGGGATGCATGACCTGAAGATGCATGCATTCACTTATTTTTACTTGGATTCAGACAATAGAAATTACTGTAGTGAAGCTATTAAGTACCTGTAAAACCACCCCCCCCCCCCCAAGTAGGTATACTGTAAATAACAGATAAACATAAATTATAATTAGGATACCTCACAGTCACACAGAAATAAATTTTTGAGGAAAAAAGTAAACAATTTTTTACTGGTAAACATAAACACTAGCATCATTTATTTGAGAATTTTAATTTAATGATGTAGAAGAAAAGTTAGATTCATGTCTACACAGTTTAAACCCCCACACCTTCTTTCAGAATGGAAAATAGAAAGCGTTACCTTCAGTATTTGTCTCCTGCTTATTCCACGACTGGGAGGATAAATGGCCTGACTTTTTGCGAGGACTCGTGCTCACTTTTCTCCAAGAAGCATTCTCACCTCTTTTCTTACTACAATTTTTGTAGCTTGAAACCACGGATAAAGGAAAATTTCCTCCCTTAAAATCTGCTATATAATTATCTAGCTCTGAAACAAAAGTAGAACAATGTTAAGAATAATTGACTTGCAGTTTGACTACCCCATACAGCTACTTATTTTAGTGACTGTAAATGCTTTTAATTGCTTATCTGCCATCATAACTACAGTTATGTTTTATGGAAGTTTTTAAAAGGGAATCAAACGCTTAAAAGCCCCACACTGGCAATGTACGACTACTTGCTTTTCAGACTGTTCACTGTTACCTGTTCTGGGGAGAGGACAGCCATGCAAAACAGCTTTATTTAGCAAGATACTGAGAGCAGCTTTAACCACAGCCTGTTGACCTTGGCTAGGATTCTTTTTGGCTGTTGTTTGTCCTGGCACAGATGTTTTTTTCACAGAGGCCCTGGAGAGTATTGCTTCTTGAACTCTGGGAGCTATCACAGCATTCCATAACTTGGACATCCACCTGTAAGCACATGAACAATACCTTAACTTCAGAGACAATTATCAAAACTGAAGATTTTATACTTCGCTTAACATTTCAGATTTTTCATTTTCAGGAAGCACATATATTTTGGACTTCCAATCGTACCCCGTTTCACAGAAGAACTGAGTTTATTTTGAGTAGGGTTTATTTGTTTGTTTTATATTAAATTATTTGACCTAACTTTCTTCAGGTTGCTTTGGCAAACTATTTACTACCTGATGCCTTTCCTCTTTCAGTAGGACTATAAAACATCCTTTTCATTTTAAGGCTTAAAGAAAGAACATCCCAGAAAGATGTGTGTTCATGTATATACAAACAAATCTCCTTTCAGCTTTCCCAGTTGTCCTGGTTTTAGCTGGGATAGAGTTAATTTTCTTCCTAGTAGCTGGTATAGTGCTGTGTTTTGGATTTAGAATGAGAATAATGTTGATGATACAGTGATGTTTTGGTTGTTGCTAAGTAGTCAAGGACTTTTCAGTTTCTCATGCTGGACCAGGTCCACAAGAAGCTGGGAGGGGTCACCGCCAGGGCAGCTGACCCGAACTGACCAAAGGAATATTCCATACCATATGTTGTCACGCTCAGTATATATTTTGGGGGACATTCAGAGTGTTGGGATTTGTCTTCCCAAGTAAGCGTTACGTGTGACGGAGCCCTGCTGTTCTGGAGATGGCTGAACACCTGCCTGCCCATGGGAAGCAGTGAATGAATCCCTTGGTTTGCTTTACTTGCGTGTGCAGCTTTTGCTTTACCTATTAAACTGTCTTTATCTCAAGCCACAAGTTTTCTCACTTTCGCTCTTCTGATTCTCTCCCCCATCCTGCCGGAGGGCAGTGAGTGAGAGGCTGCGTGGGGCTGGGTCGGCAGTTGGGGTTAAACCACGACACCAGTGCCTGGAGAAGTTTCCAAGCCTGCAGGTGTTCACTCAGAGCCTATTTGCTGGCAGGGTGGGAAAAAGGAGGTATTCAGTTACGATTGCACCCTTTCCAGTATTCTTCCATTTCCAAACCTGTCCAGCTTACAAGACCTTCCTATTCGTACAGCTGCCTTGCTCTCACTCTCCTTTTGTTTATTTGATCTGTGGTGGACTGTGTCGCCAGGATGCTGTGGATATTCCAGATTGTCTGGTTTAGAGACTGGGACTGATTAAAAAAAATTGATTCAAAGGGACATGGTTCTTGTCGGACTTTTGCTTTTCTAAGAGAGAAATATTACATTGTTTCAGCACAGAAGCGAAAAATTTGTATTAGGAAATAAATAAATGCTATTTGTTACAGCTTATAGTACTCAAGGGATAAAGGCTTGGAGTTTCAGGCTTAAGGCTCAGCTCACATCTATAACAGACACTGAGACAATTTTTTTTAGATCAAATCCCACTCTTTTTTTTCCCCCTATACCCATACCCTCTTATGGGAGGAAGACTGTAAGATTGACAGTCAGAGGGTTTATATTAAAGGTCTGCAGGAAATGATAGGCTATAATGCTGTGTTTCAGGCTTGCAGAAATCCATTCAGAAAAATTCCGTTTGACTAAAATGAACCATTTTCTTGGATCCCTTGATAAACAGAAGCCATCTTATTAACCAAAAGATTATGATGAATTTTTTGATGGTTAAAAAGAAAATGCAGGCTTTTTATTTTTTTAACTTAGAACGCATGAATCATTTGGCAGATGTATTTTTTGGTCAGTTATGAAGCATAAGATTGAGATTTTATGATATATAACCATGCTATGAAGTGCCAGTACAAGCTTGATAAAAGTTATATTACTTCAAAAAAATAATTGGTACAGTTGTTAAAATAAGATGTAAAATGCATATTGGAAATGCCCCTTGAAGCTTCCTTAGCATAATGTTGTAGTTACTATTCCATACAGACACACTCTCGTTCTGTTGGCTGAGTAAGCTGCCAAAAGAAACAATTGCTTTCATTTAGTAATAAAGAACTCTATCTCTTGATTTCTGCCTATGTAAGCGTTAGATATTTTGCAATATTGCTAGTATAAATGCTAAGAAATGAACACTGCAAAGACAAAATTAATTACGACCATTCTAATCTAACGGTTAGCAATTGATGGGCTCTACAATGCCATCCTCTCTTACTAAATTCCAACCCGCTTTTTAAAGTCAGTCCCACAGTTACTTTTTATTTGCGCTCATCTTGATCAAGTCCCCAGTTCTTTGATATATCTGATACTTTGGAAAGGTATAATACCTCTCTGCCCCTGAAAAACAGCTGTAAAGCAAAACTCTTTACTGTTGCAATATCATCTTTAGTTCACCATATCAAAACCAAGAAAAAAACGTAGCTAAAATTCTCCTTATTTATTCACTCTACTCTCCAAAACATGTGAAGCAACACGGAACAGTAGGAAAAATTTCCTGCCACTCCTTCTCTCTGCCTTCCCAGCCACTTGCATCCACCACTTGCCTTGTGCTAACACTGAGCCCAGAACAAACCTGCTTTGTCGATATCTGTGTGATGTCTTAATGAACTGCATTGACTCAGTGAAGCTTTAACGAATGCAAAAAGCAGCAGAACAGCACAGGGGAGAGGAGGGGCAAGAGGACAAGAGGGGTTAATCAGATTGAAATAACAGCAAACAGTGAGCTGCTAATTAAATCTGTTTATTGCTAGTTCTATGACCACACTGTTAGCCATCGTGCTGCTAATCTAAAAGCATCCAGTAAATGCTCACTGAAGCTGTGCTTTTTAATTGTTTATTAGTGGACAAAAATGACAGTAAAATGAGGAGCCAGACAGCAAAAGACATTTTGGGGTTGTGCTCAAAATCAAGCATCATGAATCCAGCCAAAGTTACACTTCGGAGAAATCCAAACTCAGAAATGCATAATTAAGTTATCTAAAGAATAGTTTTTCTGCCCTCTACTAATATCACTGAATAAATACATGATTAAGACATTTCAGAGGACATGATTAAAGAGGGAACAGGAGATAAATGCATGGTATACTTTATTATTTTTTAATTTCGCAGCAGCCATAAAATTTCAAGTCAATGCTACATCCACATTTAGACTTTTATAGTTACTCTGGATATTAGATAATCTGTACTTTTAGGAAAAAAATGAAAATGAACAAGCAAAGTGTATCAAGATCTGCAGAGAGAACGGAAGATGAGACAGCCAGTGCACATGCTAAGCAAAGGGCCCTGGAAGAAGGGTTGGCAGAAAATAGTACAAGAGAGAGAAGTCAGAGAGGGAACAGAAGTGGCAGTTCAGGAAAATGCTGTGAAGCAGTGTGAGAAAAGTAACATCGTATCTCCAGAAACTAATGTTATTATATGAATTATGAATAAGTTTTGAATCTTAACTAGGGGCTCATTACCTTTCTAATACAGCCAAGCAAGACCTTAGCATGAAATTAATATATTTCAAAATTCTCTAATGATTTCTCGTATCACTTTCTAGCAATTGCAGAGAAGTTGGAATGCGAGCAGATGTTCATGCAATCGTATGCAAGAAAAGACAAAATTTTTATTATTCTTCTTAGATACATCTAACCATGTGTATAGCTAAACGTATACACCTGCCTTATTTACTATGCTAACACTTTTGTGAAATTGCATGTATGTTTAAAAATGATACCAGATATTCAAAAGAGTGAGAAATCATTCTCCAAATTTCCCTCATATAAAACTTCAAAAGGAAACTTTACCAACTTTTCAAGCTCAGAATTCTTGAATCTTATTTCCGTCTGTTCACTAATGAACAGCTTTCTTTACAGTGCTGTCTTGAAATGAAGAATGAAACCTTTAAAGAGTTGAGTAGTATTAGCCATTCCAGCGCAAGTAATATTTTGCAACCTCTGTGTCAGAAAATAACTGAAAGATCACAACAAGACTGACTTTCAACCAGTGTTAGACACCCAGTTCCCACTTGTGTCCTTCAGAATTGCCCTTCTAGTAATTAAATATCAAACAAAAGTTTAAAGTTTTCAATAACTTCTGTTAAAATACTTTCAAGGTTGCTGAGTCAGAGGAGTTTTGGGAGAAACAGAACTACTACATTTGTAATAAGCATCTAGTTGGCACTGAATGGTGTCAAACAAAACCAGAAGTCTTACTTCACGGTCGCTTGGCCATGCCCTGGCACCACAGGACAAGAGAAGAAATGTTTTGGCCCCATAAGTGCTTCAGGTGCTCCTAGACGCGATAAGCAAGAGTTCAGCTGGTGCCAAACAGCAAGAATCCAGTCTATGATCTTGCACACAGGATCACATGGAGGAGGCACTTTGCCTCTGAACTGCAGAGAGAAAAGATGTTTGACATGACATAAGACCTCTACTGCAAACGCTTTCCTTGAAACCTTAAGAAGGCTTGTGGGTTGATTGTTTTTTCCCCTGGTATACTGCTATTACAAAAATCAGGAACAGTCAGAAACTGGTCAAACGTTTTTATGGAGTATATTGAAGTCTTGTATTAAGACTTATTTCCCCAACTACACTTCCAAAGCTATCTCCTTGTCAATAACTTGTGATACATCTACTTTCCTGTGGGAAACTGAGACACAAATTTGGCAGCCGTGCCAAATTCTAGGGTGTATAGGATCAGGACTACAAGAGATACCTACCATATCCTGTGCAATGTAACTGATATAAATAAAGCACATAAAAGAACATACGATCACACTGAACAGGAATGTCTGATCCAGGCATATTCTCAGTGGATTTCCATATTGATTTTAGATTTAGTAGCAACGAAGGAAAGATGTTGTGTTAAAGGCAAATTATTTGGTGCCAGAAAAAAATCTTCTGTTTCATTTGATTCCAAATTACAGTCTTCATCATTCTAATCCTAGGATTATCCTCTGGAACAGTTTGAATTAAAGACAGCATTAAAAGATGCACTAGGGATAGTATTTGCCAGCACTGAAGCCAGAGCTACTTCATGGAGTCTACAGGTAAACCGTATAAAGTTAATGTAGAAACCATTTAAACTGTTCCCAAGTATCCTAATAGTCTGAAATAAGGGGAAAATGGCTTTTCATCTGAAAACATGAATGGTAAGGCACAAACAAGGTGTCAAAATACAGAGCAAGAATCTTCAAAATAGTCTATTGTTCAAACAGTAAATGTGCTATAATTTTTCCTTAGATTTTTATAACAGATTAATCCTTCTTCTACTTTTAACTTTGTAATTCACTATTTTAAGCCCCACACCAACTGGCATATGAGTTTGAATATGGCACACGTATGTATTTTAAAAAAGAATGTACTAGCACACTAGGCATTTTTATTCACTATTTAATTAGGGAAGATAAAGGAAGACACATGGCTTTTTGCTCCAAATAGCCACCATCTGCATATATGCTTTAGAGAAAATAAACTAATGAGATTACTACCCAAACTCTGTTCAATCAGAGGTAGGAAGCTATTACATTGTTAAACTCTAACCTGTAAGACTAAGGATTGCTTTTAAGCCTAAAGAAAATAGCCTGAAAATGACACCTGTTACACGGAGCTGCAAGTTCTGGTAGCCAAAGCAGTTCGGCAGAATAAGTTTGATCCAGCCTTTGTCTGTGAACAAGCCAGAATACCACTGCTTCTGCAAGTGTCAGCATTGCTGTGTTTCTTGGCCTTGTGCTCAACTGAAGACAGTCCTTCCCTTTGATCTTGAATGATCTATGATCAAAGTGTTTCTGTCCTTTTATAAAGGGGCTCAGATCGCTAGATATTCTCCCGGCTTGAGAATACAATCTTTCTCCTCATGAGGATGGAGGAGAATTTTGCAACATACTTTTATTGCACTGTCCTCTGGCCTATACCTCCTTCCAGCACTGTAGCATATTTGCAAGACACCAGCTTCAACCAACCCACCTCCTTGCCTACAGACAATTGCTGCCCTCCCTGTCCTTTGCAAGGATTCTGGAAACCATTCATACCCTCAGCCAGACAACCACTCATAATGGTTCCAGCTTACTATGTCTGTAGGGACCCAAGCATTTAAAGCGCATGGGGCAAAAATGTTTCACGCAGAAAAAAGTACGTCTAAGCAACTATGCATGTGAAAAAAGTAATCTAAGAAAAGTAATCTATGAAAAGTTTCATTGATACATTTCACATGCATTTTTTTAAAATATTCTGTATTCCTGTTCTTGCTATTAAAGAATACCTAGGAGTGTTTCTAAATTTCCTCATTATCATAACTGAAATGTTCAGTCACCACAGATTTCCTCTTTAGGATCTCTTTGAATCAGTAAGCTTTTATAGATGAGAACTGTGGCACAGGGTACAGGAGATGACGTCCCCAAGGACAACCAAGATGCATCCAGCTGAACACTCAGAATCGACAGTAGCTCTGTTGTCCCAGACCAGGACTCCTTACTACTGAGAATTTTTTCCTGTTCATAGAACAATCTCCCTTTTTAAGGCTGTTCAGAACTCTGCTGCCAAGATTATTTTCCTTTGCAGCTGCCTTGATTGAACTCCCCCTCCCAACATTGAACACTGCGGGACTGTCTGCAATAGCTGCTGTCACACTGGAGTGATTTTCTTCCAAATAACTTTCAAAATTCCACAATTCTGCTTTTGCACACATCTTTCTTTTAATTTCCCATCCTCCATTTATTTATTCATGTTAAAACAGACTTTATTCTCTCTTGGACTTTTGTTCCAGCTTCAGCAGGCCTGTTGGCTCAAAACAGCTTCCCTACTGATGTATTTTCACTCCTCTTTCTTCTTTGATTTGAAAATCATGAATAGTCTTTTTGCTGCTTAAAACTTAGACAACACAGACAGGACATAATGTATTGATGTATTAGATGTATAGAATAAATTCCTCAAGAAAGGGATTTTACATTTGCTGAATAGGTTTTTACTAATATGCTCACGTAAAAGACGAAAGAAATTATCGAAGGATGTTTTCATACCATGGATAAGGAAATATCCACAGTATCATTATTTGCAGCCAACCTGTGTGTTTATGCTAATCAGTCATGACAATGCACTTTCCTATATGAGGCCAAGCACAACACCTATAGATACACAGCTTGTATCTTCCTAGAAATGAATGTTTTTTTCTTGAAACAACTTCGTTATCTACTCAAATTTTGACATTACCATTGTACATATTTCACGGACCCAGTGATGAACAAATTTGCTGAAGCAGATTCAAATTCTTACCTTGTTTATAACTTTTCTTCTTAAAAACTTTTGAAGCAAGCCATGCATTGGTTCCCCATCCCATCTAAGCTGAATCCAACGGAAATGCTGCTGAACCAGCAGATCAGAGCCATGAAGATGACACTTGGCGATGGTCCCCAGTAAAAAGCAGTTCTCATGGAAGTAAAAGGCACCAGAAACTCCATTTGCTAAAAATAAACCATAAAAAATTTTACTGAAATACTCAAAGCTTTGACATGATTTCATATAAAAGCAAGAAGCAGTGACATAATTGGAAAGAAAATAAAACAACAAAACACAAAACCCCGAAAAACCACCCCATCTAAATTAGCTTTAAAAGATGCTATATTTGGTTAAGAAAAACTATTTGCATTAAAATATAAAACCTGACAAATTACCCTTTTCTCCTCTAAGTTCCCCATTTGTCATGTATTATAATACAACTGTACTGTAGCAAAAACATCCATCCCACATTCTTTAAATACCTCTCTGAATAGTGCAAGGATTTTCCGAACTCCGATTCTCAAGAGGTGCCAGAAAATCTCCTAGTAATTCCGATAAAGAAGCTCTCTCCAGATTTTCTAAAATCACAATGGTTGTCTTGCTTACGGGAGGCTGTTTAACTGGGACCAGACAAGCTGAAATATAAAAATCCCATAAATGTCTACTTATGAAAATTGACTTTTATATATGTATACAGCTTTTACTTCTACTAATGCAACAAAGGATTTTCCTCTTTATTTTTTGCCTTTTAACTTATTATACAGTCTGCTTCTGTAAACATGTTCAAAACTGGAAGCATAAAAATCAAACAATGGAAAAAATATCATCCTGTACAATAAGGACAAACATTGGAAGTTCTTATTACAATTAATTCCTGGAATGGCTATAATGGGATCTTCATAGATAGGAAGGATTTAAGCACATTGAAAATAAATACAACAGAAAAGATAGCAAAGATCTCTGGAAACATTTCTTTCGTCTGCTGTAATACATCTTAAACTTTCAACATGTACTCTTTATACCATGTAGTGACAAAATAATTCAGAACATTCCATGTGTGTAAGAAACTTAATCATTCTGTGAGATTGTCTATTTGTTTGCTACTATCCTCTCTTCAGAACTTCCTTCAGTATCTTTCAGAATCACTCAAATAATCAGAGCTACTTTGAGGCACAAAAAGTAGCACCTGAACCTAATAGGCACTAAAATCAAATACAAAGATATCCCCTTTTTTTCACATTTCAGATATTTTCCTTTATTTTTTCTTGATTTTAACATCTTGTTGCCTAAAAGATATATAGCTTTGGCAAGTGTTCCTGTAACACTACGTCCCAGGTGAATGCTTTTGTAATACAAATATTAAATAAAACACTTGTTTTGAGCATATTGTTTCAGAACTTCTCAAAGGCGGTCCTAAGGATGGTCATCAAGGAAAATGGTGAGTAATAGGGCAAAACTTAGAGCAACTGACTGTAGCAGATGACTGCTATTTATCTGCAGTTTCCTGAATATTACTGCCCTGTTTTACTAAGAGGATATAGCTGGATGGCAGGGAGGACAGGTACCTCCTCTGTGTCTGGTGGAACCATTTTGGAGAGAGGAGGACAGTGCTCTCCTAAGAGAGGAGATGTAGCAGAACAATGGAGCAAGAAGCGGGCAGAAAAATGAAAGGCTGAATGCAAACACAGACTATGAAGAAAAATATGTTGCTGACACAGAGTAAAGAATCCAGAAGCAGCTTTTCTAAGGGACATTGGCTAGTTAACAAATCAGACTATGAATGGTTTTATTCCCTCCAGGTGAAACACCAAAGCCTAGCTGACTTCTCACTAAATGGCCTCCTCTTCTCTCCCAGCGACGAAAATGACATGTGGGAAGAATCCCTGGCACAAGCTGTCCTCAAAGCTGTGACCAAGCAGTAATGACATTTATCATGCTTCTTTTTAATGTGAATGACCACGTTGAGTGAGAGGTAAAGTTAAGATCCAACAGCTGTAGAACAGGCCATAATAATAATAAAAAAGCCCAGCATTTTTGGATGAAAATGACGTGTGCTACCAAGGTTAGATTCAAACTGTATTGCTAGTTTTTGTCAAAAAACCCCCAACAAAACCCATGAATAATTAAACACTCATAAAATAGAATTGGAAAAAATAGAAGAAAGCTGAAAAGGGGTGAAATCAGCTAAATATCCAAGAACTGCTTGCAGACAGTAAAACTGTATTTGAACCAAAATTAATTTGAACAGTACCCAAGAAAAAGAAGCATCAAAACACTCTTCAGGCTCTTCTATTATGACAGTATGTGTGATATGATATATATTATATACTACTGCTATATTATTTTATATATTAATGTTATATACTATATTATTACTGTACAATTAATACAATGGCAAAATAAAATAAATCAGAGCTAGAATGCATGAGTACAGACAAAATGCAGCACAACCTGCCCATGAAAAAGCCCTCCACAGGAAACAATGCTTTTCCCTTCCCTTTTAGCACTATTCTGTTCCTTTTTTTTTTACGTTTTCATTCCTATTTCTGACTGACCTACGCGCCCCTGTTCTTCTGCTTCCATATGTAATTTGCCCATTTTCATTGTCATTCATCTTTGGCTACTTTTTCCTCTTTTCACTCTTACCAATTATTCATCGTGAATTTACACAGGTACAGCGCACTGACCACTCTGTGGTCAGTACTTCACTGTGGAGCACCCGAGGAATAGGTCTTTAATTTACATGTAACTATTCACATACATAAAAACTGTTCATTTTAACAGAAATTCAATGTTGTCCTGTAGTAATGGGTCAGAACACACACACTAACATTTGTCTACTTGGGTGACAAAATTTGGCTGAGATTCACAGAGAGGTATCTAGTAAACAAGCATAAAAGTGGTTCAACTTTTTAAGAACTCTTTCACTGCTCCTTTTTTCCCAGAACGGTAATAATTATAGCTTCCCTTCTCATACCCTCTCTTTTTTTAAAAAAAACCAAAACAAAACAAAAAACCCGAACATTAGAACAGTTACAATAACGCAACAATAGACCTTCATTCTGATCCAGTAGATCTGAACCACAGCAATCAACTTTTAAAGGCTCACAAACAAAGGAAAAAATGAATGAGAGAGAAAAAAATATTAAGAACAATTAATTTTACTTAAATAGGACAAACTTTTGACAGAGCTCCCTATTGGACTGTTACACTTAATTCTACCTCAGTTTAGACTCTTTTCATTATTCTCCAAGCATCTGGAAAACTACGGGTTCTGTTCAAACATGCCACCCACTATGCTAAATGTTTTAATGTATTTCTTTACTTTGTACCATTAAAATTTTTCCTACAAATTCCCCAAATCAGTCCTGCTGAAATAACCTTACCGCTGCTGATGAACAGTTCTGCAAGCTGCTCCTTGGAGAAACCAGCGTCCACTTCAACTTTAACGATTTCACATGAGGATCCTGCAGCCACTTGCTTTTGCTGTGTTGAAAATGTATAGATTTGTTGAAATAGTTCAAACTCTAGTTTATGAACTAATTTACTTTATATGTTTGTGTTAATACCTTCAGGCAGGCCGCTATCTGATATGCTATATAGTCTTGCAAACTTCCTTCTGGACCATGGAAAATGACATTACGGTATTGTTCAACCTACAGAGAGACAATAAATTATTCATGATAGTTCATAGACTTGGATTTTTTTTTTCCCTAGATGAGACAATCAGCACCTAACAGACAATAATAAGCTGATAATCCTTAGTATATTAGTTTCAAAATATGCAATATTTGCATATGACATCTTGGAAAATCTATATTCTAATTCGTAAAACTACATGAAAAGGTGTTTTGTCATTATAAAAATCATCACAAGTTGAAAACTTCATGTAGGAAGGATGAACTCAAGAGTCACAAATCTTTTCTTGATTTTGAATTAAAATAGATAAACCAGAATGATGTTAAAACCATCAAAATGTAGTTTAAGTCACTGTTAACTTAAGGACTTAGACTGAAGACTTTCTTTGTAGTTGAACTGGGATCATTTATCAATATGGTAGAATAAAAATGATTTCATCTTTAAAATTACTTAATCTCTAAAAAGTCAGTAAGGGAGTACACTCACATCACTATGCAATGTTGTTGAATACAACGGAAACCTATGGCATATAACTGTTCTTCTAACAACATAAAATACTATCCAAGGACACAGCAGAAATTGTGTGGATTTTAAACTAATTCTGATTTGATTAGCAATGTTAAAACAAATGATCTATGAAAGTTAAGTCATATTAGCCAATTATCCTTATATTTTGAGGTATTAAACAAATTGTAAGAGCTACAGGAGATTATAAATATAAGCTAACAAGAGAATTCAAGTCTCAAGTAACTGCTTACATGAAAGTTATTCTAATTTACTTTCCCCTCAAAAAGTAGAATGAAATAACTTTGGGAAGAAGTAAGATATCACAGAGCTTTTAAAATATTTTCTTAAGCAGTTCAGTTACTCAGATGGCAGCTATTTAAAGAAGAAAGTTAATGCCCTCACGTAACTGAACTTATTGGGGTAGGACTTAGGGGGAACTTTATTTGAGAGTAATAGCTTTCATTCCATTTCAGTTTTTAGAAGTCTTAACCTTCTTCCACAGAGTAGAACATAAATATTTTTTAGTCAACACTATTACAGAAGTATTTTCATGTAGAAATGCAGAGAGAAGCTAGCTTAGTACTTACCAGGCGGAGGTAATTCTGAAGAGTCTGAAGATGGATCATAGATGCATAAGTCACACTGTTTAGGCAGCCTTCTTGAGGTCCTTTAAAAAAGAGATACACAACTTTTCTAAATCTCTTCTGTTTATAAGCATGTATGATGGATATACGTGCTTTTCATGCAGTGTTCTACAGCGATCTCCAAAAATTACAGGCTAAACAAATCAAAATGGTGAAGAAAAGAAATGCATATATCTAGCAACATAGATTCACGGGCATCCATGACGTAAGTAAAATGGATATTACTATATAAGTGAAAAAGGTATAAATAGTAGGGCTTATGTGCCAGCATTTTCTAAATGTTGTAGACCTTTTAAAATCTATTCTAGTTAAACAATTAATTAAGAAGGTGTTAAAGGAGGATCCAGGAAACTATATACCCATCGGTC
Organism: Caloenas nicobarica; assembly: GCF_036013445.1. Classification (NCBI taxonomy): domain Eukaryota; kingdom Metazoa; phylum Chordata; class Aves; order Columbiformes; family Columbidae; genus Caloenas; species Caloenas nicobarica. The sequence continues at coordinate 27,070,424 of NC_088245.1, read as the reverse complement.
TTACTTAAGTCCTTGGGAAAGTTACGGAACGAATTGTCCTGGTGGCTGTCACAAGTCAAATGAAGCACATGATTGGGAAAAGCCAGCATGGATTCACCAGGGGCAAGTCGTGCTTGACAAACCTGATCACCTTCTACAGTAAAGTAACCTGCTCGCTTGATGTGGGGCAAGAGGAGGACATTGTCTACCTGGATTTCTCCAAGGCTTTCAGTATGGTTTCCCACAGCCTCCTCCTAGGGAAACTGATGAGCTGCAGTCCAGACAAGTGGTCTCTGGGGTGGGTGGGGGACTGGCTGATAGGCCGTACCCAGAGGGTGGTGGTAAATGGCTCCTTCTTAAACAGGCACGAATGGAGGCCCCCAGGGATCGCTATTTGGCCCAACACTGTTTAACATCTTCGTAAGTGATCTGGATGATGGGATCGAGTGTACTCTGATGAAGTTTGCTGGTGACACCAAACTGACTGGGGAAAGTGGACACTTCAGAAGGGAGAGCCACTCACCAGGAAGATTTGGATAGGCTGGAAGAGTGGGCTAACACGAACCTTATGAACCTTGTCAACAAAGACAAATATAAGGTCTTTCACCTGTGAAAACATAATCCAGGAGTGCAGCACAGGCTGGGATCTACCCAGCTGGGGCCACACCTGGAATACCGGGTTCAGTTTTGGTTCCCATTATGCAAAAAGGGTGTGAACAGGCTGGAGAGGGTCCAGAGAAGGGCCACAAAGATGATCAAAGGACTGAGAAGCTGCCATATGAGGAAAGGCTGAGAGAACTGGGCTTGTTCAGCCTTGAGACAAGAAGGCTTAAGGGAGACCTTATCACCATGCTCCAGTATTTAAAGGGTGGCTACAAAAAAGATGGAGACTCCCTTTTTACAACGAGTCACATGAAAAAGAGGAAGGGCAATGGGTACAAGTTACTACTAGGGAGAATCCAATTGGACACAAGAGGGAAATTTTTTACAGTGAGAAAAGTCAGCTATTGGAAGTGGTGTATTCCCCAACATTGGACACTTTAAGATTCGGCTGGACAGGGTGCTGGGCCATCTTGTCTAGACCGTGCTTTTGCCAAGAAAGGTTGGACCAGATGATCCTTGAGGTCCCTTCCAACCTGGTATTCTATGATTCTGTGATTAATTTGATATGATATTTCAAGGATCAAGCAACACCGAAAACCAGTAGCAAATGATTCTCAAATTATGTATTTCATATGGAGTGTCTTAACATTCAAGATTGAAAATTATAAAATGAAAATTACCAAACAAAAACACTGTGATATGCTCAGCTCTGTTCTTCTTCAAGAAGTCCCACGGTGGCTGGGGAAAAATCTGACCTGTTGACCACGGAATGCTTCCTGTTAAAAAGAAAAAATAAAAGAGAGATATATTCCCTGTATCTATATAAGTGTCCTATGCTCAAGGATATTCAGTTGTTTTCAAAGATTATGTGCATACACTGACAAATTTGCCAAACAAACCAGTCCCATGTACCAAATCATACTACTATTTGCTACGTGACAGAGGATATGAACGTTTTCTGCCAATTAATACAAAAAGTTTAATGGCTAGCCTGTCTTTACATCTTTACACATAAAATAAAGCAAAATGAGATAATTTGTCAAGTCTAATGTGAATAGGGTGTTTTGGGGGTGATGGGCAGGTGGAGGAGGAAAGGGGATTTAAGATGCAGCCCATCTTTGGCACATTATCAGTATCCTATGCAACTGTTACTACTACTACCAGATTTTGGCTAATTTCTCACCATTTCAAAGTTTTTTCTGTTTTACCTTGATAAGTGAAGTTACATAAAACAGGAGTAGTGCTGATGATTTACAGCCTGGATTTACTGTATGTTCTGGATGGACTGCAAAGACATAGTGAGGTCTTTGCTTTGACTTATTTTGTTTCACCTGTAATACACATCCCTTCTCTGGAGTACTAAATCAAGTAAAGGGCTAATTAACGTAGGACCTCATGGTCCCCAAGGTGATCTTTAAGTGCTTAATGAATTGTACCATACACACAGCTAAAATTAAAGAATGCTTTCATGCCAGTACTGTTCAAAGTTTCATAGGTAGTACTGGTGCCTCTTAGTCTCAGCTTTAAAAGAACCAGGAATCTAAACATACTTTTATCTCACAATATTTCACAAATCCAAGAAAATCCTCAATTTTTGCTTTTCTTATTACAGCCATATCGATACCTAGTTTGACAGATAATATACTGCTTGCACTGAGGCCGATGTTGGATTCTGCAGCACTATTAAATGACAGGTCCTCTAGGCTCCTCCATCCATCAGAAGCGATTGCTTGGAAATGGTTTGTCACTGCCTGACTCACTGCTTTTGAAAAATCATCCCATGATGTCTGTTTGCGGATATTTAAAGCACATATTGTGTTTTCCGTATCAAATTCCTCAGTACTGCAATGGGCTGGTTCAATACCACTGACTGAAATCCTTACAGGTACATTAAGAGCATCTGTTGAAAAACAGAAAGCCAAGAATGAAAAAAAAAAGGTAAAACTCAATTAAAAAAATCCTATTATTAAAGACCAATGTCATCTAAAATTGCAAAGGAAATCTGCAAAATAACTCCTGCTACAGAAAAACAAATGCTGAAGGGCAGCACGAATCACCATCACAAAATCAGGGCAGTGATGAAAAATAAATATCAAGGTATCTATCTTTTTTTACATTATAAAAAATCAGTATTATGCTTAAATAACAGGAAGCAAGACAAAACTTATCTAATCTTTTATTTCCTCCTTACAGACTAATTTCTTACAAATTAAGAAAGATGGTAGGTAGTGTCTTAACATTTCAGCTTATTGTGGTTGTGCGTATTTTTATTATCAATACAGAAAGGAATTTTCTGGCACTAGTGCACAAGTGGAACAAGCAGCTGAGCCAAATGTCTTTTAAATAAAAAGCTAAGACAGAAAATTCACTTGGAAGTGTATATTTGATTTGCAATAGAATTGACAAAATATTAAAAAAACAAAGCAGGAAATTTAACATGCACAATCTATAAACAAAATTAATTTAATGAAGGTATTCTAAATCTTGCTCTTTGAAAAATGGAATACAACTCAAGAGAAGCAGCAGCAGTGCAGATGATAATTTAGATGACTAAAACTGAAAATGAAACTATCTTCTAACTTTAATGCCAAAACGATACCTTTCAGAAATCACCCCTCGAATTAAAAATAAATGCGCCACAGGAGAAAAAAAAAGATATCAACTTATTATGAAATCTTGTAACATGATCTTAGTTTTGCTTTTGAATTCAGAAGCCAAATCTTCAGCTGATACAAACTAGTGAAGATTTTCTGATGTCAGAAAAGCTCTGATGTAAACTCACTAGACTACCACAGGGAAAAGATCACCCAACAGCATCCTTCAGATGTGGGATTGTGAGAAATGCATCACAGGCTTGCCCTTCTGATGGCCGGACCTCAGGGAAACGAGCAATGACTGTAAGAAATGCAGAGAGTTCTCTACAAAGAAACAGGCCCCTAGGACAGAGGTGCAGTTTATGCCTAAATTTCAGTGCATGTGACCCCTACAGCACAGCTGGTAATCCTGGTCCCCAGCGTCTCCGACCTGTTGGAGCACATCCTACTGTCCTACGTCCATGTAACTCCTCACCATGGAAACCTCACTGGACTGCGAGGAAGGTAGTGGGTGGCAAACACACGGCTTACCCAAAACGCAGTCTTGGCTTGTTGAGGCATATACCCGGATGGAAGAATGATGTTTCCAAGCTTCCACATATCAGATATTGTGGGAGGAAAAAAAAGCTAATTTTGATCATGTTAACTACAGGCTTAACAAATGAAAGAGAAGAGAAACAGAGTCCAAAGGTTTCCACTTGATAAAAGCAGGTGGATTCATGATAAGCCTGAGCAGAGAAACAGGGTACTAGGACTGATGAAGACAACACAAGCATCAATTTAAGAGGCTACAGATTCAGCTGTGAGAATTGGCTTCTGATAAAGAAGTAGACCACACAGGAGTTTCTAATAGAAAGTGAATTGTGTTCCCCTCTGCATCTACAGTAAAATGGTAAGAACCTAGATATTATAATAGCTGAAGAGGAAAATCAGAAGCAGCACACAGAAAGCTTCCCTATTTTGTTGGCAATCAGCGACGTTGGCTACCTATAGCCCTACATCCCACAACACAAAAAAGTGAAAAAAATACCAAGCATACAAATCTACAAAGATGACACTTCTGACTACACAGAGAAATAGAAAACACAGAACTTGTGAGTGAATGGACTAAGTTCTAACTCAAGAAATACACAGGTCATCCTGCTCTACTGAATTTTGAGAAAAGTTACAGAGAAGGAAGAAGGTGACAAGTTTCAGCAGAAGAACAACCTTCTGACAAAAGTTATTGATGTTGGAAAAAAAGAAGTTGTTTGATCTTGTCTCTAAGACTTTTTTTGAAGAATAAAGTGAACAATCCCCTCAACAATAAACCAGTGACAAATAAAGCTATGCTCTTAAAAGAGATTCCGATAGGACTAGATGATTGTCTTAGCCGGAGGAAATTTGACAGGCACCCACCACCAAGTAATTTTTCTGTGAGAATTGCAAGAAGAGGTACAAGGAGGGTAATAGCTTTGGAAAAAGTAATTACTAACATTAAATTTAGAAATTTTAAGAGAATACGGATGTTTGCACATTTACAACATATACCATCTTTTCAAATGTTTTAAAAATAAAGATATCAGTCATTTAATAATCTCCAACAAAATTTTATCATACGCTTTTGCAAAATTTGGAGAATAGAAACTTGCCAGGTTAAGAAAACTTAATTCTGTGGTGCCAAAAAAGTGACAACTACGCTTTTAATAGTTCTCATTTTTGTCCCGCAAGCTTCTTACTACAAACATTTTTATATAGTGCTGATGGCATTTACTTACTTAAGTTTTCTAGGAGATGTTTGCAATCATCAGTAGCAACATCATGCAATGTTCGATTACACTTATCTTTTCTCTCAGCCTCTAGTCCACCATGGCTACAAAGGATTTCTAGACAGTTCTGCAAAGGTAAGAACTGTATTATTTACTTGTTCATTTGCTGCATTAAAGTGTCATACCAGTATGCAGTTAGACTCCTAACTGAAATTCTTACACATGCATCTCCAAAGATGGGTACAATGAATGGCAAAGACAGCAGAAGGCAGAGGACTGAACTGTGAGGCTGACAGTGGGAAGCAGAGTGAAGAAAGAAGTGAGAGAGAACAAAGAAATAAGGCTTATTTCCTTAGTAAAATAACAAGTTTTGTTGGCTCTGTTGCCTATGAAATACCAGCTAAGATGCCCTAGCATCTGTAATGAATGGCACCTGCCAGTCTCTAAAGAAAAGTGCGCAAGTGCCATTATTCTTTATATGCAGCTATCATGCAGTGTCACGAATGACATGCAGTGCAGATAAAGGATTAGAGAATGAAGTTGAAGTGTTAACAGTACTTGAAGATGGCTATTAAGCTTGCTTTAGCTTCTTAATATCCCAAACATCTCTCAAGTCAATAAATACATTTAACCAAATACAGTTATGTAAAGTCTCTGCATCAAACCTGAGAATCTGACTACCAGCTCTATATTGCCTTTGTCACCCAAGAGAATACCCTCGGCCCCCAGTGCAGAACTTATTAAACAGTTGACTTGGAACGTGCTCAGAAACTCAAACCCATGAGTTATTCGTGAAAGGTGTATGTGAACACTTCCACTGTCAGAGCCATCAGAGTGAACATTTAGCCAAAGCTGCTTTTAGACAGTAAACAAAACCTAGTGTCCAAGTTCCTGAGGATTGTATTATTGCAGAAAGAAGCAACTCATTGCCCACTATTTAGGTATTTGCAGACTATAACAAATACCTTAAGCTCCATCTAAACTGAGATGAGTGGAAAGTGAAATAAGTCTGTACCTGCCTAGCAGACACTAGTGATGGAATATTGACTCTGTTTGTAATGCAAAATGCAGAGTAAGCAGTGGCTGGTCCCTAAAAAAATAATTTAATGAAATGAATCTTAAATCTGTGCCTATTTTGAATTTATTGTAGTAAATTTATTAGGAAAAAAGGAAAACATAATGATAGATATTGCATTAGGCATGTAATCACAAGCTGATTTTCAAAGTCTTGGACAATCAGTGTTAGAAGTGTAAAGCTTCTGATGTCAAAATCTTCAAGCAATATCAAATTTCCAGAACTCTTCCTGTTTATCACCAGTAAGACCCATCAGGTCATTCTCCATGTCATCAGTTATCCCAGCCCCAAAAAACTTATTAACGGCCAGCTAAAAAGGCTGCCCAAAATAACAAATTAAACAACGTATTACTGCACATATCTGATTCTCAAATTTCTTTTCCTCCTCTCCCTCCCATGGGAAAAATTGTTCAAAGTTAAATCATCCCTAACTGTAACTGGAAACCATGTTCATCTAATATCTATAGTAAGTACCTGACACTCAAGCAATTGGCATTTAGAATGCAATTCACCTCACCTTAACTTTGAAAATTTGAATCTCTCGTAATCATTTTTTCTCTTTTTATTGTTTTCCCAAAACAAACAGGCATTTAAATATGACAATTCACCCGATTTGACACCTAGCTTCTGGCGTAAACTATCCACTGCAAGTATCTGTCTGTCTCTGTTAAATGATTGATTTAAGTTTTAGTTCTTTGAAACTAAAAAAGAAGGATTTATCATGCCTAAATGCTATCAGGTTACTGTAACTTCTTCATAGAGACTGACCTTAAAGCCTTTTGATGCTGCTATGTGGGCAGCAGTCCAACCCTCTTTGTCAGCATGGTTGATGAGATCTGCAGAAATAACAGGCTTTACTCTATTGCTATAGTTGTCTTCTCTCTTCTCCAAATCAAAGCAGTCTACATCAGCCTCTGCAGCAGCCAAAGAGTTCCCATTGTTTGGCTCTCCATAGTACATAAGGAGCTTGAGACTGTCAACATTGCCAGAATCCACTGCTGCATGAACTGGTGACCAGCCATCCTAAAAAAAGAAAAGCAAAATCACGCTCCCACCAAACACATAGAAAAATGTTCGCAGAACTTATATCAGCAATGAATCTGAATGGGAGGCTCTGTTTGGAAATTAAAAACATAAGCAAGAGTGAAAAAATAATCCTTTAGCAAAAAAGAGTTGCTTGTATGTGTTTTGAGGTGGAAAAAAGAGAGGGAAGGAAATGTAGCAGCAGAAGAAAATTTTACAGCTTTCTCCAAGGACAGTCCAACAGAGACTTCAAAACTTTTAGAAGAGTCTGAGTGATACAGGACTTACATGCTGTTAATAGATTGTTTCCTTCTAATGTATCAAACTAACATGATTCTAACAATCAATAATTTGTCTCATGTTGCATTAATCAATTAATCATCCAGATGTTTTCATGGCTTTGACATCATAACTTTTTCTCATTTCAAGTCAAATACATTTACTTTCCAAGCCCAAAATAAATAAACCAAAAAAATTCAGTGTAGTAGAGGAGCAGAACGTACTGTGAAGCTAATACTCTTTTTGCCTTGTTTCTGGACAGCCTACATCCCATGTTTATTGTCATGTTTATATCAAAATCCTGGGAAAAACTTCAGAAAAGCACCCGAAAAGGGCAACACCTAGACATTAATCTTGAGACAGTCCTCCTACCCTTCTCCTGCATATACAATTTTTTTTCCATTTTCTCCCATTTGTGATATATGAGACTTTACAATACTGGCTGGAAAATTTGGGTGTGGGGGTCCCTTCAAGGACAAAAATAAAGCACCTTAACATAAAAGGTGGAAGCAAAATCCACATCTCCACTTTTCCACCTTAAAAATAAGTCATAAAATCATAGAATGTCCTGAATTGGAAGGGACCCACAAGCTTAAAAAACCAAAACAGAAGGTATGATGAAAACAAAATACTAATGTCAAATTACGTGGTTTAGACCAACTTTAAAGAAAATTTTAAATAAGCATTTTAATGGAAATATTTCCTAGCTGTTTGCAGTTTTTCAGTACTATACAAGGTACTTTACCTTTACAAGCTATATTAACTTACACTGGTTTTTAATGTTCGATCTGCTCCACCTTCCAACAACAGCTTAATACAATCGTTATTTCCATTTTTACAGGCCAGGTACAAAGGTGTCTGTCCTCTTTCAGCAGCATGGTTAATATTAGCCTGATACATAATTAACAATTCTGCACACCTACAGCAAACAATAAGGTAGTAAAATTATCTTATATTTGACATCCAAAAACTCTTTATAACTTACAACATTTACTTTTTTTAATAAAGTACTAATTTTATAGATACAGATCTACCTGGGACTTTATCCATCACATATTCACAAGTATAAGATATCATTTTATACAAACACATAAAGACAGAAAATCAGGTTACTTTAAACCCATAAATCTTAAACTACTGTAGATGCATTTAAAAACAGTGACTATAAAACATTTAATTTCACAAAGCTAATAAAAGTTTGATGACAGCTACTTAAGAAAAACCTTCAGCTGAGCAAAAAAGTAACATTTTTTTCCTGACTACTGATATTTAAAATAGTTTTACAAAGAAATAAAATAAAAAGGACTAAGACTAGCTTCAGATAGCGGTAAAAAGGACCCTGGCCTAGGGAATTAAACTGGCAGGGCCAGCAGAAGAGCTGTGGCAGTACCCACCACTTAGACCATGGAATGAAGGCAACTCCAGCAGGGTGGCTTGGGGGGTGTTGGTGGAAGAGAACATGGGGTGGAGGGCTGAGGAAAGACTCACTGGGGACCAGCACTGGAACCCAAGATCCTGTACTTCCTCAGAACCCTGCAGCAGTAGGTCCAGTTTTCTTCCCAATCCTTGTGCCAGGGTTGGCTCCCTTTCCCTTCCCAAATGCAGCTTTTCAGCAACTCTCAAGACTTTAGAAAAATCTTAATTCCAGTCTATTCCCTCTGTAGTTCAAACAAGGGCTTTAAACAAAGATAATTCCCCATCTCTCTGGCTCAATATTTGTTAGTCCATAAAAATAGAAGGATGTCAACAATAAAGCTTCAAAGCAACTAATGCAATGCCATAGATTCATAACTATGGGTTGGATCATACTATAGCAAACAGGATGACAAAATATTTAAAACTATATATATATAAGGATATAAGCATATATGAAATTACAAATGAAAAAAATACAAGCGTTAAAAAAAATTATCTCCTTTTACTAAGTTCTTATTTAGTCAGAAAATCAACCAAATTCAAGGTAAAATGACCTCTTTTAGAAAAGAATTAAACAGATAACATTAACATGTATTACTTAGCTACACTTTCTGAAAACGCTCAAACAAATAGAGAAAATACAAATCAAAGTAATGCTCTACCTTATCAAATGTTGAACATGTATCTTAACTGGACAGCCACAAAAGTCATCTTAAGATGGGCTCATAATCAGACGCTTCCATAAAACCACTGTAGATTGAATTTCAAGTCTGCTATGTTAAAAAAGTCCATTTTGTTGTTTTGCATTGCATTCAATGATTCTGGAAATGCTACACTGACTTTCCATCTCAAGGTCAGGTAAGGTCAGCCTGGCCTGGACCACATAAGAAATGATTTTGAAATTTTCTCCTATAAGCACTTCTGGAATTGGTGAAATTAATGAATGGTCCTAAACAACTATAATTTCTTTCTGACTGTATGGAGGGCTGGAACAGGGGACTGGCTAGAAAATGTCACATACAAGTACTGTGTAAATGAGAGTGGTTTAGTGCTGTCGCTAACCCCAGATTCTTAGTGCTGTAGTACAAGTAACACGGACTAAGTAACACAACACTTGAAAGGAGACAGACCATACTATTGCCCCAAAATCTGCCAATTACAGAGTTTTTCTGAGCCAGAACTTTGAAGTGATCAACAAATCAAACAGGCTGCAGCACTCCTAGTCTCCCTGATGTTTTTGGCTGGGCCCATTATTATTCCACACTCACTTTTACAATTTGTTTCATGTTTAGTATCTAAAAAAAGTGAAAGTAAGAAAAGTGTTTAGGGTTTTCATACTACATAAGTAACTCTAAGGGAAAAAGCACATAAAGTCTGCAATATCATAACACAACAGCCAAAATACAGCAAAGTGTTTTGAGGGTAAATCAGAGAAATAAATAGCTTTCTATTTAAGTAAAGTCTAAGATTTTTTTTAGTGAGAGAATATGAAGAGTATATTTCTGGTTCGTCTTGTCAAGATACATATAAGTTTCACAGGTTTAATGTAAAACATTTAACTAGATACATATTTCTGTGCTCAAAACACCTACTGGGAATCTGCTACTTCTGGATTAAGACTCCCAGCAAAAGACACCCATCAGTTGACAAACTTGAAGTTCTCTGAGAAGTGGCAAGAATCTCTGATGATCCTTACACATTCATGGAAGAACATGAGAAGCACAGGAACTCCATTCTTCCTCTTTCTCATTGTTGGGCCAGGGCTTATCACAGTATAACAACACTCAAAGACACTGACCCCTCTATTTTACTATACCATGGTAAAATCCTTAAAAATAGCAAAATGCAACATTAAAATAATCAAAACCTGAAAGATAAGCAAACCCAAAATTACATAAAACAAAGGTAAAGTCTGTAATAAAGATCCCTAGTCATGCTGTTTAAGATTTTTTGCATTTAGAAAACAGTTTTATTTGGATAAGGATGCTGTGATAGAGTTTATCTAGCGGTTGATTCCAACTTTCAGTTCTAGTTCCTATGATTCTGGGATGCACAGTGAAGTTGCAGAACAGAAACGTAACATCAGTCTTCAGCTCCCCTGCTGAAGGGAGGAAAAGGGAAGAAAAAACCAACCATCTGGATGAATTGCTGTGTGCTGGTTCTCAGTATAAAAAGACGACACAATTTTCTAATCATGCTGTCATAAAACACCAATCTTTATGAAATTAGGAGCTTCAAAAATTAAAAGGAAAGTTTTGTAACTACCTTTTGAAGAATGTTCTTAGAAATATTCTTTGACTCACACATGATTTTCTGTTTTTCAAGGTTCTTGATCCAAAAAACCTTAAACCTTAAAAAGAACTGTTTTGTTGAAAGTATTTGATTCTGTATCGCTCAAGAGAACATTCAGATTAATGTTATTTTGTCTCTGAATATGATATTTATAGTTCTCTATGCTTCAAAACCAGTGCAAAAATAATTTCTTTCCTCCTTCGCCTGTTAATCCTGTATTATGGTTGAGAACTCAAAGTAAATTAAGAAATTCAAAGGTATGTCACACACATGTAGACCAGTATCGGATTGTTGTTACTAAGGATACACATTCAACAACCTTAAGAGCTGCAATTGGAAACAAAACAAATGGAAAATGTTAAAACCAGAATGGCATATGAATATGAGTTTCAGTAGATGCTTTGAATAAATGATAGTTAAATGCATTTATACCTATGAATGCAACAGTAATGTAACGGGAAAAGTATATAATATAATGTAAAGAGAAAATAAAATTGAGTAATAGCTGATGGGCAAAATCGTAAGACTTCACTTACTTGACATGTCCCTGAGCAACTGCTGAACACAAGGGTGTAAAGCCATTTTTATCAGCAGCATCAACTTGTGCTTCTGCAGTCAGCAGCAATCTCACACAATCTGTAAATTGAGCCAAACCATAGATCAATGAAACAAAAGCAAGTGGTTAAAACCACCAGAAATTAAAACCTACCAAAGGGGCAACAGCAACCAGTCTTTTTGACTATACATTGTGCACCTCAGCGAACTGAAGCTCAGGAAGCAGTTTGCAGGAGAGAGGTGAGAATAAGTCCCTGGGGGCACTGCCACTCTCTTGCAAAAAGGGCCTGGATTAGGTTCTACTGGGATCCAAACACATCCCCAGTGCTGGCAACTCCCACAGTGTTATGCCCCTGCAAAGTGGGGAATTTGAATTACCCAGCAGCCCTCAAAGGCAGCTCAGTCCCACCAGCAGTCACGTGCACATCTGAAATACAACAGCCATGGGGGAGATGCTCGCAAGCTACACACACCTCAACAGGCTGCCCGCTCCCGGGTGAGGACAGTTTGACACGTGATTGCAATGACAAATGAGATAAACTGACAAACTCAAACCTCCCCAAACCCTTCCCATTCACGTATCTCCAAAATGACATGCTAAAAATAGTACCAGCCTGATTCCACCATCCTACCGCTAAATTAAGATAATTAATTACATAGTAACTAGACTGCTTTTCATCCACAAATTGGACTATAATTTGATGCAATTAATTTTAAAGAAAATACTTAATCTGCTCTATATTCTTGAAATTGGTTCTAGACCAAAATAAAACAAGTATTTTGTAGCTGAAGCCACTACTTCGACAATAAGCTCAGCTACAACACCAATTATAAACTCTTGACTTGATTTCTGAGCAAGTTTAATGCGCTCTGTTCCAGCACCAGCTTAGATCCTGGAGCCAAGCTTTGCTAGTGAAGCTTATCTCTAGATATCAGAAACATATTTAGAATTACTTAGAAATCCGACTAATCTAAACCATTCTTGAATGTACTTATTCTTGCTACAATTGCTTCAAATATTAATACAGATGTTGTGGGGTTGACTGAATAAATAATTTAACATCGAGAAATAAGATTTTCAAATACTGTAAATTATTATAATGTAAATTATGATTCTTAAATAAATAATCTGACCTGAAATGACCTTTCAAAAAAAAAAAAAAGTTTGCCAGGATAAGCTACCAAGACTTCATCTGTAATCATTTTTGAAGTCATAAAGAAGCTCCCAGGTAGCTAACTTACCTAGTATTTCCACTTGTAATATAATATAAATTAAAATAAAATTATCTTTTCAATCACTTTGTAACAGAAAAAACACTCTGCTTACAATGACAGAATTTTTTCCTCTTTCCATTGCCAATCCCAGTCTTACATTAAACAGTTAACTTGAAAATACTGATTCCTGTTTGACATCCTAAAATATTTCTAAAGTTTATGAAGGATGTTGAAAAAATTTTCTTCTAGCAGCTTCAAGTACTGGGCTGGCATACGCTTTGGTTTCGTCACAAAGCATATATTAGCCATGCAAAAGCCATGAAAAACACACAGAATTAAACCACCTTTCTAGAAAGGTACGTTTAACTCACGATTATTGACAGAACCTTGCAGTGGTAGTTTATCTGTGTGAAAATACTGTTTCTGATGAAGATAACTGAAAAGAGCTGTTTATTCTCAGGGATAGGTGCAAGGATGACGAAATACAGCTACTTTCAGAAGGCATAGCATATGAGCTAGTGAGCTCTACAGGACCTGTTCTGCACATCAAGGAAAAGAGCAATAATTTCCAAGAAGTCTGGGTCCTCTGGATGGACTTTTGGTTGAGATTGGAGAAGGGTAGTTTGGGTCGGTCCAGACTCACTAACACCAGGTCACTGCTGTCGGTGACAGCAGCAACCAGCAGCGGACAGGACTGGACCAAGGGCAGGCACAAAACAGACACTGACGTTGTCACTTAGTTGAAGGTTTTGGTCAAAGCAAAAGCAAAACACAGAAGCTTATTAGCACAAACACCTGGAGACTTTACTGCTCTCCACCACAGCTGGGTAGTTAGTTCTTCCAGAGTGCTGGCAAACACCACGCAGGTACATCCAGTGGCTCTGCAGAGCTGAGTCTGTGTAGCTGTATGTCCCTGCACCTCACTCCTTTCTACTTCTCACATCATTCCAGTTTTTCCTATCAATCAGGGTGCCACAGCCTCCAAATACTCAGAATAGAAGAGAATCAATTAGACAATAACTGCATATGATTTGCTCACAGCTGAGTCCAAAGGATATTGTTATCTTCATATCTCTCAGTTTCAGGAACTCATTACTTTATTCTCTCTTTCTCAACCACCTTGCGTGGCAGAGAATGGTCAGGATTGGCAACACAATACAGATATGCAGATATATTAGCTAAGTGAACTACTGTACATGTTATGAAGTGCATAATAACCTGAAGTGGCTCCTGCTTTGTTAATAGACCAAACCAAGACAGCCTGACAAAACAATCTCTTCAGCTATCCCAGTCTAGTGTTTAAACTATAAAATCAATGATTTCCCTGTGTCACTTCAAACACAAAGACAGTATTAAGTGAGTATTTTTAGGGTGAGGTTCTCTCAGTCCTGCAGAACTGGGGACAGTGTGTACAGGAAAGCAAGCAGCTGCTTTGAGCTTCATGTGCTGGAAAATCCCTCAGCTGCAGCTCTCAAAAGGCAACTGTTTATGAACTGGAAGGCTACACATTTTGTGATTAGGAAAGACTATTTGAGTCTCCTCTTTTCCTGAGTAACTCAATTTTCTCTACAGACTAGGCTGAGCGCACAAGATCTGCTGCCAACATGCTGGTTACAGTGTGCTCTACCTTTCTCTATTTATCTACACATCTTAAATAGTGTTATTTCTTTACTGAAAATGTGTGGAGATCATTCACTTTGCACTCTTCCCAGGCTCCTTGCGACACTGTGTTTGTTACTGAAGGGAGGTACTCACTATGCCGACTCCTAACAAGTCTAGAGCTACTCTTTTCTTCTGACCAATTATTTCCCAGAAGAAATTAGAAAATCTGGTTAGTTGACTCAGAAGAAACGAAGGGTCCTGGAAATCTCTGAATCTATTTAGTCACTAACTCCAGGTTGAAAGTATCTCAATAAATTAAATTATGGTGTGATCATTTGCCGGGGTGTTAAGTCCTACCGTTGGACTCTGTGATCTTAAGGGTCTTTTCCAATTTAAATGGTTCTAAGGAAATAAAAAGCAGCCAAAAGACAGTAATTTACCATTGACAATCCTACTCAACACAATGAAAAAAACTGTACGATAAATTATTTTATCCTTAAAATTACATTAGTGTCATTTATTCCTAGCTGGTTAAAAAAAGCTATTAAAAAGGAATTTTTAAAAGAATAGATTTATCCCTACACTTCCTTTATTAAGCCTACAAACTTTTACATAAATTGGGTTTTATGCCTCTGCTTTGAAGAACATCTATCCCCGTACTTTGGAACAAACTGCAAGTAACAAAGAAAGGATAATATATTAAAGTTAAGCTCAGAAACCTTTCTCTAAAAATATCATAAATCTACTACTCTCAATTATCATATAACGCATTAAAGAGATGTCAATACTGCTGCTGTGTGATTCCCTCATTTGGAATCTATATGATCCACCTAGTTGCGAAAATGCAACGATTTGTACAACAAAGTGTTTTTCACATCCTGTCAACTATAAATAGAAGTATAACACTAAAACCTTTGCAATACATTTTTTATCTTAAAAAGTAAAATATACTAAACAATTTCAGGATGCATATGCATGTGTTTGTTTTTATTATTGTGTTTTCATACTTCTGTCTAGTGCTTCTCTTGTTTGAAAGTTTGACAATAAAATAAGAACCCAAATTGCTGTCAGTAAGAGCTGCTCAGTAATTGGAACTGAACATTAGGACATTTGCTTGGAAACATATTAGCAATACAAGAGGAGTAAAGAAGAATTGGGTCAGTTATGGTCTCCCACAAACACCAGCAACGACAAATGCAAGTAAGCATAGAAGAATCTGCAGAACACCCATTTGGGCATGGGGGGTGGGGGAATCCACACAGTATAGTAAACTGGGACTCTTAATACTGAAGAAAAAAAGTTGAAAAAAAAAATTATTAGTGCCAAAGGAAGAAAATAAAATAAAATAAAATAAAGGACTTTCCCAATATTTTAAGGTTCTTGGCAATAGCAAAGAAACTGTCAGTTTTAAAGGCACTATTCCCACCTTTTACTGTGAAATAAAATCTTGACTTTACCAAAAATTAATAGAATTTTTGTCACTAGTATTCGTGAATTTCATCTTTAGTGTCCAAAACAGCATAATAAAATTATTTGCAATATAAGAATCTAGGAGATTTTTACATCAGTAGGAAAAACTACAGTAACGTACTGGAATTTTAAAGAAAACTGCTGTTTGAGAGCCTTATGTTAACAGACTGAAAATTGTCGCTTGGAGCTTGTATCCATGAAATTTGTATCTGTTCTTAACATATTTGCCTCATTTCAAAAATATATTCATAAAATATGAAGACTCACTGTTGAAAGGTTCAGGGATGTGACCTTCTCAAGACTGAGGGTTGGCGTAGTGGGGAAAAGAAAAATGTGAACCATCTCACTAGAGTCTAGAGAATAAACTAAGGCTACCTCATCTAGTTCGAAACAGTTCTTTTTCCTTCCAAAGTGACACACTACTCTGAAACCATCTTCCACCATTTTCACTGCTGCTACAGAACATTAAAACACTGGTGATGACCTACTCTTTCCTGCTTACTCCCTGTAGAGCGACGTTCTTTCTTTCAAGTTGTCTTTGCTACAAAAGATCTTCAGTTTGTCACAGAACATGGGGTGATGATATCTGATGGCTTTTTACAGGAAGGGAGTGGAAAATTAGAATGGATGTTCCTGCAGAATGTTATCACAAGGAAGAATGCTTCCCGTGTTCCAAAATTCTACCTCTGAAAGTGTTGGTTATATATACACATCACACTACAACTCTTGTAATACAATCTATATATCTCAGTTTCAATTTCACATTTTTAAAAACATGTACTTGACCTAATTTAATGTTTAATACTTATGAAATAAGCTTTCCCTAATTCACTTGAATATCATAACAAAACTTAGAATCACTTACCTGTATGTCCATTCGTAGCAGCAGAATACAAGGCAGAATAGCCATCTTCACAAGAGTAATTAATGTCCAGTCCTTCTTCATTAAGCAGCATTGATAATAAAGTGACATTTCCCTGGGCAGCAGCTTGGTGAAGAAGGGTGGGCCTGCCACCCAGGGGGACAGGACCACCACTTGTTAACAAAGGGGTTAGGGAGGAAGACCAGCCTGTGAGTTAAAGCAACAGAAGTTAGATGGAAGGCGCATAAATAAAGCTTTGCGTTTTCCGTGTTCTTTTAAAAAATCAAAAAGGATCTTCAAAATGACACGATTTGTTAGTTTACCAGAAGTTTTGTGATGATGTTTTGTCTATACATCAGAAGGTATTCCGAAGAATAAAAACCACATACAGGGGTGACAGTTGTTAACGCAAATGGACAGGATTTCATTACAAAAGGTTAACGTGAAACTTGTTATGAACTATAGTAGCAGCTGGATGTCTCAAAAAAGTTATATTATTAAAACGTAGAAAGTATTAATTTAATTGCTGATATGCTAAAAGGCTTTTTAAAGTATGTAAAGAAATTTTTCCAGAACAAAATACTTATTTTCATACAAAATTTCATCCTCATTTACCACCTTAGTGCAAACTTTAGTATTTACATCTCACCTGTAGTTGTACAGATAGATTGCATAGAGGGCCGCTTAACAATTTCAAGTGCCTTTCAATAAGTTTGCCAAAAAAAGTAGAAATAATTTACACCAGTAATATAGAAATAAATATATTTATTATTGAACTGTACCTTAAGGTAATGTTCCTTTTACTCAGCAATACGTAAACAATATATTATAAAATGCTCCAGTGTGAATGAATAACAGGTTATATAAAACTTACAGGTGAAAGCTTTCAAGTCACCCCGTTAAAAAATAATTTTCAGTTCAAAGCTTTGAAAGCTTAGGAGTTATCTTGGTTAAATGTTCTCTTCATTACTTATTAGCTTTAGTAGGGAGTTTGTTAAGAATATGAAGTTTACTGCATAAGGCATAGAAAATTTTGTGCATTCTTCCTTGATCAAGGACTGCAAGAGAAAATAGGAGAAAGATTCTTTTCTTATTTTCACTATTACCTTTAGAAAATCCACATTATATTTCTCTCTTTAATCAAGAACTTTTTATTCTGTGGCCACACAAGCTATCATATGAGGCTGAGATCTGACAATACAAAGCAGGTTCACGCAGCTTTTACTGTGGTTCCGCAACAGCCAGGACTGAAGAGGAGCTGCACGGCATCACCTCCAGCTCCATCAAGCTGATGAAGTGCTGTCCAACCTCCTACACCTACAACTAAAAAAGCATGTGGCAGTAGCTCTACCATGCTGGGATGATTTGCTCCACATTTTGCAAAAACAAAATTTAATATGGGAGTTCCCAACAGAATTCTATACAAGCAACAGATCTGAGAACCTTGCAATATCTGCGTAAGTTTTAATTAAGGCCCAGACTTGCACAAGTATCCATCATCTGAGCAGCCTCAATGAAGAACACTCAGTTCGATCCTGGTTCAGAACAACAAAAAAATTAATGCTTGGAATACTTTCATATTTGTTTCTAAAGTAAGCTAAATTTGTCATTTCAAATTAAGTTTACTAGTTTAGTATGCAAAGGAAAAGTATTTGCAGAATTTTCGCAATGTTACCTTATTATTCAACTTATTCAATATTGACTGTAAGAAGTCATCACTACAGCTATGAAGTTACCGTATAAATCCAACTTTAAACCAATGACAAACTATAAAGGTATCTCCATCCATCTTCAATTCTGAACCTACCTTCTGACTACCACTAATATTTGTTTCTCCAATATTTTTAATTAGAGCATTTTGAGGGTTTTCTGAAGTTTGTAAAAAAACCCAAGAAAACAAAACCAAAAGCAATTGAGAAACTAAACTGCATCCTTTGAGTGGTAAAAAAAAAAAGTATTCCCACTTCCAATGTTTGAGAAAAGTTAACTCTTAAAAATCCCCAAAGGTCCGAACAATAACTTTTATTCTTCGTTTCCATTATAAAAGCGTTTTTACTTTTCCAATCCTTTGTTATTATTTAAAACTAACTGTGATGCAGCTGCTGTTATATATACCAATGTTTTTAAAATGGTACTGGTGTAGTTTTTACTGTCTTGCCATGGTAGTTAACTAACAGTGGACATTGGTTTGTCGCTTGGGTGGCGCTCCAGATGTTAACGTTCTTTGTCCAAGTTATACTGGAATTATTTGGGGGAATTTGAGGAGCCTGACACCAAGCTTTAAGCACGAAGTTCAATTTGCCAAGCAGTTTCGTAACATGAATAGTATTTCTGGGTTCCCTTCCTTATTGAAAATAGTGGAAGTTTTGTTTTGTTTTTTGTTTTTAACAGAAATGCAAAAGAATTTTTTTGTGCCATGTGTGGTATCTTCACTTTCATTTCAACTCCTTGAAATTAAAATTATGTTGTTGCAATTCAATGATGAATTCATTATGCTAGGTTAATCATTTGATGAAAACCTGCTACTGAAAGATACAAAACCCAGGTAATAACATAAATATAACCTTAGCTTCTATTATCAATGTAAAGCAACTTAATAAAGCTGAATAAATCCAGCAAAATACACCAAAATTAGAAAATACAGATAAATAAGGTACACCATTACAGATGCAAAAAGTTAGGAAATGTGAAGCATCTGTGAAAGCTTGTAGGCCATGCAGTGATGAAGGGCAGAGGGACAGACAAAAACAGCTTCTGGCATCAGCTTCAGAATGTGAGATGGTTAATTTCAGAGCCCAGATCAGTTCCTCCCCGCCCCCCCGTTGCCTTTTATCTTCGAAGCCAATTGTATAGAGAGAATAAATCAATCATTACAGAAATGAGCAAAATAAAAAACACACTTCATTGAAGAGTGACATTGAAAGCGCAAAACCAAGAAGAAAGTGAAAGCAAAGATCCCAGGGGTATGAAAATCCAACTGCCTACATAGGTTTCCAGTTTGAAGTCTTACAGCCATTGAAATGTAGAAATCCAAACAGAGCGGAAGCATTTTGGCACCAGCTCAAAGGCTACTGAAGTTAATGAAAACACTGTCGCAGATTTTGAATCAGGCCATAAATGTCCATTGGAACTTCTCTGTGTGCTGTCTGTTCAACGTTAATGACAAAAGCTGCCGTCTTTGCCTACCAGGCATGGAAAGAGCGACGTGCGGTCCAATGCCCTGGCTCTCAGAGAAGGTATCGTCACAGTCATTTTGCAGAACACGTAACCGAAACAATCGGTGCCCTAAGCTTGCTCTTAATAGTTGCTCTTTCTGGACCCAAGACATTCCTTTACTGAAATACCAGGCTGTTGATATGTTCTTAAAGCAATCTGAGCCAACCAGGAAATTGTTTTAAAATTAATAAATAGAATACTTTAGTGATTAGGCTATTATCAGCTATTCTGACACCACAGTAAGAAGAAAGAAACATAAATTTATTGAAAAACAACAACAACAAAAAAAGGAGGACTCTTTCAATGTCTTTTTTAATATGTTAAATTTGTTTTGCACTGTTGTTTAAAAATATTAACAAATTCTGCTTGAAGCTCACTACTTACTATACAATAAAATATGGATAAGATTTCACCACACTCTGCTTTAACTGAAAGTGAATTTGAAATTCTAACATTTTCTGAAAAAAGTAAATAAAACAGATTAAAATCAACCAGAACATTAATAAAACTAACTGAATCTGTGACTAGAGGGCATGAAAAGGCAGATATGGGAAGAAAGTTTCACTAGTATTTGTAGTGTTTTAGATGCTGTTCACCTCAAGAGAAGTCATACTTAAAAAAGAAACTGAAAAAAAAGTAAGTGACTTCAATTCAGGCATTAATGACTACATTATCCTAATGGAAACAGTGTTATTAAATTTGGTTTATCTTCTCTAAGACAAAGTCTATTTCCATATGTATTTATAAACCCTATTTTTTTCTTTTCCCAGCAGAAAATTTTGAGTGAAATGTCTTTCCATAATTGCATAACATCTGTTGCCCGAAGTTTATTTAGTTCCGCAGTTTGCCAAAACACTCAGCCAAAATAGATTAAGTTCCCTTAAAAAACAAAAATAAAATGGGACTGAAGAATAAGTGCAATAAAATGTAAGCATTAGTTTGAGTAAAAGACAAAGGAGCCCCTCAATATTTACCTGAATACTGCAGATAAATTTATTAAAGTTCTTTTGAGTCTGTTTGTAGTCAATAAATGAGGGATATTAAAATAACATCTCTATACTATTAAAATGAAACAGCAGACCACTAACTAGAGTTTAAGCAATCTTTCTTTGAAGATTTCAGGTTATGGGATACATTTCCCATTTGCAATTGCAAAAACGCACAAAAAGCAGTGCCACTTACAAAATACTAACAGTGTCAAATGTCCAGAGCAAGGATTATAAGGGGATTAAATGAACCCAAATGTTTCTGCCCCTTCCAAAAACAAGTGATTGGAGTGTAAATGAAGAAAGGCAATCTGAACATGTAAATGAGCCCAGTTCTAGAAAACTAACCGTTATTGACAAAAATCACATCTTTAAGAATTGCCTCTGAGAACTGTCACGAATTTCACACGAAGCACAAATTGACTATCTGGTGGAAAAGTTATATTTAAAAGGCTCTTTGTTCTCCTAAGAATAAGGTTTATACTTTGAAACACCAACTAAAGCAAGAACAATACATGGAGTTACAAAGTCAAGTGGTGGTAATTTCATTTTTAAGACAGAAGATTTATTTTTTTAACAATAATCAAAAACTGTCTTAAATCACTGCCAAACACCATCTAGTTAATGTAAGACTAACTGAAATCTACAGCCTAATTCATGCTGATAGCATTTGTGCAAGACAGCCTCTTGCCTACAAAAACTATTCACTTTGAATCTGACTTTGCCATTAATTTGTTAATAAAAACCTTAGATTTCTTTTTAAAATGAAATTTTAATTCCATTATGGAGCCTAATAGCACCTGAAAGCAAGTGAGGTTTGAAGAATATCTGAAATAGTGGGAGATCAATGATCTATCTGACATGGCAATCAGACTCATCTATGAATAAGATTTTAAGATGAAAATTCAGGACGCCCATATAGAAACCAGCAAATTAAAGAGGCAGCCATCAAATTCCACAGTTGTTAACTCTGAGAAGTATTAGACAAATGGAAGATGAGATTGTCGAGCTCCTATTTTTATGACACAGTTTAGAGGGGAGAGAGGATTCTGACAGTATGGTGCCATAGCCAAATGTTAAAAGCATGAGCAGGTTACTCCAGAAACATGCAGAAAGTCTTTCAATGAAGTGGAATGGGAATAAAAATTCCATAATAATGTAAACCCTGGAATCTCCTATATATACAGTCTGCCACACGCTGCTTTTGGAACAGCTTCCACAAGACTGGGGAGTTCAACTGTCTTATCAGACAGCGGTGCAGCAGAAAAGCGGTTCGTTATCAGAAAGCGGCTGGTTGTGTGATGTAAGCAGATCAGCTGAGTGGGGCTTTTATACCCTGTAGATGACGATACAGGGACTAAAGTTACGAGGGACTGAAGTAGCATAACTGAACTGAGAATAACTGTTGAAAGTTTGAGACCTTTCAAACATTCTTCAATGCTGATGAAGGTCTAAAGTGTTCCATAACTGTGTCCATCTTCCTCACTGCAGTGCAAGTCAGGCTAAAGAGGGGCTTTACGTAACCTTCTAGCGCTGTCGATCCCAGCAGGGAAATATGTTGACAAAAAGATTTATAGGAGATCCACTATTAACTAAAAGGTCGACCAGCGCAGCCTTTGCTCATTTAATTGCCATCAAGGAGATACCCTGAAGTTGGCAGCACGTTAGGCACACAAATAAGTCCTCGTCACAATGAAAAATGAATAGCAGATACATGCACTGACTCCAGACTTGACTGTCAACATGACATTTAGATTTTATGTCTCCAACAGCAAACCTTTGCTGATATCTGTTGAAGTAAACCTGTGAGATACCATACACAGGTAATAACAAAGCCTGCACCTAACCAAGAACTACAGAAAAATGGAAATGAAAAAGAAATATATTTTATAGGTATGAAGATATATTTGAAACCACCCTGTTATCCAGGTAATTATATACCTTAATGTGCAACCATCTAATGCCTTAGGAGAATACAGTAGCCCCAGCTATACCCTATTTTCTAAAAGATTCACAAAGCACTAAAATACATATTCCATGGAAGATCACCAGCAGAGGTAACTTTCAGACTGAAAAACATTTTTAGGTCCAAAATAATAGTATTGACCAAAAAAATTTAAAAAAGAGAGTTTCTTTAATATATGATAATCTGCAGCCCATTTACTTCAAATATTAGTCCTCTTTTACCTTTAAAAAAAAAAAGCCTTCAATTTGGAGACCTCCTTGATGAAGCAAACTAATTTATGACATAACTAAATGAGCAAAGAATTCCCATACCCCTGGAATGTCAAAAAAAAAAAGTTAAAATCTCAGCTTTTAGAAGGTAAAAAAGAGAAAGGTATAAAAAAAATAAAGCAAATAAGAGATAGGAAAACCAAAACATCATTTTAGAGGGAGACAGTTTGTAGCATATCAATCCCTTTACCTGATGCTGTTACCAGGAGGCTGTCTGAATCACATGGTCTACAGGATGAAGAACTAACAGGGTTTATGGAGGAGCTACAGGCAATGGTGGTGGGAATGACAAAGGAATTTTCTGAACATGCAGGTTGGTTCAGTCCAGGGAAGTGGGAAGGCCAGGCACCCACCTGAGAAGAGGCTATGGCTGGTATGGCACAGCCTGCAGGTGCCACAGATAAATCTATAGCAGGTTTTGGTGGCAGCTGAGGTGAGGACTTAGAAATAATTTCCTCATTTATTACCCTGATTCCTTGTGGTGAACTTGAAAGAGGTGAGGTCACGGTTTTGCTGTCAGTTTTTGCACCTGTATTTGGGGATCGACTACTATCCATTAAAACCTTAAGCTGTGGGTGTGGTGGAGAAGGAGTTTGCGAAAGCCCTGGTTTTTTAGGAGGAATAGGTGGAGGATTTCCTCTGTCAATTCTTGATACGCTGGGAGTCTTTAAACTCGTCCTACCGACTGGGGGGTAAGTGCCAGCTTCCACTGAATGTGACGTCCCTGGCCGTGATGGAGCACCGCTCTGAGGGCTTGTAAATCTCGAAAGGACTTGGGTAACGGTATTCCGAGCTACCTGTTTGGCGACTAGGTTGTCACGACTAGTAGGGGATACGTCCCTTGAGGGAGGACTTTGGGTTGTGTTTCCATTTTGGTCTTGATCATTTGCATTTGCTTGAAATCTAAATCTAGCTGCTTGGATTCGTGGATTGAGGCCTGGATGCCCAGTAGTGTTGGCAGATGGTGAATGCAAACTGTGCATAGATGAAGTTAGCGAGGAGTTCTGAGCAGCAGTAGCAGTTGGTGCTGCAGAGGTGAAAAGGGAAGGACTATTTGGATAAGGGGAAGTGCTACTTGGTAAATCAGGTGATGAGCCTGTACTTGGTCCATTTTCCTCAATTCTGTTTTGATTCTGTGTAAGAACAGGAGTTGCAGGAGGGACAAGTTCACTAGATGAGGACTGCCTATCAATGACAGGCTTCACAAGTGCTGCATTGGTGCACACATTCATTTTTGTATTGCCAGACACTAGTGGGTTCACTGTAGAAGGCTTTACAGATACAGTCAAAGGTAACTTCTTAATATTTTCTGTGCTACTGTCCATCACTACAGTATCTGTTTGGCAGGCAACAGTTCTTGAACTTGGCTCTTCTGTTTCAACAGAAACAGAAACAAGACTCCTATCTTTGTTTTTGTTTTTAAGAGAAAGATTAGCTTTACTTTCATTCTCCTTTTTTAATTGCTCAATCATTTTGATCATTTTATCTCTCTCTTCTCTGAGGTCACTGGTATGTGCTTCCTCTCTATGAAGTTTAGCACGTAACTGCTCTCTCTCTGTGTCAAACTCAGACAGCTGCTTTTCCATTTGAGCTTCCATTTGCGTACTCCTTTGTTTCTCAGCTTCAAGAGACTCCTCCAATTCAGCAGCCTTTTTCTTTTCCTCTTCAAATTTTGACATCACTTCTTCCAGTTTCTGGGCTTCCTCTACAATTCGTCCAGACAACTGCTTACACTCTTTCACCAGCATCAGTACTATATGCTTATTCTTTCCACGTTCTTCTTCAAGACGAGCAGATAGCTTTTTGTGCTCCAGCTCAAGACTCTGTAACTGAGATTTTTCCATTTCCAACTGTAAGAAAGCATAGAGAAAAATTCTCATTAACAAGACAGAGACTTTCAACATAACCCTGTATTAACCTGACACTGATATTTTAACTTTTTAGAGTTTGTCTAAACTGAACCTGTCCACCCCAGGAAAGTAATTTGTGATATCTAATGCAAGTGCCTATAGTATTATGCAAGCAAAAGAAAGAAAGAAGCATCTCTGAAGAGCAATTCAGAAACTAAGCAAGCCCATGTACTTTCCTCCATCAACAGCACAAAGACTCCCCAAAGTGATTAAATGCTTGTGATTCCTGAGTGAGGAGCTGCCTATTCTCCAGAAATTAGACATAAGAGATCACAGAAAGTCGTCTTCTCAGTGGAGTAACCAGCCAGAAGCAAGAGATGAGCTTTCCAAAAACCTTTGAGATGAGAAACGAAACATTTAGGTTTCAGGTCTTCCTCAGACTTAAGGAGATTAGAGTTCAAAACGATACTGATTTCAGAGTTTAAGATAATACAGTGTCGTGAATATATTTATTGTAAACTGTAATGTGGGAAACAAGATGGCCTGGGGGATGGTAATAGCTATGGAATATCTCCTCTCTCAGTCAATGCTTAAAGTATTGTCTCACTTGCTAGATGAAAACAAACAAAAAAACCCCAAACAGACATGCAGGCAAAAAACCAACCAACCAAACGAGGCATAACAATACAATAGCTTTTCAGAACCCTGTTGCTGCAGCACACTATTCCCTGAGCTCTCCAATAGGAGATGAAATTTCTTAGCTCAGGAAGCTTTTTCCACATCACTGTACCTGTGTCTACAATTCATTTTTAACTAAACTGCATTTAAACAAAGGCTGATATAAATACAGGTTTTTAATAACCGTTTTGTTACTCTCCTGTGATACTATAGAGTTGAAACTCACGCCATCAAGAGATGAGTAGAACAGAGAGAGAGTCTGCAGTTTTAACAGAAATAAATCCGACCTGCTATAGCTCATTGTCCCCAGGATAATTTTTTTCCCACATGGTAAGCAGAATTCACATACAAGGAAACGTTTAAAAAGGAAGGGAAGTGAAATGACACAGAGAGAACAAACAATAAATCCTGCATGAATTTACACTTATAGATGAGTGTGTATCTCAGTCTCCCAACATTTCTAATCACATTACCTGACTGTAAATTTCTCTTCCGTTTTCTTTAGAAGAATGGGAAAAAAGAGGTGATGACAATATTGATGTGATGTATATTATAATAATAGTAAAATTTCTTCCTGAAATCATACCATTATCATAAGAAACAGTGAAATAATAGGAAGAAATCACTATGGAAAATTATAGCTACATTAGAAATGTAATCTTGGCTTCAAACACCTCAAAACCCATCTAGCAGTAGAGGGGCTCCACTGGGGTTTTAGAGATTCATCCCAGGTAAACCAATATACTCTGTACAATGCATTTCACAAAACCAAGTCCACCTATTCTTATAAACAGTGTTAAATGTATAAAAAATAAGATTTGGCATTATCAGTCATTGCTAAACAAGCAATATCAGCAATGTTAATGGCAGTACAGCTGCAAATTAAATTAGCAAGCTATTATGATGACACTGTATTCAGGAATGGTCCCATTCACAGTTCTTCAGATGCAGAAAATAATAATTTTATTCTCAAGCATTTCATTTTTTTTTCAAAGAATCTGAGAGCATTCGGATGCTTCACAAACATTTCAAGGAAAACAGGGCATTCAACAGTAACAGTGCAGCATCCAACAGTTTATTTTTTGTTAAATCATATGAAAATGTAATGAGAAACGTATACAGTTTTTAAAGCCTGGAAATACAATAAGATTAGAGTGAAAATGCTTTTATCAAGATTTTCTGTTCTTTATTATTCCTCAGTTTTGCTTTCAGATGAGAGACTGGTTCTATAAATTAACTGTTGTGAAATTATATTACTTTCAAATAATTACAAGCAGATTTTAACATATAACTGGGATGAAATGATTCCTGCTCCGGCAGGAGGATTGGACTAGATGATCTTTTGAGGTCCCTTCCAACCCCTAACATTCTGTGATTCTGTGATACCATACTGTTATAGTACCTTATTTGTAAGCATTGCATATATATATATTAGGGATTCTTTTTTTGTAAGTCCTCTATTTGATTTCAAATTGACAAGAGCAACATTAATTTCTCGCTTTGTGTTGTTTCCTATGTCTATGTCTTCCCTGTTGCTCTTGTTTTGGTTGCACCATCTTAAAGAAGAAAAACCTCCGAATACTTACACTGCATTGTTTCCATTAGATGACAAATTTGGAACTAGCTGTAATTATTTATGAGTTTATGAACTAACTATGACACGATTTTTGTGAAGTGTACTACATGCACACACTAAATCATATCTGTAATGTAATCATCTGGAAATGTGTCCAAGAAGTATTTGAAAAAGGAAAAAAAAAAAAGGATACTGAGAAAAATGACAGTATCCCACAAAGAACTAACCAGCAAAGGCCCTTCAAAGGTGAGAGACAGAGTGCATGTCTCGTGAGAAAACGTCAAGGGAGCTTGGCTTGCTTAGTCTAGTGAAAAAAAACAACTAAGGGATGATCTAATATCAACATACCATTCCTTTTGAAGGGCCTTTGCAATGATGACAGAGTCAAATTCTTCTTTATAGTGGCAGATGAGGCCTGATAACAAAAGATTAACACAAAAAAATTGCCCTTTAAGAGGCTCAGTCTTGGAAAAAAGTTCTTCAGAAGGATTGTGGTGCAGAAAGGCTGCAGTATTGCCATTCCTGGGGGGTTGCAGGACGCAGCTAGACAGATTCACAGATGACCAGATGTACTGCTGGTGATAATCTGCTTTAAGCACAAGGTTAGACTAAATCACATAAATGGGCCTCGTCCAACCAATGTGCCTGTCTTTCTTTGAGTGTGCATGCCAATATTAACTTCTTTGCAAACACTTGACAAATCAAGAACTGCCATTTTGATTATCTGGTTTTGAGTTCCCAGGAAACTTCAAAACTAATTTTGATAGCGGCTCCAAGGACAGCATTCAAAGAGATGGAAGAGGATGGAGATTTAACACAAAGCAGATGACATCTGGGGATTAGGTGTTTGGTATATGGTAAGCCTATGACTGACAGTCTTATGTGCACCTCCTTCATTTTTCTACATTCTGGCACATTGTTATGACTTGCTTTTTATGATCAAATAAAAATTTTAGTCAAAAAATACTTTTATGGTCACTATATTCACAGATAATAAGTCCCCAGGAACAAGAGTTCAGTCTGTGCCTGTTTGAAGTCCAGCAATATCCAGAGAAAATAAACACAGCTGTTCACAGACTTCATTGCCTGGTGTAGGAGTGAGATTGAGGCAATTCCAAACATGAAGATAGAGGCATCACACATTTGGAGAAGGAGGAGCCACGCTTTAAGAGAGGACATGCAGCTGGCTCTGTATTTAGGTCATATTTGTCTAGGCTTAACTTGAGGTTTATTGTTGTTGTTGGTTGGTTGGTTTTGGTTTTTTTTTTCCCCCTAACATTGGGTCACCCTACTTTGTTGAACATTTCTAGAAATCCCTCAAACACCTCCATCACCCTCATGCGAGGAGAGATCTGAGAACAGAAAAACATGGAACTAAGGGAAGGTAAACCACTGAATGAATGGTTTGTGAATGAACAGAGATGGCTGAGGGATATGTCCTCTGTTGCCACAAACCCAAGAAGTTTAAGAGGTGCCCTGTCCAAATAACATTTGTGATTGGCTTTACAAGAGCAAAGTGTAAGTTCCGTACAGAGTCATGCACACAGCTGCTCAACACCATCCAGTTTGTTTTCACATCCTGTGTTATTTAAATTTCCTGTTCGTTACAAGGAGTAGAAATGGTAGAATCATAATTCCACACTTTCAAAGCAACACACATTTTTTCAAGCGTAGTAGTTTAATGTTTGGCTTAAAAGTTACAGACTTCAGAACTGAGTGTACTAGAAGTTTAAGTACTTCTCAAGGTAAGAATCAAACTGCAAAATAAATTAAGACCAAGCTACTTAAGATTTGAAGAAAAAAACCCTTATGTGTTTTTCTAGGAAATGAAGGACAAGAGGGTCCTTTCCTGTACATGCAGACTTGTAGATACAGACTTCGGTAATGAACATGGGCCAAAAAAAGACAAAAATGGAATTTACATATCAATACCCTGACTTTGAGATATAGTCTCAATATGTGAGCCATTCTTATATGCATGTATCTGTCCATGTACTAAAAGCCAGGGACAGATGAAGAATTTACGTACAAGAAGAGACTTGTGGTCATGCACTGAAACAAGAACCTAATCCAGCTGTCCAGGCAGATGTGTCAGGGTCTCTCCCAATATCATTCTTTGATCAGAATAATCAAGCTTGCTCACTCTTTTGTATGCTGAGACAAACCTTCCCGCAAAATCTCAACTTACTTAAAAAAACATATGAAAAAGAAAACTAACGTTTAAGAGTCCTCAAAAAGAAGTGCTGGGTAAGTACAAGCAACAGTTCACTACATAAGCCATTGCACTGTTTTAAGATGTACATATCATACATATGGTCTCACATTATTCATTTTTTTGAATACCGCATCTGTTTTTCTGAAGTCTTAACAGAGCACGGATACTTAAACTAAACAGAGATAAGATAACAACAAAAGGTTTGCTGATTTAATTTAGGCATGTATTTCCAGAATACTTCCAGTACTTTTGTGTGCATATTATTTCCCAAAGGGAAATACTACCAAAATCAATTTCATGTCAATCGTATTAGCATTGTCTGTTTGTTTTTATTTTTTTAAACATCAATATAAAACTGTCACCAAAAAGCTATTTCACAGCTGCTGAAGAAATTCAATCCATCTTATACCACTGAGGATGGTCCAATGCCTACCAAGCATTTATTTTTGAATTATTCAAAAATGCCTGGTCTAGATTAGTCTATTATATTACTGTTCCCCTCTTTCCTTTTGGAAACCCCTTCCCACATATTCATATTTAGCTATGCTTTAGGAATGTATGACTTACATCTTAGTGAAATATGTGCAACCAAGCAACCATTCAATTTCAAAATGACATTGTTTTATCTTCAATATGAGACTTTCTTTTGCAACATAGCTGTTTCAAAATAATTTTCTCTTTACAGCAAATGTTCTAAATAGGCAAACAAATATTTTTATAGTCATAATTTATTTTTGCTGATTTATGAAACAGAGCCACCTAATGTAAATAATTTATTCTACGCTATTTAGGTTGGAATAAAAATAACAGTAACACCTCTAGGCTTCAATGCTGTTGGTTTAAAAATATATTGTGATGATGCTTTCTCAGCTCCTGCTGAGCTATCCACTTATATACTGCATCAACTTGTACCAGTTAAATTTAATTTATTTCATAAGTAGAGCTAAATTCATGGAATGAATGAGGTGTGCACACAAAATATCACCACAAAATCAGCACCTCACTATATATGACAAGTGATTACATTTTAACACTTGTAAGGACAACCAAGTTAGACAAAACCTCAGATTTAGAAAGTGGTATGAAGGAACAAATCAGGAGAGGGAAAAAGAAAAAAGTTGGTAGCAGGATACCTTCTTTTGTCTGTTTTCAGCAGCAGCCAACTGAGCTGACATTCTTTCTTGCATTTTCCTGCAGTGAGCCATAACAGCTTCTAAAATAGACAGGGGGTTCATGCATATTGGCTTCTTTTCTTTGTCACCAGCACCTGCCTCAAAGTCTCTCTGAAGAGCCAGAAATGGGTCACTCAGATTAAATCTTCCATACCGCTCCTGGATAAAAACCTCTTTGCGCCGAGCCTAACGAAGGAAAACAAACAAACAGACAAATAAATAAACCTAAATGCATTCTTTGGAGTACATCCACACATAGAAGAGATCTTAACCACAGGGAAAATTATGTTAAGTATTTTTTTTTAGGTATTCATTTACAATCTCTAAAAGAAATAGTCAGATATGTTCCACACAGATTTCACTACAGCAAATACAATTCGTTACATTAAAAAAACACCTCCCCCTTCTCAATTCAATCAGAAATTTCAATTTGGAGCAGTTTCAGAAATATCACAAAAATAACATCTTGTAAATTGGCTCATACACAGAGAGGGAAGGGAAGAAAAACATTCTAAAATAAAGTTTTCTATTTCTGTGTATTAAAATAATGCTAGTAAAAGAAATGAAAACATGCTTTGCGTGTTCACTGCAGTATCAAAATAAGTATTTTTCAAATTAAAAAGAGTTGGTATGTTTATACATACAGAGATTTTCATAAGTAATAGCAGGCAAGCTGAGAGCAAAAATACTACCAGGGCTTTTCTGAAATTAAGACCTGTCTCATATCTCTATTCGGGAAGAACTTCACGATCGTATGTTTCTCCATACCATTATTTTAAAACATAATTATATTTCCAAACTACAGTGCAACACTTTATTGCGATAACAAAAAAAAATATTACACAATAAAGATCAGAAGTAGTTTTGCTTGACAAATTTTTGGTTCGTCAGCCCAACATGAAAACAAGATCAGTTTCAGAGAAGGCATTTTTATACGTTTAATGTACAGTATACGGGAAGGTCACAGGTAAGTATTGACTTCTAACAGTCTTCATAGAAAATAATGTTCAAAAAATCACAGGCTTAATACCCATCTAATTAGTTGGGGAACAAGAAAACCAAACCAAACCACCCCAAACAACCCGCCAGAAAGATCCAACGATTTCTAAAATTTTCTTGTGGTGTTTTTGTGCCTGCACATATAACAGAAAGCAGAAAAAAGCCAAATCATTACAGCACAAATTTTGGAAGAAAATGAAGGCTTGCTACCTTAAAAATCACAACATTCAGAGCAGCTCTTTAAAGAAGTATGTCTCAAAAAAATCAGAAAAATGCCACAGTGCAGAGAAACATCATCCGAAATTGATGGATCCTCTAAAAATGGATAAAACATTTATCTGTGATTTGGTTCAAATTGAGTTTGGAAGAACAAGCAAAAAAGAGGAAGAATAAGCCAATTCTGAGGTACAAAAGAGGAAGAACAGGCCTAATGGTTACCAAATGGGTTAGAAGATAATTTGGAAAGCTCAAAGTTAAAATTGTAACATATGAAAAGGTCATAAAAGGTAACACACATTTCAGAGCATAAGAAACCAAAGAACATAAGAACTATGTTAGAAAAACTCTCCAGAGACTAACTACAAATAACGTACCTTAGTGAATACCCAACTTTTT
This sequence comes from Caloenas nicobarica, assembly GCF_036013445.1. Taxonomy (NCBI): domain Eukaryota; kingdom Metazoa; phylum Chordata; class Aves; order Columbiformes; family Columbidae; genus Caloenas; species Caloenas nicobarica. The sequence continues at coordinate 27,038,169 of NC_088245.1, read as the reverse complement.
CCTGTATATTGTCCACAAAATTGCAACATTGTGGGAAATTAAAAGGTAAAGAGAATTTGACTGCAACAGAAAATGTGTGCCTACATATTCTGGTGCTCGAAATACTTTTAGTCTATTTTTCAATTTGATAGTATAAATAGAACTTGAAAATATTTTTTTAAAAAACAAGTCTTTAGAGCATAATTTCAGAAAAAGCTCACAGCGTTCATTCAGACCTAAAGTCTAGCTAGGCTTACAAGGTCAGGTAGAGATTGGTTGAATAGACAAAAATAAGCTGATAGAACCTAGTTATTTTTTATAAATTGCCTTGCAAACAGCCACCAATCAGTCTAATATTTTAATCTCTTAATGATTAACTTAGATTTTAAAATAAAATAAAATAGCTAGTTCCAAACGTAATGTTACAAAGCCAGGTGGGAAGGGGCTATATTTGTAGCTCCTGGTTTTGTATACTGAAGTTACAGGACAGTACGCAGCTTAGGAATTCAACCTTCATGTAAAGGAAACAATCAAAACCAAAAAACTGACCCTAAATGGATGAAAGTGCTAAGCAGCCAAACAAGATGACAAATCCAAGCAGGTTAAGAATTTAAATGGAGATGGAGGCACAATCCATTTATAAATTATTAGCAGTGTAAAAGCCACTTAGTTTATATAAAGAAAGTCAGCCATCAAAGTACAGGAAATAACACTGATGTAGCAGCTCAGCTATAAATAAAAAAGACCACCAGAGTTTCCATCCTTAAATGCGGAGACCAACCACAAAAAGAGAAGCCAAGCAAATTAACTGATCTCAGAGGCAAACACTCATGCCTTTAAGGAAACACAGGTGGACAACTAGTGAAATAATGCGTATTATCCAGTTTTTTCTACAACCTATGACTAGCTGTCCTCTCAGCACATACCGTACGCATGCAATGCAAACAGGTCATAATCTCAAATAAAGCTAAAATGGCAAAATTGGAGGAACTTAAAGATAGGGGATGCATCAACGATGTTTTCCTGCCAAGACTTTCCTCCTCCTTTTTATTATAACAGTTTTGGTGCTGCTACTTGGGAATTGGAGCTGTTTAATAACACTTCTGAAAGTACCAGGTGGATAACGGGGAAAAATTATCCCAGAAGCGGGTTAGAATATCTCTCCAGGGCCACTAGCTCCAGCTTAAAAAAGAAAGGCAGTCAACAGCGGTGATCATTGGATGATCAGACACACAGACAGCTGAGCTGGACTTCAGAGCAACCTGTCTGCTGCCTTTGTAACCAACAGACACCATAAGGATCCCAGAAAGCAATGGAAGGTTCGTGTGGATAATAACGATCCAGAAACAAAAAAGACATTTTCAAGGCAAAATTTAGGCTAATGTGTAAGACGTTCATTACTATATGGTGAAACATTATACTCTGAAATGTTCTCTAACATGCACAGGAATTAACAAAGCAAGTGAGCCAAAATCCTAGCGCACACCTGCCAAAATAGTAAAGGGACTGGGTGTTCGGATTCATTAACTAAGGAAAAGATGAAACTCTACAGAAGGGATGAGCTCCATCTGAATGACAATCAAAACAATCTGCTGGCATTAAGAACTAAAGTGACTACAGGAAAATCTGAAAGCCAAAGTCTGTGGAAAAACCAATAGGTATCAAACGGCATATGGTTTGGGATGACAGAGCGTGTAGGGCTGAAGCCCTCACTGACCACCCTCAGGCACAGGGTAAAACAGACCGGCAACTCTCAAACCAGGGACAGCAAAGTCATCTCAAGATTATTCCAACTCAAAAGGGCACTAAATGCGAAATAGTAAAACAGACGTTTCTAAAAAATATAAGATAAAATGATGGGATGAGGATGATAAAAGCAAAACAATGAGTAGTTCCCTAAAACTTAGGGCCAAAGTGGCAGAAAGACAAGTTAGACTGTACTGGTGGAAGAATGATGTTATACGTCAGGGAAAACTTACAGTTCAAGTTACACAGAATCACAGAATGTTAGGGATTAGAAGGGACGTCAAAAGATCATCCAGTCCAATCCCCCCGCCAGAGCAGGAACACCCAGATGAGGTCACACAGGAAGGTGTCCAGGCAGGTTTTGAATGTTAGATACATACGATTCCCATTATTTGAAATGATTAGCCTAAACAGGAAAAGTCTCTTGTAAGAACTACACTACCAGTTGCCTGATCAGATTGCAACTGCAAATACGATCTGCTGAGGAAAACTGGAGAAACGATGGGAGGCAGGAAACACTGCAGTGATGGGCCAACTGCAGCTCTTTCCACGCAGCCTGGACAAATACCACACCAACACAGAACAGATTAACTTTTTAGATGACATTAGTGGTTGCTTCAGGAAACCCAAAAATACAGGTTATTCAGGACTAAAAAAAAGCCAAGACTGACAGTAAAGAGCTGCAAAGGGTCCCTGGATACTGATTACTGGGTGACAAAATGACAGATGAAATTAAACGCAGAGAATCATAAAGTGGTGCACACTGAACAAGTGGACATTCATTTCACATATACAACACCACACGCTAAACTCTGTGTTACCAACAGACAAGGTTTTAGTCACAACAGAAACTGTGTTAAGGGATAAAGCTCATCTGCACACCCACAAAGGAGCCCAGAGACACAATGGCAGATGGGGGAACACAACTAATACCTGGGATGCTGGGAGCATTAGTAGTGTCTCATATATTAACTTCAATTGCACAGCAATACATACAGAAAATTACATTTAAAATGTTGATTTGTGATTAACTGAATGCATTTTCAAACAGAAAATTTTCAAAACCAGACAGAATATGCACCCACTGTAGGAGGTAATCACGACTGCTGCATTGTGAAAGGTGCTATATGAATTTATAAATCGTTTATGTACGTACTTATTTGCACAGTGACTAGCCTTTTAATGGAAGGATTGAGATTGAAAATATTTAAAGATATAAAAAGATGTCTATGGCAAATGATACTTTTTGCAGCCTATGCCAGTGGTACATGAAATTATGACTTAAGATAAATACTCCAACAGGTAACTGCTAATGAAAACTGACAGTAAGCACACACAAATCAAGAGAAAATATCTAAAAACAAAGAAAAACCCCCACCTTTAAATAGCTAATTATTGAAATTCACTACTGCAATAGGATAAAAGCTTAAACTTATTTAGAACAGCTTTTGAATTCAGTCCAATATCAACATCGCATTTATATAAAGCTTTTAAATCCTTACACAGGATCTGAACGATTAAATGGGGAGGCTCAAATAAAAGTGCAACTACTACTTAAAAAGAATGAAAACCAAAAATTTCTTTATGGACAGGCTGGTCTATAGCATTATGTTAGATCAAGGACAGACTACAAGTTTATACTAAAAAAAAAAAAAAAACAGCAGAACTGAAAAATATCTTCAGAGAGGCATTAAAGAATATCAAAAGGTACAACATGGCTTCTCTTCAAGGAAGAGCTATGTAGAAATAGGACTTCTTAGTGTGAATCAATCAGGGAGGAATTTGCTAGAGTTCTGCACAGCCACAGGACAAGCAGCATTCATCCCATTATCTGATTAGGGAAATTTGACTTGGACTCAAATTGTTCTTGGTGAGAACAGGTAAACACTGGAACATGTTTCCCAGAGAAAACATAAAACCTTTGTCATTGGGAGATTTCCAAAACTGGATTGAATAAGGCCATCAGCAACTCAATCCATGTTTGATGGATTTCTCCTCCTTTAAGCAGGAGATTGGACTTAATGATTTCTTGAGGTGCCTTCCAACCTAAATTACTCTATGATTAGTGATTTCTTCTAGGACTGTTATTTTTTTTATCTCGTAGACGCTAGCAACCTTCTCAAGTAACAAATGACAGAAATGAGCTCTCAGAAGAAGGAAAAGCAATGAAATACTTACCAGTGGAACAAGTCTTATGTCTTGCTTATGATCATGAAAATACTTTATGACTTAGAAAACAGAATGTTTAGTCTGTGATACTTTCAAAAATAAAAAAAATCAGCACTGAGCAATCCTGGGGATTATGCAGCTCCACAAAGGGAAGGTTTATTCTCAAGTTTTCTCTCCTAGGTCTGCAGCCAACAACAATCCAGACAACCAGGCTGTAAGTTAAACTGCTTATTTTATTTCCCTCTCAGGGAACCCATCTCCTATCACATCCAGCAAGACACCTCATTCATCCCTACACCAATTTATTTCACTCTATTCAAGTCGTCTCTATGCATCTATCTGTCAGCTCCCTCCTGGACACTTCCATCTGCCAAGCTGACCCTTTGCAGCCACTGACTCCATTTATCTAGTGGCTGATGAAGACTGGCAGTGGGTGTGCAGGGAGAATTACAAAAGGATTGGAGGTATCTGGATGATGGGCTGTGGGAAGAGCTGCAAATCCAGTATAGGAACTGGCCTGCAGTCACTTGTTTCTTGTGTTCCACTGAAGAATAATAAAAAATAAATAAATAAACCTATTTTCAGTGACCAAACTGAGAATTATGAAATCTAATTAGATGTTTTTCCCCTGTTATTGAAACAAGAATGTTAGGGGGCAGAGAGGCCTTCAAATAGTATCCATCTTACTGTGGACTCAAAGCTAAAAGCACTAAAAAAGTAAGGAAAAACAAACACAACCAATTAATATATAAATAAGAAATGAGACCGATACAGAAAAAAATGAAAAATTAATCACATAATATAAGCTGTATTGTTAGTTTTATTTTGGTAATAATCTGTGTTGATATTAATTGCACACATTTGCTGAAATAAGTTTTCATAATCAACTTATGTAATCAGCAACAGAATATATAAGCAGCAGTATTTTTAAGGTTAATACTCCATTTTCCCAATGTATCTCAAGAATTTCCTCTTCATTTACTTGCCAAGTTAAGAGTTCAGCAAGTCCAAGTCTTCCATGTAGCAACTGATGATAAACATTAAAAATGGGACTGCATGTCCTACACTGCTGTGGAACAATGGAACTGAATTAAAGCTGCCCCAGCACCCTTAAACAAAATTTCCTTCCTTTGAAGAGCGTTTGTTCCTCTGATTAATTTCCTTTTCCACATATACTAAAATTGTTTCAACAGATGTTGATAGGTTCATATTAATATTTCCTCTTGACATATGTATTAGGGAGTGGTAAAAAGTTTTCTAAAACTAACCAGCAGAGGAGGCAGTAAAATCTTTTTTTTATGTGACACGTAAAAGATGGGGGTGAACCCTTCATTCTAAATAAAATTGAAAGGGCAACAGATTTTTTTTTTTTAAAGAGGAAGGTGGCTGAAAGAGAACACGTTGAAAAATTTTATTGAGTGGCATTATACAATGTCTCAAAATTATTTGCTAGAGGTAGTAATTTAAGAAGAGAATTATCAGAGGTGCAGGTGGGCTGGGGAATATGATGTATAATGATGATTAATTAAGAATGACTCTTCAAAGAATGCTAGCATTTTTATTATACAATGGGGTTTGGGGGCTTTGTTGCCTCTTTTTGCTTGTGGGGGTTTGTTTGTTTTGTTTTGTTTCTTGGTTGGTTTGGTTTTTATTTGGTTTGTTTTGTGGTTTTTTTATGCAGATGTAAATGAATGTTTTCCAAGTATCATATGAGATATTACTTCCATATATAGTTTTACAGAACAAACTAAAAATGGAAATGTAAGCATCAATGACTGCTGAAGAAATGGTATCCTGCAGCATGATTTCTGTCAATGAACATTTGACAATTAACTTCTCGTTACAACATTAATTATATTCTGAATTCTTTTCTTCAGCACTGGGACAGTGTATACCCATGCAAAGTCTACAAGTGAGTTAGATTTTTATGAACTCAATACTATGTGAAAAATATTTGACCAATATATTCAAACCATCTGTTTCCATGAAAAGTGTCAAGTACCCTAAGACAAAAGCTTGTGTGTACACTCCAAGGATATTATTGAATCTGAAAAAAAAAAGAAATTCTCTGAAGAAGACTGAGGATCATAACACGCTGCTAGTTCAAAAATGGTGAAAACAGTAGAAAGAACCGAGAAATAGGGTGCAATCAGCAAGTTAAACGAAACCAACATACAGGCTGATTATGCTCTGACGGACGTATATAATTGTTTCATACTATTAAAGAAATGCTCTTTACAGATGACTGATCAGGATCATGAAAGAATTCAAGTTTTTTGGTAGAGGTACTAATAAAGAAAATCTACCTGCTTAGAAATTTTTAACGTAAGGCACACATAGTCACAAAAAACTTTCAAAACTAACCTGGAGCAGTGTCTCATAACAGTCATAAGACATGCAAATATATCCACACAACTCGTTACAGTGAAGTAGGCTGCATGAAAGTGGAAACTTTTTTCTAGAAAAGTTACACCAAGCGTGAACAGTTAAAATAAGAGTAACGACAAAATGTTGCATTATTCTCTCATTCACAACAACCCATAGAACTTTTTCAAAAACTCGTAATTCGTGAAGTGTCACTTTCTCTCAGAATCACATATCTTTAAATCCAAGCTTTTAAAAAGTATTTTTCAGGGTAAAAGGAAAGCTTGAATATAAGACTGTGTGTTGCTTTAGAAAGCCACTCTCAGTAACCCCCATTTAAGAAAATATATAAAAATATCATTTTAAGGCATAGAAGCTCAGATCTTACCTAGCAGTTTGACGAAAACAACAGCAACCCAGATTTTCTCTATTTCATGCCAAGAATCCAAATATCAAAGTGGTTTGTAAAAAGCTGTACAATTTTCTCTGCGCTAAAAAGCAGACTTAACAAAAGAACAACATGCCTAATAATTAATTCAAATCTCTGTGTACAGGAGGACATAATTTAATTAACACTTAAACAATCCTGACTTACAATATAACAGAAAGCACTGAAGAAGAATTATACAACCAAGGCAATGATCAAGCCTGAATTTCCTTAGGGGTCTGACACCATAAAAAAAAGATTATCACCCAATAGCACCAGTTTATTATTATCCCAATATTGCTAATTAGCACAACCTCCTTCCCTTTTTCCTCGTTACCTGAAGAAAACCTCTGTGAAAGTGACATGTATAGACAGACACACGCTTCCAATTCTTCATTACTAGTTTTTTCCCTTAGAGTAATGAATATCTACTATTTCAAGGTTGCAGCTTTAAAAATGAAAAGGCCATATTACAAACCTAAGATTAGTTACTAACAGATCAGTACCAACAAGAAGGAAAAAAAAAATTAAATCAGTCAATATAAAATATTCTTCATTTCTCACAGATGTAACAGGCCTTGCACTAAGTTTCCAAAGGAGAAAGGAGAAAAAGTTCAAGTCATGAAACAACATGTGTTTTCAATTGAGAAGAGCCATGCAGATGTTCTACATAAAGATGACATTAGACCTATTTTATGACAGCTCTGTTGTCTGATACTTAAACATTTAAAAATTATAGGCCAATATTTTGTAAGGAAGTATCACTGTACAATGCTCTGATTATCTAACCACCCAGACATTTATTATTTCTGAAAATAATACAGATTTTCATATTGATAATGAGTCTCAATGGATAGAGATACTTGAGCTTTCTGGTTACTTTAAATAACCATTTGTCATGTAGACTTTTTTGTATGTTCAAATTCATGTAAATCAATTCATAATTCTTTGCATGGAAATCTGTCAGCTGTTCTTCTGAGGTGTTGAAGGAAATCTGACTTCATCTCTAACAAAAAAGAGGACTTTAACCTCTACACTTAGCAGTTAAAAAGTTTCTTCAGCTCAACAACAGAAAAAACATACCAAAGGCATCACAGAAAAACTTTAACTAAATCAATCTGTTTCTTTTTCATTTAGATTTTCATATTTTCAGGCCATCAAAATCTCAGTTAAAATATCATCCCATATTACTGCATGGCAATTACATGATTACCAAACTTTATTTTAATGAAAACTTATGTAAATTATGAATTTATAATGCAATCATCCGGCACACTCAACATGGGTTGACAACCAGAAAGTCTTGTTTAGCTAATCTGATATCCTCCCATGATAAGGTCACCCACCTAGCAGGTGAAGGGAAGGCAGTGGATGTAGAGATGTAATTTTTCTGGATTTTAGTAAGGCTTTTAATACTGTCCCTCACAGCATCCTTCTGGGCAAGTTGTCCAATTGTGGAATTAGCGGGTTCACAGTCCGCTGGGTGAAGAACTGGTTGAAAGGCAAAGCTCAAAGGGTTGCAGCGAATGGGGCTACATCTGGCTGGTGAATGATCACCAGTGGTGTTCCTCGGGGCTCAATTCCAGGGCCAGTTCTGTTCAATATACAAGTTTGCTGATGATCCCAAACTCAGAGGTGCTGTTGACTCTCTTGAGGACAAGAGGCCTTGCAGAGGGATCTGGGTAGACTGGAACATTGGGCAATGATTAATGGCATGAAATTTAACAAGTCCAAATACTAGATTCTGCACCTAGGATGGAGTGACACCAGGCATAAGTCTGAACTGGGAGAGGAGTGGCCGGAAAGCAGCCCTGCAGAAAGGGACCTGGGGGTGCTGGTGACAGCAGCTCAGTGTGAGTCAGCAGTGTGGCCCATGGCAGCACAGAGGGCAAAACCCCATCCTGGGGTGCATCAAACACAGTATAACCAGCTGGTCAAAAGACAGGCTTATCCTGCTGCATTCAGTGTTGGTGCAGCCTCATCTGGGATGCTGTGTGCAGTTCTGGACCCCACAATTTAAAAATTATGTGAAGGTCCTTGAATGTGTCCGGAGCAGGGCAACAGAGCTGGTGAGAGGGCTGGAAGGAAAGACCTGTGAGGAGCGAGCAGCTGAGGCCTTTGGGCTTGTCTAGTTTGGAGAAAAGGTGGCTGAGGGAAGACCCCATTGCTTTCTACATCTGCCTGAGGAGGGAAAGTGGAGAGGGAGGTGCTGTTCTCCCCTCCCTGGGATCCAGTGACAGGACATAAGGGAATGGGACAAAGCTGCACCAGGTGAGGTTTACACTTGATATTAGGAAGCATTTCCTTACCATGATGGTGGTCAAACACTGGAACAGGCTTCCTAGAGATGGGGTTGATGCCCCAAGCCTGTCGGTGTCCAAGAGGCATTTGGACAATGCCCTTAACACATTTTAGATTTTCATCAGCCCTGAAGTGGGTCAGGCAGTTGGTCAGTGTATTACCTCCAAGAAGAATTTTATTCTTGTTATTACCCCTAGTGAAGAGGCTGAATGAATGAATAGATTTAACCAAACAAATTTGATTTCTAAAATGGAACATTTTAAAGGAAACAGAATACTCATCCACATTGTATATTTTGGATTTTATGCCCTTTATTAAAAATTCAAAGCCATTTTTCAGCAAGTACCCTCTTTATAGATACCATTTCTTACAATTTAGATTTTTAAAATTGTCATATAACAGCTTGTATTTCCACAATATCTAGCTAAAATTTTACTCTGCTATTTCAGAGAGAACTCACTGTAATCACTGTAGCTCTATTTTCTTGAATTTTCCATTTATTTGTACAAATGGAACGCTGGCTTTTAAAAGAGACCTACTGCTAAGTAGTTTTAGTATGTTGCCAGACCTTGCAAGGCAGATGCCTCTTTCTGGGAGAACTGCAGTTGGAAAGACCCGTCCACCAGTCAGAACAGCATCAGAACAGAGTGGGAGGGAGAAAATTACAGGAACATATACACACAAGAATAACAAAAGTAATTGCTGCTAGGTGACTTTCACAAGTGTCAAATTTGAAAAGGACCCCAAGCAAATCTTTTATCTTATTCATAATTATCTTTTCCTAAATTACTGTAACGATTTGTTTGGAAGAACCAAGAAGAAACCTCATACGTTTTTTTCCTCAGTAACATGAAGAGACATACAAAGAAAATAAAGGGGTGTTAGCAGTTGCAATTCAGTGCTACCATCAACAAAATCAACTGTACTACTCATTGGCATAGAGGAAATATTCTGTGTATGTTCCCTTAACTAAAAATGGAAAATTTCAGTTAACATAATAATACAGACAGGATGACCTAGGTACACTTCTCATTGTCAGCAACGTGAATAATGATGGCAAACAAATAAGTCACGCTAAGAATGAAGTCACAGCTGTATTTTCATACAGAGAAACCAAGAAACAGTTACATCGACATGATGTTGGAATTTTTAAATTATTTTTACAAATAGCATGTCTATCTCTACTCACTAGTTTATGTTGGATTATGCAGAAAGAACAAAAGAGTGTAGGAGGAATCAAGTGGCAAAGGCAAAGCAATTATCCAAATAAGCAACCAGCAGAATACTTTCAGCTAAATTAGTAGTTGCATGCCTGGCAACAAGAAAGATATTCAGATCTTATGTGAAAAACAAAACCAGACTATTATCAGTTTAACAGTCACTGCTGGAAAGGACAGAGTGAAAAGGATGTTGGCAACGCAAGGCCATAGAGTTTTCATAAAAGAAAGTGAGTCTCACAGTTTCATACTTGTAGTCTCCAATTTTAAGAGAGCCTGAAGCTTCAATTTAATAACAACACGTGTACAGGACTGGTTTAATACGGCTTACCAAAAGTTTTGCTTTGCTCAGTGCTTAATATCTCCCTTTGGCAAATAGAAAATAACTACCACAAGAAGTGATGTAACACCACTGAAAACTTATTTGGCCAGTAGCTTCTAGAAGAGGCCTTTCTATGTGTCTAAATATCAGGATCCCTCAGATCAACAAAGTTAACCAGTCGAGGGACTGCTGCTGCTACATCCCCCACACCTATTGGAAAAGGCGAGACTTGGTTCCATTCATGATGAAGTGCAAGAAATAAAAGTGTTACTTGAAGGAAAATCCAAATACAGTTTGACACCTTTCATAATGCAAAGAAAAGTATTTATTGCTAGTTATCCATCCCTACAGAACCATTACTACAAAAACACTGAATATAAGAAAAGCAAATACTTTCACAGGCATCTGAAATGATCCTTTAAATAAAATACTATATATAAAGCCAACTCACCAATACTATAAACAGTATTTCCAAATTATTACACCATGGACACCAGCAATATCAAGGATAAGGTATAAAACCATCCTTTAATTTCACAACATTTCCTGAAGTACAGTGTTATGTTTTGCTGTCTTAAGCAGGCCTTGTGATTTTATTGTCATGCAACAAAAGCTATTTTCTTACATTGTAACCAGTCATGCAATTTTCAAAAACTAACATTCACAGATACAGTTACTGGAACAGTGTTAGTTTCTTGAATTGTTTGGCAATAAAGTAGGGTGTAAAAACATGTCAAGTAATTTTATAAAAATAAATTTAGCTGACAATGTAAACTGGAAAAAATACAATACATAAACTGTTATCAAGATAGGAAAAAAAATGAATTGAACATTCTTTACAGTTGCCTCCAACACTTCTTCAATTAGGTGAACAAACAGCATGCTGCATTACTTTAAAATTTCAAATAAGCCACAGATAAAGAAATAATTCCAAACTAAGCACTGAAAAATCATTTCATCTATTAACATGACATTTATTCACATTTCATAGTTTCCTTGCAGTCAATTTTAAATAGCTTGCAGTAGTGAAATAATACTTTTTGACAGCCATGTCCAGAAATTACAAAAACTAATATTAAGATAGTAAAGGTTTAATCATAACCAGAATCATAGGACAGGTAAAGACAAACTATATTTAAGAGCAGAGAAAATGCATATACAACCATAATTAAAGTGTAAGTCAATAAATCAGAACTAGTGATTAGATGAGCAACGACACAAACCGCAGACCATTGCCTCCCAAAAATTTAGTGAAGATTAAATTTTTGCAAAGAAATTGCAACATGCAAAAACGATGCAAACAAGGCATTATCTGACTTCTATTTCATGGTTCACTTCTGCCACCAAGGCCAACAACTGCCACCACACTGTCTACAACAATAACCTTCTGTTACATACAGTTTAACACCTTCTGCTCCTCCTCCTACCTAATCACCACTTTTTCAAAGACACCTGCTACAAAACAGGCTGTCTTCCTGGCTGCCAGAAACCTCTGAAGCCGCCTTCTGTGTGCTCTTAGCTCCATTCTTTGGTACAAAAGCACCATGGGATTCATATGTAAAGGAGAAGTTCCGATTTGCATTTTAACTTCACAGCTTAGCAGAATTACTGCAGGTAAGGGTCTTCATAATTTATAGGTGGTCTAACTTCCTTTGACAGATTACACTTAATACACATGTAATTTCTCTACCTATCAGTCAATTTGAGAACAACTAAACTACATGGATTCATTCCCTTTTTCTTGATAGCTCCCAGATTTCTTGCCCTCTCACCTTGAAGTTCATTCTAGAAGTACTAAGTCTTACAGTACAATTCTTGTTGACTTTGTGCAGTAGTTTGGGATAAAAACTTTTTCCAACTATGGTATTGGTAATAATTCTATTTTAATGTGTACCTTTGAGAGTACAGGCAAAAGTAAGTATCACCCCATCACAAGATGCAGAAGACAATAACTAACATTAAAAGGACATGAAAACTCTAATTTTCTTAACTAAATTCTCAACCTGCAGTAGGCAAAGGTCTGCCTTGGCCAAGCAAAGGAAGCTCTTTTGCTATTATAGACAGAACTCACTGGGAAACAGACAGGTCAATTTAGGCAAGTATAGTTTGCAAGTATCTACAGCTCTTCTACCAAATATTTTACTTAATATTTATCTGAGTCGTCTTTTTTTTTTTTTTTTTTTTTCTCCCAAGGAACAGCTAATTCATTACTGAAAATGCAGAGCCAAGCATGAATTACTCCACATTTGGCATAGTTATTCCAGTATCACTCTTGGTTAACCACCAAAAACCTAATGTTGTTACGTAGTATACTGTCATGATAAAGTATGATACACTCAGGGTTTTCTTTTTTTGTAATAAATATTGTTTGATCTTCACATACACTTAAAGAATTGCAAAAGTGGTACAGAAATATGTACACATAACAGTTATCAGTTATCACCAAAATAGTTCATATTTTCAATGAGATTAAAATAAAATTATATTGTTCAGTGCTTAATCACTGTCGGCCAAAATTGAAAGACAGGTTTACTAATAAAAGCCTTCTACAATGCACAGCTCAAGACTTGAAATCAAAGTAGCTTGAGCAGAAAATGCATTCTGCCCTTTGGGGAGAAAGAAACTCCAGAAGAACATTTTAGAATGACCCATCTGGCAACTTCACAAGCAAAGTCCATCTGTCTTAAATTCAAGAATTATTACAATGGTAGAAAGCATTGGGGAAACTCTGGTTTTAGAAGGTGAACATGGGGGACAAAGTTATTTTTTACATTGAGACCAAATCAACTGACATTTCCTACTATATTGACACGAACAACCCTGGAAAAGGGCATTTATAGGTATACAGTGATTATGTCAACATCAGCAGGTAGTGCAACACAACAGGAACAAGTTTGTAGACCAACACAATTGGTGCTGTTCAGTTTACACAGTCTCAGAGTGGTCTGCAAGGCGAGTCACAGCCAAGTTCGGTGGGGACAATGGGAAGAGTATCTTCTAAAGTATGCTCTTGGTCTACATGCAAGGGTAGATTCACCCAAGTACTTCATTCACACACACATGTATAAATATATATCGACATGTAAATATGGCCTTCACCATAATGAACCCAAACATCTTACAAGCCACCCATTTCACAAGAATTTTCTAATAGAATGTTAGTACAAAGAAACATTTTTTCATTGTTCTAAAATACAATACTTTGCAAAACAATGTTCAGTTTAATTATATACGCTTTTAGAAAAAAAATGGAGCAGTGTTTTGAAGTAACATTGGATCATACCATTATAGCCTTTGAAACTGAAGTCTTTTCATTGCAGCTACTTATTTAAGAAATTTCTGAAATAATCCAGTAATTTCAAGACAAATTATCCTTCTAAAAAGAAAACTTTTTTCTAAGAATTCCTTTAAACTACTGAATTTCTCATGGAATTGAATACTGATGTCCTAATCGTTCTAAAATGATTCACAGGAGAGCTGAAACCTGAAAACTGGCATTTAACATACTATGCATTATTATTTTAAAGAAACATTGTGTATTCTACACATTAATCACTACACTTTCTAAAACCTGTTTATCCTTATTTTAAAATAATATTCTCTTTTTAAATTGGAAGCTTTTTAAGGGAAAGCTAATAGAACAGGTTATTAAACTTGAATGTGGCTACGAGGTGTTATGACATGATGCATTAACTTCTGTCTTTTGACCTACCTATTTCATTATATTAATATCCACACCTACATTACAAAATTCTACTGCTGTTCTTCAAGAACTCACATGCCTTGCTAGAGGAAGTCAGAAATTGGCTTATATGGATTTTCTACTCGGACATAATACAGAAAGTATGATTCATTTCCAGCTCTATTGATTAGCCTGCAGACCTATCAAAATGCTTACATTCAGGAAGATAAACCGTATTTACAATTCTGGCGGAACTAACTCCCACGGCAGAGATGTTTTTTGTCTCATCTTTTTATAAACTTAGATAGTTTAACTTAAATTCTACGAGCAGCTAAATTAATGAAGTCTGATTTTCCCTAAATCCGCATTTTACAGTTCAGTAGCTAATGGATTCAACTAGCACAAACATACATGGAAGACAAGCTTTCCTTCCTTACAAAGTTATGGTAAAAACTAAATACAGTAAGGCTTTACAACTCTGAAGAAACACCTACAAGTAAATTCACCTTGCAGTTCTCATACTGTCCGCCTGATCCAGTCATCCCAGACACAGAGTCTGTTGATTTGGAGCTTGCTTGAGCTCAAAGAAAAGACATCGATCCACAGAAACGTCATTGATATTGTAGTCAATTTTAATTAAACAAAAATGTATCCATTGTTGGCATTGACAATTCTTTTAGCCTTTTTTAATTTCACTGGCGATTTTCCCCAACAATCCAAATAAGTTGTTCTAAATCTATTTAGTATGGTACATTTAAAGGATCTAGTATGACAAGAATTTGCTTTTTTTTTGTTCACACTAATTAATGCATACCATAGAAGCAAGAAAAATATAAATTTTCATTTTACCATTCACCATCTAATGAAATTTACATAGGCAAGTGAAATGATTAAAAAATAAAAATCCCAACTGAGTTGAGCTTTAAAATTTTAGATGAAAAATAACCTACTCACGATTTAACTTTATGAGAGAATCATCACTAAAAGCAGCATTTAGCATGTGTAATTCCATGCTTGGCAGATAACACTAGCACTTCAATTCATCACATGAGGATCAATGCACTTTAAAAAATCCTCTAGATAGCAGGCAGTTACAGAAACCTCTTTATGGCTGGAGAAAAAAACAACCAAAAAACCCCAACAACAACAAATGCATGCTGTATTTGAGGTCACAGTTGTGGGAGGCCAGACCTGTGCTTTGATTATGTGGCCACATCACCTCCACATTAGGAACATATTATCCCCTTATTACAGGCAGGCAGTTTATTTGGATAATTGGGACAGATGGAAGCAGCATCCATAGCTAAGGCTCCCTCCTTTTAAAACTATTTGCATTCCCAATAGCAACTGAACAACATGTTATTTCTCATTAATTAAATGACTTTAATGATTTAAATGTTAATCTGATTTTAATTCTGGTGCAACTCTGATCATGGAGCTACTAAAATAAAGTACAGATTCAAAAATAATTGTCTTAAGTCATTTGGTGTAGTAGTTATACAAAATCAGTGTGCTAATGAGAAAGATTTATATAAAGATCACCTCCTTTGAGGCGAATCCTGACGCTGTTCTCCTCAGCAAATTAACTGTTCACTTGGAGAATAAATCTGGAAATCTGACCCGAAGCACACAAAGGTCTGCTATTCCAAGGCCATAGGTCCTCACAGAGCTGAACCTGTCCAGCAACTTAAATTGCTCTGGTTGATAATTACTGCAACTATTTAAAGTCTGAATTTCTCCAACTTCCAAATTCCAGACTGCCAGTGTTCCCTGAAACAGAAAGCTTTCAACTAGAGATTAATTCAGCAAAATACTGTGAGTTCTGCATTGTACAAATCAGAGTATACTATAAGAAATTTATACATGCTAAGGGCGAAAAAGCCCTCAGCCTTCTCTGTTTATATCAAAGCACCAAACTATAATACTACATACACAGCAATAGCAGGAGACATTGGCCCAGCCAGACAAAATTTCAATCGCTGAAGCAGGAAGCAACAGCTCTCTTTTAGAAGCAGGAATGCTATCTGTCCTTATGTATCTGCAGTTGCGCATGTTATAAAGGAAAAACAATGAATTCTAAAAACATGGGAGGATACAGATATCATCTGCATATTTTAATGAATACAGCTTGGATTTGAAGTTTAATTTTGTTTCAAAACCAGACTTCAATGTATCAAAACTTTATGTAAAATACAATCGATACCCTACCATACCTTATGCACAAAGATGTAATAAGGAGTGAATTATTCTGTGTGACACCTTGGGTTCAGTTGTCTCTAATTTATCATGTGGCATAAATTCAACTACCTTAGCAAAAAAAAAAAAACTCCCACAATGTTATTAACTTTACTAACTAAACATCTTCCTTGCCCCTCTCCACCTTCACTCCCCAGGATGACTAGTTCCTTTAACAACATTTCTTCCCATAATCCCAAACTATTGGCCTTTCTCCCTTTTACTTTTTTTTATTTACACAGAATAGACATGCTGCACTGGAACAATACCCAGTAGACAGACTTAAAATTTCCTAGTTCAATCTTTTCAAAGCAGATTAAGAAGCTCTGAAGACTTTCTTTTTTATTCTCATTGGACTGCACATTTTTGAAACTAAGCTTTAAACAGGCAGAAAAAGTTATTCAAAATCTTAAAAGTGCTAAATGAGGAGATGGCTACTAGTACCAAGAGAAATTAAACTGAAAGTCATAAAATACAAATATATTTTGTGATACAATTAATACATTGTAAATGAACAGCCAGAAGATAAGCATCTGAATACAATTCTGAAACCCCAGGGCATTGTCTCCCTGTTAGAAAGCAATATTACAACAATACTAACTGATACAGGGTATCGTTTTGGAGTTTAATTTCTTTCACTGGCACCTCACACTGTGCATAATTTTACAGCTATTTTCCAAATAAGAGAACAAAAAAGAGAAATCACGAAAACTCAACTAATTCAAAAGATTATTATTTTAGATTTCTATGAGCAGTAGAGTTTGCTCCATATATCAGACAGAGGTTCAGTCCACACAAACAAAGAGGTGGGAAGTGTTTTCTACTCAATCCATCAGAATCCACACAGGCAAATAATACATATATATATATACGTGTATATATATGTACGTGTATATATACATATACAAACACTATAAATATGGTATAGGAACAAACAAACAAAAACAGTAAGACAAGTTCCATCTCTTATCCAGAAATACTGCTTCTGCTCCCTAGTTCTTACCCCTTAACTCTGTGTCAGAAATCTGTGTTCCATTCCACCAGGGAATACTGGGGATAAGTTGTGGATTGTGACAACTTGACATGTATACCAAGAGGAAAAAAAACCACACACATTTAGCACTGCGAGAACCATGATTCTGCAAGAGTCAGCCTGAAAAGAAATCCTACCTATGTATGTAAAAAAACCACACCTACCTTCAACATAACTGGCTTTATAGGCAAAGAAAAAACATCAGATCTGTCTCAGATCTTCAGCAAAGTGCATAATGTGACTTCACACAAAATTAGTGAAGTGGGAAACAAAAGTCAATGTAAGAATTTATACAATGGGACAAGGACAGACTAACAGAGATGCATCAAACAGGTCCTGTTAAAATGAGAAACTTCATGCTAGGTGCAGATTAAGAGTAGTACCATGCAAGTCAGTCTTTAGTTAGATTCAGTATTATCAGTTCTTTCGTGATCAGTCAAGACTGATTCACTTTAATGCCAGAACTTTCCAGGAGAGGTACTTCCAATAGAAACATAAATACTATTTATTGCACAAAATTTGAAAATGTTCAGCGAAACCCTGCAACATGCATATGGATAAGGGCACACACATTTAGGAATGATGTAGTTAAACCGAGTATAGCAAAAAATCTGAGATGACAACCACAAGAATGAAGTTACTTTGTAAGAGAAGATTAAAAGATCCACTTCTGTAGCATTAGAAAAAAGAACAAGAACGTGTAAAACTGCTTAATAAATGTATATACCACAGTGACTGAAAACTGACAGGAAGATCGCTTAAGAGAAAAAGACAACACACAAATTATCTGGTATAGGGCTTGAAGTTATTAGGCTTTGACCAATCAGAGAAATCAGACTTTGAAACAGCCATGCAGTACTAGTAGGATTAAAAAACAAACAAAAAACCTCCTCAAACACACAATCACACACAAACTTTCCTACTTTTGAAACAGAACTTGATCGGCTTTTGAAATAATAATATAAGAAGTCTTTTCCCTTACATGAAAACCATTTCCTTCTTTCTTTAAGGATACACAAAGTATGTACACCAATTTGTTGAAACAAATCAAAGTACCAAATTTGACACAATTCCAATGGAATTCTTTTGTTATTCATTTTTTAAAAAGACCTATCTTTGGCTATCTAGTAGCTTATTTTGTGCACTGCTTGGAGGCTCCAGCTACTAATACTGCTGACTTGTGGCTTCCCAATTAAGAAGCCAGAAGACCTGAAAGTATCATATTCTAAGATATCAGGCTACAGTTCTTCAGCAGGTATAACTTCCAAGTTTTCCAATACTGGTACAGCTAACCAGGCAAGCTGCCTGGAAGATTTGAGTTCCACGTAGATTTTGTTTAGAGGATTTTACTACAAAAAACAGGAAATAGAAATTGAGATGCGGGAGAACAAAAAACCACACACACAACAAACAAACAAACAAAACAAAAACCCCAAACACCAAACCAACCAACCAAAAAACCAAACAAAAACCACAACCACACACATACACAAAACAAACAAAAAGTTTTCAACATTTATATACCTTAGCAGAAATCGAGTTGTGTTTTATATTGATCTATATCAGTCATCAAAAGACACTGTGTACATACTACCCATTTCAGCAGGTGCATGGAAATCTGATGTAGATTTTTTCTCTCCTGGGACTGCACTATCCTGAAAGTTTAATGTTTACTATAATTTAATTTATACTGCATTCTTCTTTTTTTCCTCATTCAATTTCAATACATCCATTATTTGGTATGTACTGTAGTAGTAGCATGTTCATGAATATGTATTGGAGAAAATTGTCTCAGTATTCTATTTGCATTCCTCCAAAGTTAGAAGAGTCAAAAAAAGAGATTCTGAATGTGGTGTGCACATTTTTCACCTTTAACAAAACCTTAACTGGCAGTCAGTGAAAATAAAAAGTCCTAGTCCAGGAAAATGAGATACGAAATTGTAAGACAGCTAGATGAAAAGGCAGTACATTTCAACATATGCATATACCTGAAGGCCAGACACTAAATGACTTCAAAGTTCCGTAATCCCTGAGAAACATATTGCTTCCAGTGTCTTATTGTCATTACAAAATGAAAATTGTATGTAATAAGAGGGGTTTATACCTATAAAGTCTTTAGTTATTAATGCTGGTATATCAATGGCAGCTACTTTAAAGCTCCGTTTGCATCAAGTGATCTGAATCCGTCACAAAACAAATTAGAATTGAATAAAAATGCATTTACAATTGTTACTGTGACATTACAAGTAGAGAATGTTTCCACACCGCTTGATAATTATTATACATTCTACTAAAAACTAGTATTAGATATATTTTATTACATTGAGCTTTTGCTTTAAGATACCTTAAAGGGCACAATTTGCCTCTATCCAACTACAAAGATATAAATATTTTCAAACCATATAAGGCTGTTTTCCCTCCCAAACCTGCAGTTTGGTAGTTCTGTCAAATTTTATTCTGTTCCAGATGAATTTTAAAGTCATTACAGTCACCCAAAATTATCATCTTTCGGCTAAAATACAGTTTTGTTTGTACATTTCCAGTCAACCTTCTAAGTTGCCTTTCAGACTGCAACATTCTGAAGCAGGAAATCAACCATCACAAGTGTTTAGCACAACAAAAGTCTAATCAAGTACTTGTGAGTGCTGTTAGGAGCATATACCCTGTATTTCACCTTTTATTAAAAAACGAAACAAAAAACCCCACACCACAAAAACAAAAAGCTGCCTCAAAAGTTCTTCTCTAAGTGGACATGACCATCCAATTTTGTCCTTCCTTCCATCTCACAGAAAATGAATGCATTGAATAGACTAGATGCACAAACATCTAGACCGTTAGAACAAATGACAAATGGACGGAATTTTCCTTTGAAGTTATTCCTCCCTTTCACAAATAACAGACTCTATAATATAAAAGAATGTAAAGAGGAAGTCATTTTGCAGTTTTCACACTTAGTTCTCTGAAATTTTTGTTGGTATTTTATATCAAAATTAAATAGAATTAGTGAGTGGCAACAGCTAAACAAGAACATATTTTGCAATTACTGAGATTTAGTTAACTTAAAACTTAAAAAAAATCACAGTTTACTCTTCCACTAATAATATTCTATGCACAGCATAAAGGAAAAAAGCAAACCACAACAACCCAGTAACTTACCCGCAAAGCTTCAATTACCAGGTCTCGTGCTTCTAGTTCTCCTTCCATTATACTCAAAAGCATCCGCAATTCTGGCTTGCTCAAGTTATCCACATCAAACTCTCTTTTCTGTAAGAAACAAAACACTGATGAACATACTAACTAACTGAAATAGCATAGATCTAAAACATAGATGTATCAGCATCCTAATTATGGGCTTCTCAAAACATCTGTAACTGTCAAAACCTGAGATGGCTTTATTTGTCATATATAAAGTCAAAATTAATAGCAAATAGTCTGATTCTTTTCATTTATGGTGAAGCAATTAAAAGCCCACCAGTATGGTACTTTTGCAAGGAATTGATCCTGCAAAGTCTTGTGAATGATAAGGGCGAAATGCTAAAGAAACTAACTTTGCGACTAATGCTTCCCATATGCAGTTTCTCAGTGAAACAATTCAGCAGACTTGAAATAGCACATCAGGGATGAAGGCAAGTGAGGGTGAAAAAACCTAGAACGCAGCCAACCTAATCCAGTGTAACTTGTGCCTCACTTGCAAACAACTACTAAGTCATCAAGTATACTGGGCTGAACGTGAATTTTTGAAGCACAAGTTGTGAAAAGATGTGAAATCTTATCTGTATGCTTTATTCACAGTCCCATTTGTTTGGCTGGAGAGTGCAGTCCAGGTTTAACAGGCACTGACAAACACCAGTTCATAGCAGCAATATCTTCTCACTCCACAGTTACCACTCCTAGCAAGACAGTAGAAAGAGTTATACTGAAGAATAAGATCATGCATAAACACTGTCTGCTGGGAATATCAGTATGGCTTCTGTGAAACCAAATCCACCTCACAAACAGCTACAGTTCTGTAACAATGGCAATAGACACATGGGTAAAGGGGTCCACTGGATGCTAACATATTTAGATTTTCAAGAAGTTTTGGACAAGGTTCTATACCAAATATTATTACAGAAACTCCTATCCAACAGTATTGGATGAAAAGACACTTCATGGATAGGAAGCCAACGTTACAGGTAACAATCACTTTTCAATATGGAGACAGGTAAGCAGAGTGGCACCTCTGGGACCAGCTTTATTCAACCTATTCATTTACAATAACCTGTAAAAAGGATAGAGAATTGGCAGGGACATCCATGTCATGTGGGAGCTGGCACGTAACTCCTCACTCTCAAGGTTAACATCCTCATTTTGCTACTATATTAAAGCCTGGTAAACCCACAACTCAAGTACTGCACAAAGTTCTCATCTAAAGGTGAATTGGCCAATGAAGAGAGAAGGAGTAACTAGCATATAAGGAAAGCCTACGAGGCTGGAAGTCTTTGTTTTGGAGGTGAGACAGGGGTGATGTTATTAATATTTACAAAATCACAAAGACTGTAGATGTTTAGTGAAATTAGAAGGGGATCATTTTAAAGGAGAGAAAACAATATTTATTCCATGTGCCAGATTCAGCTGATCAGCTTAATTTCCAATACGCTATTCACTGCAAGGGAAATAGTACCGTCCTTGCTATGGGGTAGATGTGTCTTCTAGCAAAGCCCCGAGATGTGGACACTCAGCTATCTTCAGTATGAAGTAATCAGTTGCCAAATTAGCTGAACAGTGTATCTGGATATACTGTCTATTTTCCCTGAAGGACATTAAAAAAAAAAATCTAAGAGTTCAGCTACCCAAGAGCTTAACTTATCACAGGCAAACCCAATAAAAATTAAAGCAAGTACCATTTCTGCTTTCTCAAGGCAAGAGGAAAACAAAACAGTTGCTCTTCCCTCAGGCTAGAAGGCCATAGATCAAAACTACCCAAAAGCTGTAACAGTATTAGATCTACTCTGCGTTCCACTTTCATTTTGTAATCAAAACACACAGAGGTGCACAAATGGCTAGTGAGAACTGTGTGCAAGAACTTCAGCTGTTTGCATTCAATGTACATTGGATTGAGCTTCTTCATGTATGTGAAGAACACAGATCAACAAGAGGAACAATGACTTCTATTAAATGTAACTGTTTCAGGGACAGGGCCACCCACTCTACCCAATATTTCTCGACTGAACAATAGTTATCCTTTAATTTTGCTGCCTGGGTCACTTGTTCCTCTAATCCAAAAGATACCTCTAACTCTCCATGCCAATGGATCACGAAAAACTGGTTTCTCTGAAGGCTTCTTCCCAACATATGCTACAGCAGGCTCTCACAGTGCTCCTTATAGCTCTATACAGTGCTCACCACTCTATGGACATGTATAAAGTGAAAAGTTACTACACATACACAGTTCCTCATGTAATTTAGTGTCAGTAAACTAGATTTTACCTTATAGCCTGCAGCAGATTTCACTCTCAGCATTTCTAACTACCAAATTTAATTCAGTCAGATAGCAGGATCCACCCTCCTCCTTCTATGAACCACTTCATAACGTTTAATAGCTCAAAGACAGCAATTTATTCATATAGTTTCCTTTATAATAGAGAAAAACCATCTCCCTTTTTCAGATGGGAAACTGATGCAGAGAGATTTTATTTCCAAACAACATCGAAAGCAAGTAGTATGAAAGAGAACATTCAGTCTCAATTCAGTGGTTTAACCATTACATTATCTTCCCTTCCTAAAATATACTTGCCTCCTTTGACAAAAAGGCACCCAAGGTTTCTGATAGACAAGAACAAAGTTAAGAGGGGCATCCACAAAAGTACAGTGCAAGAAATATGATCCTACTCTTTTCTCCAAGTCAGTAAATTAAGCTTGTCAGGAGGTATAACACAAGGCAGCTCTTTGCCAAAAGACTGACTGTACATCACAGGTGAAACTTTTCATTTCTGTTGTTTTCATAAATGAAAACACTCTTACATTCTTAACAAACCGGAGGCATTCTTCAACAGATGTGATGCAATTATAAGCTTTTTTAACTAAGAATCTGATCAAGCAATTAAAGTAAACTTTGATCAAGTACACATCCTGAACTAGAATACATGAAAAGACAGCAATAATGAGCAATTAAAAGTGCTCTGATAATTTAGATATAAACAAACACACAAAAAAGTTAATAGACATACCATCAAGATACACAGGTTAGCTTTTAATATTTTTTCATTTTAAAAACTTTAAATAAGAACTAGCAAAACAACTTCATATATGAACAGTTCTAGCATATCAGCCTAAAACCCCTCTTATCCAAGCACCCTGTCTGCAAAAGCTGCCAATAACAGATGCCTTGCAATCAGTACCAGAGCAGGACAAGCACATAATGATACTTCCCAGAAATACTCTCCCAACCTCCAGTAATTTTCAGCTTACCTACTTTCTGCTCCAGAAATGGTGATTTTGCATGCAGTAGCCCTTGGCTGACATACCTGTTGTGAATCTGCCCTGCTGCTTTTTGAATCTCTGTAATTTTAGCATCCAAAACATTCCACAGCACAGTTACACATTTTTTGAAGAACCATGACCTTTGCTGTCAGTCTGCCATTAAAAACTTTTGTTTGATGCCTTCTGATTTATTAAACACAGAAAACATAATCTATTATTTCCCACACTCTCCATGCTACACACTCTAGCAGATAAGTCTTCACATACATACGAAGAACAAACAAAACTCCTCAAAACTGAAGTCCAAAATCAACCAGAAAATACACACAAACAGGAAAAAAAAGTGAAATAAAGAATTTAGGAGCTTTTAATGATGAAAGAGAAAAGTAGTGAGCTTTTGGGCCAAATTACCTGCACCCATTTACAGAAGAGTTATTTTAGTGTACCAGAAAATGGTATCGATCAGATGCGCATCATTATTTTACCATTAAATAAAAATGAGCAATCATTTTTCAAGTCTTGTCCATTAATAATATTATGCCCGCCGAAGCTTTCTTATCAGAATTTTATCTGATACATTTCAAAACTGGAATGACCACTTTTTTCCAGTACTTTAAAGACATCTTAGATTTCTTCACTATAGATAAGCAACTTTAAATCCCCTCGCATGGGGTAAGAGTGTGCATGGCTGCTGCTGACAGTTACCACATCTTTTTCACATGCACATCTCTGAAACAGCACTTAGGGAACTACAATGTAGCTTACCCTAACTGAACCAAAACACTTAAAGATTTAATATATTCTCAAACATAGTTTTAAAAATATTTTAAAGATTTGGGTAGATAAAGCACATGATGAAATAAAACTAACCTTTCTTTTAAACACTTGCCTACCATCTTTTGGGGACCAAGATGTCAGTCATGGCAGGTTTGCCTGAAGTTCTTATTCAGCTGTTTGCCTGAATCATAGAGAAAACTGATGTTTAGCTCTAGAAATGCAATCTTCCTAACATCTTCCAATGGAGCAATAAGTCTTAGATCTCCAAAAAATAAAGACTATATTACAAGCTCGTGGCTTACGTGTCATCTGGGGTTTAGCTACAATACCTCTGGTAGAGTGCCAAGCTGTAACAGTTTAACCAACAATTTAACAACTATGTAACTGAGCCATCCATTATATTGGTTTTATAACAGAGATAGATGAATATGTTGCCCGAGGGTGAAATTTGGCAGACACAACCAAAACACGGGTATTTTTTTTTTCCTCTACCTCTTTTGGATTTTAAAATGCCTGATTTATTTGATTTATAAGAATAAAGTACCTGAAGAAGAGTACAACTGCAGTCCTCTATGTCTCTAAAACTCCACATTCTATTTTTCAGATCAGTTCTATAAGGGGTGTGTGTTGCCTGGCAGCAAGTACACTGACAATACAGCAAACAGCTAATTAGCTAAAACTCATTCAACTACCTGTGTATGCATCACAAAAAGAGTACAGGCAAAATGATAACCTGCATTTCTAAAGATTAAAAGAAGGTCTACCACGAACCAAAAAGGCGACAAAAGCATCTCTTCTGAACATGAGAAGGACGACCTAGGACAGCAGTGATCGAACCGGAGCTCCACCTTCCCACCTCTATCATCTTCAGAAAAACAGAAAGAGGATGAAACGGGAAGGTCACCAAGAGGCACAGGAACAGAAAGGACTCTTTCCCACATACATGGCTATTTAGAACAGAGATGGTAAAACTCTTTAGGGTTAAATTCACCCCACCACACAAAAAAGAAAAATCTTGCAAGGGACTGGCAGTGCCAATAGTTTGGTTTTGCTGACCTAGCCCTGTTGATAGTACTGGCAACGTCAGGATCTGAGGGTTGTTCATTGTGCTACCACAGAAGCTGTTACAAACTCTGCTGCCTTCAGCAGAAATCTGAATAGGTAAGGTATGAAAGCCACAGCTTTGTACTTTCCCTAAGCAGAACAGAGGATAAAAACAAGTTAGCTGTGGGTTAATCACAAATGACCATGGAAAACAAGCTCCTTCCTGCTCAGAAAGTAGCTATGCAGCCTTTTAAAAGATGGAGCTGGGTAATAACCAGGACTTGGGAAAGAAACCTGTGGAGAATAATTGAGGGCTGAAGTGGAAAGGCAGAGGGAGAGAAATATAAAAATGCACAGGAAAAAACATAGGGAAAAGCTGTCAAAAAAAAAAAAAAAAAGGTCCTTTCAGGATGGAAGTGAAAGGTACACATCTACATTTGTTACATATTTTATACTGGGTTCCATTAAATACACACAAGAATCCTCTTGAGGATTCACAAAGCAGACTTCAAAGATGAGGCTCTAAAAGTAGGTTTGCTGTTACTTATTAGGCTTTAAAAAGTTAACTTTTAATATCATGATGGCCTCACATCTGTCAGACCCATGAAACAACCGCTCCAGGGAAAGACAACCTTGATTCATATATTTTACAACATCAAGTGTGTCACCCAGGTACAACTCATCTGACCAAGTGTAAAGACCTGTTTTGACTAATTCTGTTTAGTTGCCTACACAGAAGTATCTAGTGCAATTGAAATGTCCAGGGGATCAGTGATATCTTCTTGGGACAGGCAGATATGACACAGGTCTTAGGAGAATCATCCATGCCATCTGGACTGGTGGCAGAAAGCCAGCTGGGATACCCTAGAGTATCACATATGGACCACTAAAAGAAGCCCTCAAGGTAGGACTCAGACACTTGAAGGTAGGTGTGAGCTATGTAAGCTAGGTACCGAATATCCCTTTATTTTCCATAGAGGACTGATCAGCCTAATCAAAACAGCCAAAAAAGCTCTTCAGCTGATCAGCCACCAGAACTATTTGCTCATGGCTCCATTGACTATATTGGTCAGATTTCCACTGACTGTAATAGAATATGAAACACCGTGCATACATGTAGACACCTAAATTTAAGTATCTTGAACCCCATCCATACTTCCAGGAGTTAGCTGCCTTTCACTTCATTCAAAAACAGAGAAGCTCACAAACCTGTTTCTAAAACAGGTTATTCCTTCTAAACACTTACTTAACTCCACCAACTATAAAAGGAAGTTTCAAGACCTAGCTCAACATAAACATGGGTATGCGGTCAGATGAATCCTAACCCTTTTCTAATAAAGAAAACTCTGCAAACAGAGAGAGTATTAAAAGAAGTGGTTATAATAGCCACACAGTATTCATGAATACTTCAGGGAAAACCACAATTTATTGCTTTGGCTGTGGAAGGTTTGTTCTTTAGTCTGAAACTAGAGTAAGAGCCTGTGACCCCATGCTTCTCCAGAAATTTTCCAACACAAAAATACATGTCCATTTCCCACTCCATCCAAGATGAACTTAAGATGATGTGATCTATAAGAATATTCTTGGCAACAGAAACAAATATGAAGGCAGAGAAATATCTTTCAAAGGAAAAGCGATGATGTGGAACTTGCTCCTCAACTAAGCCTGAGTTTCTTGCTGAAGAGAATAACATCTGATGTTAACATCCAGGACTCAGAAAACTTCATACAATCATATCTGAGGGATAATGAGGAGACTGTACATACATTTAATTATACTCATCCATTAGCTCAATGACTTGTATTGGATTGTTCACCAAATGAAGCTACCTGCTTATTCTGCCCTCCTCTTCCTCAAGTACAGCTCCCTTCCTTTCTGGGTTTTTCAAAGGTCTTCTTTAAAAGGTATGGGGGAGGTTTTGTTATTGTTGGGTTTTTTTGGGCTTGAGCAAACCGCAAAACTTTTAACAGCTTTAACATTAATCATAAATATACCTCAAAAATGGGAAATTTATTTTGGAAACAAACAAACAAAAAAACCTCAGCCCCCGACCCCTCCAAAATTAGTAAGACACTGACCTTTACACATACCCAGATATTGTCATAGCTGTTAAAACATGTTTGCAATCTATTAACAGCCACAAATGTACTTAGTCTTTTTTTATTCCAGTGCAAGTTAGGTAACCTAGTCTTTTTTAAAGGATGTAGGCCCACAAGCCTTCAATAACCATGTTTAAACACTTACTTAAATTTAACAGGTAATTTCTATTCAGAAAGTTACTTTCAGAAAAGTCACTTCTAAGGCAAATGGTATATGATTAGATCCAGATACAGGTACACATTCTTGAAGCTACCTCTCACGTCTTCCAGAAATTTACACCTTACTTTGTGGTACAATAGAGCCAAAAAGCAATGCCCAAGAAGGCTTTAATTCACATACCATACAGGTAGTATTTCTTCCCTAAGCCTACTTGACGCCTTCCTGGTTACATATTCAAGGATCACACAGGTATTGTAAATCAACTGCTCCCTTTCTTGGGTAGGAGTGGGTGCAGAGGCCGACCTCACGCTGTTGTCTTCCTGAGTTCTTTCCTTCCTGTCCCCATTTCCATCTCTATTCCTACCTTGCCACATCCTAGGTCAAAGCAATGCTTACGCAAATGAAGTTAAAGTGATTGGGAAAACAACAGGACATATTGCATCCTACAGGTTTGCACCTCCGTGCCACCTTCGCACATCTGGCTCACAGCACTGCCCCTCTGCACTTCACCTCTAATGACAGTGTGACAAGTCGACATTTGGAAGAGAAAGGAACATATACAAAGTGGACTACATTCAAGGGCTTTGTTTTCTCATCCCCCAGGACCTTCACAACAAGAGAAGAGAGGCAGTGCTACAGGTTGTGAGGTAGAAGGCACAGAAAAGGCAATGCTGCAGTTTGGAGTAGGAGAGGCAGGAAGGAGGTTTGAAGTATAACACTGCAAGATGGATCAAGACCAATCTGTCATCACAGAGGAGCAGCAGGACTAAGCCAGAGAGAACTGGGCTGTCTCTGCATCTCATCTACATGTTGGAACACAACAGCATCACGCATTTGACTAGATGAAAACAACTTCTCTGAACAATAATGCTACACTGAGAACTTGGATTCAGATGAGGACAGTGGTAGTTAATCAGAGTTCTTTTGCCAGTGAGCATTTTCCAGGGTAGAGTCCCTATTAAGAGGTATAGTCTTTGCTTTTTAAGGGTTATGGTCTCATTTTCTGCTACTTGCAATGTTTTTCAGATAAGAATCTTTCCAACTGATCTAAATCAGCCTGTATAATTGATCTGATCAAAGTATTATTTAGCATTTCATTTAGCATTGACCACAATGGCTGTTCTACTACAAGCATTCTTGCAGATTGATAGATAGGGAACATCTCAAGCTAAGTTTAAAATCCTACACTATATCACCACAAAACGTCATGGAATTTCTCTCCATTTTTCAGTTCTTTTAAATATTGACAGTTTTTTCTGTAGTGCATCTTTTTGTACTGTTACTTGACCCACAGCAACCCAGACTGATCCTTTTGGGTATGCACACACATTATTCTCAATGAAATTTTGACCGATGATGACAGCAGCGAAATCTCTATTCACTTTAGAAGAGTCAAGATTTTCCTCTACCAATATCCTCTATATATACAGCTTTACAGACAGCAGAAGGTACTGTCTATCAGAGAAAAATAACATTTATGCTTTTGAGCACTGGTCAAGCCAAATCAAACCCAGAAATTCTACTGAATAACTTTAACGAACTTTGTGTTTGATATAATAGGTTTTTATAGGCTTTGTTAAAGGTACACTGGAGCTGTAACATGTAACAAGCCAGCCCTCTATGCACAGCAGGCTGATATTCAATGTCTCAACAAAAAGACTGTCAAACTGGATTATTTCTTGCTATTATATAATCATTATTGGTAGACATCATGCAGATGAAAGCCATTCAAAGGCATTTTAAAATACACACACAGGTTTTCTCTCAATTCTAGTCCAAATTGCACCAATACAATTTCATTTGCTTCAGTGCAATCAAGCTGTGCAGGTATGAAAAAGGATCTGAACCACTCCCCTGCCATTTTTCCTTGTCGACCTTAGCATGACAAAAATACCAGTATTTTGTGGGAAAGAAGTGGTGGGCTTACCAAATGCTGTTCTCCACCCAAGGAAACTCAGAATGACAAGATTATCAGCTTTGTTCCTAAATGTAACACACTATAGAACAGTCTAGGCTTTTTTCTGTCAAATTCCCTGGTGAACGTGAAAAAAGGAGGGAGCGGAACACTTTTAATCCTTTTCTACAGTGCTTCTAAAACTAGTAAAAAAAGTATTTTTTTCCCAGTGATGTTACTGATAGCATACTAAGATGCAATAACAGTACTTGGTATCAGAAAAACCCTACTGTTCCACCCTATGTTATACATCTCCTGCTTACACCATAAAATTTACACAGTAACATATTACTATTGCAAATGCTGTTCTTACAGTTTTTTACTGCACTATTTGTGCAATCAGGATTCTGAGAACTGAAAAAAAAAGAAAAGAAAAAACGTAAAACCATACTGAAAACAATATTTTTTATAAGTTGAAGTCTAGTGTGACTTACAAGACAGTCACCTGGACGCTTACTGTCATCCTAAAAGTAAGCAAGATGATCCAATTCATAATTCTGTATCTTGAGTTTAAAGAGAGAAAATAAGCTGTTCTTATTAACCCTTCAAAAGGAATATTGCAGTATTGTATACTTTTTTAAAAAATATTTTAATTGCACAGAGTTCTTTTTACTTTCCTGCACGAGAGACAAAATGAAATCAACAATACAATATTTATACTGGCAAGGAAACAAAGATGAAAAGGAATACTAAATATTTAATCACAGAAGGCAAATTAAAAATAAAAATTAAAAAGATATTTTGTTATTGCTTAAATATAGCTAGTTTGTTTGTTTGTTTTAGAGAGTAACACACAGGTTACCTCCTAGCACCTCTTCAGTTAAAAAAAAAAAAAAATTTAAAAGCAGTGTGCAGTATAGAGCTGTCGCTCCTGCCTTCCACAAGGAGAATATAAATTGCGTGAGTGGCTTTCAGAGCACTACCCAACAGGTCAATATTGGAGTGTTAGTTGATTACAAGCTACTCGTTTGGGCTTTTAAAACTGAAACTTATAGCAGTAATAATATGAGTATACTAAAGAATTTAGTATAAATATTTTTACTCAAAACTGGAGGTTTAAAGTATTTAATAGTCTGCTTTTATGAATTCTTACCTTACTATTCATTTATGCCACAGTTACGCCACTGTTTTAAAAGACAGTGATGTTACAAATATTCAGTATGTAAGGTTTACTTTCTTAAAGTAAAACTCAATTTCCACAACATTGCAGAAGTTAAAACACACAAGGAAGACTGATCGCACAGTTGGAACAGGGTTTCAGGTAAGAATTAGTGCCTGTTTGAAAAAAAAAAAAAACAACCAAAAAAACCCAGCAAAACAATAAAATGATAATAAAAAATGCCAGCAATAACTTCAATTTCACAGAAACCAGTGTCCCCTTCCTTCGAGGGTCATCACCTTCAGAAACCCTCCCAAGCAAACCGTGCGCCTCAGCGCTTTTACTGCCCCGAACTTTGCATGTGGCAGCGAGGCCGAGCACTCAGAGCTGGACCTGGGACCTGACAAGGGCTGTCACCCAGCCCACTAAGGCGGGCTGGGGAGCCCCCGGCGCTCCGCGGGCAGGTTTGACCACCGGGTCTGGGATGCGAGGGGGAGCTGCCGGGCCGAGAGGGCTCTGCCCCGCAGGGCTGAGGAGCCGGGGCCCACCAGACGAGCAGGCCCGCCCGAGGGGGCGAAGCTCGGCTCTCCCGGCGCGGGGTCGGGCCGGTGAGAGGAGCCCAGCGCTCGCCAAGGGGAGCGCAGCCTCCACCCGACACCGTTTTAACCGCGCCCTGCACCTCCCCAGGCGCCTCACAAACGCCGGGGAGGGGGGTTCTGCTCGGGTTTGGGGGGATATTTTAAGCGGGGAGTCAGACCCTGCCCCGCTGCCGAGAGGCCCGGGCAGCGGAGACATCTCCACACCCCAGCGCTCGGGGCGGGAGGGGCAAGGACGCTGTCCCGGCGTCGAAAACGCCACACGGGAGGGAGGGAGGAGGGAGAAATCAAGCGCCTGGCGGGCCAAGCGAAGGGTTAAAGATCAACGTTCCCCCCACCCTCGCCCTGGTCTGACAGCTCCCAACGCCGCGGCCGCTGTCACCGCCTCAGCCCGCCCGGAGAGACGGGGCGCAGCCGCCCGCGCTGTGGCGAGCGGCGGGAAAGCGGCGGGTGGGTGCGAGAGAGGCGAGAGCGGGGAGCGGAGCCCCCTCTCCGTGCCCCCTCACGGGAGCCCCACGCCGAGCCCGCGCCGGAGCAGCGGGAAGGAACAATGAGGGGGGGGACCCGCCGACCCCGTGGAGGGGAAGAGGGAGGTCGGCAGGGAGGGAGACCCCGCGCCCCTCTCTGTTCTCCCCCGGGGCGGGACGGGGCTCGGCTGCGGGACCCGCCGCAGCCGAGCCCCGTCCCGCCCCGGGGGAGAAGGAGGGCGGAGGGACAGAGCGGGGGAGGCAGGTCTCTAAGCGCCGCTTCGTCCCATCCCCACACGGAGCCCTCCTCGCCGCGGCTGGGTCGAACCCCCCTCTCCTCTCCTCTCCTCTCGCCGAGCCGGTTACCGCTGCCGTGGCCGCCGAGTCCTCCCGTTCGCCAGCGCCCGGCTCGCCGCTCGCGCCCTCCGTCGCCATCTTCCCGCTGTAACGGCTCCGGCGCGGAGAGCGGCGCGGAGCCGAGTGGCAGCAGCTGCCGCCGCCAGGCGCTTAACCCCCTCCCCGCCGGCAAAAAGCCCACCGGTGAGCGGGGGCGCTTAACCCCTGCGGCGCGACGCAGGCGGGGCTGCCGAAGCCGAGCCGCCCCCTTCGCCGGCCGAGGCGAGCGACTCCCGCCGGCGGGCGCTCGGGTTTCCCCACCCACCCCCTCCTCGTCCGCCATAGGGCGGCCCCGAACCAGGCGGGGGAGGGGGACCGGGACCGGGACCGGGACCGGCACCGGGACCGGGACCCGGACCCGGACCCGGACCCCGCCGCGGGCTGCTGGGGCGCAATGGTGGCCGAGGGGAAAGCACCACTCGCCTTCCTTCCCTCTGCCGCGGCTTGGGAGCAGGAGAATTGAAGGGATGGTTACGGATGGGGTGGGGAAAAAAAAATAAAAAAAAAGGGCTTTTACAGTGGGCTTGGCTCACCTGCCCGGTGAGATCCTTAAACCAGCTGAAGCCTTTGAGGCAAGGACATCTCTGTGCCTTTTTCTTTCTGGGGGTGCTGGCAGAGGGAGTCACCTCTCCTCGTCCCCTGTGGAGGGGCTGAGGGAGGACGTTTCTGCCGCCAGCCCGTGCTTAGTGACTTGTTTTCAAGACAGGGTGACTTCAGAGCCTGTGTGAGCATGGACCTTCATCCAGGCCCGTGGAGTCAGGCCCAGCGCTTCAGGGCTGCTCAGCCCTGGAGCACCCCCTGGCCTGGGGCTGCCCTTTGCCTTGCGAGGCCAGTACGGAAGCTGAAACCTATTCTAACTCCTCCAGAGGAAGGTTCGGGCTGCTGAGCTGAACCTGCAACTACACAGGCTAAATGATACATTCCCCTCCAAGATCACCCCTCCAGCTGTGGTGCACTGTCTGTCTCCAGCGGCTGTTCCTCAAGGTCTTGCCCCACTGCTTTACCCCTGCAGTGGGAACCCAGCTGGTGGGCTCTACACTGAAACCAAATCTGAATGTACCCTCCTCTGGAGCCAGCTTGCATCCATCATTAGCTGAATTTGCCTCACTGTGTATTCTGCAGCCACACACAACTTCCACCAACAGCAGGCTTCTCTGAGCCTCGCCAGCCTCCTCCTTTCGTAGTGCTGCTTCAGGTCCGGGCTCATGCTGAACTCCCTTGGCACCACAGTGAGACAGAAATGGGCCAGTGACTTCCCTTGATCAAAGACACCAAGTGTTCTTCTAAGCGTGGTGTACCTAAGGATGTAAGTAAAAACGTGCATTAACTTCTCCCCCTGTACTTCACCAGAAGGAGAACTAACAAGTGATTAGTAGAACAAGCCCCAACTGTAACTGTACACTGAACAGAATGAGCAGCAGGCAGTGTATAGGATCCATTACAGGGCACATAAAATCCAGTCAAACAGATCCTTTCTGGGTTTAGGGACGGTTTTTCCTTAAAAATCATCCAGCTCTCCTCCTACTCAAGCTTTACACTTTCAATAACTATAGTGGCTGCTCGCATCCCTTCCTCCGCCAAAGCTGAGAAACTCCATTGATGACACAGAGCCTAAACTAACTTTTTTTCTCAGTTCCCAGAATCCTAATACCATTTAGTTGGTTTTAGGATATATAAGGATATTACCTTACTGACAGCAAAGTACCATACATTACTCATAATTATTGCATAAATTTTAAAGAATATGTGGTGCTTCACCACTGAGAAACTCAATGAAAAGTCATTTGTTTCCTACGGACTTTGTCATAATTACTTCTCTCCAAAATGGTTTTAAACACCGAAGTTTATAAACTGGTTTGAGAATATATTTTCTCTCATCGATTCCTGTCTACCATTATCATTGCCAGTATTTTCCTTTTGTGTTAGAATCATCTACCAGCCATCACAGTTACTTATATGTCTTTCTAACTGAATCAGTAAAAAGCATTCATACAAGACACTGTGTAAGTACTGTTTTAACTCCAACTGCATCACAACAGTGATGTAGCAAAGTCTGCACCATTTATCTCTTGCTCTGCTGGGGTCATAAACTCTGGTTTAGCTGATATTTTATCAATTACCAAGTGTACGTTTATCAAAATAACAATGAATATTAGATTAGTCATAGCTTTCCATCTCAGACTTGAGAGCTGATCTCTCTTTCTTCATCTGAAGATAAATTTAGAGTGATTACTGAGAGAGATGGGGGTGCTCATATCTCAGCCAGAAAAAATTTAATAGGATAGATGGAACAGCAACACTTCATCTAAAAACCCACCCCCAGACAACTAATATCCAGCACATCATACAAACATTGGACACAGTTTGACCTGCTGTTGTGGTCAAAAAGGTGACAGGCATGCTTTTGAAGGAGGAATGATCTATATTTCTTCCTTATGCCCTGAAATGAATTGTCACAAGATTTTGAAAATATTATTGATTTTTGTAATTGTATGAGCCTATACTGCATGTTTGTGTTTCTTCACTCTAATAACAGCAACAAGGCTTAGTGGTGGCATGAAAGCACTAAAATCCATATTAGATATTACCGATTGCTACTGGGAGTAGATTCTCATGCTGAATAGCAATCATCGATGCATCGTCAGTGATGGTGGTAAGGCCCAAATATATTTGAGGTTTTGCTGCATGAAGAACGCCCTTGGACTTGGCATCATCTTCAAAGTAGGAAATGTTTTTTCCTTGATAGCACTGCATCACTGGACAAGGTCTTACTTATTCTCTGGTTGCTCTGTTTATGCTCCTGACATACTCTCTCAGAACTGGCTTTCAAACCCCTCAGTAATATAACATCTGCACACAAAATAAATGAGTTCAGAGAGAGGGACAGCATGACTTTGTGACTGTTCCTATAGTGCACTGTCATTGCTATGCCTACCTTGTACAGGGCAAAACACCTCTTCAACCTGTGGCTAAGCCAGAGCCCTTCTAAGAGAAGAAATTGCCTGTGTTTTTACAGATGATTTTATCACTACTGTAAGGCAGAGGAGTCGCTTTTCTCAGAGGAAGGTGCTCACTGTTTTACTACTAGCACGTAGCTGGTAAACAATGCAATTAACTCTTTTTCTTCTGTTCCAGTTTTATTTGGCTTGAATGACACAATGGAAAGGCCCAGCCTGGAAGCAGGCCTTACAACCAAGCTTTAAATGTATTTCTTTCCTATGACTGGAGAGCTGGCACGCCACGATGGTGGAATGTCCACACCTTACAGGCTTCAGCTGCTGGACTGAACGGTGCTCATTCCCTCCATTAGTACAACTGCTGTGATAGAAAATGCATACCTTGGCTTTACATTGTCAGGGAAGCAAACTGCTATGTATCTAAATCATACAGTGTTTCAAGGCTTTACCACCTTGCTGCTAACCATTTGTATGAAACAAAAAAATGTAAAATGGTATTTTATTCACCCTTTTCTAAAAAATAAGCTGGTGTCTGCATCTAAAGCAAGCAGGAGACACTGAAGTCCCAAGATAAATTTTTACAGAATATTGGGTATCTGAGAAAAAGTAATCAATCTTTGTATCATTGCAATCTTTTCAAAGGTCACCTCATTGCTACTTAAGGCATTTCTGCCATTACCCTCATCTAGGACTCATCAAGCCAAGCCAAACAACATAATTCAAATACTGCACTGATTACCTCTTTGGGGAACTTTGGACTTGGAAACCTATAAACAATACTCTGATAATTGAACCATTAGCTCGGGTTTTGTGAAGAAAGAATTGCTTTCTCTGGAAGATGGCACACCACTGTGTGGGTGAAATTCAATAGAAAAGGAATCAATATTCTAGAAGGCATGTTGGCTGTTTCTGAGGATGTTAAACTCATATAAAAAAGAAAGGTGAAAAGGAAATAAAAATCAAAGCGTTGAGAACAAAACAAGACCTCCAGTAGGCATCACCAGAAGAGATGCTTTAATTGGCTATGCACAAGGAGCATAGCTAATAAATAAAAAGAGTTGGAATTGTTGATTTATGAGCATAAATTCAACAGTGCTGCATGTTACTATAAGCCAGTGATGTGATTCACATGACTGGAATGTTGAAAACTGTCTATAATCTGCTTAAAAATGCACAAGTGGACAGAAAGAAGTGAAAATATTATAAAAATAGTGTGTACTGCATGTCAACATCACTGACATCTCAGGAAAGGTTATTTGAATGTTCATGACTTGTGTTTTAATGTTTGAAACATAAAATGAAGTATTAGATAGCACCAACTGTAAACTTCGCATCATACTAAAGAACAAAATTACAGGATCCTGAAGCATCCTTTGCATAGAGAAAACTGCTATCATTGAAGCTTCACTCCGAATGACATAATTCTGCCAATACCGTAACATCCTGGAAACATCTAAAAATTACAGGTGACAGATCAAAAAGTTAACCTTGAGCAAAAGGAGTCTGAATGAGACCTCATTTTAACACATAAAGATGAAAAGCTAGGTCCAACTGGAATCTAAAATTTGAGTGTTTGCTGTACCTAACTTTTAGAAATCTGAGCCCAGAATGGAATCCAGAAACTAAAAGTGGTACAGTCTATGAATTCGAAATGTTTATTTCAGAGAAGTCTTGCAGTCTGTGTTATGCAAAAAGGAAAGATCACACACCAATCTCCCTGGAGTTGAAATCCATAAGTCTGTGCTGTAATGTCTGAAAAAGTTGGATATTTGTTTGTTTTGCAAAGAAAGGTAGAGGGCAGTTAAAATGATCACACTGAAAATGTATGAAAATGTTCTGAAAAGCTAAAAGCTCTGTCTTATTTCTCACTTTCACTCATCTTCACATGGGTATAGTAAGGAATGGGAAATAGATCCACACAAGATTGCTAACTGAAGCAATAAAGGTGCAGGAATCAAGAATTCTCAGAAACAGCTTCCATGAGCAGGCATGATGACTAATGTACTTTTACAGGCATCAACACTTCCAAGCAAAAAAACACTTTTTTTTTGGACATAGGAGAAATGCATTCTGCTGTGATCATACTGGCTGTAGTGGCAGGAGGCAGGGGAATTCATGCTGCAACTGCCAGACGTGGAAGAGTTTGTTCCTTCACTGGCAGGAGTTATGCAGTGATCTGCAGTGCTGGGAAGTACACTACCTCATTTTGGAATTTAACTCTTAACCCACAAATCAGCACACCATGAAATTAATTTTTTCAGTGATTGTTAAATCACTTTATTGCAGAATGTCTTTTCCTTTTTTTTTTTCTTTTCCTGAGAAAGAATCCATTGATTGGTATCCCCACTGTTTTGGTATTTCTCCCTTTTCTGTATGCAAATGGTTAATTTTGAAATTTTCTTATGCTGCTGACATCCTATGAACAAAATTGGATCACTAAATGCCCCCCTGTAGGGATGAAGCTGTACCACTGCCAAAATAGACTGCTGTATCTTAGAAGAAACTCGGCTGGAATTGAAATGATAGTGCCCGCAGTGGAAGCTGCCCTCTCTGCCAAAGCTCAGCTCTTGCTCTGAGAGCTCACCGTGCGAGTGCAGCGCTGTGTGCAGGCACTCAGCGCATGAAACAGCTTCAGGAGGACCTTTACTCTGTAATTGTAGAAATAAAAGCTGAAGGGAGGTTAATCAATTCATTGCCAAGAAGGATCAGTCTTGGTAAGGTGGTAACTACCTTTGCACTTGGATTGAACTTCTGTACAGGGACTTAGTAATGAAATGTTGTTTGTATTGAAATACTCCACTAGGGAGAAATTCCCTTGCTAATGAAACAAAACTGCTTCAATAGGTTGTTAGCTCCACCACTGATGCTGTAGAACCCCAGCCCAGGAGAATTAGCTCCTGTGCTGCTGACACAGAACAGAAATCATTGTGCTGAGAAGTTAACTCCCTCCTGGAAAATGAGCATTTGCTAGAATAAAGGAACAAATTTGCTCGCCTGTAGGAAAGTGTTGTACTTACTCACTGATGCAATTCAACTTTTGCAATGTAACTTTATACTCTCAAAGTTGAAAAGTGATTCTGTGAAAAGACAGATCTGAGAGTGCGTGTGTTCCATAAACTGAAGTAATGTGATCCTATTGCCAAGCTTCATAGTGACCTGAAATAAAGATAAGCAACTCATGTGTAAGTCTGTGGTTCAGGTTTCTGGGTAATGCAACTGCTGATGAGTGTTTTCATCAGAAAAAAAATCAGTAAGACAGACTTTGATTGTGAAATCAGAAGTAAAAAAGGTGAAATTGTAATTCATGTGGCATTCAGTATGAGTGCAAAATTCACTTATTTACATGTAAATGAGGCAGACAGAGGAAAAACAATGGGCAGGAGAGAGATAGCCCTGTCTAGTCTTTCCTGTCAAGCACAAGCATCTTTCAATGTACAACTGCACTAAAATCTTTAAGTCAGTGATTAGGGATTCTGCCTTTGCTGTACCATTTAAATTCTGGATAGCCATAAGATTATCTTTCATTAGAATTTTGCTCAGCATGTCTCTCAAGATTGAGATGTTTTACACCGTCACTTAGATTGTATGGGACTTTGGTCCCCAATGCATCGTTTGCCTACCTGACTGGGAATTAAGTGGGAATAAAATTCAAAAATAAGTATAAACTACCTGTGGTCCAAAACCAAAAAGAGTGTTTAGGCTCCTGAGTTTTATCAACTCTCAATGGACTCTGAGGACTCTCCTGCCTTCTGTGCCTTGATAATTCCCTCTGAGATTTCAAGACTGGGCATGAATATAAAACCAAAGCTCTACATAAGATCTGCTGGAGCCAGTAATCTATATGAATATAATGACTTTACAAAATATCTCAGAAGACTGAATAATCTTGCTGCAGGACAAAGGCAGAAAAAAAAAAAGATAAGTCAGTGGATTTGGAATGAGGAATGTTTATGTAATACTTGATCTTTGATATTTTAAAGCAACTGCAAAACATGATTCATAGAAACACAGGACTGGATTACCAATCAGTTAGTCTAACCTCTTCCAGATCCTAGAAAATATATTACACAGTCCTGTAAATTAAATTATTACTTTAAAATCACAAGTTTTTTGGTGTATCTTTTCTATTCAAATAGTGCTGAATGCGTTAGCTTAAAACTATGTAAATTTTGCATTATTTCTGACAAAATTAAATATGACCTGATATTGGTGACTTTTCCTTAAGGGCTATCAAACAACATAGTAGCTACTATTATAATTAAGCACGACAATATTTTTCTGAGTCTGAAGACATTTGCGTAGTTATTTCAATGTAAAAACAAAGATAAAGGAAAGCTCAGTGACTTGCTAAGGACCACAGAACAGTTCAGAAACTGTAACTGGGAAAGAAAACCCTGGAATACTGGTTTCCAGCTTCTTGCTCTTATTGAAGTGACCATCTGAGTAAATATATACATTTAGTGAAATGAAATTTAGATGTTCCTGAGCCAAGATAAAGAGACTGCTCTGGAATTGAACTGGTACTTAAAAAAAATGCCACTATCACAAAGGAATGCTTTCACAGCTGGGAAAGACTGCATTTCAGTGAAGTTTGTTCTACTCTGCACTGTATATACCACCGAGATCCAACAGCATTTGTATAACTACACTTCACAGTCCAGGTTCCCTTTTAAATTTAATGTATGGTTTGTCAAAATAACCCCAGCTGATTGTAAAAAGAGAGGGTAAACTCTTCCACATAGAAGTAGAAATGAACCCACAGAAACATTTCCTTTGGAAACAAGGGTCTACTACTGGAGGATGACATGAGGATAGCGTTTGTATTTCTGATCGTAAATGGTACCCCAAAGTACAAAAAAACCATCATGGGCAGCATTTGGTTTCTGTTTAGCCTTTGAAAAGGCTTTTCAGATGTGCAGCCTCCTGAGGGAGATATGTTTTGCAGAGATCACTCTAGAAACAGCCAGAACAGAGCAGCAGCCTAGAACAAAGCCGCTTCTCGCCCATGGCGCTACGGAAGGATCCCTCTCCTGCCTTTATTTGAGGCCCCTTAGGAAGCCTACGGGATGCTGGTTGCTAGGCAACGCCCAAAGGACTGGTGTTTATAGCATTAGGTATTAATTATTGTCATGGGCCTTTTCTACAGAAGATCCTGAAAATATGCAATTAGACATGTCACAGGATAGGTCGTTTTGCATTCTGACGGACAAGCATTATTAATCTGCAGAAAATTCAGAATTTGACAAATTGTTCAAAGGTGACTGCCTGTGCCAAGCCTAATATTTTATTTTTCTCGTGCTGTGTTTTTTTGTAATTGCAGAAAGAGGATTTGAGTAACAATATGTTTACAGTAAGCTGTTTAAAGGTTCCGAACTAGAATATAATATTGCTTCATTTTTTTAACTGACTAAAGTGCCTAGCCCTAAACTGATCTTTACCAGCACTTTATTTTAAGTAGTTCAGGTCAGTAGTTGAGCAAAAAAGGGAAACCTTAGAATATGAAAGCTGTAAAATAAAATATTTAATAGCAGCTGTGTGTTGCAACACCAAAGTAGAGACAAACAACTCAACAAATTAAATCTTGTGAAAGAGGCAACGTTTAGTCTGGTAGCATTGTCCTTGAGATATGTTTCTTCATATCATTTGTGACACTGGCTTGTATTTAAGAGAAAGGAGAGCTGCTCTTCATTCTCTGGCATTGCCTACCTAGCTAATCATCACTAGTGTAACGGGGTGTATGCATGGTACATTCCACTTTTAAGGGGATGTTGTGTGAGAGAGGCTATGCCCCCTGAAATGAATTGGAGCAGCCAAGAAGAGATTCCAGTTAGTGCAAAGAAAAATGGAATTAACACTAAAGCAAGTCATTACCAAAGGTGAAAGCACAACCAGCAGTGTATTGGAAACTTCCGTGACGTGACAGTGACAAAACGTAACCAATAAAGGAGGTAAATTACTGTCTCAACATATCAACTGAGTAATAAGAAAATTAGAAAAAGAAATTATTAGACTTTTATCAATTTCTGCCAGGGAAAAATGGCTAATTATTTTCTGGTTGGAGAAAGAAGTTGAGACCGTGGATGGGAGAAGCTCAAGGAGACACTACTAAGAGGTTGTGTGGCTGAAAATACTTGTACACACAAGAATGCCTTCTCCCATATCTTGAGTACACTAAAATTTGTGCAGTGGGACAGTGAAATGCAGCAAAGTGGAATAGGAAACACTTTGGTTTGTCCTTTCTATAGATGAGGCATATGACAAAGTTCCCATTCTGTTTCCCTAGTCTTGTCTCTTTAGATGGATATGTGGCAGAAAAATGTTGTGAATATTGGTGCCTGATAATTTGCCTCGGGATGCTTCAGAATTTGGAACACCAGTCAGACTGGTACTGTGCTGCTTCAAGCATCCGTAGAGCATGATAGTAGAGCAAAGCTGTCATGCAAGGCAATAAAAATACTAAAATGAGAAGTCTGAGTCTGCCTTCTTCCAGCAGGCAGTGAAGAGTCCAGACGTTCAATTTTGATCAAAGGGGCAAAAGGCATTAAAATTTCACAGCTGTCTCCATGGCAGTTCTCCGCTTCAAAACATGATTGCCCAGTTGTTGAGCTCATTGGCTGTTTTTCTTTTAACTGCTTCCAACTGGAAAGGTATGAGGAGCAGTCATTTCATTCACCATTTTGATGGACACACAAATGAGACAAAATTACTATCCTTTGGCCATTCATAGTGACAAATGTTCTTCCATAAAAGCTAGAAGAACATTATTTTGAACTGTGTTTTTTCAAGCATAGCATCTTACCAATATTATGTATACTTTTAAATGAAGTGGTATATTAGGGAAATCAGTTATTAAAATAAAAAAATGAAAAAAATCATTCCACAAAGACTCGATACAGGCAGAGAAACGTAGAAATTAAATTAATCTTCTTGAAAAAGAAACCTAACATACTTTAATTTTATAATGAATGTGAATGCGTATGTTGATAACATCATATTGCTCAAACATTCGTCGCAAGCGATATCTTTCTATCAGCTCACAGAGATTTTAATTTGGTAGCACTTCCAAAGCAGGTGGATTTGCTGTCACTGCCTAGTTCTGAGGGACCAGGATGTACTGCCTGATGGCAGCCACAAATCTCAGGCTGGCTCAGAATCTGTGTTTGTACTAGAGCCTGACCAATACAATTTGTTTACGTGGTAGAACTCGCACAACAACCTACAAATAAGTGTGACTCACATCCTGCCTTATTTGTAATACGGGTTTTGACTACCTGCCTCAATCTCATGAATCTTCATAAAAACCTCCTCCTCTTTTCCTGATATTTGTTTGATCAATGTGTTTGTCTTTTCTGTCAGTTGTCTCATTTGAAAACATTAGATTAAAATGGAAATAAGCTTTGTATTGATGTTCCCTGTCTTTCCTACATTTTAGGGTGTAGCTATATTACTTTGAACTACTCTGCAGCATTTGTAGTCATTTGACGCAGGGAACCATGGGCCTCAAGTTAATTACTATTGTATATCTCCTTTACTTCCTTGTTTTTTCTCATTAGAAAAAAGTTAGGTTTGTTTCATGATTCTTTGATCAGAAGTTTTCCTGAGTCAGCTATTGAATTTAGTTCCAGACTATAACTGCAACCTTCATCTTATTTCCACTGCAGTGTCTGTCTGTGATATTTTTATGCTTAATCCAGTTGTCTTCAGCAAACGTTTCTCAGACTCAGATCCACAAAGAGATATGGGTCTCATTGCCCACCAAGCTAGAAGTTTGGAGGTGCTTGAACCTAACAGCAAAATCACCTCAGGTTAGGAATTTACA
Source organism: Caloenas nicobarica (assembly GCF_036013445.1). Taxonomy (NCBI): domain Eukaryota; kingdom Metazoa; phylum Chordata; class Aves; order Columbiformes; family Columbidae; genus Caloenas; species Caloenas nicobarica. Next base: position 26,994,864 of record NC_088245.1, on the reverse strand, counting down.
CTTATGAAACTGGTTATCTAGGGGGAGAGACAGCAGTGTGAGGGCTTTTTAAGATTCTGAAGCCTCAGTCCCACTTTGTGGGTATGGAGTTTAGAGAATCCGAACACGAGCTATTCTTCTAGGTGTAGAGCGATTTCACCTTCTTTTGTATCCTTGAACTTTGTCAGAGCTAGCATAATAAACCTTCATATTTATTTGAGAGCAGATTCTTGGCTGTTACACAAAATTAACAGCCAAAAGAACAAAGCAATGCCAATGCACATCAGCTGCAGGCTTGACCTCAACCTGCAATTTTCTTAAGCCCCAGTACAACATTTTTCAGTGACCTATTTTAAAAAAAAAATTAAAAAAAAAAGCCTGACAAAAATTCAATCCAGTGTTCCAGTGTGCTGGGAAATAAGAGCTTAAACCACTTTTCCCCTCTAGTTCATTTTTTCTTACAGCTTTGCTGAAGACTATACTATTATTCAACAATTTTCTCCTTCTCTGGAGACATTCAAAACCCGCCTGGACGCCTTCCTGTGTAACCTCACCTAGGTGTTCCTGCTCTGGCAGGGGGATTGGACTAGATGATCTTTCGAGGTCCCTTCCAATCCCTAACATTCTGTGATTCTGTGTGATTCTGTGTGAAAGAGAATCATTCTTTCACAGTTGAGCCAACAAGACTACAACAGGAAAGAAATCACTTGTCTCAAGACCTGAGAAAAACACTAATGCAGATGATAACTGGTCCCTGACCTGAAGATCCTGAAACAAACCTTTTTCCTCTCATCAGAGATATTGCTTTGGGGAGAGGCTTTGTCAAGTCCTCTAGTCTGTTTCCAATGGATGCACCTTTAGTAAAACAGCAACATTTGTGGCAAGGCTGAAGATGGACTCGGTTCAAAGTCAAACAATGGTCTCTGGGCTTTCAAGTTGGTTTCGCAGGTTCATATTAACTGAAGTGATATAAATGTGACATTCAGTATCTGTACCTTGATTTCTATCTGTGCAAACTCATTCTTATTGGCCTTTTTTTCCCCCCCATGCATGTACTGAAAAGTAGAGCACAGTGATCATTAGGGAATACACTTACATTAATATCTACCCATCCTCACTGCAAAACTTCATGTTTCTCTACTTCTCTTGCATTGAAATGGAAACATTTGCTGCTTGCTTTGATTTTGTTTACAAAGGTTTACCTCACTGTAATGTAGAATTCCAATACTTCATTGAAAACAGGTTTTAAAATCAGATAAAGTAAAAAATACTTAAATAAGCTGTCTGAACAATATCTGTGTTTTCATACTCAGCCATAGGTAAGCAACATCAGTACATTTTGTATTACTTGTGCTGGAAGAACAATAAATCATTTATAGGGAAAGCTTTTTCTTTATCTACCAGCTGCCCTATTCAGTGACAAATTCTTCTTGAATTCCCTCCTTGTTTGGAAACAGAGGCCTCCTTCATCATACACACTCATAACCCCAGAGAACAAAAAAATCATTATAGTGGCTACTGAAGGCTAAAAAGACAGATTGGTGTAGACAATTGTGAAGTGTTTTCAGTACATAGAATTAGAAAAGCTCAGTTATCTGATTTACAGCTGCCTTCTTAAAAGGTGATCAGAACATGAGATCTGCCCTGTGTATGCATGTTATGGTAAATAATAGCCAGAACCTCAGCAGAAAAAAACAATGATGGATTTTCTGAAGACTTTCTTAGCCTTTTTTGTTTGTTTGTTTGTTGTGTTTTGTTTTGTTTTGTTCTTGCTAATCTCCTAGGGTATCTTTTAGAACTCGATACTTCTGTCTGTAAAACTGGCATGCTCTGACTTTTTAACTTCCATATATTTTAGATTTTTGTTTCTGAATGCTGTATTGAAATTGTCTATTTTTTTTACCTGTTTTCCTAATTAGTGTTTACTTATGCTCTGTTTTCACAACATAATAGCACATTAATAGGCAGGAACATGGTACGGTTTGTCAGACTGGTCTAAATATTCTGGCAATTTTAGGAACTTGTTGGTCTCATTGGTTGCATATAAATCCAATGACCTACATGATGCAGGAATGAAAGAAACGCGGTTGAAAATAATGCGTTCATTGATGTAAGTAAACCATGACTGATAGGAAATGAGCCTACACTAGTGGTGCCAAGATCACTATAGAAACAGAATGATCTTGTGGCAGAATTCAAAATGCTAATCAACTGAAGACAGGCGCAAAGTCTGTGAGTGAAACAGAGGAGAAGGAAAGCAGGTCCCAGTACCCCTACTGATAAGGCAGTAAGGAATCCCATCACTTAAAATGCCATACCAGGGCTCCTGTTGATCCACATGGGTGGAACCAAAGGAGATAAAACTTTTCATGTCGGAATTACAGTCACTTGCCCTTCTAAATTTGTTCTGGCTCTACTACCACAAAGCACGTATTGTAAACCTCAGGTGATCATCTGGAGAAGTTTGTGTGGTTCCTCTGTGTACATCTGTGTTAAACCATAGATTCCACTTTGAACATGGAACTTCTTATTCTCCTGTGCTTCCCTGTCACATGAGGTAATGAGAAAAATCCTGTATCTTGTGTTGAGAGGAAAAGATGTGGTCTCTGAACTTCTGTGATGATCCATTCAAATGGGATACCCTTGAGTGAAAGAAATGGTTACTACTCAAGACAGATTTTTCAAATCTGAACAGAGCGATGGATTTTTTTCCTGAGAGCTTTGATAATTTCATCTGGCCCATCATAAAGCTTAATCAGGACAACAGAGGGAAGCTGATGGACTGACGAGAGGTGAGGCCATATATTAGAAACAGAAAAGGAATCTGATCTATGCTTAGACAGTGCTTACTCTGAGAAAGAAACCAAGGAACAGAAATACATCCTAGTATTTTGTTGTTTAAGTGCCAAGTGAAGGTTAATTGTAAACCTGGGTCCCAATCAGAAGAATCTTTTGGAAAGGGAAAGTAACTGGATTGTCAGTGATGGCCACCAATAGCTTTGGAGCCCTAGGGCATGTGGACCAGAATGTCTTTATAAGAAGGTTTAGCAGACACAAACGAATTGTTTCAGAGAGGTTAAAGAAAGACACTTTGCTGGACTATACTTACTCAGAGATGACCTAGGTATTTTCCACTTAAATTTCCCTTGTAAGCACGTTGACTTCTTAAGTAATGGAATACTAGATAATAATAATTAATGCTAGAAAAACACCATTCATTTCCGTTGAAATGATATCTTCTGATCTCTTGAGAGAGTCTAATCTTCACCATCTTTTAATAATAACTTTCGATAACTGCAAACTTATGTATTCAAATACAAAGCAAGATCCTCCTTCAGCAAAGGCTCCTTCTTGGTTGAATATATTTGAGATAGTGAAGAGACCATCATCAGTTGCTATACAGCCTTGTTAGTACCTAAATTGGTATATAAGATAGAACCATACTTCTGCTTTCATCTTATTCTTCCTTCCCCACCTGTGCTCATCTGGGTTGCAAATTTAATGAGATTTGGGCCTTTACAAACAGAGAGTACACTGATGTTCTTGTAGCATTCATATGTGGCTGGAGCTTTCTAGGTGATCAGCAGAGGTTCACAGAGTTTTGAGCAAATGATTGGAGATTCAACAGCTCTGCTCTTCCTTCACCGTGCAATAAAGGTGGATCTCAGCCAAGTTCTGGCTAAACGTGAAGGGAGAGAAAAAACAATCCCTCTACGTAATCTAATTTGATGTAACAACAATATTACAAAATTGCTAAGGCTCTGCATAAAATACTGTTGTTTTGCAAATAAAGTGTGATTATTTCATTATAACCTGAGTTCTCTTCCAAGGGAGACAGGGAAATCTTTAATATAGGTAGTCTGTATGATTAGCTCTCTTTTTATTCCTTGTGTAGAAAAGTCATACCTATATATTTGCCTGATGACTGTTACCAAAGAATAGGAAGCCAGCAATGGCCACTTCTGATCAACTGCTTTGTTGCTTTGTTGACCTATTTACTTTTCAAATGAATTGTTGGTGGATAAGGAGTGCTTGTTGAAAGGCAGATAGCACAAATGCTTCTCTGCACTAAGATATCATGTATGGACAGTGCAGAGGGCAAAATATTTCAATGTGGAAAAGCAATAATGACAAGTAAGTAGTAATATGACTTGACTTCAAATTACACAGCATGAAGCCCATCACTTGAACTGCATCAGGAAAGATGCTGAATGCCCACATCATCCTGTGATACTATTAAATCTAATAAGAATACGGGCAAGGCTAGGAACACTTCCAAGTAAAATTGCTTAATGATCTTAAACTCTAAGGAAGAGATGTCCAGCTATTGCTTAATTATTTAATCCATTAAAGGACTTGAGCATAATACAGCAGTTTATCCGCCCATCAGTACAACTCAGCAGGAATATATGTCTCTCTAATTGTTCTGTGCTGCTTTCCCTTTTGGCTGACAAATCCAGCTGAGGGCTGTTACACCTTGCTAGGGCACTGGGCCTGCTCAGAGAGGCAATCACCATCTCATCCTGTAATTCAGCTACCCTGACAGATTAACCTAACTGGCAAAATAAAATACTTCAGAAAGAGAAAAGCACCTTAACTGCATGGGGCTGGTCTTGTCCCAGTCCTGTGGCTTCCCCGATGGTTCTGTAATCACACTTGCAAGCACAACACTTCCAGATTTTTGCTCATGCACATATCTATTTTTGAATATGTAGATACACACACACACAAACATGCATGTAGTATGTGTATTCATAAAAAATCTGAAAATTTAAAAACCTTGCTTTTGATGGCAGAGCTGGGAAGAGAGTTGTTGCAGTTTTTTCTGTGTTACATATCACAGATAAGTGATCCATAGATACGTGTTTGTGCATTTTGTATGTTTAAATGCACGCACTATGTATTAAAGTTTAAACATTCATAAACTGCTGTAAGTTTGGATCTGAATACCTCTAAATTAACTCATCTGGGAGTTCAGGTGGTGATCCAGATCCTGTGTGAATTCTCACATCATGGTGCTATTCCAGCACGAAGGTATAGGTTTTGTCTCATTTCCTCTCATGTTTTCGAAAAACTTCAGTTTCAGTTGGATAAGGTGTGGGAGAAGGCTGAAGATCCTGAAAAACCGGGAAACAATTTCCTTTTCTGCTGTTCCATGTTCTCAGTTCAGATCCATGGAAATGAAGAAGTAATGTAGTCACACAAATTAAGATAGCAGAGAATCAAGCCATGAAATTGAAATGGAAAAGCAATGAGCCAGGTCGAATTTAGTCACACAACATAAAAGGTAAACAATCTAGTCCCAGATTGACTTGTCTGAATAGGGAAAATAAAAAGTGTTTTATTTGAGGTTTCTGGAAATCTTTTAACCAGAATGGTTGGGGCTGCTCCTGAGGTTGTTAGCGGGCTTTCTCGGTCCTGCCTGCTTAATGGCAGGATGGCCCATACCGCAGACTCAATCGCCTCAGTTCTGTTGGGATCTCCAGACCACAGGCTCTTTTCGCTCCTGAAATCCTGGTAAGGTAACTATGCCAAAGCAGTTAATCCATAGCTAGTGGAACTGGTGAAGCTGGGTTTCTAACGGGTCTGTGTAGTATATCGCTTTAAATACTCTAACCACAAGACAGTCAGCTCACCTGTATGTTCCTTTGCCTCACTGCCATGGTACCTCTTGTCCTCCCAGCTTCTCCTGCAGTACAGGCACCTCCTCCCAAATCCCTGACCCCTCTCTTCACATCACAGTAGTCCTCCAGACCACTGGTGTTAACCTAGCTCTCCTCTCACCAACACTTCTTATGAGTCCAATCTATTTTTTCAGATTTTAGCTGTGTAGCCTGGTAAAACGCGTAGGCCAACTGGGCAGTCAGGGCATGCCTGCTGATTGATGAGCTAGATTCTGCTAAAGAGATCTCATTGAATTCTTGCTCTTATTACTTCAGAGGAAGCACCAGTAAGGTCTCTCTTCTTTAGTCTGCATCTAGATTTCAGTGTAGAAATTTGCTGTATTTGAGAACTCTAATCATCTGCTATATGGGGCTGAAATTGGTCAAGGAGTACCACAAACAATGAGGAGAAGGGAGAGGTGGGGAGCTGCCTGCCAGCTGACAGAAGAAACAAAGGGTGTAATTTTGTAAACTTCATCTCCTTGGAAAGGTAGGCTAGAAAATAAAGAAAGGATGCCTCAAAACAGACAAAACTAAGTCTATTATATGTTCAGAGTTGCTTAGGAATGATTCTTTGGCTTTGTTCCAGGAGCCCTGCAGTAGAAAACACAAATCTGAATGAAAGAGAGGGCTAAGAGCAGACCCCCTCCAAATCCTTCATATTTATGGAAGGACAGTGAATTGGCAGCCTGCTGCCAAGAGAGCTACTCACCAGCGTGTGATATTATTTGAAGTGTCTCATTAAAGCAACATATTTTTTTCTGTAAGTTTGAAAAGAGAAAGCCTAGCTGCCGCAGGAGCCAAAAAGCCAAAGTCTGGGCTGTGTCTTCAGTGGTTGCTCCGGGCAAAGTGTGCTGGGTACCCTGCTCCTTCCAGGAGCAGCCCTTGGAGGCGGCGTGTCTCTGATGCACCATGCGCTCCTTCTTCCCTTGAGTATGGGACAGAGAATATTATTGTGAACATCTCTATCTAGTAGCTGCCCTAGTCTCTCCCACATGGGAAGGGAATGAGGTAAGGAAGGGAATGAGGTAAGGAGATCTCACTCTGGCACAGCAGCTAGAGCCCAAGCTAAGGAGTGCTTCTAGGGTCAGAAAGAAGACTTTTCTCATTGGTGTGGGCAACAGCTAGGACAAATTGGGTCAAACCAGTATAACATATAACAATAAAGATGTTTTACAATGTCTCAAGTTACATTCATATTTTCATCTGAAACTAAAGAACCTAATGTCCCTTTATAACTGATCCCCAAGTGTCATTTCACTATTTTTACTACTCAATAACTGCATCTCCTTTTTCCTTTTGTTTTGCTTTTCCTTCTTTGTGTATTTTGCTTCCTGCTGTCTATTCATGATCTGAGCAGAATGCTGCCGTGTGGATTTAAGCTATGATTTTTCTGCTCCTTGTGCTTATATGTGCTTCTAGAGCTGAGAGACTATATTAAAGCATTTACATTTAGAAACTAGAGTTTGCCTTTGACTATGAATGCATAGCATAAACCTGGCACTCCTGATAATAATTTCTTTCATTTTTGCTGTGACCAAGGAAATTTTTTGCACTTACTGTGAACCTCATGGATATTAAGGAAACTCCTTAGTGCTCCTTTTTTGAATGTCTTCTGTAAAAATTGGAAATAGTTGACTGGTCGGCAAAATATTATTCTAAGATTCATTGCAATATACAAAAAGAAGAACACATTTCAAAAATAAAAACGATCACTTCACTTGCAGAGAAACAGATGGGCATGAGTTACACAACCAGCTAGAATGAAAAATAGATTCAAAGTGAATTAAATGCTGGTGGGATGAAAATTAAGCAATTTTTTTTCTGCTGAAGTGAGAAAACAATCCTACTTATAATGGAAAATTATTCATTCTGTACCATAGTGTAAGACAAAATCTATCACACTGGAAGAAGATATTACTAGACTGTAGAAATACATGGTCTCACCAGTCGAATGGATTGTCTCACTGAAGGGAGAACTACAAATATCATTTAAAATTCAGCAGTTCTGGACCAAAAAAGAACGCTTTCAGTACCGACATGTTTAAAACATTTGCTGAACATCTAGAACAAACAAAACAAATGCTTTTTAAATGTGCTAATGTTTCAAATATATATTTTCTTAAAATTGTAAACTTGCTATGAGATTTCATCACATTTTTGTCTCAATAGATCTCGCTGTTATCTTTAATTACAGTTGTGTTTCCACAAGCATCAAATGTTCCTATAGAATCTATCACTTCATCATCGGCTTTCAAAGGGCAAGTGCTGTAATAAAACTGAAATTGCTAAATATCAGTTAATTCCCACAGTAATTATTTAAGTATTATTTATATCACTGTAACCCTGAGAGATCTCATCTGAGACTGAGTCTTTGTGCTAGATATTATCTAAGAGTAAGTTTAATATTCTTAGCCATATTAATCTAGCTCAATTGGGAATGACCACTTTACAAAGTATCAGCTGTGCTGCAATGATCGGACTTTTGCGAGAGTTGGTTTTAGAGAATGTTCTAATTGTTCTATGTGCTTGGGGCAGCTGAGCTGTTTCAAGTTGCCAGTGGACTGCAAGAAAACATCTTTATTCTTTCTGGACACCTGGTGTAGTGCTGACCATGAAGGTGTGGGAAAAGCACTGGAGGGATAACCATGGGACAGGATCACTTGCATGCCACAGAATGATCATATAAACCTCTGACAAATTTTTAGTTGTATTTTTCTACCCATTGGTGACCACACTTGATTTTTAGAAACCTGTGGTACTGATGTTTGGGCCATCACATGCTGATGTTAATTGACTTGGGAATTACTGATGTTATTTTTACAGAAGAGCAAAAATTAGCAAGACTCTCTGTCCAAAGGGATTATAGTTTAAATAAAGAAAAAAACAGACAGATGTACTAGGAGAAAAGAAAGATCTACTTTATTTACTAGATGAGGAACATGAAGACTAAGAATTAAAATCTCTCTCTGTGCAGGTCAGTGGGAATTTTGCCGGTGACAGCAACTGGATTAGGCCTTTACCTGCAAGGGTGGTACTGCAGTGGTACAGGCAGCGTATGGCAGAGACAGGAACTGAATGCAGGTTTTCTGAATTCTGGACCACCAAAGAGACTGTAGGAACATTTGTCTTGATTGGAGTTTGGTAGGCAAGTGACCTCTGTACTGTACAGCACATCACCAATATGATTACACTTATACAGCATTCTGCTCAACTACAATCATTTCCATCCCAATACCAGCGCCTGGAACTTGGGCCACACCAGAAAGTGCCTTAGGGAACGTGCGTATGCCTCAGGAAGACCAGTCTACCATTTTAACAATCACTCCAGCAAGCTCATCAGGGTACCAGTTGCAATGCATTTTTCACCATCTGGTTCTAATCAATCTTTGTGTGGTACCATGCCTACCATACACAGGTTCCCTGCTGTAAAATGACATGTTACTGCACAGTGGCTACTCATTATTTCAGTCACTGTGTCCTCACAATGTCATGCAGTGCCTGGGGGGTCTCATAAATGTATGTGCTACAGCGAAGAGTATGGTGTAAGAGAAGTGTTCGTAATGGACTTCATTAAAGCTGGCTGCAGTGGTTTTAGGCATGTTCTCCACATTTTAACAACATTTGAGCATTACAGCGGACATTTCTCAGCAGAATGACCACAACCCTGCAGCACACTTTTAAGGATGTGGAATAAAGAACAGCAGGCTGCAGTACTAACCGAAGGAGGGATGATGCTAGTTACACAATTCACTTTCTCCTGTGCAGACTTTCTCTTTTAACAAAGGACCATGTTGCTGATGCAAAAAGTTTAAGAAAAATAAGTTCTCTTATAAAGATGCACACTGTACACTGTGTTTGTTGATGAATGCTACAAGCTAAGCATGACAGAGGTTAAAATTTCATCTTGGAGACCCTTAGTTAAGACTCTAATAAAATCATCAGCCATACCGAAATATGCAAAAACTAATCTTGGTTGAATGTCAAATACTGTGGATTGAGAAATTAAAAGAGAAAATCTCAAAACTATAGATTACTGATCTACGCATTAGATGAAAGAATAAATGTAATGCATGCTTTGTGAGAAGGGGTATGCATAAATAGGAAATCCAGGTAATCTTCTGCAGAGAACAATTCTTTTTGCTAGTGGAATTGTACTTCTAATGAATCTCCGAATGGTGGATCTCGCAAATATTTGAAACTTTCAACATGGTGATTTCAAACTTGTTTCCACAGAGGCTGTTTATGGCCTCTTACACACATTTAAAATGTCTACAAAAAGTATGGTCTGAATTTTCTCAGTAAAAATTTTTATTTCACAAGACAAAAAATCCCCTCCCAGATCAAAATATGTAGAGTCTGTTGTAAGGGACTCACTCTGGCCTCAGATGTTATGGTGTAAAATGTCTGTTGAAATAAGTGGGATTACAATAGTATAAAACAGACACAAGTGAAATCATGTGTAAAGCAATACTAGAGGCTTTGTTCATGCAAGTGAATTTCAGATGCAGTAAATGCTCATGGATTTTCCTCTCTCTCCAGATAAAATTATTTTAATAAGATAAATTAACCAAGTACTGATTATACGTAGGGCTTGAAGGTCCATGGACAAAGCTGTTTATTGTATTCAGCGGGGGGAGGACATTTTAGTACACTGGACACTCTTGCTTTATTCTGCCCCAGTGCTCTTTTCTCTGGAGGTGTCTCCCCCCGGGTCTTGCTGCCCTCTGCGCTCCTCTCAGCTGCCAGATGCTTCTTCCAGAGTCCGCCCTGGACCTGCAGAGCACCCCGAGGTGGTGGCCCTCACATCTGTCACCATCTGGTGCCTCTCTCGCCCCACTGCGGTCACTACTCTGATTGTAGCACACATTGCATGTGCTTGTAGCTGACAATTAATGTGGATACGGGTGTTCTGGACAAAAAATATCCTGTCACCAAATCATGTTTATCTTAACCTTTTAGGATCCTTTGCTTTATCAAGATAGTTTCACAGTGGGGATCAAGTTTAATCCTGGGTAAATACATATTAAAGACTTAACAAAATCAGTTCTTGTTTATACCCCTACAGAAGAGATGATTTCACAGTAATTATGCCTATGTCTGAGATTAGTACCAGACCCCGAGTGTCATTAAGACGTCACTATGGGATGCATTTTCTATTTTATTCTCAGTAAAGTAGTCAGCTGCAAGAGGGATATTATCCTTCATCTTCTGGCTTACTTTTCCAGTAAGGACAGAACACAGCTCAGAACAAGGAGAAGCCTCTTCTTTCAATATTTAAAAATATATTCTGTAGTTTCAATAGATATATAATTTACAAAGACTTCAGAAATCTTTCATTTGTGCTCCATATGTAGCGTTGTCCTCAGATTTAAATCAAGGACTTCTGGGATAATTGCTGAATGCCAGGAACAACCACCCTCATCCTGGAGAATTTAGGTCATGTGCCCTACATGATTCTGATGCTGTTACTACATTGGGTGGGACTTTATTCTGCAAAAAAATCTCCTTTGATTTGTATAGGGCTTCTTGCAGAAGAAAGTGCCTAGAAAAATATGGCTGTCTGGATACTTTCTTATGATAGTAGTTTGCAGATGTAAACACTATGTAAATGTTGCGACAAAAAATATGAATACTCAAAATGATTTTGCACGTATAGAGGTAGGCAGTGACCGTTCGTGGTGGGAGCAGTAAAATCCTTCCCGTTTAGAAAGCGGAGCCATTGGGAGCATCTGAGCAGGGAATCTGTGCAGTCGCTGAAACACAGCCCGTCTGGTCTGTCATTGGAAATGACAGTGTTCTGTAATCTTGTGAAAATGAAACTCTGGGGAAACTAAGTGCCCAGCACCCACTTTATAGGCTTCCTAACTGTTTTCACTTTGTAAAGCCACTTTGGTTCCTCTTTACTCACTGCAACTTTTCCCTCGGCCATTCAGATGTATCTGAAGTATTGCAGAAAGAGCAGAACTCAGACAGACATTGTCTCCCACTGAGGAGTATTACGGAAAAGAAAGTATTATGGAGGTACTTCTCCGAGTACCTATTAACAAGGGGCTGAAATTCAAACTTCCAATTAACATTTCAGCAGAATCTGAATATAAAAGATAGCTATATATCAGCTGAGAAAATGACATTTCCATCCTTATTGCTTCCCAATATTAAATCTCATGTAGCCAGGTTAATTTAAATAAATCTGCTACCAGCAGTTCAGCAATTCTTGTAGAAAATGTAATTAAATTTGCTGTTCAGACTATATATGCATGTACAAATGTATTTCCCACATTTTATATGTTCAGTTCGTTGATATCCATTGCTTTTTCATTATATAATTAAGTCACAAAATATTTCAAACATGTCACTTTATAAATACAAATGTAAAGAATAGGTACATTTCCAGTTTGTATAGAAAGTTAACTTTCAAAGCACCAGCCAAGAGAAAAACCTTTAACACTCAGTGATAGCCACAGGCACCATGTAAATGCATAAAGGCTAAATTTGCTGTGGCAACTTGAGAGTGGACTCCATGACTCACATGGTAGGGCACCAGAAAGATGCACAGGGGAAATCCCTGAGAATGTAAACGTCACCATTCATGGTGGGCATCCTCGGAGAGCTGCCGAAGTATCCAGTGCTGTTTGAAAGCTGGACCTCCTGTCTGCCACCAGCACCAGCGCAGAGGTGACACTGGCCAGTGTTCACAAGTAACATTTTCAAGGGAAAGAAACTCAAGATTCCTGTCTGCTTCCTCTTATCCAGGGAGATAAAAAAACCAAACCAAAAACAACAAACCGGCAAATGGAAGAAATAGAAAGAACAGCAGTTCTTTAAATCAGTCTACCATGTATGTTAATTAGGAGTTTTGTTCAGAAATGACACTAATTAAGTACATACATCCTGACTCCTTATTTTCTCTTCTGAACACAGAGCGGACAACCCCAAATATATTCTCTGTTGACAATTAATGTATTTGTTACAAGGCTTCCAATATACCCTCTTCTCTATTATAGAACCTAGTGCAGAAATATGGAGTTAATTAAGAAACACAAAGTACAGTAAGACGTCATCCTGTCTCATTTGTCCTCAGCAGTCAGCAGGTGGTGTGTTGCATACTCAGCACTGCGGTGCAAAGGCAGACAAACCTGAACTGGTCCCCAGACTGCAGGGTGCCACAGCAATGTTTGTCAGGTGTGCCTGTGCAAATCAAGAGTTACACAAGGAAGACCCTGGAGTGTCTAAGTACAGACCAGGCGTAGCAGTTACAGTCATAGAATTATAGAATCATAGAATTATAGAATCCTTTACATTGGAAAAGACCTTTAAGACCATCAAGGCCAACCACAAACCAACACTGCCAGGTCCACAACTAAATCATGTCCCTAAGTGTCACAGCTACATGTATTTTAAACACCTCCAGGGATTGTGACTTGATCACTTCCCTGGACAGCCTGCTGCAATGCCTGACAACCCTTTCAGTGAACAAATTTTTCCTAATATCCGATCTAAACCTCCCCTGGTGCAACCTGAGGCCATTTCCTCTTGTCCTATCCCTTGCTACTTAGGAAAAGAGACCAACACCCTCCACGCTACAACCTCCTTTCCAGTAGTTGTAGAGAGCAAAAAGGTCTCCCTTGAGCCTCCTTTTCTTCAGGCTAAATAACCCCAGTTCCCTCAGCTGCTCCTTATAAGATTTATTATCTAGACCCTTCACCAGCTTTGTTGCCCTTCTCTGAACTCGCTCCAGCAACCTCAATGTCTTTCTTGCAGTGGCCACCTGGACACACTGCTGGCTCATATTCAGCTGCTGTCGACCAACACCTCAGGTTCTTTTCCACTGGGCAGCTTTCCAGCCACTCTTCTCTGAGCCTGTAGCGCTGCCTGGGGTTGTTGTGACCCAAGTGCAGGACTCACCACTTGGCCTTGTTGAACCTCATACAATTGGCCTCAGCCCAACGATCCAGCCTGTCCCTCTGCAGAGCCTTCCTACCCTCAGGCAGAAGAACACTCCCACCCAAACTGGTGTCACCTAGAAACTGACTGAGAGTGCACTCGATCCCCTCATCCAGATCACTGATAGAGAGATTAAACAGAACTGGCTCCAGTACTGAGCCCTGGGGAACGCCACTGTGACCGGCCGCCAACTGGATTTGGCTCCGTTCATCACAACGCTTTGGGTCTGGCCACTCAGCCAGTTCTTTACCCAGCAAAGTGCACAACTGTCCAAGCCATGAGCTGCCAGTTTCTCCAGGAGAATGCTGTGAGAAACAGTGTCAAAATCTTTACTAAAGTCCAGGTGGACAACATCCACAACTTTTCCCTCATCCATTAAGTGGGTTACCTTGCCATAGAAGGAGATTGGGTTAGTCAAGCAGGACCTGCCTTTCATAAACCCATGCTGACTGGGCTTGATTGCCTCTTTGTCCTGCACGTGCCACCTGATGACGCTCAAGATGATCTGTTCCATGACTTTCCCCAGCACCGAGGTCAGACTGACATGGCTGTAGTTCCCCAGATCCTCCTTCTGGCCCTTCTTGTAGATGGCTGTCACATTTGCTAAGATGCAGTCAACTGGGATCTCCCCAGTTAGCCAGGACTGTTGATAAGTGATGGAAAGTGCCTAGGGGTGCACCTCCGCCAGCTCCCTCGGAACCCTTGGGTGGATACCATCCAGCTCCATAGACTTGTGTGTCTAAGTGGTCTATCAGGTCACCAACCATTTCCTCTTGGATTATCGGGGCTTCATTCTGCTCCCCATACCTGTCTTCTGGCTCAGGGGGCTGGGTACCCAGAGAACAACTGGTCTTACTGTTAAAGACTGAGGCAAAGAAGGCATTAAGTGCCTCAGCCTTTTCCTCATTCTTTGTCACTCTGTTTCCCCCCTCATCCAATAAAGGATGTCCCTTAAAGGAGTTTCAGATCAATTTCTATGAGGATAAAATTTACAAATGTTCATGGGCTTTGGGACCCCTTCCTTGCTGCAGTGCCCAGCACAGTTCATTCTCTGTGTTCTGTGGCAGGGCAGGAGCACCTGCATCACCCTCACATACACCCAGCCTGTTGCAGCTGCATCCCTGCTTGTGCAGATTCATCAGTTGTCTTTTCTTGGCACTGATTTGTGGTGAATGTTGTTCATATTCGGTGCAGGTTCCTGTAACTTGTCCATCACATTGCTTTCTGTGAGCCCCGTACAGCAAAGCTTATTTTACAGTCTGTGTCAGATGCTCGGTTTTTGCACGTTATGGAAATGGGTTTTTTTTGTTTGCTCAGTATGTGTGTGAATGATCCCATGTGCAATGAAAGGTTCCTGTTTCATGCTGTACTTGTAACCGCATTAAAGACCCACATATGTCTGCAGCAGTCAGGATGTGTGTTGTGGTTATTCTCTCTTCTGAGGTTTTTGTGGTTTGGGTTTCTCAAGGTTTTGCTTTCAGTTTCTTTTTCTTTTTTTTTTTTCTTGTTGCCCATTTTGCATACGAAGGAATTTTTAATTATTGAAATCTTTTGTCCATCCAGTATTTCTGTGGAATACAATCATATTGCACTGGCCCAAAACTTCCTTGTTCAGTGCAAGAATACGGATTAGATAGTTTCTTGAGACCCTTGCAGTGTTTCATTTCTGCAGCTCTGTGTTTTTACCGCTGTTGGGGTGTGGGAGCCATACAGGAGGTGTTGGTCTGTGTTGAATTTGCCTATGTTGCCTATGAATTATAGTCTGTATTTTGCCATCTGGCTGCCTGATAATTAGTCCATCTTTTAATCAAATGAATGGCACATGTCTTCCTTTCCTCAATACATATGCAAAACTGTGTCTTTTGGAAAGGATTGTTTTCAACTTTAAAAAATATTCAGAAAGCAGTGTCTTCTGCAATCACACGTATGTCCTCAGACAAACCTCACCCACGTTTGGACCTAGATTAGCCCCTGCGTCATATTGTGTTATTATGTGCTCCAAGTATTGGATTACTGATCATGTGATGTTTTGGATTTGCTACATACATACATAAGCTGAGGTTTGGATGATATATTATTGGACTATATAGCTGCAATATGTAGCTGTAGTTTCCTACATTCAATAAATAAAAGAAATACTGAGTTTGACAGTGTTTTAATTCTGCTATATCATCATCACTGTTCCAAGTATATTTCTATGAGCTTCATTCCTGATGGCACTCCACGAGTGGGGGCCTTCAGGAGAAGCAGGTTGAGCAGGGGGTTAGCCTGAAGACGACAAGGGGAGCATGAAGTACCCAACCTCAGCTCCTGTGGTACTAATGCTAGCTGTGCTTCATTATGGTGTGTGAAATCAGGAAATAATGAATTCAATGAAAAGCTACCCACAAGCCCTGGGGAAAACAAACAAACACCCAAAAAACATTTTCTGAAACCTTTTTTCTTCTAGTTTATCAGGAAGCACTTGGAAAAGGTTGTCCAGAAGGAGATGGAAGGCATTTTCTCACTCTGTGGCTTGCCTCTCTATTTTGGGATGTTAGCTATCCAAGTGAGTACTTAACGAGCTATATAATTCATGAGTCACTAACTATGTATTAGATGCACAAGGAAAGTCTCTTTTATTGATATATATTTGGAGAAAGATTTTTTGATTTATAAAATTGAAGAAGCTGTTTTCTGACAGGTTAAAAGTTTATTTTTAAAAATGTTTCAAGAATGCAACATTTTCAAAATCAAGATGTGTGTTAGCCTGTGAATTAAAGCAAATTATTTTTTTTCCTGTCGAGAAAGAACTTTTACAGTAAAATATACTCATTTAAGCAACTTACAACAGGTTGATAACTGCCAAACTCCCTGAAAAGCCAACCTAAGAGATCACTTCTGCTCAGTCATTGTGATTTTGGTAGTGTGAAAATCATCTGCTAGAAATTGGTTTGAGGCGACAATATCTACCATCAAAAGGAAGTGAATAAAAATGTACCATAAAGTCAATGTTTCTAACGCATTTCATGCACTGAATGAGACTTATAGCTATAACCAATCTAAGTTTTATTCAACTTGACGGTATTAAATACGTACAAAGAAAATTACCATTTTCCTGAACTATCTAGTCCTATCCAGTGGAAATTAACACGTATTAATTTTCTAGCAAATCTGATTGTACATCCCCACTCCTTTGGAATACCTTTGCTTTTCAACTGCCATTCTCATTGCCATCTTTTGAAATCTAAAATATTATTTATACAGGAAGACTTTGTTAAAAAAAAAAAAAATCAAGATCATGTGGATCAGGGTAGACCCTTCTTTTATCTTTATAATATCTATATACTAAAGTAGTAATAGTTCTTCTTTTTGTCATTGACATTACCGACAACAAATGACGGCCAGAAAGTAGAATGACCTTTCTGAAGTGAATTCCCTCTCCTCAGTGCAGAACAGGGGTGTTTGAAGATAATAGAGCCCTTTGCCTTCAGTAAGCATTGCAAGATCAGTCTTGGGCTCATTTCAGGCTGATGCCTATTATGCTGATTAAACTGCATCTCTGTTTCTTCATTCTGCTCCAGCCTTTTGTATCCACTGTTATCTCCCATTAACTGTGCAGATGGTGAGGTTTTGGGATAGGGCATGCTTTTTGTTATAGATGTGTACAGTGCATGCCAAGTAGGGGCCCTTATCTCCAGTTGGAATTGTAGACACCACTGCAACACAAACAATATTATTTGAAACAAATATTAACTCCAATAAAAATAATGGATATTTTCTTCTCAAGTCAGAAGAAATAATACCAATTCATTATTTTTTTTCTTTTGTTTTCTCTGCCCATAAATGCACACACAGAGATACACACACATATAAAAATACATTAGTTTAGGTGAGGATAATACCTTCAACTTCCATAGATTCTGTATTTCATCAACCTATGTAATCAGATAGAAAAGGCTAACCTTGATAAACCATAAAAGCAAAGTAAACACATCAGGAGAAAGCGGTCAGGATGCTACAGAAATAAAATGAAACTCTCATGTCCCCAAATAAATATAGATCACATTTTGCTATAGTCCCAGCTAACACCGCTACAATTTTACCTCTTTGTTCTGATGGAAAATGTCTCTCATCACAGAACTTAAATGTGGTACCCAGAATGTGAAATGAGACTTCCTAGAAAGCCGGTGAAATACCCCATCCTACTCATCCATCTTCTTGTGTCCTGGTCTTCTGAGTAAGTGCACGTCAAAGAGAAGAATCTTAACATGTGATTTGGAGACAGAAGGGCACAGGGCTTTTGTGGGGGCTCTTACAAAGCGCTGTGCATGCTGCTGGGAAGCCCTTGCTCCTGGTTGCTTTTCCTGCCCTTTGCTCTCTGACTACATTTCCCAGATGTCCAGCTACCAGCAGGTTCTGGGCACAGGGTGCTTATCTTGCTGACTTCAGGTTTTGAAATGCCTCTTTAGATCGCCATTTAGTTCTGCAGAGATAAAAGCTTCTCCTGTTTCCAGAGAGAGAAGTTAGACTTGCAGAAAACTGTTTCGAAGGCCGTGCCTTCCAGTACCCAATGCAGTCTTGGACAGACATGAATCTTCGGGTCCAAGTCTCCGAGCAGGTTTGAAAGGAAATTGGATCACTGCTTGCTCATGACATATATCATACTGAAATTAATCCTGTGCTTCAGGGCATTCACTGGCTGCCTTTGGGCCAAGAAGGATTTTTTTTTTCTCTCTTGATGTATAAATTGGCTCATAGTTTTTTGGGGTTTTTTTTTGGTTTGACTTTTGTTCTGCTCCTCTAATGACCAGCCAGCTGGAAATAGGCCACGTGTCTAGACAGGATATAAAAGCACGGTGCTGCACTGCTGCTGGTGCCACTTAAAGTAAGAGTATAGCTGAGCTAGTAGCCAGATTTAGGATCAGGAAGGATTTTTCCCCTAATCTAAGTGGAATGGTTAGGGTTTGGGGTTTTTTTGCCTATTTTGTTGCATTCCTCTACATCGAGGGACACAGGCTTTGTCCTAGATGCCCCATGAATATGCAAAAAAAAAGCCTACTATGCTGGAACCTGCAATAGTAGCAATATCTTTTATTTATCCTGCTTCCTTTCTGTAGGTCATTATAGACCTTTTGTTTGTTTGGTTGCTTGCCTTTTTTTTCCCCCCTGTAGATATTGTTTGTTCTTAATAAATCTTGGGCATTATTATAGCAGGAAGTAGATATTTTTCAGCCCAATAAGGACTCAGCTGCCTGCAAGTACAGGGAAATGGATGTGTTGACCTAGGCTGCCATTTCGGATTGATGTTCTTATAGAATTTGAATCCCACTTGCAGTACCATCATCACAATTCACTTTAGATCCTTTTATTGCAAAAGTGTGCAGCAGAGCAGAATTCAGGCTCTCCGTACATAGGTGTAAAATGGCAATACGTTTTTCAAGGCATGAGAATGTAACTCCAATAGCCAAGCTGATCACCTTTCTATCAGTTTATTACTTAGAGAGATTGAAGGACATTTCTGTAAACAAACCGTCATGAGCATTGTCAGATGAGACATCGAAGCACTTAAGAAAGAAACGTTCGAAGGCATGTTCAGGTTTGTTGAGACCTTATATTTAACCCAGGCAATTATTTTAAAGTGTATTTTCTGAATTGTAAGAAGCATCTAGCAAATAGCATGGACTTTTATAATTTGGCAAGGAAAAAAAACCCAGTATGTGAAATGTGCGAACCTTGCCCTGTTCAAAATAAGCTTCTCTGGTTTGTAATCCTCTTGTGCATACACTTACAGCTCTGTACTGGTTTTTTCAGCTTAAGGAAGATTTCCGCCTTGGAAATTCAGTACAACGGAAATGGCAATGTAGCTTCTCAAAAGATATTTAGTACGTGTGGATTTTTGACATGTGAATGCCCCAGTTTTGAACACGTAAGGTAACAGCTAGAATCAGTCTGAAAATAAGATCTTTCTATTATGCTTTTGCTTCATAAACGTGTATTTTTCATTCACAGTCTTAATCTGAATTTATGTCAAGTCTGGCAATAGTATAAGTAAATTCAACTAAACAAAGAAATAACATTCATTTCGGATAAACAGGGATTTCTGCTAATATCAGTCCTGTGCAGTCTCTGACTGGGACACCAGTCGTTGTGTCTCTTTTCTTCAGCTAATGTCCATACAAACTCCTGGCGATTGGGTAAAGGTGTTATATTTTTAAAAGTCTTTTAGCAGAGGAATAGAATAATTAACATCAGGCACTTTGAAATATACATTTGCTGTTATGTCACTGGAGTTGCAGATGATCTCAAACATAAACCAGCACATTAAGTAGACAGATTTGTTTAGTAGAAGCTAGAAGTCCATAACACTTTCGAAATTCATCAAGGTGTGGATCTTGCACCATCCAGATTCTAATTGCTGTTATTCCCATTTTTAATGCCTTCTGTAAAAATATGAGGTGTCTTTTGATTTTGTAAAGAAAGGTGCAGATCTCATTGTGAAAAAAATGGAAACTTACGCATGCTACTAACAGTACTACCCTAGTTTTGCTTCAGCCATGATATGGAATATAAAAGCTGTCTCAGTCCCTCAATACTACAGCACAAAAGGGTGTATCAGAACAGTGATCTGAACCTTTGATGCTAGTGCCCAACTTGACATCAACAGAAAGGGTTGACAGTAACAACGAGCCATATGCTTTAGATTAGAAACCCCTAAAGATTTCTCTTGGAGCCTGTCACCTATGGCAAGAACCTGCAGACTGACCTGGCAGGGAATGGGAACCCCTACCCGCTTTCTCATGAGGTCAGCACTTTTTCTTCCTTTAGGTGTTGTGACATTCTCATCCCCAGCTTTGCTATGGCAGAAGTCTGCCTTTAAAAACACTATTTGCCACAATCTGTCATCTTTCAGTAAACCATCATGACCTGCAATGCATCTCCTTTTTGGTTCCTGAGTTTTCTAAAATGGATGGCAAGCCTGGCACTGCCTCTTCCACGGTGCGTAACAGAGCACATGGTGCATCATGCTATGCTAATATGGGGCTATAAATCTGCATTTGCCCGGTAAATCCATGCCTGGCTAATAGCAGATATTATCCTTAATATTTTAGGATGCCTGTTAGCCTGACTAGTTGCGAGCCTCATAATTGCTGGTAGGAATACTATTTATGCAAATATGTCATTAGCCTGAAAAGTGTTTATCAGAAGTGATTAATAGGAATAATTACCTGTTAGGTAAACAAGAAGTTATAGTAGCTTATGAACAGATTTCTAATGATGCACAGCTCCTGCACATTCAGACACAAAGCCAGAGATCAGACTAATGTGGTGGTAACAACAGCCTTTACATGTTTTGTGATGTTCTAACTTAAATTAAAAAAAAATGCAGTAGGAACATCTCTCCTCACTTCCCTGCTCCAAGTCACAGAGCTCCAGAAGCAGCACAGGGAGACCGAGCACTGAACATCACTGTCTGTGCCCCACTTCAAACTGTGAACCCAAGTATTGCTTTCAGCACATACAGTCTCAGGATGCCCTGTTTTGCTCCTGGGACATGATCGTTCAGAAACTGGAGACCCATGAACACAAGTAGTCCAGGTATGAACTCAGGCCTGATGCATTCACCACCATCATTGCTGAATCGTTTCACAGCTTCTCTTCCGAACCTGGCTGCATCAAGCTGCTCCCTCCTTGGAGACCACCTTAGTGATGTTCATACCAGAGTTCAGCCTTCAAATGGCCAAACTGCACGTGACTAACTCTGTAAGCACTGTTCAGTATATAGCTAATGTGTATTTAGTACCAGAGGGCAGCCAGAGTTTGCATATATTGAACACTTAAGTTTCTTTACCTTAAAAAATCAGTTAATATCCAGAATTGTTACAAGGATGAACAAGGGTCAATGTAATGTCCCATTTTTTATTATGACTTTGCCTTTGTTTAAACTTCAAACACGTGCAGTTGGATCCTCAGGTTACAACATTTTAGTCCCACAAAATTCTGAAATCTAGCTAAAGGAAATCAAAAATATCATCTTAAATTCTTCACTTCTGTCCGCACTCTCTAAGCTGCCTAGGGCAAGCCCCTTAGAAAAAGCAGACTGGAAAATGACCAAGGTTTCTTTTTGTTCTGATGAAAGTCAAGTTCGAAAAAAGTGTTGTGTTCTACTTTGTCAAGAGCAGGAGCTAGACATTAGGGTGTGTATTCATCAGAAACATCTATTTGTCTTAATTGCTGCCCGGCCACTTTCAAGGACATCTGTTCTAATCCATGTGATGGAACATTAGGATTTTCCTGATACTGTATTTACGATGAGCACGTTAATCATCACAAAAAGAAGGGAAAACAAAGAGTCGGATTCTGATTTCCGTTGCAGTGACATAAATCTACAAAAGCTAATGGAATTATGGTAGATTTATGCTCTGGTGAGTGCAGGATTTAGCCCAACAGCTCTATAATTTCTCTAGTTTTCAGCATAGCAGGACAGTTATACACCATGTGAGTCCTGAACCATCTGGTTTCTCTGAGACTGCTGGAGCTTTATAGGGAGTTCTTTCTGGCTCTAATTGAATATGGTTAGTTATTTCTTTCCCCATTCCTGCCATTGACTACAATGATTCCTTTCTTACAAAGTTTAATTACTTCATGAGCTGTACAGCACTTGACTGGATGTTACTTCATTAAATTGAAGTGACTATATAAAAGGTTGAATTGATTGCATCTCATGTGAAGAGAAGGAAGCAAAGCCACAAGATCTTCATTCAGCAGAATGGAAGAAAGATTTGTGGCAGCCAGGGACTGCTAGCAAAGGAAGGTCTTTGGAAGTAAAGGTGAAACACAAGCTGAGATTGAAATACTTGGTTGTCAAACATCAGGGAAGTGATAGAGTATAGCAATAATGATTGCTGACAATAGACACTCCCTTTTTGGAAAAACATAGCTGTATAGATCACATATAACCTAAACTACAAATGCTCTCCCCTTTTGTGCAAACATATAACCAAGGCTGCACAACTGGCAGGATTTAGAAGACGAAAAAAAAAAAGAGGATTTTTTACAACAGATGTTGTTTCACAGGCATGTGAAGACCACATGACTTTCCAGAGGTTCTTTGGGAAAGCAAAGACTTTTTTCCAAGTAGTTTATTTGTCCTAGAAAGTTTTTTCTCACCTCGAGGAAGTGCTAAGGTTTAAAGGGCACTGAGCAGTATTTCAGAAATATTTGCCTTGTTTGCAGTTACAACTGTAGCAGAACTCCTGGTGTGTGTCATTCTTTCATGGTTACAGTCATGCAGGGAGGCTGAAGGGATTGACAAGTTGTGGAAAGTCAATAGAGTGCTATAGCATGTCAGCCAATGTTCAGCCAACCAAACTCTTCGATTAGCTCAGCCTGCCAGTGTTCTTTTTCCAGGATAAATTATTTGATGGCTCTGAATAGCTTTAACCTTACTTTACCTTTAGGACAACTTTACCCTTCCATTGTCTATCTTCTAAAAAAGAAAAGCTCTTTTCAGAAAGGATACCTGCTTTTTAGAATAATAGCCATGGAGTATCTGGCACAAATATTCTCAGCACATTTAGGAAGGTACAAGATGTTTTACAAGAAACTGATTTGAGCGACAAAACTAACACACCAAACATCATCCTTTATTAAGGAAAATCCTTTGTGTCAAAGGCAGTATTCATGTGCTCACTGTCATATTTGTAATATATGAAATATATGAAATAAATCCTTTGAATGAGCATTTCACACAGCATGAGGCAAAGAAACTATATGTTCATCTCGGTCGCCCTTGTGAAACATTACAGACTTTAGAAGTATGATATAAAAATAAGAGCAGTGGTTAGCCTGAAGTCTTTGGCATATCTTGTACAATAGTTTATGAAACTAGTAGTTTTCCTTTATATAGCAACTTGCATGAGTCTTTCATAGCATCCGTACAATAGTTGAGTCTTTTAGCCTCATTTTGATTTCCCTTAATCTTTTGTCACTACAACGTTATTCTAAATCTCAGCAATATAAGTCTTTATTTTGCAAGCATACTTCAGTGAACTCCAGCAGCGCTACCTGTCCCAGCCGGTGCTGGATCTTCCTTTCAGGTCAGCCACACCATTTGAGATCTGCAAGTCAGCAGCCTGGGCATGAGACTCCCTCACCGCCCCCTGCCCTGTGTCCTTCCAACACCGCCCACCAGTAAACAGGACAGACATAATCCAACTGTCTTTGGCTTTGTCCCCTCATTTTGCTTAGTGGCAGAACTGTGTGGTAGCAAGTCACTGCTGATTTTCTGTGTTTTCTTAACTGAATGTACGTTAGGGAGTTTGAAAGGAGTCCACTGTTCCTGTGTATTGAATTAGGCCAGAGTATACGAGTGTTTTTCACAGTGGCATGCATTGGTAGACTAGAAATACTCAAGAGAGATTGCACAGGATATTATTAGGAAATATGCTGATTAGATGGCAGTGTAACTTTGAAGTCAAACATACAACCTTATCTTTTTAAAAACATCATGTGGCAACCAACATAGATACATCTGGTTCTCAGTTACTTGTGGGCAGATGACACAGTTGCTAATTGAATGCCTTGTGCCTTTTCTCAGTCACCCTCTTCCTCTCCTCCAGAAGAAAGACAACGCCACACCTTCCTCTTTTCGACAAAACTGAAGGGTACAGCTGCCCGCACACAGCCACAATCTGCTCACTACTGCCCAGTGCTTCATGTCTTGTCTTCAGAGACCTATATACACATTTTTCAAAAGTAAATACACTACATATGCTGCTATAGACTAATTTGTGCTTCTAGGTTCTCCACGCCTTTGCCGAACACAGGTTTTCTCCTCTGCTGCTCCTTTATGCTAAACTATTAATATGCGCCCACTGCTCACTCATAATGTATGTTGGTGTCTCAGTGAACAGTGTATTCTCTCAGGGAGCAAATGGGGCCGTACAGAACCAGCATAAAGAGGGAGGCCACAAGGAACCTCTGTGCTCCTTGCTCTGGAGGCACTCGCCCAGGGCCCCGTGTCTCCCTCATCTCTGGAAAGTCACAGCACAGATTAGCCATGACATGCGGGAGATTTCAGCCCCTGGTTTCACAGTGGTACATTTTTATCCATTTGTATTTGTGTAAATGTTAGGGGTTGAGCAATGTTAAAGAGGAGTGTTTGAAAGCACTCCAAAAAGGTGCTGGCAAATGATGAGCTATGCTCTTTATCGCTTGGCTATTTTGAAAATGTCCAAGGCTTTTTGTTTCTCAATTTGGAAATGTAATATTGCGTTATGTTTGTTATCTTGACTTTTCCAAAACACTTTCCTTCTTCATCTTATTTTTGCTAGGGTTTAAAATTTCATAGCTTTGTTTACATATTGTGTTTCTGCCACTGAATATAAATCTTATTCTGTCACTCCAAGATACTTCCAGATCAGATTTTATGCAAAACAGTTTTTATCCTCTGATTTACTTTGCAGATATGATTAGCCCAGAAAAGTTAGAAATATTTTGAAAACAGAACAGAAGTATTTTCCTTTGCCAGATCCTTTGCTTTGGTAAGATGTGTTGATCTGACTGCAGCTGATGAGGGTATCATCTCTCCCCTCACACACTCACAGATGCTCAGCTCTGATCTGTTGGCATCATGTCATAGACAGTTGCACCCTAACCTGGTTCTGTCAGTGTGACTTGGGTTAGGGGAAACACTATATTTAAGCACTTTTTTTTTTCCTAACCTGGATCATTGAGATAGACTGTATCAGAGAGCAAGGGAGCCACTCCTTGCTTAATCATATCATTAACTGTTTAATCCAAGCTTGCTGCAGAAGGAATCATTCAAGCAGCTGGGCTCATTGAGCCAACCTGAGTTGCTCTAGCCCCTACAACAGGGAATCTGTTGGAGGCGAGGAGAAGATAAAAAAGCTGAGAAAGTTGAAGTGCTCAGCTCTGTTCTGGACTAGGTTAGAAACAGTTTTGCTCCACAGGAAAACAGTAAGAGTACATCTGATATCATAATGCTAAAGGCACTTTTTGCAGGTTGTTTTTGTTTGGTTGGTTTGTTTTTTGTTTGTTTGGGCTCCCCCCCCCAAATTTCAGTATGAATAAATAATCAAATTACCTTCACAGAAACTGCTGCAAAGAAATCTGAGGGGAGTTCTGCCACACCCCTCTCAATTACCCTGTATTGTAACAGAATTTAGTGCCAGCTTTAAGTATGCAACCATTACTCCTGTTTATTAAAAGACAGAGCTTGAAATACTGTTATCTGCATCAACACATTTATTCAAATGAAGATTTTGTGTCAATGTTTTCTATATAAGACTCAAAGGGGTTTTTGTGACTATGCCAATGTGTTTTCCACCTGGAGAACATGGTCTTAAACAAGAAACTAATAGAAAGCACATTTTGAAGATTCTAGTATCCTGAAACTTACTGATCTGCTAATTAAATGTTTAGTTTGTGCTCGATGTTTTTGTTAAATCTCTCTTTATTTAATCTCTCTCTACATAAATCCTCCTCATATTAAGTAATTATAAATAGTGCAATTGACTAGTTTCTAATTAGAGGAGGAGAATGCTCAGTGATGCATGAACTACAGGTTAATGTAGAGCAGTCTGTAAATCGCTCTGCCAAGGGCTCAGCAGATTGTATTATACTCCTTAGTCAATGGCTTTAGAAAGCCTGTGTAACATAATGAAATCAAAACAGTGTATCATTACATGTATATTTGTAATTAATAAGAACAAAGCAAACATTAACTGAGCAAATCAGTGAAGTGATATGCTGTTAAAACAGCACATGCCTGAGGTTTAGGAGAAGTTTTTTACAATACTGAATATATATTGTGTGCAAAATGAATGTGCAAAAGAGCTGAAAACAGCGAAGAAACAAAAGATTTCTAACTTTAAATCTCCCATTGTATTAAGACAAGATAATTTAAGTTACATAATAATTCCTGGGGAATAGCTACTTCATTATCTCACCAATTAATTGAACCTTATCAAGGGAGAAATAATTGCATGTTAAAAGAAATCAGTAAAGCTTGCACATTAATGTTACATCTTAAATGAGTAAAATGCCTCATTTCACTTCTACTCTCTAAAGGGCTAAAACCAGAATCTTAAGTTGTGGCTATAATTTGGGGTGGAAATGATTAAAAACCATTTGTGTTTTGTTACTGGGATCCTGCTTGCAGTAACGCATGAGATGAGTTCACGTAGGAGTGGATTTTGTGCACCAACCTGGCAGAAGCTGAACCAGCTAATGGGCTGTAGGCTTTGTTTCTTCTTTCAGGATTACGATTTTGGTTTGATTTTGTTTTACTTTAGGCTATTTGATGGGTATCATGCCCTCCATATGTGGTTTTTTTTTGCTAAGAAACCTCTCCTTTACAAAATGAGGAGTTACTCCGGTGCCTCAGTTTACCTTTTGGTAATAATTTTCTTCCAGCATTTTGAGATTTACAGCCAGATTTACAAGTATTTTACCAAGGACTCGATCCCTGTGCCTGGTTTACAGAGGTGGGGCTTGTCCAGCCAGCTGGGGGGCATCCAGTGAACTGTGAGCAGCTGGGGCAAATTACTTCTGACCTTTGAAAAGAACCCTTGTTGGCAATAATAATTCCTTACTTGGTTTTCCCCTGCAAAGCTCTGTCAAAGTTGTCACTGTGCCTTGTTTGCTGTAACTGTTGATGTTTCCATCATTCATTTAGCATAAGATTAATTATTTTCCTTTTCTATTTTTCAGTCTTGATTTAATAATGACTGGTGGTGATGAGTTCCACTAGTGCTTGTGGTGTCACTGACCCAGTTTTGAACCCTTCTTCTTCCTGTTTATATCTCTGCTGAGGGAAGCTGAGCAGAACTGAACACAGCATTCCAGGAAAGATTGATTTACACAATATTAGGTTACTCTCAGTTGTATTTTCTGCTCTGTATTTTCTACAACATTCTAACCTTCTCTGCTTTTAGGACCCCACATTGGGTAGCAGTGACTCCACTAAGGTGTGTCAAACGCCTTTTTCAGTGCTGATACAATTCATATAACATTCAGCCACACTGTATGAATAGTTAAAATACCTTTCTTTCAATGTATATTGCATTTAGCTTTCTGGCTTTTTAAAATGTTACAGCTTCAAAGTGATGTTGGTTTCTATTTTTGTGTGTGTGTGTTTGTTTTTCCGCAATATTACCTAATTTTAAACCACAAATTTTGCTATCTCATTTTGCTATCTGGAAAACGAAATTTGTTAACCGTTTCATTTTATGCTTCTTATCTGATTTCTGATTCAGGATAATACTTTTCCTCTTGCTTCAAACCATAGTGCACTGACCATATGTCTTATTTAACAGGGATTTCATTAGGGAATGATGCGAATCCCCATGCTGATGATAACTGGGTTTTTAAGTGTTACTTCAGAGTCTGCACACAAGGAATTCTACTCTATTAGAAAGGTATGTTTTTTGAATGCATCAGCTTTTTCTCTATTGGGCATTTATAATTCCAGTACTGAAATATATTACAGACATTCAATATTTCACAGCTTGAAATATTTTATTCAGTTCACCTGGCACTGAAGCAAAGCTTATCCTCAGATAATCTATTATGCTTTCTTTCAAATGTTTCCTACACCCCAGCCCTCCACAACACTGAAGTACCACAGTAGCTGATTCTACTGTAAGTTCAATATTCATTTTAAATTCCTGGCTGTGCTCCCAGTGGAGCTATGTTAATTTGCAGCAGCTAAAAATAGAGCCCAATAGTAATGTTTTCCTGCATATCCTTTCCTCCCCAAACAAAACAAAGCATTTAAATGCTTAGAGAACACATTTGTCATATATGCAACGCTATTTAATAACACATTGACAGAGAACAGTATGATATCTAGAATGCTGTGATGAGCACCTTTAATCTGTTTCAATAATAGCTTACAATGCACTGAAATACCTGTTTGATTTTATACAAAGCATGTTAATAACACTTCCTGAACTAATTTTAATAGCATTCCATTACTCCTGGCTTTTTTTTTCCTCTTGCTTCAGAAGCAATAGTAGAAAGCATCAGATATACCACCTCAGCATATCCTAATTATGTTTTCCAAAGTCAAAATAATGTTAACAAATGAGAAAATTTCACCTACTGAAAATCACCTTATCAGGAAAGGTTCATCATTGTGGTAGGAGCAAAGCAGCATCCTGGTGTATTACAAAGAAAGAAAACCTGGGTCAGGAAGCAAAAGAAGTGCTCAGTTGCCCGTTACCTGTCTCTACACAGGGCGGCCCTCAGTGCTGTGAAGACTCACTGTGTTGAACAGATGCCGTTTGTGTGTGGGACCTGCCCAGTCAGAGGATACATATTTAAGTACTTCTCAAACCATAGACAAGTATAAAACTCATGAGTAAAATAAAAAGTATTTATGAGAACCAGAAAGATAATAAGACAAAGAACTTCACAATTAAAAGAAATATATACACTTTGTTTTCAAAAATAGACAAGAAGAATAATAATCTAATTATTTTAGGGAGTAAACTATTCCCAGTGTGGTCCATTCCTATTCATTAATTAAACCTTTGTGCATTCTTTCCATCGATGGTCTTGTGAGTTAGACAGATGCCTGGGTTCCCTCCTGAGCAGGACAGGCTTCTTGAACTGGGACTGAGTACATGTCATGTCGATATGATACGAGATCTTTAATGGACAAGACGAAGCCGTATTTAGCTTAAACATATTGAATTGTGAAGTAGGATGACTGTTAAGAAGGTGCACTATTAAGGAAAAACAGCACAATTATAAAAATACTCTGTGCACATTGGCCAACACTTGACTCAAAATCATCCTGAAGTTCACTCTACCCAGGTCTTGGTGGTGAGCAAGCAAAATTCCCAAAGCTGAATAAAAAGCAGAAGGCCCAAATGCCTTTATGTAACTATTTTGCAGTTGGAAACAGCATCAGAGAACAAAATGAATCATTCAACCTACATGGAGAGAGAAGCAGAGATAAATTCAGGTTTTTAGGCTAAGAACTTTAGGCATCTATGTCATTAGAGGTAGAGGAGGAAAATGCCTCACAGGCTTCTGTGTTGGTGGTAAATCTTTTATATTAAAAGGAGAGAGAAGCTAATTCCTGCAGTTCTGGCTGCAAAATCTCTGCCTCAAGGACAACAACATGTCTAAATCCTGCCCTTTGGTCAATCTGTGTAGCACAAAGTATTAGAAAGAGAGGTAGGTTTTAGCCTATGTAGTGGATGTGAAGAATAGCCTAAACCACACGTTTACTAAAACAGACTGAAGAGGTACTCCAGCAAGTGTTTAAATTAGGTTAGATCCTTGCTTACATTTTCTTTCTCATCACCTGTCATATACCTATTTCCTTTGGCCATTTGAGAAGTCAGGGCACTCTTTCAGGGCAGTACTCTGCAGTCTACCTCAAGAGAGATTTTTGCCTGATTACAGGTAAGATCTGCAACACAAAGAACTGACATGCTGGAGAAAATGTCATCATTCTAAATCTGGTCGCTTGTTGCAGAACAGTGCACAGCTCCTTATCTGTATTATAAAACATGCATATTGACTTAGCAAGGGTCTGAAGTTCAACAGTGGTGTAATCCATGTACAGTAAATTGCAACGCTCCTCATTTCTCTTGTGTTTCTTCACAGCATCGTGGGATAACTACAGTGCTTAGCGGGCACTCTCTCCACACTTTGCTCACCCTCACAGAAGTTGGTACTGCTGTTCGTATCCAGTCACTGCTCTCCTCTTTAATACTGTCATTCTCACTCAGCAAGTAGTACTCCATCTTTTCCTGCAGATTTTTACAAAACTCTTCCCAACAGACTGAAATCTCTAATCTTCATCTGTTCTTACAGTTTCATCCTCTTCCTTCACCCTTGTAGATGATGGCTTATGAAAGTGCCTTACCTGATTCTTATGTTTCTTTATGATACCACAGACATAGTAAACCCTTCTGCATTTTGATCATATTAACCACTTATTGGGTCTTTCATGTTCTGGAGAAGTTTAACCACTACTGATTTGAAAGATCCCTCTTTTATTTTTCTTCCTTCTGCATCTCATCTTCATCAATATTTTTTTTCTTTTGTCCTAAACTCATTTACCTAAGTCATCCTGGTACAACTGCCTTCCCCCTGGAGTGTACAACAGAGCTCACAGGTTTCATCTTAATTCTTCTACAGTCCTGAGAGTATATAAGGTCCTAATAGACTTTAAAAAATAATTGTAAATAAGTAAACACAGTGTGAAAGTATTCAGTTGTGTCTCTGATGGTATTTGGAGATGATTTGAGTGATATAAAACTAGTTGGCATATAGTGCCATTCCCTGGACTGTTACTCACATATTTTTCTCCAGATGCAGTAGCTATATTGCTGAAACTTGCATTCATGTACAGATTTAAACAAGCCATCTATAGGATATATCATTACCTGAAAATATCTAAGTTACTTATTAAAGGTAGGTTCAAAAATTCAGCTGATCTGTCACCTTTATGTAGATAAGTCAAGAAGCAGCTAAAATTTGTTTCAAAAACTTCTACAAATGCTGACAGGAGCAAAGACTCCTCAAAATGCAGTGAGAGCTGATAGAGAGGTAAAAAGCTGATCTCTGTTCAGAACTGCATATTAAGATATTAATGAATCATACTTAGTCCTAGATCCAGCACCCACAGTGTCTACTGAAACCTCCTAGAAGAGTTTGTTCCAATGTTATTTGATATTTTTATCAAGAAACCATAGAACATATGGTTCATATCCATAGAATAGAGATGCCACCAAAATGAGTGAGACAGTAAATAGTGAGATTAGGGACAAGTTATCAATCACAGTCCAGGAAAATGTACTCTAATACAGGCAAGTGCTGTGTAGTGTATTTGGGTACAAAGAAGACCAGTTGTGCTTACAGAGCAGGGACTTGTTGAAGTAGTCACTAAAAAACCACAAGTCCCTCTTCACCGACCTGTTTCAATGTTGTGGCCGTGGCATTTAATAAGATGTTTGCATACGCACCAAGGGTAATACTAGAATAATCTGGGAAGGCACCTTGCTTCTGAACACAACACTGCTAGGACCATTACTAGAACCCCCGTTTCTGACTCTCGGCAACCCCATTTAAGTAACGATGTGGAAACTGCAGAGCATACAAAGGGGCCCATGAATAATTCAGGTCACGAAAGACACAATTTGCAATGTGGAGGCTGAGGAGTACTACTGGATTTTTTAAGGATCTGATCCATGAACAAAGCTTTTGTTCCCATAGTGGTGGGTTTTCCAGTCTTGCAGGCAAAGGCATTGGAATATCCAACAGATGGAACTGAAGAAAAAGGGGAAAAAACCCCCAACTTTGAACTCTAAAATGAGATGTAATTTCCTGACTGTGAAGGTAGTTAAACACTGCTTCTTTCTTGTGTTCATGAGAATGATTACCAATTCCACAGAGAAGAGTTTACAGTAAATATGAAGAAGAGCTCAGCAATAATAGTTTAAAGCTGAAGTAGCATTTTACCATAAACACTTAAGTACAGAGCTTGTGGTGGAATTATGTCATTTGGAACAAGTAATGCCTATAATCCACTTTCTTCATTTTTTGGTTCCTTTTAGTATTAACTCAAACTTTAATAGTATTGGAAAAACACAGCTGCTTCTTGTTGGAAAGCTAGTTATTTTCTCTATATTTACAGAAATAATTGATTCAGTGAGATCTAATCTATAAATCTGGTTTTGAAAAATGAAATTATATAGAGAACCATGTTTGTCCAAGCTGTTTCCAGGGAAGATGTGTCATTAACCCTTTTTCTCACCCTGTGGATGGTTTTGTTCCCAATGTGATTAAAAGGCTACTGTCAAGATTTAGACATGAGTATTAATCTTCATACAAATTGCTCAATTCCATTGCGGAAGTTTCCCACAATGTGTTCTGTGTGATCTGGAGCAGAACTTTTACTGATAGATGTTCATGCAGTGACTATCAAGGGACATTCGTGAACAAAATTAAAGCCTAAAACAAGAGAAGAAATACATGCATACATATCTGTACATCATAGTTATTTTTTCAGAGAAGTTATTAAGGACTTTGTGGTTCAATATAAAACCATCTGTATTTCAATATAAAATTATCTGATGACACATAGAAGTAATATGAGCAGGATTTTGGATAGTTATCTACATGTAGGTGGCAAACCATGAATCAGTTATGTAATTCATACAAAACTTATGTATACAAAATTCTCACAGCCCCTTCAGAACATATGATGTTGGGAGGTGTCATGGGGGGGAAGGAAAAGCACAATATTTAAGGGAATTTTTAGAAGTGCTACTGGAGCTACTTTTCGTATCCTTTTCCTTATAAATTGAGATGATTTATCCATAACAGTGCTGCACAAAGTATCTGAAAACAACCTACCTTGTGCCTTCCGAATGCATTATCTTGAGACCTAGGCAGACAACTAGTTTTGGTTCCATTGATAGGCTGCAGATTTCTTGTATTCAAAAGGATAAAGCTTCTACTTCTCAGCCTGTAATGTCATGAGACATTACACTTTATTCATGGAAAAACTGTTGTAATCTTATGTACAGAGTATCTGCTACTAAGATTATGGTGTTTGCTGAGTATCTTTTTTTATGTGTGTTCTTAGGGAAAAGTGTTTGCTCTGGAAAGAGTTGTCATTAGCTAATACCAGAAACAAACTAAAATACATGTGGCTACATGTTTGATTCTCATATTTATTAAGGTAGCAATGTAAGCAGACATTACTTACCTTTACAGGTATGCATCTTTGGGATGACACCATGAAAGAATCTTAAAATTCCTCCCATGCATAGACTCGCTAACATCTACTCTAAATAGAACAACCTTAAGGAAGACCAATGTGTTCTGTGGCATCTACTGGCGTTTTACAGCTAAGTTCCACTACACAGTAGAATGAAACTAAAACCTTTCAAAGAGATTCATTAAAGCATAATTGAGTGAAAATATCTACAATCACAGCAGGAAGATGGATGTCTAAATGGTTAGGACATGGCCCAGGATATGGGCCAAGGCTTCAAATCTAGATCTACATGCAGCCACCGAAAGTTCTTCAACACAGCTAATCTCAAAGCAATTAAGAGGCCTTGGCTGGGCACCTCTCACTTCATAAGCCAGTATTTTAGTGACCATACTGCTAAAATCTTTCTCTTTCTTTCTGTTTTCTGTTTAAAATTGGGTTGATATATCTTTGTGAAACATTTACATTTGATAAATTGTCATTTATTCATAAACGTCACAGCCAGTTCTAATACAAATTTGCTTCATAGAGTCTACCAAAACCAATAAAGAAATTCCTCTATGCTGCATTAAGCATCTCCCATGTACACTTAAATTACATACATGCCCTCTTCCAAGACCTGCACTAACATCAATGATACTTGCCCAGGAGCATGAAGATTTTGCAGTACTCATCCTTTTTGAAGACAGAACAGCCATTTCACCTCTTGTTGCAAAATGCAGGGAACTAAATTAATTGGTGATTGTCAGAGAAAAAAAGAGGGATTCAGAGAAGAAAAATAAAAATTTCATTTGTATGGTTTTTATTTTAAATTACGTCACAGCAACATTTTAAAAGTGTTTCATGTATAAGATGTCAAAAAAATGATTGGAAACTATTTGTATCCCAGCTTCACCATCACAATGGAACACTATATGAAAACACAGTGATCAATATTAATTAGTAGAACACCACTGGGTGCAAAAACATACCAAGCACAATACTGTTATGAAAAATCCATACAAAAAGCTTCTAGAGGCACTCCAAAGGCAAAATGAAAGAACTTGTGAAATCTAAACAACTTTTGCCAGTCTAATTCAACGGGTGACTTTGCTACTTTGCACAGTTCTTGGAGGAATTCTCCAGAATGTGGGATCTTTTGGTGAGGGAACTGTCCCCCTGATGCCTCTCATGTGTCTCCCTGTGCTCTCAGCAGTCACAGCAGCAATGCTGGGGATTTGGGAAACTGGTACACACAAGAGCAGCCCCAAGGCTAGTGTGTTGAAACTAGAAAACAGATCACCATACAGCTGGTCTAGGACCAAGCAGCACTGACATGGCTTATGGCCACCACTGCAAACTGTTTCTGAATTATACTTTTGCCCTTCAGATACCAGAAGAAGATTTGGGCCATTAGCTCCTGTTCTGAGATAATCAAGCTGGTTAATAGATAAATTTCCCAGTCTCAAACATCAGAATTCTTAAAAATATTGCTTTATAATTGAAGAGACATTTGAAAGCAACAGTTTCTACATGAACTAAGTACATGATCCCCTTCCCCTCAGACGTTAAACACATTATTTTAAAGTACCTTTGCATATCCTTTAAAGCTGTGAAAACTGTCTGTTAATAATATTAGATACTATCCAAAGAGCTAAACTGAAGTAAATACAGCTATTCCTAATATGGCAAGATCCCTCCTCTTTAGGCAGCCTTCTTTGCATCTTTGTGGTATGGTAGCTCCCAGTGTTTGTATAATAGCAAGTGTATTAGATCTGGTTAAATGCCACAAGTAAGCCTTCAGTAGAAAAGACAGTATAATCTCATAGTGCCTAAGGGATGAACAGCTTATGCAAGTGGGGTATCACTTTGCCTTTGAGTAAATCATTACATTATTTCAGTGTCCTACATATGTATAGATGCATAGTTATGTCTGGAGAGTGTTGTAAAATATCCTCTTGTAAACTTCAAACACTGCAAAAGCTACAACCACATCATTTCTCCTTCGGGAGAATCTCTCTGTTGTGTGTGCTAATGTGTAGATCCTGGAACACCATTTTCTCCATTTCCTTTCAACTCCAATCTAACTTGAATACGAACATGCTGGCAGGGCTCAGTACTTTATTATCCAATATCTATATAGAATCAGTTCTGATGGGTTATTAACCAAAAGCTCCTCAGAAAAACTAGCAGCTGTGCACTGTCGATCTGGTAGGTAGTAGGCACTGAATACTGTCCACTGTGAATCATACACAGACTACAGTGGACCATATTCCGACGGAGTACTCTAGGAAGGAATGATATCCTGCTCACCTTGGCCCACCTAAAAGTGGAGATCCAGTCAGAATTAATGATGTAATCTCCCTAAGAAATCACTGCAGAGAGACAGGCAGTAGCAGAGGCAGATTCAGATTGCACTAAAAGAGGTATCTGAGATAGATGAGAAGAACTGGTCCCTGGAAGTACCTGTATGCCATCCCTGCACATAGAGAGAGCTGAAATGATTTGTCAGGACCAAGCATTTATCTTCCAGATGGTCTAATGTGGGTGAGATGAATCCAACCCTTGCCTTCCAATTCAGATGTTGAAATCATTAAAAGACAAATACTTCAGTGTAACAAACAGAGGTACCTGAGATGGCATCTTTAGCTCCTTCTCCTAACTCTGTAGGGTGCTGAGGAACTTGCATGATGGAGTCATCCTGAATGTGCAGGGAGGTGCCAAGGACTAACCCTCAGGAAACCCCAGGCGTAGGCTGTGTCTGAACAGGTTATTCTTTGATCTCTTGGGGGAACAGATGCCAAACAACAAATAAATTAGAGGATAGGAGGCACCATTCACTCAGCCTGGTAGGATAAATATTTGGTCTGGAGAGAGCTCTGTTCTAAGCTTTTTTTCAACCTAAATATTTTCCAATCCACCTCCTGACCGTGGGTGGTGGCTCTAATGATACAATTGTGGTGGGGTTATTTTCCAGCTCCATTTTTAAGCTGGGCCAATGTGCAGATAGGAATGCAAGATGCGAAGGGGTAAAAAGAATCTAAATAAGAGGAGTCCTGACTTAACCATGTTTTTGTCTTAGTCCTGTCAGTTAAGACCCAACCCCATCCCTGTTGCCAGGAGCCCTCACTCATTTTCTGTGTAAGTCACTGGAGGAAGTACAGGCACAGAACTGAGAGCTTGGATCAGAACTGGTACTCCTGATGTCTAAGACAAGAAACAAAACAAAAGCTCTCTCGGACCTTCTTTACACAGCTGGGAGGTATCAAAAAGAACAAGTCTACGACAATTACCACACACTTGGTAAAATTCAAACAGAATTGATATAAATATTTTTTTCTTATTTTTCTTTTGTGTTCAGGACTCACTTTGGGTCCAGTAGCTGGGCTGACAGTAGCTCTAATAATGATAAGTTTGTGAAACAGAGATATCAGCTGCTTCCTGACCCTGTCAAACATGTACATTTTTGGCATGGAAATCCCTTCAGTAACCTGGGAAGCACCCAGATTACTGGGTACTAAATCTTTCCCAGCTGCATTTTCCTGAGTCTTCTCCCACCTCACCACTTTTTGTCCCATCTTTCCTCCAGGCCTGGTGCTGGGAGCACACAAGTGCTGTAACATCTTTTTTCACAGAGAGAGGCAATAGGGCCACTGATAAGAGAGCCCTAATGGTCTCCTCATCCTGTGTCATGGCCTTGTATGCACGGCAAAGCAGAAAACTTCAAAAAAGACAACAGAGGAACCAGGAACCTGTTTTGCTTGAAACAGTGTCCTGAACCTTTCAGAAAAGAAATAACTCAACCCAGAAGTACACCATCATACGGGACAGCCTGTCAGATAAGTAAAATGATCCAAAAGATACTAATATAACAAAAGACAATGAAATGAAAACAGAATCCTAAGCAAATCAACAACCGGAGCTTTGACTCCAACTCCTCTGGTGCCTTTGAACCTCAGCCCCTATTTAGCACTGAAAGGAGGTGGCACTTCAAGGAGTGACCCTAAGCTTCTTCACCAGATTTCCCAAGAGAGCACTATGGAGCACTAATGGCAGTGAGATGGGGCTTTCAGGGCCACACCATGAAGCATGTGCTTTAGGGTGTTTGTCTTGTGCCCTTAACTTTACATTAAGGGACTTAGACAAAGTCTTCAGGGCAAGATGGTGTCTTAATGTGTGTTGTATCATGCCTATTGCTTTAGGACCTTAAGAATGATATATCATCTTTACCATCTTCTTCCCACTGTGACCTTCACCTCCCTCTTAAAATAGATTGTTACTAGTCTATTATAAAGTAGCTGACCATTTCAAGCATTCATCTCCCTCTGTTGATGGATTGCAGAGCTTGTACCCAGAACAGGGCCCCCCTGTGAACCAGCTCAGCCAAGCTAACGTGACCCATTTGAACCCATCTTACTAAACATTAGAGGCCGAAGAACCAGCTCAGATGGAATTATATTCTCAAGACCTTAATACCGCTTGTTTTACTCCTTGCCAGCAGAACCAACAGAGACTTGCTCTGAATCTGTAGCCCTTTGGAGAGCTAATTTGTGGAGTAAGCTCAGGTGAAGACAATATTTCTTTCAGACATCATATCATCTTATTTAAAATAGGAAGTACACTTTGGTCTGAAGGACAGAGAAAGTTTCCAGGCACAGGGAGGAAACAACTGAAATAGAACAGTGGGCTTTTAAGTCACATTGTGCTTGAGTAGGATTATAATGCTCTCAAGGCCATGTCCTGAATCTCTTCTTCGAACACTTCAGCATAGTCAGCTTTTTAGGCCTTTCAGCTCCGTGACAAATGGCAATAATGCCAACACTGTCCACATGAGCCAAATCACCTCCAAATAAGAAATAACAATATTGTCATCACACCACCCCAATAACACACTCTGTGGCAATAAGGAAATCGGTGGTTTGGTTTGGTTTGGTTTGGTTTGGTTTTTTTCATTGCAAGAGCATCTATCATCATTTTCCTGTTAGAAGCAGGGTTACTAAAACCACAAGGTGAAAAAACAAAAATGGGAAATAAGCTTTTCCTGTTGCCAAAGACGAACACCCCTGGCATAGGAGATCCTGATATTTCTGGATATAGTAGTATTACCAGAAAATTACCATGTGGCATTACGACACTCTGGAAACCACTGTTCTTGCTGGGTGGATGCACAGGAAATGGGCAGAAGTTTTATCCTGAAGACCTCAGTACAGAGATAACCTAGAAAGCTTCTCTGTAATTGCATCCTGAGGTGCAGTAGTTGATTATGTTGACACTCCAGTCCCTTCATGGCAATGTTAAACACTGTGGTGGTGTAAGCCGAGCTGGTAGACTTCTCCCTGGAGTATTCACAGCTAGCTAAGAGATGAAGAGATAAGAGAGTAGTTTCTCAGTTATAACTGGGAAATATTGTGGTCTTAAAACTTTACTGTCAGCTCACTCAGTTGGTTGCCGGTCTTGTTTAGGGGGCAACTGAAAAATTGGTGACTTCTGGTGCTGCCTAGCTGAGGCTGGTGACCAAGATCCTGCGCTCCTATGTTGGGCTGTTCTCCACTGAGAGCTTACACTTGCAGGCCATAGACAACAATGCTTCACATAGCTAATTACCAGCTCTAAGCTGGCAATCAGCTACTGAAATAGAGTAAAAAGATCAGCAGCCTGAACCTTGTCTCAGCTGTCACTGGGACTTTAGCCATGAACATTTTAGCTGCCAACAGCCATGAATGATTCCATATGTACAGTAAATTTAGGGTGTCAAACGCTCTATCATGCTTTAAAACAAGTGTATTACTGGCATTAGAGGCAAGAAAAGACCACCTGGGCCATCACTGACAATACCATGGCTACCCTAATAACTATCATGGACATTGACAGTTCATTGTGATATGGCAGTCCCTCTACATGGTGTGTGTTGGAGAGGTTTGGACTACAGAGCTCCATCTTCACACCTTGGGCAAGCATGACGAGAATATTTGGCTGTGACTATGAGGATAGGCTTTCCATAGCTTGCTACTTATGGATGAAAAGCTGACATTTAAACAAACGTATTCTGATCAAGCCTGGATTAGAGCTCAGCCTCATAGGTTGTGAAATTACACACACTTATAGACTTCAGGAAACCAATGCAGATCAATTGTCTCTTGTCTTTTATCTAGATATCTGTAAACTGACCACTATAGTTGTGCAGGCTACAGACATTTTTTTAAGAAAAAAAACATTTTAGAAAAATACCAGCTCATTAGAAACTCAACTTTTCCTAGGAACGTACCACTTACGACAAATTTCTTGCCAGAATTTTTTTTTTTTTTCAAATCTAGACTGAAATTCCTTTTCAAAATGAAGGAAAGTACAGAACTTTCTCAATACTGTAGCATTATTAGCCTTTTTGGGACAAGTTGGCAGCCTGAGATCAAGTCCCCCTTCTGCACAAAGCATGGGTCTTCAGCATTAGACTTTGCTGGAATGGTTTATTTTACTTAGACAAAATAGCTTTCAAGAGATTTGGGTTTGTTGTGATACAGAAGACGAACATTTTGTAAAT
Organism: Caloenas nicobarica; assembly: GCF_036013445.1. Lineage (NCBI taxonomy): Eukaryota > Metazoa > Chordata > Aves > Columbiformes > Columbidae > Caloenas > Caloenas nicobarica. The sequence goes on along the minus strand of NC_088245.1, from coordinate 26,955,011 downwards.
GTGGAAGAGTTCTGAAGAATGAACAAACAACTCTCAGCCAGCTCTAGTCATGCAATTCAGGTCAACAACTTGTCCACCAGAGCACTGCCATGACAATAAGAAATACTGGAAAATAAAAAGATATAAGTGACCTTCTCTGAAGAGTTCCTGGCAATTTGAGCTAAATCTCAGTACAATATCTTTATCACAATACCATCTTTCCTCTCTGAAACTGTCACTGTCACTATAGTAACTGCCATATTAAAAAAAATCCCCTGCTAATCTTGAAATACGAACATATACCTAAAATAACCATGCTTCCTGTACCAGTAATATCACCCAGGGATTTTGCAGTGCTTTCAGAGAGATCATAAAAGTTACAATGAAGAAACATTTTGTATTTGATAGAATAAGTCTGCTAGCTGTCATGCATGGAGTTACATTGTTTCATCTCCTTAATGAATTAAGATGTTCATACAGAAGAAATAATGGAAGAGAGAGAAAAGATGGAAATTACTTTAGAAGGGAGACATGGCTAGATTAGTGAAAGACAAGCTAGAAATTCTTTCCTGCTTTACATCTGTTAAAAGAGCAAGCAGCAGTCATGATAACGTGTAATCTCTTTTCATACTGATGGAAGATAACCTAACTGTGTTGCCATGACCAGACACAACTCACCATGTCTTGCTTGCCATTGCTCACCATGCTGAATTGCTCCTGAATTCTGAAAATCACTGGGAAGTACTGTGAAAAATTGCATGTCACACAGAGACAGCCAAAGGATAAGGCAGATCCCTACTGTACAATATATAAGGATCTGCATAAATTAGAGCTAGCACATGATCTGTCCTTCTGTGTGCAAAGAAGGATTTTCTCCCAAATTAGGCTTTATGTGCAAAAAGCTTTTTTTTACGTTACTTGTTTATAGATGCCTGATCAGATACTAATCGCTTTATCTTTTTCCTTAACCTAAATTTTGTTGCTGTTGTCTAGGGTTTTTAGCATGGTAGCGGACACAGAAAACATTCAACAGGTGAATGTATTTCAAATCCGTAATTTTTGTTTCTTCCTTTAGTTGTTTCATTACAAGTTGTGATATAATAACTACAGCCAGTTAACCTTCTTCAGAATACGAACACTTAAAAATGGTTAAAACTTTGATATATGAAGGACCAAGTTCTGTTTTTAATGTCACTGAACTTCCTTTTGTTGATTTATATGCCTATAAAAATATCCTGCAGGCAATTCTGGACATGAAATAGCATTTTTTAGCAATATAAAAAAAGATTTTTGCAGACACAGAACCAACTTTCCATGTTGTTTGTCCAACTTATTCTGAATTACAAGCATACACTATGGAAGCAAGGAGGCAGGCTGAGATCCAGTCTGTAAGGGTGAAATGGAAGTTGCTTCTTATCTGCCCAGTCACTGGCTTCTCAGCTGAAAAGGTCAAACAAAAGGAAACATCTGTGATGGATTTACAGTCAAAATAAAAGGATCAAAAATGGAAATGGATTGAAATCACTTAGTTGATTGAATTCAGGAAATATTTATGATGTGACAATGGCCTTCAGACTATAACTGTCCTGAAAATTAGACAGAATGAGCAACCTACTCCTTGGATAGCCCCTGGAAACGCAGAGCCACGCTGCAGACCTTCTGTGTGGCAAGGAGTCCCTGCAGCATGTTGTACAAGTCTTCGTGGTGCCTCGGCCTGAGCTGTTTGGTGCTTCCTTCCTGCTGAGGTACAGAAAACCCTGTTTATTCTTCTGGCTTAGGAAGCAAACAGTGGGAAGGCATGAACTGCCCGTGAGATCTTATGTGGCATTGTGCATGTCTGTCTTTGCTATGAAGTGGTTTGTTTCCTGGTCCAAGTGAATTTGCAGTCCAAGTTGTAGCCCAGCCTCCAGCTGTGTCAGTTGGAAGGGCCACTGGAACGTCAAGCAACAAGGTTTTGTGTGTGGATAGAAAGAGCATGAGCAAGATGCCTACCTGTATTGTGATGTCCTTAGTGGTTTTAGTCCTCTCCTATTTTCTGTACATGATCTGTCCCATTGCCCGCACATATCTGTGGTTCAGGCTGAGTCTGCTTGCACATAAAACTAACAAAAATGAAAAAAGCCTTATGCTTCTGTTACAGGCAATGAAATATAGAAAACTTGAGAAACAGAAAGAAAATTTTGCAGGATTATGAGACCAAGAGGAGGAAAGAAACTTCCAAAATACGGTACATTTGTTCAAGAACAGAACTTGAAGAGGTCCTTGTCTGTCTGTTTCAAAACCAAAATAACAATCTGTCCACTCCCCTAAAAGAATACTGAAATGTATTCCATATCTTTACTGAACAATTTATTGCACATCGTAACACCAGCGCATACACTTAATTAAAAGTACTAAAATGTCAGAACACTATCAAGAAGCTAGGAGATGTTGGCCTGTGTCCCAATTAGTTCTTTTATTAGATACACTTGTAGAATAATTTTTAATGAACTGGGGATGGATTTGGTCAGGAACTGATTTAAAAGAGCAGGTTATAAACAGTATATTGTTGCAGGGTAGGAGATCAGGTTATGCCCCAATAGAATTAGCTGCATTAGAGTAAGACACTCTTATAACCTCATTTGTGTTAGAAAGAACTTTGTTCCTTAAGTGGAATTTTTTAAATTATTGTGTTTTTTCTGTGCATTTGCTTTAGACTGACAGAAAGATGCATTTTTGAGGATTTGGGGTTTATTATGTACTTTGAGGTTTGCAAGGGAAGGGATAATGATATGGAACAAAGACTGTGTAGGTTTACCTGAAAACTTCATATATATGGGTGTTAGATAGAAGGCCTCAGAAATTTGGACTTAGTGGGAAAATTTCCTCATCTTTAAAAAGATATTAATTGTCTTAATGTCTGTTGCAATCTCTCTCTAGGACAGCGTGGCTCATCAGAGCCCAGTTCTGTAAGATGCTGATGATGTGGATGGGATGATGAGCACCCTCTTCCCTACAGGACCTGGTGAGAAGGTAGGTGTTCCTGACTCCACCAGAACACTCCTGCACTTCAGGAGAGGCATCCTTGCTTCAGGTTACTTTATTTTCTGTGAAAACATAACCTAAACTCCAGGAGTCAAACTGACATGTGTCAGCACAATAGGCCATGTACATCCTTCTCTTATTTTGTATTAAGACCTTACCTCAAAAGAACTGAGAACACACTTAAAATTAGATACAAGTTTAATTGTTTTTCTGTCTCAGGGGCCAAATTATCTTTGATTTCACTACATTTTTTTTCTTTAACTGTGAACTAAATTCCGTAAATCCAGTCTGGGATGTGAAGTCTTATTAGGTTCCTCTCACAGGAAGAAGGAAACTAGTGATTCTGCAGCTGAGTTTCTAATTACCAATCATACTAATAATCTGTGGACCAGGACATGACCCTCCCTGTCCCACAGATATTCTGGTTCTCCAGTGCTTATAGATATTAAAAGAGAATGGGTCTACTGAGAAAAATTGTTCCATTTTTTTCTGCATTAGCCATTTTACTGACCACTTTAAATAACATTACCACATTTAATTGAGTAAACACTGTCCTCATTCTATCAACCTCCAGTGATCCACCACGTTCTGAAAATAGCTTTGAAGCCTCTTTTGTTTGTTTGTTTGTTTTAAAAAAACCTTTTTATTTCCAGAATATTTCTTGGACATTTGCCATTTCTTTGATAGCTTGGAGGGAGACCTACCAAGCAGTGTCTCTGGTAATGTATATTGAGAACAAACCCATATAAATCCTGCCTTTCCACCATGTCTGAGATAGAATTTAACTTATTATTTAATATCATTACAGAAAAAGTCTGCTTTTCACATGACTTAGATGATTTAATAATTTAATGCTGTGGTAAGGAAGAGAGTTTTTTCGTAGGAAATAGATCCAATCCTTAAAAAAATCAGCAGGGCAACTGAAACACCTCCTTTGCTTCTTGAAATCAGAATCACTCTATTTTTTGAAGATCATGTCAGTAATAAAGTCTAATTTGAGGGTAGATATGATCACATTTATTTTGTCCTCTTTTCGGTGTAAGATTTATAAGGCTTTGGCAGAGTTATGCATCTGAGTCAGCCTCAGCATAAATGAGTATTGTTCTCCCTACGTAATACAGCCTAGTAGTTCCCCGTCTTATAAAGCCCTGGAAGAATAATCGAATCATGGTCTCATAATGCCATGTGCAGATTTCAAGCTAATCCTTATCTTCTCTCTGAGTGAAATGGGATAAAATACCTGTTTCACTGAACTCAGTCTAATAGATTCATTTTACCAAGGGAAGCTAACGCTAACGTTCATTTCCATGGAAACGGAGCTTGCAGAGGCATCTTACATGCTGTGTTTTGGGTTAAGTGGAGCAGAGTTTGGGTCTCACTTTCCGCACGGTCTGATGACGTACTGCAAATATGCAATGTCAGTCTCCACATTATGACAGTTGTCTTTCTTTGGGGACTCGGTACCCCCAGCAAGAAGCATCCCACCGACCGACGCCTCTGCGCTTTCCGCAGGCTCTGCCCCACCCATGCTTGCTGCAGAGCACCAGCTGCCAGCTCCTGCTTGCCTTTTTATCAATGAATTTATTTTTAGGGGGTTTGAAATCAAGGGAAGCTGAACCGCGTGCTGCCCTTTGCGTACTGCCTGTGCACTGGCTGGGGTAACAGGGAGGGGGAGGATGCAAAGGCAGGGTAGCGCTTCAGCCTTTTTAGCTGCAATTTGGCATTGCAAGCTGGACCACAGTGCAGACCAGCTCAGCTCTATATGTGGTATTTCAGGACAAGGTGTTTTTTGTGAGCAAAGAATGCCTATCCTCTGCATTTCCGGCATCTTATATTTTGCAAGTGCTCTAATCTCATCTGAATTCCAAAGTTTCTCCAGATGCAAAGAGCCTGAGTACGTGAAACCATCACTGTAGGCAGCTGCTTAGGAATCTCCTGTTTGTTGCCATAGTGTTTACATTGAAAGAAAAGAAAAATAATTGAGTTCTGGTACCTGAGTATGTCTAAATTACTCAAAAAGGACCTTGTGAAAATCCTCTTATTCTTCAAATAGAAACCAGATTACATCCTTTTCCTTTGAAAAAGAAAAAGCCGGGTATCTTTTCTGAGTTTCTTTCTCTTCTGTCTGTCTGATTTAATTTTGTTTAATTCCTCCAGGCTTTGCTGGTCATTTCTCATACTGTTTGAGTGTATTATCACTTTTCTATAGTTATTTTTTTTATTTGCATTATCTTAATGCATAAGGACCAACATTCCTTTTTCTGAAGAGCTGTATAATTCACCAAACAAAGCAAAACAAAAAAAAAGCATGTGATAGAAGTAGAAGACTACAGACAGCAGACTAATCCAGACAGGCAGAGAAATCCTAACACCACAACTGTATTTGTCAGCATGACAGGCAGGGGTCTTAGAGCACCATCAGCCTAAACATTTAAGTTCTTATGAAGCAGGATCGCAAAGGAGACTTTGACAGGCATTTTTTCATAAGAAACCTGTGTGACAGATTAAGAAATTTTTGAAATGGATTTACATTTGCAAAGGCCCAGCACCAGGCCTATGCACAATCTTTATCTCAAATGAGCTCTTTAAGGAAAGCGGGTGGAGGAGGAGGAGGGCTGGACTGCAGATAGCATCATTAGGTGCTGGGGTAGGATCTTTGCTTCTTGGTGTAACAAGCTATCTAATGTACACATACACAATAGCATACATGTACAAAGAACATCACACACAGATGCAGACAAATTAAATCCAGGGAATACGTTATTTTCTAGAATAATCTGGATGGTTCAGCTCTTCATCTTTCTTCACTGCTGACTAATATAAGAAATCCAGACTCATATGAAAATGACGTTGTTTTCCCAAACTGCATTACACTTCACAAAGGCAAATATTTGTAGGCTGAAAGCAAGCATGGTCTGTTTTCCCTGCAGTAATTTGTTGGAGGGGAGAGCTTCCCATTTCAGAGCTCTCAGGCACTCAGCGCTGCAGAATACTAAGCACAGCTCCCCCCATGTGCTGTTTCCGTGGGGTATTGCATAGAGAGGGAAGGGGCACGGGCTGACAGAAGAAATACATTTAGAAATGTCAAGGGCAATTTATTCTGTCTTTATAAGCTAGCCTAAGGAAAAAAATGTAAAAAATACCTCAGCATAAGAAACTGAGCTGTAGTCAGTCCCTTGCCTTAATGTATCAGAAAAATATATGCATCTCAAGCTGATCCCTCCATGATCTCTCCATCTGTGGCACATCATTTATTCCAGTAGTGTATAAGCTGCATTCATTAATACAATATTCTCCCAGGTTCATCATAAATGAGTGTTACAGGTATGAACCTAGGGCCATGTTTGAATTTAAATCTGGATTGTCATTATACTATTCTGTCTTTCAAAAAATAACACTTGAGTTGGGCATTTTTCTTATTGCTGGGCTGACACAAATGCATATAGGCTATACAAACTTGAATTTTCCTTAGGGTTATGTTTTAATCAACATGCATTTTTTTTCCTGATCCTTACCACATCCAACTGTAAAATGAATTTGTATTTATAATATTTCTTACTTGTGTTGCAAGATGGTCCCAGACCCTGAGAGGGGCTTCTGTAGTAGTAGGCAATGTACTAAACCTGAGCTAAGGCAGAGGCTGCTTCAAATTGTACAAGGTTTTAGTTTTCTTTCTGGAGAAAATTGTATCATATCCTGCTAACACTGATAACTTGCATCTGTGTACCATGAAGTCACCTATAACAACCAACCATTTAGTTACAAAACTCCAGAAAAATCTACGATAGCCCTGGTAACCAGTGACTCTTAATAGAATTTTGCTACATGTCCTCCCTTGCTGTGCGCAGAGGAAAGTTCATTTCACGTTGTGTACGAGCAGTCCGGGTGGCTGGTGCATCTACAAAGGCTGCCCAAGCAAGAGCTGGTGCACTCGCCCCCCAGCACCTGCCTGCATCGAGAAATCTGTCCGTGAGAATTCAAGCTCCACTGGTGCTACCCTTCCCTCACGGCAGCTACAACAAGGAAAGGCCACAGAGGGGAGCAAACCAACGGCTGATTTTGGCAGGGATATGGTGCAGAGATGGGACTGCTGGAGAAGTCCCAGTACCTCCATGGGGCCCAGTGCTCCTCCCAGCCTACACCTGGTTGAAGGCTTCTCCCTGCCAGGCACAGGAAGCTGAGGAGAGACACATGAAGCCAGCAAAGGGCACGTCCCTTGGGGCAACAGCCTGGTGACTTTGTGCCCGTGTCCCTGCAGAGGACTCGCGGCACCTGTGCTGGGACACTGACCCCCTGCACCACGACGAGGAGCGCTCTGTGCATGCACAGCCCTCCTCTGTCCTCTTCTTTGCTTGCCTAACCCTTCCATTCTCCTCGCAACTTTATGCATCAATTTCAATCCACAGCTGCACCTCGCCTGCCCTTTTCTACCCAGAACATCACCTTTTTCTTTCCATTTACTTGTTACTCTGCTGTGCAATCCACTTGAAAGTGCTTAAAGAGAACTAAACGACATTGAAGCATTACCTTGTTGATTTTCACATTACATACTTTCCCTACATCTATTTCACTTTTAAGACTCTTCAAGACAGAACTTATGTATTCTTCTGCATCCAAGTGGGATCCCAAGTCAGTCCTTAGGTTCAACTGCACCAAATGTAACTAATAAATAAATAACAGTATTTGTGAAGGACTGTGAACAGCTAAGTCTCTAGATTTTGTAGAAGGATATTCCACTCTGTATGTCGTTCAAGAAATCTTCTCAGCTCTGTGAAAGCCTTTGGCTGACAACTGCTCCTGGTTTTCCAAGTTCCATCTTTGGATATCTAACACAACTGCTTGTTCTGGTTTCAAACTATTCTAATGCTATAAATACTTCTACTTTTTAGACTCTCAGACAAATTACATCCATGATAATGATAAATGATGGTTTGCAAAGTTCTCCAGAGGTCCGAATGATTACTTTGCTTTTTCCTATTTCCTATTTCATTATGCAAAGGATTATTTTTTTAAACAGAGCTAAATAGAAAGCACCAATGTGTTTGAGAGAGCTGACAATTAAAAATTAGAATTAATATTTTCACATAATTTAAATCCCATACAGTAAAGGGCATGCCTGATCATTTAGGATATGGAAAAGTGATTTTAATTTTCTAAAACAGTCAGAAGTTTTATTCACCCTGTTTTTAGTGCAAAGAAAAAATATGGGCCACGGAATAAAATAAATTATATTGGTAGAGGAAAAGGTTGTAGTTAATATGGTATTCTCAAAATCAGATGTCTTTGCTGGATGTATCATCTCAGATTTGCACTGACATACTGGAATCTCTGTTACACATGCCAAATATCAAAGAACTTAAGCTTGACACTGATCTCAAACTAGGCTGATCTTCCGGTCTCCAGGGGTGAGCTGGAAACTGGCTGCCAGTTTCAGGTGGTGATGACTGCATGCTTTGAAACGGAGATGTAAACTACATCATACAAGTGCTGATAACTTTCTGGAGTGTTTATTGTCTTTGCCAACATACCCAGAATGACAGGCAATTTTCCTGGTCATTCACCAAGGAAAGAGTTGCAGATCTCCTTAACCCGCTACAGCACATGGACTGTGAGCTCTCCTCCCAGACAGCCTGGGGACACACACGTAATTGTGGCATCAGTAGGGTCAAATGAAAAGAAACGAAATAATTTTTTCAAATGTTTTCTTCAGAAAACAATCTGCATGCTCTCCATAAAGCAGTGGGAAGGCATTTTATTCTTCATAAATTAGGGACCTTGGAGACCTGAAAGTCTCCAAGGGAAGCTCTGGTCTGTGTAGCAGTTAGGGCCTGAATTTCAAACCGTGAACATTCTTTGGATAAAGACTTCTCTTCCTTATTGCTTTTGCTACTCTCAACCACTTATTGTGTTAGTAAGCCCAAAGTCTGTTCTCAAAATACAGTGCCTGGAAGAAGTTATTTTTAAGCATGATTTGCTGCATGCAATAAAGTTTATTGTATTTACTATGACTAAGCAGAAACTTTCTCAAAATGTCCTTTCTTTTTTCTTTTCAGCATTTCTACTTTCTTCTTAGCCCATTCCATTGAGTTGGGTACTCAGAAAGGAAGAATATTTATACTCCAGAATGACTTGCAAACCATACATTTACTGCATAACACACAGGCTACAGTAATGTGTAGAGATCCCAACTAAATATGTCGTTACTCAGTGCTGAAAAATTCAGCAACCCTATAGTGTGTACCTGTCCCTGCCCAAAGCAATGTATGGTCCATATTAGCAAAAACATTAATATCTTTCTTCCATTTCAAGATTTTCCCTAATTTCGATCTGACACAAAGGAGAAAGGGGAACTGACCACTGTGAAATGATCAGTTCTAGCAGAAAAAGAACAAAGAATACACCTGATTCATTCTGACTTTAAGGCATGAGAAAACTGCTGGAGTTTAAAGAACGGAATTGAATAAAGTGCTGGGCCAGAATACAGCACTGTATTGAAACTAAATACACTTTTAAGGCCTCCTTACTCTAACTTTTTGGGCAGTGAAAAACACATTTCTAGTGACTCATATACTTCCTCCTCCTCATCCTGACTGAGGGGATACACAGAACTAGGAAAATAGCTAGGCTCTATTTCTTATGAAGATTTGAATTGCATTAGCTGTATCTGGGGAAAAGTGTTTATACTCAGTATCAGTGTGCTTATATAAGTAAAGTGTATTCTGAAACAGGAAGGGAATAGACTTTATTCCTGAAAACGTTTCCATACCAATATTCTTGTGTTTAAACCAGGAACTTCACAGAGGTAATTATTTCAGTATATATATAAGAAAATCTGCGATGCAAAAGCATTGTTTGCCTAATGATGGGTTTGTTAAAGGTTAAGACAAAACTTTGAGATGTATAATTCAGACAACAACAAAAAGGTCTTTGGTTCCTTGGTCTCCCATGGAAAATACTCTACTGGAAGCATACTTGTTTTATCCTGCCCTTTTCACTAAACTGAAACTAATTGCATCTTAAGCCTTAATCTTCCTTCAGAGATAATAACATGGGACTAAATTCTGCTCTCAGCTATAGCAATATTAATCTGGAGTAAGGCCTTTGAAGTGGGATTCATTTTTCTACAACATACTTTTCAATGTATTCACTGTTTGCAGGTTTTATTTGGAAATCCCACTTTCATCAGCTTAAAGCATCACACTAACAATTAAAATACTAAGTAATAATAACAATAGCTGGCAGCTCAAAAACATACTGCTCTCTGAGGATCCGACTGCTCCTCGAAAAGGTGAATGATTGCCAGCTCATAGAAGGAGACTGCCATGCACAGGACTGATACAAATTGAAGTGTATAAACCACCTCCACGAAAGCATCCTAAAATGTCCCTGGGGTACCACAGTGCAGCTCCCACAGGGTGCGGGAGGGCAGTGGGGCTGTTCTGATGATGACCTGTGCTTTTTCTGCCTCTGCCTTTCCTGAGTACAACATGGGAGCTGCTGGCATCTACCCCCACCTCAAGCTCCATGGCACGGTGTGCAGGCACGCAGCGCTTTTGGGAAGGAGCTGAGGGTGCTGCTTGTTCCCACCGCCTTGCAGGGAGAAGCATGGGTGGCATGTGGCTGCACACCGGCCCCTGGAGAGCTGCATCACCCACCTGTGTGCAGGGCTGGGCAGCGCTGCTGCCCCTGACAACATTTACCCTTCCAAAACCCGCTTTGGGGCTGATCTGAGAGAACAGCGAACAGGCTAACGCTGCCAAGTGAGATGGCGTATCATTATCACTGGGAGAGTTCAAATGCTGGCTGATAAAAGCCTACAGGGATTAATGTAATGCAAGAACCTGCTTGAAGGGGCTGGTAGGGGTAACGTAACATATTTTTCTATCTCTGCCTGCCCCCCACCCCACTCTTTCATGTATTTGCCTATTTGATTTGCTTATTAACCTGAGATTTTTCTGCTTTTATCCTTCTCTTCTTTCTTCTGTTCTAGCATTTGAAGTCTGAAGCAAACAGTAATTAATAAAAATTTGCTAAAAAATCTCATCACTGCAGATAATATCTGTTTCTTCACCTCTTAAGATAACCTTCTCACTTTTTGACATGCTTAGTCTGTGCTGTAGATTTTGAAAGCAGCTGCAGTCTCAGGCCAGGCACCTTCTGCTGCTGCCGGCCCTCTGAAATGTCTTCAAGCCATGGCCAGGAACCACTTGCTGGCAGACCGACAAGCCACGATGCACACAAGCATTTGGGGTCTGTCCTTGCAGAGGAAGCTATCTTGAAGGGAAGGGGCATGATTACAGTGCTGCTCTCCAGCTGCCAGCTGGGACACACCAGGCTTTGAATCAGTCCCTGTAACCCCAAGCACACAGCCAATATGCCTCAGGTAGGGACATCCTTACCCCATGTTTCCTCTTAGCTGTCACAGAGGTCCCTGCTGTCCTTCACTGTACACACAGGGAAGGCAGGGAGGCAAGATTCCCAGCTGAGGCACCTCTGTTGCATGCTTTAAAGTAACTTCTGTGAGATCCCTGCAAGCACAGGAGCATCTTCTCTGCTGCTGTGCACACCTGGTCTTCTCCAGTCACTGACAGAGACAGAGCAGCCTGCTGTCAAGCCTGTGATGGCAGCTTCATGTGGCCCTGAGGCCATTAACCTGCACCCTGGATTTGAAGGCAGAAGGGATTTCTCTCTGCTGAATGTAGGTCTCAGATTTGGAAGCGTGTGGGAGTGGTTGGTGGCAGTGCTGTAGAGAAAGACTGGTGTGCACAGGCAAGGGGAACCGTGGCACAGCTCCAAAAAGTGATCGATATCTTGGTATCTGCAGAGTGGAGACTGGAGACCTGCCAAGCAGGTCGTGCTTAGAGTCACAGAATAATTTAGGCTAGAAGGGACCTCAGAGGTCACCTAGTCTGAACTGCTCCTCAATGCTGGACCAACTTGAAGTTACAGAAGTTGCTTACGGTCTTTCTCACCTCCAAGGGTGAAAATTCCACTGTCTCTTGAAGCAGCATGACTCAGTTCTTACCTGTCCTCAGTGTGAGGATATTTTTCCATACAGATAGTCAGAACAGACCATCCTCCAACATGTGATTGAGGCTTCCCTTCCTTTGCTGTGCATCTCTGAGGAGAACTTTGCTCTCCCTTTTAGTTGAAAACAGCAGTAAGATCCCTCCTTAACCTTCTTCTCTGCAGTCGAGCAAGCCCACATTCCTCAGCCTCTCCCCACACATGTTCTCCAGCCACTGAACTCGCTTCAGCTTGTGAGCACCTCTCCTGTATGTGGGAGGCCAAAACTGGACACAGTACTCTGAGTAATGAATTGAGGGGAATGATCAGTTTTATCTGTCTGTAACCATTCTCAAAGCCACTTAATTGCCAACTGCCATACAAACCTATTTGGCTTATTTATAAGCAAGGTTGTCCTGGATTTTATCTCAATGTTCCTGAAAGTTCCAGCAGAAGCCAGGGTTAGACAGGCTTGCTCACCTGGGTGAGGGAGGTAGCTCTAATAATAGGTTTCGTGGAATAGTCCTTTGTCTTGCTTGTGATTCCAGAAGGATGTTGCCAGAGCTGCAAAGAGTTTTGTTCATTTCCAAGGCCATTTTACAATGCCCAGGCTCACATTTCCTAGCCCTTCTGTAGCACAGTTCCATTTTCTCCAGAGGACTAGGAGGGAGATGAGATGAGCAGTCAAATGAATGCAGATTGCATGAAAAGGTACAGACTGCCAGCACAAAGCAGGAGACATCAAAGAGGCTCATGAAACACTTGTTGATTGATGTTGAGCAGCTGTGCGTACAGGTCAGGCAAACAGCTGGCATGATGGCAAGAGAGGGAAAAGATGACACGAAGAGGGTGGCCATGGAGAGAGAGGGCAGCAGTGAACCTCCACTGACTGAGACAGGCAGGAGGACTTGTTTGGATGGCTGCTGGCAAGGACTGCAGCCAACACAGCCTCTGGTTAGCCAAGTTTTGTGCTGTTTCCTATGTGCCCTCCGAGCCAGGGGAAGCAGTTGTACAGTTTGTGCTTTGCATCAAGACATGTTGGGTTTGCACACTTCCTGACTGTGTATCTTTTGGTATAAGCCAACTTTTCAACTCTTTCTTTGCCTGTGCAGCTGGAGTCACTGCAGCGGTCTCTGGCCTCCATCAAGCTTCGGCTGTGGTTTCACAGCACAGAGTGCCCAGCAGCCACGGCAGCCCCAGGGACCCTTGTTCTGCCTGCTGCTCAGTTCCTGCCATGGTGGCTGCCTCCGCAGCACACTCAGGCAACAGCTTGTGCTATAGAAACATCCCCAAATTACTCCAAAACTGCTGTATCATGTAACCAGAGCCTCACTCCTCTGCTCAGGGCAGCAGCCTCCATTGTGTCCCTTCTCCTGCCACTGTGAGAGTCTTTTTCCAAACCTCAGTGGTTTTTACTACCATGCTGTGGTGTAAATGTGAAACCTTCCTGCAATATCTGGCAAGTTTCTTAAAAGTCATTTGTCAGTCCCTCTGTGGAAACACAGCTGTCATGGCTGTGTCATCGCTTGCTGATTAGATGGACTCAACCTTAGTGACTCATAATCATGTTGATATGGAAGTAGAGGATATCAGAGACCTTGCATCTTCCATTTTTAATTTGAAATGATCCTCTGAAAGAATTTCATGCACATCAGGTTTGCAGACTTGGAATTAAGCACTAAACACCCCCTCATCTGTCACTCGTCTCCTCACCTAGTCCAAGATAGGTGGACATGTGCTAGTAAACAGAGACAGGAATATGGTCATTGCCCCCAGATAACTCCTTTGCCCCAGAAATTCTGCTACGTCATTATCAATAAATGAGGTGGACCCAGGAACTTGGCTGTCTTTGTTGCTAATTCTTTAGAGCAATCCCTTGCACAGGTTGGCCTGAGTGAACTGCAACACACAAACAATTCAAGGATTTCAAAGATCTCCCAGGTATGGTTCAGGAACTAGCAGGCGCTATCTGCAATATACAATATGCATATTACTAGCCTGTTTTGGAGAGTAAAAGAATTTAACAATATGGATGCAGGTTCTTCTGTGCCATTTGGCCTCAGAGAAATGCCCTGAAGATCTTTAAAATAATTGCAATTTCTGTTTCTGGAACTGGGATCTGATGCTGCTACTGCCTCCTACAATTTGACCTTCCCAATTTCCTCTTCCCCCAGTTTTTCTTCTGATGTTAGCTTGGTATTCATGCCTTCCTTACTGTCACTAACAGTAGGGCTGTCTGCTACTATTTTGTTAAGAGTTTCACACTGTAGACATCTTACTAAAAATATCAGATACTTAAACTAAGAAAATGTATGAAACTCATACTTTTCCTATTTAAGAGGGAATAAGACTAGAAGAAACAAAAATAAGAAAAACAGAAATAAAAACCAACCAAACAAACAAACTCAACCTAAATGTTTCCTTACAGTAAACCAGCAAACCAGCAAACTTTGAAAATATGACATAGCTGGAACCTAAAGACTCAGAAATCTAGAGGTATGCAGAATAGATTTCTTAAAAACTCACCATTATTTAACCAAAATTTACATTCTGATTTTAGCAACAGGACTGAAGGAACAATTCTGATCCAGAAAACTCTTACCTGAACAGAGGTTTGACTCCTTTCTCAGGTTTACCAGTCCTATACTGAGGCAAACAAGTTGCATACAGGAGAGCTGAGGAAAACCTGATCCCTGCTAGTATCACTGGAAGGAGAATGAGCATCAAATTGGGGGCCCGTATTTCAGTGAAAGTGATGGGTGTATATATATTCTTTCTTCTAGGAAACAATATAAACAAATAAATAATGCTTGGGACAAATGAAAAGTTGACATCTGAAGGCCAGGTGACCACAACAGTTAACAGTCCAGTTTTGCTTGTCGTCCAGAAATAACAGAAACAGATTCTTTTTGACAGCTACAAAGTGACATGATTGCAGATGGTGAACATTTAAGCTTCGAAAGTTTAATCTTCACTTGGAAATATTTTCTGACTGTTGTCTGTGCTCAAATAGGCTTTTCCCAGTAATACCTCAGCTTCTTCTGTGTCTTGGGCTGGAGACTGAAACTCTGAGTTTGCCTGGTGCTCCCAAGAACAAGCATGTGGATGCTACCTGCCCTGTAAACACATCAGTGATGTGTTTTAATACTGTTGCTGGAAGCCAGATATACTTTATTTTTCTTTTTCACAGTAATGCTTTTTATCAGCTCTAGTGGAAATTAGATCTCCAGTTATTCCATGGTTTTATGTGGGTAGAGTGACTTGGGATCATTTGCTTACCTGATTGATATATATATATATTAGTAAATAAGAATCATAAGAAAATCTATTTGATGATTTCCCACAAGATATTTCAATGGAGCCAGGACTTCACAGAATCACAGAATCACAGAAAGTTAGGGATTGGAAGGGACCTCAAAAGATCATCTAGTCCAATCCCCCTGCCGGAGCAGGAACACCTAGGTGAGGTTACACAGGAAGGCGTCCAGGCGGGTTTTGAATGTCTCCAGAGAAGGAGACTCCACAACCTCCCTGGGCAGCCTGTTCCAGTGTTCCGTCACCCTCACTGAGAAGAAGTTTCTTCTCAAATTTAAGTGGAACCTCTTGTGTTCCAGCTTGAAGCCATTACCCCTTGTCTTACTGTTGGTCGTCACCGAGAAGAGCCTGGCTCCATCCTCGTGACACCCACCCTTTATATATTTATAAACATTGATGAGGTCACCCCTCGGTCTCCTCTTCTCCAAGCTAAAGAGACCCAGCTCCCTCAGCCTCTCCTCATAAGGGAGATGCTCCACTCCCTTAATCATCTTTGTGGCCCTGCGCTGGACTCTCTCCAGCAGTTCCCTGTCCTTCTGGAACTGAGGGGCCCAGAACTGGACACAATAATCCAGATGAGGTCTCACCAGGCCAGAGTAGAGGGGAAGGAGAACCTCTCTCGACCTACTAACCACCCCCCTTCTAATACACCCCAGGATGCCATTGGCCTTCTTGGCCACAAGGGCACAGTGCTGGCTCATGGTCATCCTGCTGTCCACCAGGACCCCCAGGTCCCTTTCCCCTACACTGCTCTCTAATAGGTCATTCCCCAACCTATACTGAAACCTGGGGTTGTTCCTGCCCAGATGTAAGACTCTACATTTTCCCTTATTATATTTCATTAAATTTTTCCCTGCCCAACTCTCCAGCCTGTCCAGATCTCGCTGGATGGCAGCACAGCCTTGTGGCGTGTCAGCCACTCCTCCCAATTTGGTGTCATCAGCAAACTTGCTGATAGTACACTCAATTCCCTCATCCACGTCATCGATGAATATATTGAATAATACTGGCCTTCACTCTTTAAAGTGACTTGCAGAGAAAGTGTTTGTTCTATAAAATGTTTGTTGTTTTGGTTAAAATTTTAGTTGAGAGCATTGCTTTAAGAATGGCTACAGAACTAGTCTACTTTATTCTGTACTTGGTGGTGAGAAACAATCTGAGATTTTCATGAAAGAACAATGCCTTCTCATGCCATATTTCTGCTTGAAAGAGGCATCTGCAAAGATTAAAAAAATAGTCTTGAAATTTATTACGTTCTTTCTAAGCTTTGATAATTTTTTATACATTAAAATTAATTGGAAGTTTGAAGAAATCTGATGATCAGGTACTGAATACTGTGAATGTCATCTTAGTGTCACCTCTTTCCTTCTAGATAAAATCTTATGACTACAAATAAGTAGGTCTGTCTGGCTTTCAGCAGGAATAAGGGAAGTGACAGACTGGTACTGTGCTCACTGACAATGCATAGGAATAACAGAAGGTCAGTTAATTTTGCTACCAGATGCTCTGCAAATGGAGAGGATAGTACACGTACTCTGTTTGTGCTAAGCCTATTAATATAGTCATTAATTGAAGCCTCCTGCTCAAACAACATCCTGACTGTAAAATAAATGAAATGTTATTGAAGGGATTGCTCTTAGTCCAACCTGGTTTTTGAACAAAGACTTATAGAGCTGTATTTCATGCTTGATAATCATTACGTAGCTAGTGTCACTGTGTCTATAGCACCTTGACAGAGACAAAACAAGGACCTGCAGCTTATTTCTTTTCTGAGAACACCTTTCTGAATTATTTTCTTTAGAGTGGCTGGAAGTGCAAAACTTCCCAGAGAAAAGCTTCATCAGGCTTACACTTCAATATCTGTGGTGTCATTTGGTAGCTCAGGCAGGTACATTTTTCCTTGTTTAACATGACATTGTTGTCTTGGGCTTAAAAATATTAACTTGGATTTTGTGCTTTGCTATTCGGTGCTTGACACAAAGGAATCAGATATACCTTTATCTTTGTGATCCTTAGGGGAACCTGAGGTCAGTTCTAGTTGGCAATGCAAGATACGTGTACTGCTCAGGCTGCTGCACTTCATGGACCAAGATGCTCTCATTCATGCCATTCTTTGTCCTTCAGATTATTTTTGCTCCAACAGCCATGACAGGTTGCGTGCAGATCTGCTTTGTCAGATGTGGCTCAACAGGGAATTAGCGAGAAAATGAACCCCTAGATAGCCAGTAAAGCAGAGTCATGCTAGCTGTCTTTCTTGTACAGTATCAAGCAGCTACATCAGAAGAGGACTACCTTGTGGATCCTATTCTATTTAAGAATAAGTGCATCTGAGATACATGTTCTTGCAAGACTGGGAAGCCCGACACATGGAGAAAATCGAAATCCTGAAACTTTACCTTTTTTTTTGAATTAGAAACACTTTCTGCCTTCAAAAAGTTTGAAATCTTCTCTGAAGGAAATCTATGCAAAAACATTAATCATTGCAGTGGAAGAGTGTTCTGCCTCAATTTCAGCTTCATAAAACTTGTATTTTGGTAAGCAGATATAACACTCTGCAGGAACAATATGTTAATATTAGTATATTTTTAAAATTATCTAAAAGTTCATCTTGAATTGGAATGCTTTGTTCTGAGAAATAGTCCTGAATGTTTTTCCCTCAAAGCTGACCATTTCAGAAGGTGGTTGCCTCTGATGGAACTGAATTCTGCAAGGGCAAGCAAGTCAGTTGGAGTTCCACTCTAGCGGGAATCTGCTGCTCCCAGGTACCGAGGCAGGCAAATTCCTATAACTGCACAGCCTATTGGCTTAGTCAAAATGCTACTAAATGTCTATGGGAGAAGCCCTTTTAGCAAGAAGTATCTGTCACAATTATCAGGTCAGTCATAGTTTTTATTCCTCTAACTTTTTCAAAAACATGCCAATCCTTACTTAGCGCCAGTTCTAACAAATCTCTGTCCCATCTGGACACCAACTTTTTACCAAGATAAGCTACATGACACCAGGGAAGAAGGAGAAGGAGGGATTTGTTTCCATAATTGTTAGCACAGATTTAGCCACATTGCTCCCTGCGGTGTGGGGATACCACGGATGACCTTGGTTGTGGCACATGCCCAGGACTGCCTCACTGGAGTTCCACATGGCTCTTAATGTGCAGGAGAGTCACTCAGAGGCTTTCCTGGAAAGGCCTTTCATTGTCCATTTCAGCACACTTTGAGGATGTCTCCTTTCCTTTCTGGGTAACAAGAAGAAACTATCTTGTGTTGATGAAACATCATGGTGATGCAAGTGAGTGGATGGACACAGGCTTGATGGTTCTGAATGAGAAAACTCAGGTAAACATCAAGCCACAGTGCACACCTAATACCTATCTAGAGGCAGATAGGCTGGTAGCAACCTCAATACTTCCTGCCCTGCCATGTGATGCTGTCACTTGGATGGATACTGACGTCCCCTACTGCAGTGGTGGATGAGATGTGCAGGCTGCCCAAGGTGCAAAAGCCCTCCTGACATGCCAAGACAGGTCAGGAAGCATGCCAGACTTTTCACTATGCGTCAGTCCTGGCATGTAAAGAAACTTTACATGTAGTCTCTGGGTATTCTGACCATCAAACTGCAAGTTTTCATGCTGCCACGATAGAGATGCACAGGATGGCACCATGGTCCGGCCTACCCTGCAGGTATTACAGACTAACCTCTAAGCCCAGCTCTCTTTAGAGCCTCCCTCTCTCACCATCATGTACCTTCGAGTAGAGTCACCTGATTAACTAACCCACAGAGCAGCGCTAACAGTGATTACCTTGGCAGGGCTGAGTTATTTTCAGTGCCTGCAATTCTGTTCCCTCCAGGTGTAATTACAAGAGCGATCAAAACCAGCCAACTGTCTCCAAGTATTATTTCTTGAGAACACAGGTCTCGAAACAGGCTATATATACTCTCCTATCTCAACTGTAGCTCAGGATGGCCTCAAAGGACGCTTACACAGCCTCCCTGTGTTTCTCTCCCTAACCTGGCAAACCCCAGCCCCTCTTTTTTTGTGTTATTACTGGTTATTAACGGTAGAGTGGTTCTCTGAAGTTTCCATTCCAGCTCTCTGGCTTTGGGCAGGACCTCCAATATGTGGTATAAATGGCCTCCTCCCTCTTCACTCAAGGGCTGGCTCTCAACAGCTTGCTCAGTCCTTCCCTGGTTTCCCCCCAGCCATAACCTCCAGTTAGGCCAAGACTACACATTCATCAAGGAAAAACTTATAGTCTAAAAACTTCACTGGGTCATACACCATTTTCACGGGACTGCTTCTCTGTACTCCCATGCTGTTACACAAAATTGTCAACAGACCAAAACTACACAGCAAACAGCCTGCTGTGGGCAAAGAAGTGAGCAGATGCTTTTAATTTTGTCAAAAGTAGGATAAAAAGAAAAATTGGAACACGTGAAAAAATTGGTTCAAGAGGTGATGAATAGATGGAGCGCCTGACTGCGTAAGTCAGTCAGAAATGAAGGTGTCCTTTTGTCTGACGTTACCTGAAGCTGGGCAGCTTTGTGAGGCAGCCACTCTTATAGTATTTATCTTATAGTATCCCTTACAGAGATACTTAAATTTCCAGACTGCATCATTAATATGCTTTCTGTGGTACTGCAGCTTCTCAGAAAAGTGAAAAAATATATTTTGGCTAATATTATAGCAATTATTCATACTTTAAAAAAAGAAATGTTAATGGGGAAACATTCTCCGGGTGCTGAAGAAGTTCCTGACTGACAAATTTGTGTCTTGCCAAATGATATCCATCAACCTACAAAGCACAGAGGAGATCCCAAATGGGCTAACGCAAGAAGGTGCAAAACCCCTTGCTTTCACCAGTGTGGCTGTGAACTGAAATGCAAATCCTAGCTGTCTTACATATGCCCAGCATGAGAGCCTTCTGATGAAAACACACTAATTGTATTAAAATTAAGACCAGAGAGATTGTGCAGAAAGACCACAGATTGGTACCTTTGTCTGTTGTTGCACAGTGCCTGATAAAGTAATTTTCCTCATATACATGCAGGTAACAAGAAACACTTTCTAATTCCAGACACTTAGATCTGTATTATACCTGTGGCTCCAGAGGTGCTTTCTGTTCTTTGAAGATTTCACCTCAAATGTGTTACCTGATTTTGTGAAAGGTACTGTCATTTTATTGGAGGGAACTTAATTTTTCACATTTGTAAAATATCAAATACATTTTCTTTGAACAAAAAACCTCACTTTAAGGTAAAAATAGAAATACAGAGAACTGCAAGTGCCTTCTTTGCCTGTGGATAGATTAAAGCAGTTTCTGAAACACATTTGCAAAGGGAGAGTGAGCAAATCGGTCATTTTTTTGTTTAATTTCTGTAACAGCCATGCCTTGTTTGCCTTTCATTATTTGAAGTCTTGGCCATAAAATGAAGCTGTGGATTAGGAAGCACTGCAAAAAATGGAGGAAAGACAAAAAAATGAATGAAAATATTTGTGAAGCAGTTGAAAGATGGTTGCATGCCGATGACACTGCTCAAAGCATCTAGAGTCTGACTGGCAAGAATGATGAAACTTCAGGAGCAAGCCAATTAAAGAGAGAAAGCAGAGGGCCTAAGATGGCCAAAAAGTTGTGGTTTTTTTCCAGCTGCAGAATAAAGCAGTTCAAAAAGACAGGAAGGGGAGGAAAATAGTGTCTTTTTGTGTACATAAAGAAAGAATCAAGCTACTGCTCAGGCTAAACAGAAGAAATGAGCTAAATAAAAGTAAGTATTATCATATGTGCCTCAAATCTGGACTGATAGTTTGTTGACAGCAACAAAATAACAGAAGAAAAACCTCAGGTATATTCTCCTCTACCCAGATTAATGTTGAGTGGGGTAATTCACAGAGTACTGCTGCCACGATGAGCTTTCCCTGCTCTGTCCTCCTGGTTCAAGGAGGGTTCATTTGTTCAAAGTGCTACATGAAGGCATGAGGACAGTCACCATAGATCCACATTTGTGTGGTACTACATTTTAGCTAATAATCCTGGACAGATTTGAGATGGCCTGTGCAAAACTGCTTTGGGTATGTTAATAGCATGCTGCTTTCATTTACTTGTTACTTCTCCTATAGGGATTTATTTTTTGTGTTTTCTTTTTGTGATATTAATTTGCGATACTATAGGTGGGAAAACAGTAAAGTCATTAATCATAGGAAAATCACCAGTGCCAAAAATTTGCAGTAACTCCATTAGTCATTTCCTAAATTTTAAGCACATGTTTTTTCTTCCAACAACAGGAAAATGAGACATGACCTGGTTAAGAATATTTTTTTTTGCTCTTCCCAAAAGTCTTAAGAATACATACCACTAAATTATTGGAATACTGTGTACTGTTCATCAGGCAGTTATTTTAATTAAGACTTCCAGTGCAAAAACATCCGTATTGCAAACTTGGGTTATACATACACTCATCCAAATCACTACGCTGTCTGTTTGGCAGTTTGGGCCTCAGATGTGCAAAGCAACAATTATGCAGGCTACATAAGTTTGAGCACAATCCATTATCTGACAAAGATCTCAAGACAACGTGTTTCCAATTTTATTGTCTAGCTGCTGATTGGGGATTATTGAGTATGCCCTGCCTGAAACCTATCTGAGGAAAACACGCAATCTATGGTGCACATTTCATGACCCGTATGTCCCATAGTCATACCCTTATAAATCTTTTTCACCGCTTCTCCATTCTTCAGAAGAGTCTTGTTATACTTCTAGACTGCACAATCTCTTCTTAACCCTGCCTCTATCACCATAACAGAGATTGATAACAATGTTTTGTCATGAATGAGTTTTTAACAGTCCCTGCTTTATAAAATCCAGATTAATCAGACTTTTTGTGTATTAGACTTTCCCTTGCTCCAAATCAGTTAATCTATGTCAGGAAAGGCACAGCTGTTGAGCAGCAACTACCTGTGGCAAGCTGCCTCTGCAGCCTCTTAGAGAATGGGTATGTGCAGCCTCTTAGAGAATGGGTATGTGCAGCCTCTGGGGCGGGAATGACGGCGTGTGCTGTACTTGCACCCATGCCCCTTTGTTTGTTTCCTTTTTGTGATACAACCAAAGCATTGAATCCTTCTTACTAGCTTAGCTGTCAACTTTACTTTTTCATCTTTGGACTTAACGGGAGTGATTAAAAATGATTTTTCTGAGCTGTTTGTCCTTGAGCTTTTTTTCTTATTTTCCAGAGACATTATTTATAGCACGTGCTGGCCAGTTCTGTTCTTAGTTTCAGCTCCCCACACATGAGGTTTCTGACACTTAGCAGCGTTTTGTTTGCTTGCAGGGGTATAACTTGTAAGCAAGCACTACTGCTTGGAATGATTTTCACAGAGACATTGAGCCATGTAGGCAGGGAATGGGCTTTTTTAATGTTCAGGCTTCTAAGAAGAATGATGCCACAGCTAGAGGTGAGCATCCCTCTCCTATTTTCCACCCCAAGATCTCGGTGTTGTATGATGTGTTGTAGAAAAAGAACTTGCCACCCAATTTGCATCATATTTAGCTTGTTGCTACCCAGTGTTGTTGCGTTGAAGGAGAATGAGTATGTGACAAGGGAAAGTGCACAGACACACTGATTTCACCAGAATCTGTCTCCCAGCCCAGGAGCAGAGGAAGGAAATGCAGATGTCAGACCTGGCAGGTAGCGTGGCAGATGACATTGTGGCTTCAAAGGCAGTGGAAGTTGGGCAGAGGGACTCACAGCCACGTGACAGAAAATTGGGGGAGATCTTGAACAGCTACAAAGCCAGTAGTATGGCTGGCTTGGAGGAGATGAAAACACTTGACTGGAGAAGCAGTACAGGGGCAGGAGAGAGAGCACAAAAGCAGCAAGGTCAGAGGGTAACGTCACGGTGAAGACAAGGGTAACTGGGGAGCTGCTTTGGAAGAGAGCAGAAGGCAGAAGAAATGGCAGTATCAGAAGAGTGTGAAACAGAAATAGCGAGCGCTTCTCAGGTTTTTGCGGAAATCAGAGCCACTCACTTGGTGGATTTGTATTTGAAGAGGTTTGGAAAAGCCACCTCTACTGCCGCTGATTCTATTAATATCTGCCTTTATATCCCTTTAAATACCTATTGAAAGAAGAAACATGGATTAATATCTGAACCTACCTCATCACATCTCAATATTTTCATTAAAAGTAGCCTTAGTAGCTCAAAGTACCATAATCCAAGGCAGAACAAAGCTGAACATTGGTTTGTTTGGTTGCCTTTCCTACCACATATCTGACATTCAAGATCACAATGTACTCTGCAAGTCTTCATGCTTACTGTGCCAAGTTCTCCAAGTAAGCAGTGAGGCTTACTCTTTGTGGTAGTCAGCTCTTCTTTCACATTCTGCAGTTTTAAGATATAATTTAATAGCTGGTCATGGACGACAGATGAACATCAGAAAAAAATGTCAGTGTTGAGAAGTGGGCAAACACCATATTGAGAATGTGAAACAGGCACATAAGCTGCAAAAAGCAAGAAGTAATCTGTCTCCTCCGCTTTGAAAGGTGCTTAGTTGGGCCGCTCAGCTGTGTCTTGCAACAGGTCCCACTCTTCAAGAAAGACGTAGCCTCCCTCAAGGCAAGCAATGCAAATAATCAGGTGAACAGAAAATTCGATCTTTGAGGGAAAAAAAAAGGGATGAAAATGAAGTTCTTCTGGTGAAGTACGTAATAACAATTGCAAAGATGGAGATGTAAACTGCCCTGTGTCTGTGGCAGAAATTACAAAGCTGCAGTGGATGACTCAAGTCACACTCTGGGGCAAAAAGGAGATCTGAGGGGCTGTGGATCCTGGAAAATACTGTCCAGTAAATACTGTCTGAGGAGTCTTTGTCACTGGAAAGACTGAATAGTTCAGACAAGAGATATGTCCTAAATAAATATATTTAATCTTCTGTGGTATGGATATGCAAAAGAAACCTATTGATATATACTCTGGGCTCAGTTTTCAGGAGTAATAAATAAAGCATGTTATGCTGTACAAATTATGCACTGACACAACACTACGCAGAGAAAACCTCTACATCTATGATTGAGTGTCCGCAGATGATTTGTTCTCTTGACAGGCACTATCTATTCATGAAAAACAGAGAGAAAGAAGTAGAGGAGGTCAAACACAATCTTGGTACAAGGCAATTCTTCCTCTTACAGTGATTGCAATCTGAGGTTTTTCTGAGCTGTACAGGTTGTAATGCCACTTGCCAACACTGATGGGTGAGAAATCTGGATTATATTAGTAGATGTTTTTGTAGATGTTTAACTCAAAGGATTGTCTGCCTGTTCATGGATGATTTTCTTTCTTTGTATATTAATCTCTTTTCTTTTGCCGAATATAGGTTTTTGTTAACATATTCCATGGAGATATTAAAAAAAAAATCCTAAACTAGCTATTCCTTCTGCAAGTCTATACAACAGCTTTCAAGTTTCCTGTAAATGTATTTCTACTTTACGAGCTTTAGATTCAAAGCAAAGCAAAACAAAACAACCACAAAACCCAAATCCCTTATACCAGTGATATATCATATGGGTTTTTTCCTGGTTGCTTGGCAATAGAAATGTAGGCATGTGACTCCTCCTCCATCTCCCCAGTACCACTTGCAGATATTTTGTCTTGGCCTTTCTTCTTTTGTTCTTACCTCTCTGTGGGAGTGTTAGTTACGAAAGGGTTTTCAGCCTGATTTTTTTTCTCTGAGTTCATATCTCACTGTTTTCTTTCAAAGACCACTATATACATATAGTTATATATACATATATATATATATATATATATATATATATAAAAAAGGCGTGACAAATGGTTGATGGGGATTAGAAGGGACAGAGCTGTTGGAGATCAATGTCACCCAAGTTTAGGCAAATGTGGCACCTAAGATACCTGCTTATCTGCAGCAACCTGTGTCAGTGAGGAGACAAAGACATCACCAGAGGACCGTTCAGTGACCAGGGAACCTGAGTCACCAGCTAGCGCCGTCTCTCCTTTGCCCACTGGCCTCAGAAGAAGACCATCAGGGGAGAGGACAACACTTCTCACCCAGGAACCTCAGCTAGTCATTGGGAGTCAGGTGGGCTCCCCAGCTCAGAAAGTGCAACCACCAAAGGCGCTTATCACAGGCCTTTCTGCACAGAGAGGCAAGGTCTTCAAGCAAATAATGCTTGTGTCTGTGGGGATCTTCACTACAGGGTCAAGAGGCCATCCAGTTGTGAGCTCCTGGGTTAGACCAGTGTCAATGGGATCATTTCCACATCTCATACTCACTGTGCCCTCTCCATGAAGGCAGTTCTTCATAGCACTTGGACCACTCTGCTCTTCTTTCTACAGCCATAAAAAGAGTTTTTGCTCCATACCAGTTTCCCAAGGAACTTGGCTGCCCTTCTGGGTACAAAAAGAGTTGTGCAAAGGCAGGCAGGGGTTTACCAGCACCTGTGTGACTTGTCCTGCAGCCTCACTGCAAGGTGGGTGAATAGCCAGTCCAAAGAAAAGCAATTCTTGGCCTCAAGCTTATACATACATATGTACAACCTAATAAAAACACCTCATGAGTAGGTGAATGGAAGAGTAGGAGCAACAGCTGAGAAAGCAAAGGGCTACAACTGCACTTGAGGCAGGAAGGTCAGGGCACAAAAGCAGCAGTGAAGACATACCTAAGGGATTATGGAGACACACATCGCCGAGCAAGTTAAATCCTGACACTTCCCTTGTTTAGTCCATCATGTATAAATGGTTGCCTTTCACCTCTTCCTCTGAGAAATGTGTGCAGGCAGATTGCAACATCCTCAGCTATGCTCATTATTCAAAATGGTTTTCAAATTGGTTTGCAGAATGTTTCCCAAGTGCAGAGCCTGGGAGTGTTATGTAACAAAGTGCTGGTTATCTAGCCTTTGTTTGTTGAGTAACTCATGCATTTCTGCATTTGCTTCGAGATTAGCGGACACAGTAGAAGGCAAATTGTAAGCTCTCATTGTCATCATCAAATATACCACTGGAAATTTATTGCCAGCTGAAATATCCCTCTAGACTGAGTGTGCAAGTTAATAGCCTGTCTTCATTTAGATGTGAATGTGAAAGTGTCATGAACTCAGAACTTGGTTTAGGATTCACATAATTATTTATAGGCATGTGTTTTGACTGTTCACTCAGCTCTGGTGGTATATCTGTACAAGCGTTCAGTTAGGTGACGATGCATGTGGCAAAGTGGCAGCTCTGTAGCCTTAATTTATTCATCACAAGGTGCACTGGTTTCTTGATCCAGTTTCTGGAGAAATATTTAAACCTCCAGCTGGCGCAATGTAAAGTAACATTCTAAAATAGAAAGGTGACATTAAGAGAAAAAGTAATGAGTAGTCTGGAGTGAAGCTGACTGCACACAAAACCTTGGCATAATGCAGAATAAAGAGCCTCTCAGGCAGTGTGTTGCTGAATCTGGCCAAGACATATGCAAAAGAATGGGAGTGATCAGCACCCCCAGATGTGGTGTTTCAGTGCAAGCTGCTGAAACCCTCTCACAGAGTGCCCTGTGCTAAGTACGGGTAGAAGAGGAGATCAGGCCTCAGTTTACCTCGCTGGTGACAACCCTGAACTGTCATTTCCTACTTTTGCAAGTGTGAGCATGTGCTTGCAGTCCAGCGTGGTGATTCTCATGCTCCTACAGGAGCCAGGCCAAGCACAGCCTTGGCACAAACTGCTGTGCATGCAGCAAAACCCCATTTCCTCCAGAGCCAAAGGACACTCAGAGATCCACAAACACTGAATCAAGCCATGTGCTTTCATTATGTCCCTTGTATTCGTCAAGCTGTGGGGTTTTTTTAACAAAAGGTACTTCAAATGGCTCATATTTATATTAAAGATGTAGAGCCTACATTGTTTAAAATTATGTTAAAAACAGATTAAATAAATACTGCAATAAATACAATCATATATCAAAAAATGCCAACATAGATAAAAAGCTTATGGTAAACCAATGATCTCAAAATATTAAATTCCATAGTGCTTCTTAAAAAAACTCTCCTCAAGCCAAGTTGTTTAGTGTTTCAATAACCATTTTTCTCAGTGTTATTAATGTGACTTCTAGTGAGTCACTAAAGGACTCAGTTTTGAAATGATTTCCAAAAGATCTTTTGAAAATCCATCTTGGTTTATAAGCTCCATCTTTTGATTATTATTACCTGAGAGGAGCATTATCACTTGCATCCCACAAATTCGAACTAATAATCTGCTTTCATACCCCAGTATTCCACATCAGCATGAAATAAAAATTGCTGCGGTTTGGTATCTTTCCATTTGCAAAAGTTTTTACTGCGGCTTAGTACAGAGCCAAATATAGGGGGGATACCCAAATAGAAAGGATTTATTCAAGAATGCATATAGCTGCTTCTGCCTCAAGAAAGATAGTGGTGCTTTTCTGTGCTTTTCTTTCATCATCCCTGGGGGTTTGTGAGGGTAGCCTGAGACTCAGCGTGGTGCTGGGCACATCACAGTAGTTTTACCACTATGTCCTTCTATGGGGTAGCTTTGAGCTACAGGAGATGGTCTCTAGCCATCACAGTCCTGTCCATGCACCTTCAGCCTTGCCTGCCTGCCTGGGCTCCTGGCCTGCCCCTCAGGATGGTGACAGACACCCCAGCTCCACCTCCAGGGTCTCCCATCAGCACGTGTAAAAGGTGAGAGCTGCTTAATAATTTTATGTGCTAGCTTTTAGAAAAGGGGAGATAATTGTTTTTACCAATGAGACAACAGAAGGTATCTAATAGGCGTAATATAGTAACCCATTTTGTAATTTGGGTAGAGCACCTCCTCTAATCCAAGTGTGTCCTGGGACCTGGTAGAACAATGACATTATTGTCACATTATATGCACAGCACATGGTCATTTTCACCCCACCTTGCAGGCTCCAGAATAATTCCCTGGGAGTATAATATTCCCCAGCATGTAGTTGGGCATAATATCAAAACTAATTTAAAAAGATGACCAGCACTCTCAGGTTCTGCAGCACTTCTTCCTGCAGCACTATGGGATTGCTATCATCTTCACATCCAGTTCATAATCAGATGCTTCTGGCTTTTCTGGCACAGGGAGATACAGAGAAGATGGTTGTTAAGTTGTGCGATTAAAGGCTGATCACTGGGAACACAAAGGCCTGGCAAGGAGCAGATGAACGACAGAGCAGAGGAGGCCTAGCAACCCAATAACCGGGAAAACAACGCACGCAGAATTGGCTGCTCTGAAGACTATCCAAGAAGTATTCACCCATCATGTCTGTTGTCAAACCCACCAAGATGAGTTAACCAAAGAAATCACCTCCTCAGAACACCTTGCAGACTGCCAGGGGTTATTGCCTACAGGGGCACAGGGCTCACTACCAGAGTTTGGGAAGGGCATTTGGGGATGTGAAGTTTTGCAGAAATGTATGAGATTTATGGGATATTTAGGGTATGGAACAATGATGTGGAAAGGGAGGCATCAAGGTGGACTGGAGGGGAACAAGCAAGTGAAAATAGAGTTAAAAGGGGACAAAAGTGGCTGGTTATGTGTAAACACGTTGCTAGTCAGTGCACTTGCCTGACTGAGCCCTGTGCTTCATCACCACAGTCTAATTGATATTCTGATTAAGTCCTATTTATAATGCTCTTCTTTTCTCAGTAGAAATGTGTGAATGAATAGGGTAAGAGGTGGGTGTACCAGCAATAGGAGCAGGATTGTGAACATCCACATCCCGTACATCTGGGTGTCAGCACCTGGGGGACCAGGGAATCTGGGACCCACTACTGGAATGATCCTTACTGTGGTTTTATATATATACATGTATATAAGTATATATATATACATACACACACATACATATTCACACGCACATATACTTTCCACTAGTGGACTTCAATCCTAACCAGTTGGAGAGGAGGAACAGCATCGGGCCGCCTGTGCTCTCTGTGGGTGCTGTGTCCATGTAGGTGCTGCTGAGGTGCTTGTTTCTCTCTGTGGGGCTGGGCACGTGTGTTCATATGTTTGTGTGTGAGCACATGCTCACTCTCCCCACTGGCTGGACTTCACTATCAAAATGCCTTTTGGACTTCAGAGTTCAAAGAAGAGGAAGAGTATGTTAAATGTATATAGAGATCTGAAGACATATCACGCATACATAAGCTTTGAGAAATCACAATAAAAGCAGTACTATAAAACAGACTCCTCTGGTTGGTGCAGGGTGCATGATGCCAGTGTGTATTCTGCTTTATATTAGCAATTTTCTCCTGGCCACCCTGTTTTCTGTGGCATTTAATAACATTTTGGAAAACTTCCTTGGTGGAAGGAAAATCCTCTGAACCTTTGGCAGAGTTGAGGTGGGCTCCTGGGAATGAACATGAGCAAACTGCAAACAGAGGATGCCAAGAAGCAGCTCTTCAAAAATTTATCTTTGTCATTCTGCAGAACTATGAAAACCACCTCAATTGCCCATGGTTCTTATCCTTATACCCGAGAAATATTCCTCTTTGTGTTAAAAGAGAAACTGGACTCTTCTGTTAGACTTCTTTGCTGAGAGAAGGCTTGCTCTTCAAAAGGGAACTTATGCCTAGTTTTGTGGTTGGAGATGTGGCTCTGACATGACTGTCCGCTAGTTGTATTCATCAAGTATTAACTCACAAGAAAAGTATCACAATTCCATGATAACTTTTCCAAGGCTGGCAGACTTGTGCAGTGATTTCTTATTACAGTGAAGTCTTTTGAAATAAGGGTGAGGATTCTCCCCTCTGCATTCACCTTCCCCATCTTATTTTCACATTTTTAGCAATTTTTCTAAAAAGATATAATAGGGAGTAAGGTCTGTTCTTGGGGTTTCTCAGAGAGGCAGCTTGGAAGATGACTTTCGAAAACTGTCCTTTATTTCATTAATAGTGGAAGCTGTCCAGGAGTAAATCAAAACTTGAGCAACATGTATGACAAACACAATTGTTATTCCCCAGAAAAAAATTGCAAGCCTTCTGGTCCCACGCTTGCTTCTCCACCTGCCACCACGCTCTGCTGTCATACTGTCTGGTCCTTTTGTAATTCTCAAAGCCAACTAGAAAAATCACATTTCATTTCCAAAATGGATTTCAGCTCAAATCCAGCTCTTAAGATTAGTCTCCATCACTTCTCTATGAGCATTAGCAGCACCAGCTTGTGTAACCTTTCCCAGTATTTGTTTCACACGTATGAAAGTACACAGATGGCCAATTATGCCAATGACTGCACTGAATTATTATGTATAATTAGAGACGGGAGCAAGTTGCTAAGCTGAGAAAAAGTCAGGTCTGATTCTATCAGACTTGTGGATTTATGGGCTTGGGGAGGGCAGCTGGTTTACCCCTTATCTGTACACGTAGTGCTTCAGCACAGACATTTCATGAGCCATTCACATCACGAATGCAGGCAGGGGATGAGGAGGTGATATGGGGTGCAGGGGAGAGGATGATGTAGTGCTGGCAGGAGCGGGCAGGAGGGGATGGGGGCGGCAGGGGTGATGGGTGTTCCCCGGGGGCAGTGAGGGACAGCAAGGGACAACGACGGACAGCAAGGGACAGCAAGGGACAGCTCGGCCTGTGGCCCAGGCAGCTTCAGAGCACGGGGAGGAGGAGGCACAGGACACTGATATTTTCTCTTCATAACTGTTCTTGACTGCAAGGTATAGATTGCTTGGCTTCTTGCTAAATATTTCTGATCTAGAGAGAAAAACAAACCACTATGAGAAAAGGGAAGTAGAATTATTCATATAAATGAGACGGCTGAGGAGCAAGCCCACTTCTCCTCCTACCCAATCTTGAGATGAATTAGCAGCATTCATCTCTACCCTGCTATGTTCTACAAGAAACACAAGACTACACTTTTCTCTTCAGGGTCAAGTAGAAAGAGTTGACTGTGAAAAATCAAAGCTTTTAGACAACTGCAAAGTCTGAATTAACGCTAAAAGAATTACATGGAGACTGGTATTTTGTTCTCTTCTTTCAATTTTATTCTAGTACAAAAGTAATTAGTTCTTCAAGCACAGTTAAACCTTGCCTATTTTTTACTGAAATCTGGGTGACTCAGTGGAAGTTGCTAAGTTTTTCAAATTCATGAGCATGAAAGCAATGAACAGCACAAATTAATGCTTCTCAAAACATACTTATTTTCATTTTATAACTTTTCTTTAATGTCATTTCAGCTAATTTGGAGTTGCTAATCAGTCACCAAAATACAGTTATGGTATATTTTTCAAGCAATGGCTTCTCAATACAAAAGCTTCCAACCCCTTAAAACATGTCCAGTGTGGTCTTCTACTGAAGGAAGAGATTAATGATTTTATGAACCAGCTAGAAAGTGGGTAGAAGGTGCTTGGCAATTATTTTTCAATATACTGGGCTATTGTTAACTTTTATACATGTTTTGCAATAGTGGCACCTATATCTAAGGTGGCAAAATGTTAAATATTTGACAAAGTTCCCTGGAGATTGTTTGCTGGGTATGTTTGTTAAATTTATATAGTAAGTATTTAAATACATTACTCTAGGCATTATTTTTTACAATACTCAGTTTTCTCTCCATTTGGTCAAATGTAGCATTTTTCAGCCAACAGATTCATGAAAATATCAGTCTCCAAACTTCCTTCCCATTTCTGAGGTCTGATCTTTGAAAGCTATATTTATGAAAAACAAGATGAAAACTAAGTCATAAGTAATGTGCTCATCACAATTTTAAGGTTGTCAAGTTAAAAAAATCATAGTCATAAGAAATGCAAACCTCAGAAAAAAAGCAATACAGTGTGGCATGCAATATTTTCTAATTAATCTTGTTACTGTGTAGCTACATGTACGTAATTCTTTCTGCCATGACAAATCTAGAAAAAGCAATCATCTCAAATGTTAAACACCTAAGCATCTCCTTATGATATACATCATGTAATAAGCCCCCCCTCCGCAAGTTACATAATATATCCAAAACCCGAAACAAACAAACAAAAGCTCCCAACCCCCCAAAACTCTACAGTGTCAGCATTAGTTTTACGTGGGTCTGAAGCTTGTTAGAAGCCTCCTGCATTGCTACTGTTGCTGAATATTATCAGTGAGCTCCCCTAACATGGTTTCTGCCTCCATATCAACAATAATCAATTACAGCACTGCTATTTTAATGGCTCACTGTCTTCTCATTCTCTCCTTCCCTCTCTGAGGTTATGAGCATGGATTGTAATACCTACAGTCATGACAACAGCAGCAGTAATTATCTGTTCCAAACATCATTAGATCAGCTAAAGAGGAGTGTGACCGAGACAGCTTTACACCACCCCTCAAACACTGCATGGCTTAACCTTCTCCTTTCAATGTGAAGCCCTGGAGCTGCTAGTCCAGGCTTTCATTGCAACCCAGAGAGGTCGTTTTAATTCTCTGTGAGTTGGTTTTCCATACAGGGGTGAAAATCTCAGCCTCAGTTTCCAAGAGAGCCTAATGCTTCTGGCTCCCAGGTCAGGGTATCCTGGTGTGTACCAAGGTATGGCCCAAAAAGGGGAATAAAACCAGGGCTAGGCAGAGTACTGTCTTTTATTTCAACTTGCTTTAGTTTTGAAATAAAAGTTGTGCTGGCCTGGGACACAAAGTCTAACAATCCGAACATTTTTGTGGGAGGGAAAAGCCTGTAAAAATTCCATTTTGGAAGGATGGAGACGTTTTTTCGGCTTGTTTCCTGGGCTGCCCAGCTCCTCTGGCTGCCTGCTATGTTGGCGGGCTCCCACAGAGCCGAAAGCTGCTCCGCAGCAAGAGATGGCCGGAGAGCACGAGGGAGAAACCCTGAAGCTTGCAGCCTGCCAGGAGGAGAGGCTGCCCGAAGGACCACTGCTCTCTCCTTCCCCAGGCTGGTATGGACACCCTGGGCAGCAGATACCCAGCTAACTATCAATCTACTCTCCTGGTGACCAAGAGGCTGCTGCCATCAGGAAAGCCACTATTTGAGATGAGAGCTGCGGAGGCAGCCAGCTGAGAGCCCAGGAGCCCGGGCTCTGGTGGAGACTCGTTTTATGTAGTGCTCAGATACCGGCTACCCCTGCAACCACCGGCTGGGGGCTTCAAAAGCCCAGCCCACCTCCAGCTCAACAGAAACGAGCACATAGAGAAGGCTCGGAAGACAGTCAAAGGAAGGTTGAACTGGCAGAAGAGCTGGCTTGAGAAGCTCTTTTCCAGCAAACTGGTATTTCTCAATGGAAATTCATTTCTTAAGGAAGATCCTGATCACCCCCTGTAACATAAACATTAAGGCTGAGTGATAGACTTAGCGTGTGTACATTTAAGTGGAAAATGAGCTTTGATCAGTTGCAGGGAGCATCACTGTGCCAGATCCCACCAGCTGTTTGATGGCCAAGAATCTCCCACTGAAAGTAGACGTGGGCAGTGGGTGTGAAACGAGTCTGGATCAGGGATCCACAACTGCCCGTGCTCTCCTGCCAGCGGACGTGCCACGGTCTGATGAGTTACAGTCGGGTTGACCGGTTTTGTCAATTAGGAACCTTATATGTTCTGGAAGAGTTATCACACAGCTGGTAGCAGCCTCTGAAAGTTTCAATTAAAGAAAGTGGGTTTTGAATAAAAAGAAGGTGACAATATGGCTAGTCATCTAGGTCCTGTTTGAACTAGATTAGCTGCACCTGGACATTTCAAGATTAAAGTGCATTTTTTCCTGATGTTATTAACTGCCCAAATGTGGTCCAAGGCTAAAAATAAGACTGAAGCTTCAGATTAGAAGATAATTAGATTTTCTGCCTGAAAAGAAACCATCATTAATAAACTATCTAGCAATGAGGATACATTGAGCAGTATTTGACATCCTTCTGCTGTAATTTATACTAGGTAACAAGAGCTCTAATCCCCCTTATTTCTTGTTTTATCTCTTTTATATCTATTTTTATATTTTGTTTCTTTCTTTTTCCTCTCAAAGGGCTAAGATAAGCATAATCAACAGATGTATTTTTAGCTTAGGCTTCTGATCACATTCCTGCAGGACAAAAGAATCGTAGATCTGCTTGCAAATATTATGTTACTACTTTTAGTTGTCTTTATGCAATTTTGGTTAGGCTTTCAGTATCTACCTGCAGGGAATTCATGCTGAGCCATAAAAGCCTATTACAGCAGTGACTGGTGAGGTACTAAAAATACCTTAGTCTGAAACAGCTTGTTTCAGCTCTTTATCAGGCACTAAGAAAAGTGTGTTGCATAATATCTAACAGGCGAACGATGATTTCCAGGGGACAAATATAATACCTCTGGAAGTAATAGAAGGAGAAAAAAGAGAGTGTGACAAGCTAAGCACTGGATGTTCCCTTCCATAGAAGAGGAAACTCTTCACAAAGCAACCCTACAGAGCAGGGGTGTCAGACTCATTTTTGGCGGGGGCCCCATCAGCCTCTTACATTTATGCAGTCCTAAAATTACATTCGGTCCTTTGAAGGCAACCCCGAGGCTGGTGGGGCCCCCGGCGAATGTGAGTCTGTCACCCCTGCTATAGAGTTAAGAGAAGATGCCCTGAAAAAAGTAGCTCCAGTTCAATGTTCTTGTTCACATACTTGGCCTGCACAGGCCATTGTTCTCTTACTCCTTTCTCTACTTCAGCTTCAGATTTCCTCTTCCTCTTTCTGTATCTCATCACTTCACCTCTCCGTAATTTCTCAGGCATTATTTTCGATGATTTCTCATCTGCTCTCCTTCTGATCCTCTCTCCTACTGATATATCAGTGATTAATTAAGCTTCATTCTTCAGCCCATATTTATTTGCCCTTTTCTCCCATCATAAGACCTTCCATTTTAACTCTGATACCAGTTTCCTTACTTCTTCTTCCATCCTACGGAACATCCCTAGGACTAGACTGTCTTCCTCCACATGAATTTCACTTGACCTGTTTTGTTTTAGCCACCTTCTATCTATCTCTGTTCCTCTGTATCTCTGTTTCACTTTAGTTGACAGTTGAGCCAACAACAAAAGTACAATATATTTTTACTTCCTAGACCTACTCTCCGGCAGTCCTGTTGCCTGAAACACAGCTGGGGTTTTCTGACACTTCCTTGCCAGTCACAAACCTAGGAAGCTCTTTCTCCCATAGTACTGAATTGTTGCATGTTTACTTTGGTCCATCATTTACTAATTCTTCATGCCTTTGTATGAGTATTGATGTGACATATGATCATGGTGTCGCTATTAGAAATAAATCATGCCTTTAGGCCTTAGCCTTTCAGGAATCGTAATAACGCATAGTCAGCTCAAGTGTAGATACAACTCAAGGTCACAGTTCTCAATTTATGAGATGAAATTTGGAGTGTTTCTGTTGATAAAAATGATCAGAAATATTTAGTGATTTTTAAAGAGAAGAACACTCATGCCTGTCTATAATTTTCAATTCAGGTCTCAAACTTGGGTTGGGAACAAGATTAAGTGTGAGTCTATCTACCTTTTCTTGCAATTATTCCTTCCAGAAGTCAAGTAGTGAATATAAAATACCGTCAGCCACAAAGATCAATAATTCTGATACAGAAACATTTTTACCTGTCATTACATGGTGTGACATGATTTAAACCTGAGTTTTTTGGCTAAGCAGAAACTATTCTACTCATTTTTTCCCATAGTCTGATGTTCCTACACTTCAGAGGCAATGCATTATGCAGCTGATTTGTCACAAAATAATGCAGCTAGCAAGGAAAGTTAGCAACGGCATAAAGGATATCTGAGGCACTGACTGTAATAATTATTCAGAAACACTGAGTTTTAAACAGCCTAAATCAGTGAGTGCTGAGGAGCTGTTGCTTTAGCACATGCCAGGCCTTTCATTGCGAAAAGAGCATATTCAATAATTGACACATTATTATTAATAATCTATATTCGTCCGAGTCTTTCTGGTCAGGAAATTGTCTGGGGGAGTTGGAAGCCTGAAGTTCGCCCGGTGCTGCTGCATTTCCCTTGGGTTTGAGGGCTGAGCTGCCGCAGGCTGTGTCTTCTGGTTGCTCCCTCTTGGTCAGTAGTGTGGTGGTGGGTTTTTAAATTCTCCAGCTTGCATGAACTGGAAGCTCTTGAAAATAATAAGAAAGGAAATGCCAGAGCCCCACACAATGGCTACATAAAGTTCAGACTATTGAAGCTAAACATTGTGCAACACCACCAGCATGTTCAGTATATCTTATTTGAATGAAGTGTAAATAGAGTTAGTTAATTTATTAAGCGGAGACTTCCTTCTCTGTTATGGTTATGTGGAAACATCTTGTTTTCTTTTTAAATAGATAAATAAATTATAGACCCTCTCATCCACTGTTTGCAACCATCCTTCCCTCTTCCAAGAAGCAGCCCCTAAATTAACACACGCTATATCAAGCAGCCCTGTAGAAGGTATGTTTATTTAATACAATAAACCCATTACATGGTGTTAGCATGGGGCAATAGTGGAAGCTCTGATAAAGCTTTATGTTATCCATGAAAGAAACTAGTAAAAAGCAGGGCTTCAGGGTACATTGTTCCTGCTTCTAAGGTAACAACCCCAGAATCATTTATTTTTAATGCTGCATCTAACTGAAGCAAGCGAAAAATTCAAATTTTAGGGGTTTGGGTGAGCATCAGAACTGAACAGATAAGCCAGGAAAGGAACTGGCTGGCTCTCTGCCATCAGCCCAGAAGCCCAAAGTATTACCTAGTCCTTAACGAAATACCTCAAGAAGCAAAGAAATCACATAATACTTTGTTAGGAAGTTTGATAAACATTTTA
Source organism: Caloenas nicobarica (assembly GCF_036013445.1). NCBI lineage: Eukaryota > Metazoa > Chordata > Aves > Columbiformes > Columbidae > Caloenas > Caloenas nicobarica. The sequence continues at coordinate 26,917,926 of NC_088245.1, read as the reverse complement.
TCTCCTCCTTAGATACTCCTACATTGTAAGCTTGACACCCATGAACACAATTACAGCAGGTTGGAAAGTTAGCAGCCCCCAGAGTAGCAAGAGTAGCAGGTTTGGCAGAGTCCTGCTAAATTCAAGTACACCAATGATCATGTAATTTTCTGATGTCAACATTAAACAACAGCCATTGTCACAAGACCACAATGAATCTCCTAAAAATGACCAATTTGTCCTCAGCAATCTGCTCCATGCACTGAACATGGAGATATCTACAGCTACCCATGTGATGAATCTCATATGTAACAGTTTTCATTTAAAAAAGGTTCCTGTGAACACACATGTTGTGTGGGGTTTAGTCTGACCTCTATGACACACCCTGTCCAATACTTGCAGTTGTGACTGATACTTAAGGGAGTCATTGGACACTTGGTTCTGCTTAATGGTGACATTAGTGTTGTTGTCATTCATCCTAAGGCAATTCCTACAAGCCCGTTTTGGCTCATCTCAAGCTTTGCCCATTGATAAGAAATTATTTATTTGAGAAGGGGTCCCTGAACACCACATGAATGGTGAATGAACAGCTGCAGTACAAAACGGGACAGTATCTGTAAAGGTCAGAGACCTTGAGTGAAAGTTACTGAACTATTGTGTAAATGAAAAATTAGCCCTTGATCAGAAGCTGACCAAGGTCAAATCTCAAGCTGTAGGGCTCAAACGAGTCCAAGAATTCTCAAGATGTTTATTGGGCTGGGAAAACTGAGCCTACATGCTTAAAGGGTCAATGGGTTCCTTCTGCTCATGGAGCTCTGTTTGCTTTCAGGAATGTTCTCAAAATGCTTTGTTACAACCTGCCAAGCAATGTTAATCCATGGTCACTGTGTCAAAGCCTTCTTGTAGAGATATAAGTCTAAGCAGATGAGTCCTTTTAGGACTCCAGAACTCTGAATTTGAGTGTGTATCTTTTGCATGATTCATGAAGAAGGAGGATTTGTAAAAGTTCCAAGCCATACCTGGTCAAGAAACTGAAATCTTGAAAAAATATTACTGCCAGTTCAGGGTTTTGGCAAATTGTTCTCATTCACGAACCATCTGATCATATCCTTTGTACAATTTGGAAAGCTACCTTGAGAATTACAATTTGCTTTTCTAAAACTATTCAAAGGATGCCATCAATTCAAAGCTGGCAAGTAACCAGACATTTTGTCCTAGACCTTTTGTTCACCATTGCATAATACATCCATTGCTCCATTCTTGCAAACCTTAACTGCTTGCAGTGAAGACTTTCAGTGAATGTCCTTGGCCAGAACTGACTTATTTTAACTGACTTGGTCAATGATATTGCTAATGTCTGGCCACTTTTCAAGTGTGGCTAGCTCAGAAGACCACAAGTGAACTTTTGTGACTGCTTATCAACCACATGAAATATTTTCAGGGTAAGATAACCCACAGGAATGCATAGTAGCCTTTTGAGGCATTTTTCTGGTTACTTGTGTTGTTTTAAGCATGTTTTGTGGAGCTACATCTAACCAGAGATCAATGAGTTCCCTGAAAATGCAGTGGAAGACGAATGAGACAAGGACTGTTGACCTGGCATTGTTGGCAATGTGCTACATTTCTCGTAATGGGTTCAGCCTACCTAAAGCATGGTGCCTGTGAACAACAGCTCTTATAAGACCATTACAGACTACGCTTTCAATAACCACACTTTCCAAGAAAAGGAAGGAAACCATTGAGACGAAAAAAGAAAAATGCAAGAACTTCCTGAGCTCTCAGCCAGTCAGTCTGCATCACTGACATGTACCCGTGGACTGGCCAATGAAATGCTCTTATCTCTGAGATTGTCTGCTGCCAACTTAGCATATTCTCCATAGAAACGTTGGGTTACCGTGCTTTTCACCAATCAGCTGAGGGGACAATCCAAAATGCTGAGCACGAACTCACCAATATATTGAGGCCAGCTCCTTGTTTGACCTCTGAAGCCAGCTTTTCCTGCAGCACTTCAATGAAAAACACTTGTTTATGCTTTTCCTGTTATAAGCCGAACTGAGAGTGATCATTTGGGAGACTGAATCTTGAAAGCTATAATTAATTACCTTCAAGTTGTAGGCAATTAAAGATGTAGATCCTTGACTCTTGAGTAAGCTAATGAGGACATATACTACAAGGCACACTGCATCAAAGTAGTGTAAAATACTAGTCTGGGAGAAGAGACAACAAGATGAGAAGTCCTATGCTGGTACTTACCTATACAAGTTATCTCAGCAAAAAGGAGGGAAATACTGCAGGAACCCTGTCTTAAAAATCAAGGAGCTGAAAATACAAAACTAGAATGAATATTGTGTAAAGGAATCATTTTTGTCCTTGGTTATATAAGGAAGGCTGGAAAGATCGCGTTGGGCTGAAGTCTCGTCAAGGACAATGAACTCCAGATCTTGTGACTCTAACACAGAAAAAGAGAAGGGGTTTCTTTCAACACAAGGAGTGATCTTGCACCAAATCACCTGTTTTCTTTCTTTGATCTTTTTATTAAAGGTGGAATTTTCAATTAGGAAAAATAAGACTGAAAACTTTGTCTATATTTGTCTCACTTTATTGCAGAAATTTCACAAAGATTCTGGTACTGTACACAAGACATAGACACTATGTATCTCGCTAAACTGAGATGACAATCTGCCTCACAATTCTTTAAGGACAAGTTCCAAAAAATCCCATTTAGGAGTCTGAAGCACTTTCCAAGCAGAAGATGTGAAAGTCCAACACAGTGATTCAAAAAGAAAAAAATCTTGCCCCCCTACCCTCCTCTGATGCCTGAGAGTCTGTCTGTACCGAAGCCTTGTCCAGAAAACTTATTTAGGTGCCAAATGCTGTGCTGTCACAAATGGCCGGAGATGTTACTTTCTTGCTTGACCTGAATATCTGATATGAACCCATCTCCCATCTAAGATTCCTTGGGACTCAGAAAATAGGCGTGACTCTTAGGAGACCCATCTGGAGGCCTGATCTGCACATATTGCACACACACTGAATTTAATGAAATGGCAACAGTAACTGCCATTAATGGCAGCAGCAGCAGTAACTGATGACTGTTTATACAATACCTTCACTATTAGGGCAGTTGCCAAGCAAAGACGAGGCTGAAAACACAGCTCCACATTTTTCATCTCTCAGCCTGCTTTTAACCACTCAGCTATCATCAAAGAGATGGAAGACAGCCTGGTTTGCCTCTTCGAAGGACTGAGCCACCCTGAGTATCTGAAAGGGGGGACATCCAAAAGGACAGGCAGGCATCCCCTCACCCCACAGTTCACACCATGTGTCTGAAGAGGCTGGACAACGCCCTCAGACACGTGGTGTGAACTGTGGGGTTGTCATATGCAGGGACAGGAGTTGACGATCCTCGTGGGTCCCTTCCAACCCAGGACATTGTGTGATTCTGTGATCCAGTGCCTGGCTGCTGTGACTCCTGTTCTGAGGTGCCCGGAGGTGCCCGGCCAGGCTCTGGGGTGTCTGGGCTCCTCCAGGAGCAGGGAGCCTTTGTTTTGGGTGCTGTGGCGATGGGTGACGTTGCCTTCAGCTCCTCTGGGTGCTGCCTCCAGGACCTCCTTGCAGAGGGACCGCTCCATCGCATCCAGCCAGCGAGTCACTGGGGGATGGCACCCTGGGGCAGAGGTGGCTCAGGGGGGAACGCTGCTGGTCAAAGATGCCGGACTACGGCATCTTTGTGCCTATTACCTCTCCTTTTTTCTTTCTTACGATCACTACGAGAACTTGTGGTTTCACAGCCTCTCAGATATGGTGTGCTGAGACCGGCCGTGCCCGGCTGCTGCGGTACCACAAGGGACAATTCTGCACCAGCAGGACATGGAATGAGCCTTGTGGTTTCTCGAGTTAGCTGAACAGTGCTGCCAGAAGCAACACTCCTGCGAAAGCCCTGGTGGAATTAGTGTGTCAGAAATCACGGCATTTTCAATATTTCTGATTAAAAAATGTGTACTTGGAGGAAATAACACAGAAATTGCCAAATATTTAAGGCCGAGTCATGTTTCCATTAAAGTCAGTGGGAGATTTGCCACAGACTTTTAAAAGACAAGGATTAAATTCTAAATAGCTCATTTATGAGGAACAAGTGATATTTTAATGTACCAGTATTTTTCCAAACGGTTTTAGGAAAATTATTAATAACTGAAGAAATCTGAAAAAAATGAAACCTTGAAAAATGCTTAATTACCATAGCAACGCTTGTCTTTCTTACTGTCGAGTATCATAACTCCAGAGAGACACAGAGCTGCCATGACCAGACGGCTCCTTTTAAAATTTTCTGATTGCTAAAATTGAAGAATTGTACTGTATAATCCTCTTTAAACACAATAAGAAAATGAGCTTCTCTTGGCATTAGTCACAGTATGCTGGTATTCCACACCTTTCCATAAACAAATGGAGATCACCTTTACTGAAAGCTTTTAAAGATCTTTTTGCTAAAAAATGAAATACGGAATTGAGTTAAATAATGAATGATAGGGAAATATCTGTAGGGAACTTTTCCTTCCATGACTCAGTCTCACTGAGGGAGGCAAACAGTCCATAGCCTCTCAATATCAAAATCCTACACACTTGCAGTGAGTGACATTGACTTGCTGCATAGTACATAAATATCAGGAGCACACCAAAAAGCATAAAAGGAAATAAATTTGTCATAGTGTTATTCACAATTAATTTATCTTGGTTATAGGTTCAAAAGATGATGACCTGCCTCTGAAACCCCTGTGTGGCCTCAATTTATCATAGCAAAATACCTGATAATTTTAAGTGCACCAAAAATATTACTGGCATGCTAAAAGATATCATTCAGCCTCTCAAAGCGAACTTATTATCTCTGACTTCAGCAGGTTTCAAATCAGACTTTAAAATTGCTGAGCTGGAGGATTTGTGGTCCACAGGGAAGAAGCAGCCAGAGAGGAATGGCGCTGGGCAGCACGCTGGTGCTCCCAATGAAGTGTCCTGTTCCCCACCCCTCCCTCCAGCCAGCGGTCCCTTGGAAAATGGATGCAGCAGCAGGTACCTTTGTGTCATTACCAAAATCTGTTACGAACGTTCTTATCCTAACAAACGTAGAAGACAATCTTAAGAGGTCAGATCCATTACAGAGGACGAGATCCACACATTTGAGGTCTTAACACTGATCTCCTACAACTGCCAACAGCTTTTTTAAATCAGCGAAATTTTTTCAACTTGGAGCACCTTTGGCATGCCGGAATGAAATCTGTTAGAAGAAAGACCATGGAAAAGCCTGACATACACATCTCTGTTCACCAGCACTAGTTCCACCAGAATTGAGGACACTTACACTGCAGGTGACAGCAGAGGGTGGAGGTGGTGGGCTGGCTCAGTGCAAGCAGTGCAGCCGTGACATGGCAGGGACATGTTTGCACAGCATAGCCTTCAAACTCAGTTCTTTCCAGTTATTTTTTACTGCTGCATAGCAGAGACCCTGTAATGAAAGAATCTCCTGATATGCACGAAATACTGTAGGGAACAATAATACAACTTCATGGAGGAAGCAAGATATTTTACTTTATTTCTGGCTATTAGGAGCTCACTTTTAACAACTGCAAACAATTCTGGAGACCAGCTATTTCAACATCCTGCTGAATGTATCCCAACAGAAACTTGAGGTGTTTATTAATTTTCTAGCCAGAGAGAATGAAACTCACGATTCAGTGGAGAATGTGCCAAAACAAGTCAGTCACAGAATTTTTAAACTTTCACTTTTTATAAGTGATCTTTTAATTAGTCCGTTACCGCAATTGTCCCTCTCCTCTTCACATGCAAGTCAATCATTTTGCAGGCAAAACAATTCTCCAAATCCCTAGCTTAACATTTCAGCACAAGAAATTGCAGTGCCTCATAGTGGAACTTCATTTAAAATTTAAAGTCTCTTGAGTACTGTGTTAAAAGGAATACCATTTTGGAGAGATGATTCCATAGCACCAGCTTCACCACACTACAGCAAAATTCTCATTCAGCCATTACTGTCACCAAGGAAATTGAAGTTAATTCTAGCTACCACCTTCTCAGATACAGACTTCTGGTAAAAAAAAGTATAGCCTATTTTTGAAACCTCTGTAAATATCTCTAATGACTTTTGCTACTGCCTAGATCAATTTCTTGACTAGCACACTCCAGATAGCCTAAATTAAAATATGTTTGATATTATGTGTGATTAGTAAGTGAGCACTCTTACCTTTTTAGATACCAGACATCTTTACATCATTTGCATTTGAAAAGGATGAGCAATTTTCAGCTTTGAGAGAATTTAACCCACAGGATTTCTGCATAGTTTTGCATTCCACTTAAAAATTCTCTCTCTCCTGCCATACCTTTCATATCCTTTTATGCTTAGGTTTCCTAGGATCTCTTGCCCTGCCAGTTTGTCCATATCTCTCATGAGTACTGCTTGTGAACTCCCAGAAGGAAGATGAAAGCTCAGTCCTGCTCTGTTTTTCTTCAAATCACTTCACCAATGTCTGTTGGGGATTATCCATGGAAAATTATTTAAGAAAAGAATTTATTTACTACATAAAAGGCAAAGTAAAAACAAGATTTATCTTCTACCTGATTAATATTCGTGCTAACTTAGCATTAGACATCTTTCTTTTAATCAAATACTCATCTCCCATCTTCTATGGAGCTCCATGCAAGGCAGTTTCCACATGGCGCAAACAAACAAAAAAGTGTCCTAGACATTCTCCCGCTCATTTTAGCTTTTGTAGCAGATTCATTGTCTGCTGCTTCTTCACCAACACAAGTCAACACCGAAAAAAACAGAAGGAAGTCATCTCTTCTGTGTGGTTAAATAAAAGCTACTCTTGGAGGATCACAAGTCATCTTATGTACTTTTTACTGGTGTTATCAGTGTAAGGATGTTCTCTGTGCTATGTACAGGATCTAAAGGACGCATTTTGCTACTGGAAGTGCTGCCCCATCTCTCTTTACTCTGTATGTAACGTCCTATGGCAAAGCAAGGCAATGCACATGGTCTGATAGTGAACACCACATCCCTTTTTCATATTGTACAGTCCTATATTTACAATTCTTTGCATTAGTGACCTTTTTGTTGTTTGTTTAAATGACATCTTTGCTCTTTTTTTTCTTTTTTTTTTTCTGATTTCCCAACTGTAATTCTTACTTCCTGATTTCTCAAGCCTTCATTTTAATATCATTAAAGATCAAGCTTTGAGTAGGAATTCTCAAGAAATGTATTGGTTGCAGCGTAGTGTACTGGCTGTGTTTTAGCCAGTCTATAATAACATCAAGTATTGCATGTTTGATTTTTGCTATTGTTTTATTATTATGGGTTTAACTACATTTCTTGTTTTATTTGGCTGAGTCAAATCAGGATGAAGAAAAAATTGCCTCTTCTAAAGAGACTTGACCCTCCTTCTTTGCCAGGCACCGATGGTAGCTGATATTGCTGCAGCAGAAGCCTGGTCTCCCTCTTTAAAGACATATTGTGAAAGATGCCAACTAGATAGTCCTCAAACACGAGGTATCCCATTCATTTATATGTCAAAAGAAGCAACACAAAATTATTTATGAATGCTATACAAACGTCCACAATAAATTACTACAAGATTTTTTTTTGGGGGGGGGCACAGATTATAAGAAACGCTATTCCTAATCATGTTTGCTCTGCACTTCTTTTCTATAAAAAGACATGGAAGTGGCAAATGAGTTACTGTTTTTATGCATACTGCATTGTATAATTTCTTCTCTTTGCATAATCTAGCATAGTCATCAGAAAGTCATCACTTTTGGAAAAATATCTGTGCATTTTCATTTAGCTGCTGTACCAACGTTGTCTCACTCTGTATTGCTGGTTTACTTGTGCTAGAAACAAGGACATGAGGCTTCTCTGGACCCCACTTTGGTTGCAAAGCGGTTGCGTTTTCAAGGGGTGTCACTGAAGCAGAACAACCGGCAGAACCAAGTCTCTAAACCTGTTTTCAGCACCATCACAGAAACTATTTTCTTCCATTTCTACTCTGGTAGACTGAGGACCAGCCTGTGATACATAAAATCACCACGGGATTTCCCTATTTATCAAGTATTGTCTCTAAGGGTGTTTTTTTTCCCAACATTAGTTTTCCTTAGTCAAGGTTTGACTTAGTCAAGTTGCCAGTTAAACCATACTGTCTCAGAAACAAAGACCTAAAATCAGGTTTTATTAAGTCTAGGTGTATCCCATAATCTCAACAGCTCTAATAAATTGATTCTCTTCTAAATCTTCTATCAACGGCATTGCTTTATTTAAATGTACATACTTTACACCATCTCTTAAAAGTTATGAAGGTGAAGAAGAATGTAAAATCAAATCAAATTTGTATATTTTGATAATAAATTTGGATTAGTATCGTTGTGCACTTCCTAAAAGAGAGGAGAAAAAGGAGCACAAATAGAAACAAAACTGAACGAAACAAATCAGAATCACAGAAAAAAAAAGACCTTACTTGAGAGACTTATCTGACGTGACCTCTGCTTCCCCTACGGCTTCTCTGTGATGTCTTTCCAAGGAGTTATTCTTCACAATACTGTACCAGGCCTGAAGTCCGTTTTACCATTGCTGCTTATTTGGTCAGAGTAACTATACAGCATTCAAATATAAGTCAATCTTATTTAACAAAAGAAAAAAGAAGATAAAAAAGGGAAATTTGCTTTGCAATTTCATTTAACAAAAGAAAAAAAGAAGAAAAAAAAAAGAGAATGTTGGTTTGCTAGACACAGAATAAGCAAATGTGGAGGTTTTCCTGCCTCTGTGTCTCAGAAGGTCTCACACTTTGCCTCTCTGGGTCACATTTATGGGTACTTTCCAGACATTTCCTTCAACTCACGTGCACCCGTGTGGATGTGTGTGCACACAGAGCCTGCTCCTGGACAAGCCGCCCTGGCACCACTAAGTTTAACCCCAGGTTCCCGTGAGACCACTACTGCAGGTGGGGACAGTCACAGCTCTTATCTGTCCCTACTGTCTAACAACATCTACTTGCTCTCTTGATTGAGCCTGAAGTAAGCTTTAGAGTGAGTCTTTTATTTATTCCACCAGAATTCTGACACATTCAGTGCATACAGTCAGTGTTGTCCTATGGCAAATGAAGGCTGTGCACCAGAGGAAAATATTGCCCCCGAAACACCTGCCTCTTTCATTGCAAATTTGAGTGCTGCTGTGGAGAGCTGGGACGGTGTCCCTGCATCTCTCCTCAAGTCCTGCGTGATGCCAAGAAGTTACCAAAACCCACAGTTTTCGAAAAGTGGCCACAAGTTATGCATCACTCATTTTCTGGGTATCTAATATGAAACAGCTGGGGATGAATTTGTAGGTGTAGTGAGTACTCACAACTCCAGCTGGAACTGGTTCCCACCACATAAAGCTTTATAAAAAGGTTAAGTGCTCTGAAACATCAATTCCAAGCTGGCTATCTAAAAGCAGCAGATGTTTCTGACAACGGGATATTAGCACAAACCTTTTCTACAGGAATGCAGTGAGGACAAGTTCACTAACATTTGTGAATCAGAGCAAATCTGCAGAGACGTTGGTAGTGGAATAGCCTTCAGGTGCCCTATCACAGTACAGGATCCAGAACTCTGAATCAGCAGTCTGCAAGACATCAAAAGGTTTTGAACAAAACCAGTGCAAAAATTGAACCCCTTCTCCCACCACATGTATATATAGTGTTATAAACACAACCAACCGAACAAGGAGAGTTGTGGAAAGCAAGAGGAATAAATAAACATTCCAGTCTAAACTACTTGAAGATATTGTAAATGAAAGCAGTTGTGGTGACATTGCAAGACAGACCGCTTTCCAAAAGGTCATGTGTTTCTCCAGTTTAAAAAGCTTGTGGAGCTCTGCCTTCCACACAGCGTGAGGAAAGAGAAGCATCTCCCAGAGTCTCCAGCACCTCGGGTTACCTCACGCCAGCATCCAGACCAGGCAAAGAGTCACCGCTTCCATGCTCCTGGGTCTGAGTACGTACCTGTGTCCTGGGGGAGGCAGGCTGGGGGCTCAGCTCTGTGCACCCCGTTGTCACTGAAAGGAAGCCCAGCTGAGCATCGCAGAGGCAACGATACTAATTTTTCACAAATGGCTAAAACTATTTAAGGGATCAACACTTATATGTAGACACAAGCTAAGGTAACCAGAAAGACACAAGGAACAAGATCATACCAAAACTACTTGTCCCAGCAAGACTGCAGGAGGTTTGGGTTAAATTCCTTTTGCCAACTGAAGGAATCTGACTCAACATCTCCCACCTTGAGGTGAATATGCTGATCACTAAAAGTCGGCTATTTTAAGGCACAAGGGTGAAGCGTCCCATTATTTCTGTTCAGACTGTTCCACTTTGCAAGGAATGAATATTCATTGGGCTCCTGAGACAATGAAAGTGCAAAAATGTGTCTATAACTGGGTTGTTAGGGTGCTCAGCAGGGAAGGTGGGTGAGAGGAACATGTTATTTTGGAATATGAGCATACCTGGCTGAGCAGTAGCAGAGCAAGGGTGTTGATGATCTGTTTGGAAATGAGGTGCTCACACTGGCAGTGAGACAGAATTTGAATGCTTAAATGTGATTGTGGCAGCAGCCCTCAGACAGTACTGAAGAGGCTACCTGGAAATTAATAGTTGCCTATTTAGTGCTGGATAATGTGAGGAGAATACGGTGTGAAACCACTTGCAGAATGAGAATGACTCTTCTACAGCTGTGAGAACAAAATTTCACCCTCTAAACTACCCTTACATAGAGATCTAGGAGTGAAAATCATCCTGGCAAAAAAAGTAATTAAGTAGAATGACTGCAAAGGTCTGATAATAGATTGTCCTAAATTCAGCAAAAAGCCCTTTATCTAGACATACTAAAAAGTAACTTAAATAACTGTTCACATGAACTCTTCCAGGAAAGTATTTTTCCCTTTAGACTCTTGCTTTAATGACTGTGTAATTATTGGAGTGAAATGGGTTTGAGGAACACTAGCATTTTTAACATAGGTTTTATCAGGCAGTGACAGTACTTTTTGTCTTACCATAAGTTTTTCTTCCCACTATCTGATACCTTGCTTTTGGATCAAACTTTTCAATTGTGAAGTGGGTGAAAAGACACTCAATTAAATCTGTCGATACTGACTTCTGTTGGGTTTCCTCAGGAATGAATCTGTCCCACAAAGTTTATTGTGAAATTATTTAGAGAGATATTGAAAAAGTTAGACTGCACAGGTAAATAAATAAATTTCTGTATATTGCCCTGAAATGACCTTGCTATGGGGAAAAGCATTTGGGCACGGCTTCTTTTATGGACAAAATCTGTAGAATCTAACAACAGTGAACAACACTGTTTTAGGATTTAGCAACAACAATATTTTAAGGGATCTGTATGCATTATTTATTAGACCATTGGCAATTATATAATGAAATAAAAAATCCGTTGTATTCCTAGATGATGTTAGCTCTAGTGGGGAACCACACAGCATCTGCAAGAGCGACTGGCCAGTTCATGCTGACTGAAACCAGTGACGGCTCCACTAAGGAGAAGGCTCTGCCTGCTCCGAGTGTGGCCCATTCGATTGGAAAGGGAGCAAGGTTTTAACTAAGGAACACCGGGAGTGCCTGTGCCTTTCCAGCTTAAGCAAAGTTCATTTCAGATCTTCTGGCTGCCAAAAACCAGCAGGTTTGCTTCTGTTTGCATGTACGAGGCTGATTGGGGACTGCAACATCATTTTATGTGGAAGAGCAGCAGCAGCCACTGCCTTCATATGAGCTTTGCTGTATAATGAAGTTTTACTGAAAACTGGATGCACCAGATTAATAACTTCTTATTTACATTGCAGGTTTCTCTCTGTCTAAGAAATGTTGCTAGATTCAGACCACTGCTTCGATATCTTCAATTTACCTACAGAACTTTTACGCCATTCATCTTCCACAAAGTGCGTATTCTAGCCGATGGCAACATGCTGATTTACACTACCTGATGAGCTGGGGACTGTGCAGGATGAATTTAGATTATATTTTCCAGACACTTGGGAAAAAATATCTGGGGCTTGGCATGCTGTCGTATTCCAAAAGAGGGATTTTTGAGTGCCCAGAGAGAGGACATCTCTAGCAAGAATTATTTAAGAAGAGACAGAGAGAGAGGATTATATCAGAGGATGGAGATCATCCCAAGCTTTTGGTTCACTGGCAGAAACCTCCTCTACCTCAGGAACCCTCTAGGACTGCCTTCAGCATAGCATTAGTAGATCTTATAAACCACAATTACACAGTAGGAAATATTTCTTTTGTTCCTGCTTATAGATCTTTATCCCATCTAGAGACTGGTTAACGTGAACCTTTTCCTCTCCAAGGACACCCATGTGTTCCGTACAGGGATCAGGATTTAGATTTGTCTATGCTATGAAAAAGCACGCATTTAATTCACTTTGAGACTCACTGTCCTAAAACTACAGAGACACAGATCTGAGAAGGACAACAGGAGGCTGCCCTGTTCCTCCCCTGCACTGTCTCCAACAGGTATTGGTAAGAACTGGCCTTAAAGATGTTCAATAAAAGACATTCAGACATATTATCGAGAGCTACTCCAGTACTTCAACAGCCAAAATATTCCTCTTAAAATATTGCATAATAGTGCAATTTAGAGCAGACAATATTTAGTAGCCATAATTTCTTCTTGTCCTTCCTCACTGGTCTTAAAAAAAAATGATCACTATTCTTTTTATAACGATACTAGAAGACTTATCCTGTTACCTTTTAACCTTCCCTTTTCTAGCCTAAAGGAATGGAGTTCCCCTTCTTTATGGATTATGTTTTCTAAACCCACTAGCATTCTTTGCACCCTCCTCTGGATTTTCTCCAAGTCATCATCTTTTTTAAAATGTGGTGTTTAAAAGTGGACACAGTGGTCTGAGATGAAGTTGGCTCCCAAGTAGAGCAGAATAATTACTTCCCAAGGGTTGCATACAATATTCCTATGAAAGCATCTTTGACCGAGACATCTTTTTTTTTAAATACCGTGTTGTTACTCATAGCCAGTTTGTGATTCACTACAACCCCCAGATCCTTTTCTTTGTAAAGTCACTTCTGTTACATTTGTCTGTTTGCATTTCTCTTTGTTGAATTTCATCACACTTAATTTCAGATGATGTCTGATTTTTCAGACTCATTTCATTTCCAGTTCTGATCTTGTCACCGAAGTAGGAACAAATTTTTCCCTTCATATTGTGTGTAGATTTTCTAAATGTATTAATTGAATTTCACTGTTAAATTATTAATCAAAATACTTAGAATAAATGAGACTCCGCATGAGGTGCCCCTCCAGCTTAACAGGAATCACTGAAAATTATTTTTGGCAGTCGCTCAATAACAATGACATAGAGAGCAGGGGGTTCAGCACTTACTTTACTTGGGTGTAGGTAAACCACCCCAATGGCTGTGGTAGTGACCTGCTATTATTCAGGGAAATTAGACTTTTGTTAGCATTGTAGTCTGTGACCCCTTTTCCCAACATCTACCTTTCCAGAAAAAGTTATGCAATGGAAGAGATGGAGCCAGACTCTTCTCAGTGCTACCCAATGACAGGCTGAGAGCAACGGACACAAGCCAAAATTATGCAATTACATTTAAACACAAGAGAAATTTTTTTTTCCCCGTGAGAGTGGCGAAATGCTATAACAAGTTTTGCAGAAAGGTAGTGGACTCTCCGTCTTGGTGACACTCAAACCTCCAGTGGACACAGCCCTGAGCAACCTGCTTGAGCAGGGGCCTTGGACTAGAGACCTCCCGAGATCTTCCAGCCTCTGTCATTCTGTTATTGTATAAATTTATGAGACAATGTTATTTACTTTATACATCCTTGCTTGAATTCAGGCAGTGTTTTGAAAGCAGTTTTAACTTTTTAGAATACAAATTCTAAATAGTCTGAAGTCATGGTCTAATCTGCAGTCGTTCTATTGAAAAAACTTGAAGGTCAGTCTGGGGATTGGATTAGACATTTTGCCAGTCTCTGCAATACTGTGAATGACACCTAACATTTCAAACATCATTTGAAACTCTGTAACTGTCTCCTCTGGAGACTGAGTGCACATATTTTTAACCCCAGATCAAAGTCTTTCTCCCCAAGTTTGAGCACTGGTATCAGACGTTTTCCCTGTTACAGCCTCTTCCCACCGTTCTACCTTTAAAAAAAAAAAAAAAGCAGCATGTTATTTTTAAGGAAGCTGAAGCCCAAACCCAACACTATTAGTAAAGATCCACATTCAAATTCATGACTCATATGACCCAAGGTAGGCCTCTGCAGTCAAATGGGAGTATTGGCAAGCATCGCTTGTGACCCAGACTCCGTCCCCTGTGTTCCCAGAACCTCACAGTCACTTCATTAGTGCCCACATGGATGAGTAACATGAATAGCATGAGTCACAGGCAGGGACTGGATATGCCTCAACAGTCTTTCCACTGTGCCTAAGGTTTTTGGATTAGTCAAGAAGCCCGTGTCCCAGCAGGGCGGTCAGACTGGCAGATGGGCGTCTCTGGCCCCATTACAAGACAGTCTCTAATCACAGACATCCACTGAGAAGTTTGTCACTGGAGCAGCACAGCAAATAACAGGATTGCACCGTACTGAAGAGCTGGGCCAAAACATATCTGTCTTGAAGCTGGAAATTTTGACCATTTATCCCTCCTAAAAGAGGTTTGCCTTTCTTCCCTGCTGAAGCCAATGGGGAACCTCTGGCTTCCAATTTCACCAGGCACAGGACCTGACTCTTAAATGAACCCACAGCTTTTACAGATTACTGACTTGGAAACTGACAGACCAGCCAAAATACTTTCAGCTAGTCTTGTCACCTGATTTTGATACTTGGCAGAAATTTTACAAGTACTCATGCTTCTTTTTGCTCTTTTATTTACCAGACTGTTTTCAGCATTTTTCCACTTTCACACCAGAGTTTCTGGTTGTGAAGTTCTATGAAACCCACTTAAACATAATGGAGAGTTTTAAATTATCTGTTCGGACAGGCTACTAAAACATGATACAAGCACATGTTCCTGAACAGCAGTGCAATAACAGGGTGCGGAAAAAACAGCATTTAACACAACCGCCTCTGTATATTTCTCTTAGTGATATTGTTGAATTCCACACTATGTCAGCTACGATATAATGCTGTAATAGTGTCTCTTTCTCTTGTATGTTATGAACACCATTCTTTTCTCACTTATTGGTAAACCTGTCTAACGATTTCCTTAAAAGGCTAAATGGGGCTTTTCTGTTAAATCTTCCCTTGGAATTTAAGTACCTGTAAATGTCTCTTTTATTGATGGACCGTCAGATTTCCTTGTCCCAAATGAGCGATTCTCCCCAGAAGAGAGATTTCTGTCCCACAGGTGAGATACAGATGGGAAGGCCTCATTTGCAAGTCTTGCTAGGGTGTACGTAAGAGGCAGCCACCAAATGGCTGAATTTCAATTATTTCTGCAGAAAAGAACCTGGGGCATGTTATCACTGGAAAGTGAGGTGCCAAGGGGTGGTAGATACCTTATGTAGCTCAGGAGGGTTTTCTGAAACTCTTAATAGTATGTGATTCAGGCACCCTGAAAAGTAGTTAGGTAGCAAGTCCTCCAGTGAATCTGGCCTCTTGTCCTAGGTATTTTATCATACCAGTCAGTCTTTAAATAGGGAAATGGTGAAGCATTAGCCTGACCACCGAGAGGAGGTAGTAACCACACAGTATTCAAACCTACCACTATTTGTTTCTTCTAAGAATTCATTTTGATCTTATGATCTCACATCTCTCAAACTCCTGTTTCCCCACCAAAGGTTATTGAAAGGTTTGTTTTAGCAAAAACTGGCGGCCTAGAGCCATTTTTACTAGCAGCATGACCCTCTAGTGAGGCTAATTCACATGACTTCTATCTGACTTGAGGGCATATAGATTCACATTTCTAATTAATATCATCCACATGGCTACTTTACTAGGAGCTGGAAAATTCAAACCTGCAAGACAAAAACAAAAGCATATTGTGTTTTTCTTCCCTTTCCTGAAAAAGCTCACAGTAACTGTGCAGATAGAAGGGTGCGTGTGGACTAGCGAGAAAATGGAATAAAACTCTAACAGTAATTCCTGGAAATATTTTCCTCCTAAGATGCTTGTGTCTTACTGCAACAAGCTCTACAGATAGCTCCCTCCCACTTCCAAAAAGAGCAAGCAATCTTGCACATTTATCACAGCAAGTCATGATTTCCATGAGGCACATCAGTTTGAATGCTCATACTCTATTGGTTTCCCAGTTAGAAGTTATATCGGGCCAAAGCGTTTCCACATTTCTAAGACAAATCTACTGCTATAGCACTGAAGGCACATCCCCATTACCACACAGTGTTTAGCTATTTCAGGAATGAAGCATTTTAAGAGCTCCCCAGGGTTAAATTCAGCATCCTGTGTGTGAGCCGAGTTGCTATGGTGACACTGCTTCATACTTGCATCACTCACTTCTTTAATATAGGCCTATGGCCTTCTGTTTTCTAATTGCTGATGAACTATCAAACTGTCTTAGATTAACCGTACAAAGGTGATGTGAATCATGTTTCAAAACACCAAACTAAATGTGGTACAATTAAACCTGAGGAAAATACATCACCATAAACAAAACTCTTTGAAGACAGATTTTAGGTTAAAGCAGCACCTTCTAATTTGAAGCAATATTGTTGCAAGCTAGTAGACACAAATATGTTCCAGGAGGTAAAGCTTGAAGTAGGAGTTATAGTTAAAAAAGCAAGCCATTAAATGTCAGGAAAGTATACTGTTGTCATTAGAAACACTAGTGTGAGCAACTCAGGTTCTGGTCTCAGTCCAGTCTGTTATCTTCGTCTCCACTCACTGGGAGTTGAACCTCACTATTTGGAAACAAAAAAATACATTCCATAAGATATGTGAATTAATAATATTTTTATTCATTTGCACATTTTTATACATTTATTTAGCATTCAAAGCTTTACAAGAAGGCGATATATGATGTCTATGGTTCTGATAATCATCTCATGACATTGCAATTGACTTCAGGCATTAAATAAGTAACTACGCAACTTCTTGATCTTAACATAGATCACAGCTCTTTCCCCAGATGTGGCGCTTTTTTTCCCCACCTCTAGCTAGACATAATCAAAAGATATGTGAAAAGTTAATATTTTCTAAAACCGTTAGGCCTTTTGTTTTAGGGAGGGCACTGTGATATTTATGCTGTTGTTTTTAGGCAGCTTGCACAATCAAGTAGTCCTGGTACATCGTCAAGAGGCAAAATATAACCAGAGCAGACATTTCTCAAAGATCTTTTTATCCACAATAAAAAAAGGCTCTGATTGCATTTTCTACAAGCTCCAGAACATGCTACTGAAGGCTTCTCTGTTTCTTTTTCTCAGCATTTGGACTTTTCCCTTAAGATTCTGTGATACTCAGCATCTTTTGCTACCCAGTAACTTCTGGTCAAACACAAGCCGTAAGAGAGACACATACTTCACTTCATGTCATTTGATGAAAATTATTCTAGGGCAACACTTTTTTTTTCTTTTGTCAGACATTTAACATGTTACAGCTCCCTCATCATCAGCATGCAAACCCATTTCGTGTATAACTGCATGTTTCACCTGATTAGGTGTATTCAGGCATGTTTTTCATTTGTAGCAAAAGCATAAGGTGCTAAATACTTTCGAAGCATTTTACAAAGACCTTTCTTCTGAGGAAGTCAGAACATAGGCCCAGAACAGTAAGTGCTAGTCTTTGGAAGAGGAACAAAAAGAGATTATTTATACAAAAAAAAACTTTGACCATTCTGCCAAGCTGATTGATGGGAGAAGGGGCCTTAAATATGGATGAGGTCGATACATTCTTATCCCTAGGATGCTGTTCATTACCTTTGCTGGGGATGTTAAGCTGAAGGTCATTTTTTTTCTTAATTTCAAAGTTTCTGTAGCTAATGCTTATAAAATAATAACTTAATGCTGTCTACTCTGTTGTGCTGTTGAAGAAGCCTCTAATACATTTGGAATGTATTTTTCTATTTTTATTTTTATTTTTTATTAACACAGTAAGTGGGGAGTGCATAGACTCAGAGGTATCTGATTCACAATAGCTCAAAAAGCATCTTTTTAGGAAAGGAAATCTTTAAAATGCTGCAGATTTTGGCTTTCACAAGAACATCTAGTTTCATCCTGTAATGTATGTTCATCCAAAGACCTGAGGAGTTTGCAGTTCAAAGACTAACAAAATATTTTCTGTGAAATGTGAGTATATAGATCCTAAGCAGAAATTAAGAATTACTATTTGTGAAAGGAACAGTAATTATGATTGTTACAACTTTAAGATGTTGTCTTCAGTGTCTGATGCTTATATGTCACACACTGCTATCTAACAGCCAGACTTTTGGAAGCTTGATCCATAACCTTGGTGGCATGTATCTTGTAGTAATAAATTGAAAGGGGCCCTTAAGAAAGTTGAAGCTAATTATTAAAGAAGTGTGACAGGCAGAGAACAGCTATTTGCTGGGGAGGGAATGAGGATGCGTATGCAAATCTGGTAGTATCACTGTACTGTTTAAAGACAAGGTTTGGGAATTAGCCATCCCAAACTGATTCTCAAACACTCTAGTCCCAAGAGAGAGCTCGTAATGACATGTATCTCTAATCTCATGTTTGTACACATTTGCAGCAAACATAAGGTGCCCTATATAAAAAGGCTTCAGGATGATTTCTACAAATTACCAGGGTAGAAAGGCATTTTGCCTCTCACTACAGTAAAGATTTGCTAGTAGTTTAAACAAGCCATGATAAACAAGCTATGTTTACCACTGAGAGAGAAGATGACTGTAAAGGGGGCATTAACATTTCCATACAAGGGAAAGCAATCTGTGAGGACTAACCTCTATCTTGCATAAATTTGGGATTAGTAGTCACAAAGAAGGTAGAAACCTCAATGGAAACCCAGTCCCAGTCCCTTTCTGCTCCCTTCTGGGCAACCTCAAGGAAGGGGTTAAACAGAAATGTGTTCACTCTTCCCCAGTCCATCATTAATATCCCATCTCTCATTAATGCAACCTGTTTGTAGATATTGTGTGCAAATTCTGCATTCCTGGTCGTATAGACTAGGTAACTGTTAGTGTCTATGGCTTGTTAGCTAAATGACTTTCAGACGTAAGTTTGGGATCAGCTGATGGTTTTATTTAACTTTTGTCAGCAAGCTGTTATTAAATATTTACATTAGTGTTTACTGGGCATTTTTTTAATGAGTGCTTTTGTTTGCTTTAAATGTAACCTTTCTTGTATTATAGATTCAGAATAGTGGGGTAAAATGAAAATATACTAATCCTATAAGGATGTACTATTCATTAGTATCATTGTCCTGGGCAATACTCAGAGAAATGCAAATACTTGGCTCCAGAATACTAAAAAAGTACCAAGGTGTTCCTCTGCTGAGGTGTTTCGGGAGATGCAGATAGAGTAGTACATTCTGAAGACCAGCATTATCCATATAACTTTTCTCTTGTACACATTTCCTGGGGAGAGAACTGGAGCCTTGGAGGTTTAGAATCACAGACTCACAGAATAATTTTGGTTGGAAAAGACCTTTAAGATCATAGAGTCCAACCATGAACCCAACACTGTCAAGTCCCACTGAACCATGTCCCTAAGAACCTCATCTGCACATCTTTTAAACACCTCCAGGGATGGTGACTCCACCACTTCCCTGGGCAGCCTGTTCCAGTGCCTGAAAACCCTTTCCATGAATAATTTTTTCCTAATATCCAATCTAAACTTTCCCTGGAGCAACTTGAGAACATTTCTCCTTGTCCTATCACTTGTTACTTGGGAGAAGAGACAAACGCCTACCTCACTACAACCTCCTTTCAGGTAGTTTAGGAGCATGCCCAAAAGAAATGCACTTCCAGGGCTTGTAGGGAGACTGGTGGGATGAGCTGCAAGTCTGTTGTAGGGATGCTCGAGCTTTCGCAATTCGATGGGGAGTGGCAGAACTGACCTCTGTCTATTGACTACACAAAGAGTAGGGGGAAAAATCTCTTATTTTAGCGGACTCAGTTACCAGCTCAACTGGTATCAGTCAAGACGGAGATTAAAATAAACATGGCGATTTGAGTGCCATTCCAATAGAGGGTTTTAGCATTTAGAAGCACTGCAGAATTGTTACTGCTCTTCAGTATAAATTTGTGGAGGCTGCATCTCTCCTTTTTAATGGTGGACCTTCTACATCTCCCTGAAGTAAATGGTAAAGGAACAATAAAGGGCAGCCTGAGCAGTCACTGCCAGTTTTGTGCCCACCCAACAGATGAAGACAGGATCACAGTCTCCAGAGTTGTGAGTTTAGTAACTTTCAAAAGCATTTAAATCCCTGACAAAAATTCCAATAAAACAGCATTCTTCAGGTTAATGCCAGAAATCTGAACATCGTGGTGAACAGCTAGTACTAAAATCAGACTCCCTGCTGCCTTCCAATGTAAAAATAACTCAGTACTTCTGAGTACGCTGCAGAAGACAAAGCACCCTAACAGTTTTTTAGAGTTAATGAGGCAATTACTGGATGCTAGATAAAGATGTGTTTCTGACAGTGTATTTAAAGGACAAGTCATGGGATGGATGTGTACCTGTTCTACATATTCTCTTTCACAACAACTGTTTTTAAGAATTGCATGGACCTAATTGATATCCATGTAAGTTCCTTCTCACTCTCATGAATTAGAAAGATACACCTTAAAAGAAAAAAATGAAAACATCATTTAAAATCTACAATTAAATAATCATAAATATATTGCATTAAGATTTTATAGTGAGGACTGTATTATCATGGAGTCTGAAATATTTTTCTGTGCTTTCTACCTTCTTACTTGCAAGAGCTTAAGTAAAGGTGGACCCTTCCACTCTGGTTAATTTGAGAAAAACTTTGGAGACCCATTTCTGACTCAAAGGCAACAAGAAGCACCTTTGAAGAATACTGTCAGGACAGCGGCAATTTGAAGGCATTCTCACATACAGAGGTAGTCCTTGCTCAAAATACTTCCTCTCTAGATAAACCAGACACAGGAAAAGAACATAACAGCATTTGCACAGAGATTTGTTAAGGTCACTGAGGGAGGCTGGTAAAGACCTGGGAACAAGATTTCATTAGTTGCTGCACCATCCTTCCTCTCTGATTGTAAGTTTCTGCTGATAAATGCCTGCTCTAAATTGAATTATGAGCTAATTAGCGTTCAGAAGGTTGACTCAGAAAGCTCAGAAGCTGTAGCCCACCAATTTGAAACAGAGCATTTAGACAAAGCATATTAATTGTAATAGAGAAAGAAAGACAAAAATCTAGATTCTTTTAACTCTCTTTTTCAAAAGAATAGTCGTTTACAAATCAAGACATGTAACTAGTTTCCAAAGCAACAGTAACTAAGAGAAACCAGTCATGGTTTTTGTTTGCTGTTTGACCACAGGGTTAACAAATGGAGGCATGAAATACCCCATCTAAACCGAGAGCAGGATGGTCATGATTGATAATTGACTATTTTATATTACGAAGGGAATTGCAAGAATATAATTAGCATGAGAAAATATAAAGAGCATCATGCAAAACACTTCTCAGTTAAAGCAAGTGTTACAAAAAGATAATGTACAGTTTACTTCATAGCAGATATAAATGGTGAATTTGATGATCAATTATATTTTAATATTGACAGTAGTATCTTGGTAATGAAGTGCAAATAGCTTCTTATTACCTGAGAGATTACCCAAAAGGAAAATTAAGAGCCAGAAGCAGAGCTCCCCGGCATTGCCTGGGAGGAAGAGCTTTCGATGGAGTTTAAGGGAATGACATACTGCTTAAAGACAAACTTCTGCTGGAACCTGACTTGTATCTTTAATATAAATGCAAATGTCTAAGATTCCATACTCATTTTTACAATTTAGAGCAGAGCACTATATTCAATCAGCAGAGGATTTTATACTTTTAACAGCTTGATGAAAATATTCCCACTGAAGCAGTCTTTTTGCAGAAAATTAGAGCTTTGGTTAATTTTCCAAGGTCTGCTTTTCATGCTCCATCTGTGAAATATGAAAACCTGAAAGACAAAACATTTTCTCAGAATCTCAAAATTTCATGTTTGGAAATGCAAGCAGGTGTCCTGTGAGTTTCATTATCTCCCCATCTCCATCATCTTCTTGGGTTGCTCTCCTGAACACATCTCCTCTGGTGCGCCGCTGTCAGGAACTCAGTGATGCTCCTTTTTAGCAAGAGGCAGATCATCAGATAAAAGATAAATGGAGAAACTGGACCAAAAAGAGAGTTAATTATTACTTGTAAAATAAAATCATAAAAACATCTCTAAAAAACTTTCACAGAATGTGTGTGCATGTACCTGTGTATAGGTATGGGTCTTCAACTTCTTTGAAAAGTACAACTAGCTATACTTTACCCAACCAGCTATAATAATCATCATTTGTTACTACTATCCTATGTAGCCACCTAATGTACTGGGCACATAACTATTAAAATATGCATGATTAACAGTGGTGATGGAAACTTTAATTCAGAATACTTCAAAATCACAGAAGCTAAAGAAACACTTTTCCCCAAATCACCTGGGAAATTTCATCCACTACAGTGTCAAGCCATACAACTGTGCCATACCCTGCCCATTGCAGATCTAGCTCCCTAGAAAAATATCAGCTGTGCATCTGTTCATCAAGTAAATGACTCAGTCCTGCAGAAGCCTACCAAAGCCAATGGGCCCATCCGTGCTTTGTGCTAGCTTGTAAGAGTGGTCTGGTCTCGAATGTCGCTGTTACCCCATGGGGCACCGCAATCACCACATGCAGGATTTCATCAGTAACTGAGGGATCTCAGGATTTCACAAATGGGAGTCTCTTGAGTGGGATCTCCCTTCCTTCTCTTGGATCACAAGCATGATGCTCCCCTCTGTATCCCTTGCCTGTGCCTCTGATGGCTCCACGGTTACCAGCAGTGGGATTAGCTCAGGGTCTGACAGTAAAAGACAAATGGGACAAATAACATCTCCACAGCCCACCTTGTCCTGAAAGAAAGTGTCTGACTCTTCACCCCCACTTCAGCAGCCCACCATTACCTTTTCCCAAGCCCAAGGGATGTTACTTAGATACGAACAAGGCCTCACACAACCTCCCTGGGAGGTTGGTGTCATGATGTTTATTCTGTGCGGGACCTGGCTGGCCCTGAAGGCTCATCCTGGAGCTCCTCTGAGACCTGAGTCGTGCAGAGGAGGGGCAGCCTTCTCAGCTGGGTTTGTGGCCAACAGGATCTGCATCCAAGGATCTGTCAAACACAAAAGTCTATGGCTTTTGGGCCTGACACACCAGGTTGGGGATTTAAAGGGTGTTGGTGTTGCGACAGGCATGACTGACAGGTCTGCCCTGCCATGCAAGAAGACCTCAAATCTTTAGGATGTTTCATCAGGATGAAGCCACCAAAACTTGTGTTTTCCTCTCCATGGACATGTTTAGTAATATAGGTAAGAGTTTATCTGATCCAGGAGACTGCAGCAGGACCTAGTCACCCTCAGAAAATACAAGTTCTGAGGTGCAAGTTGAGCTGAGTTTTTCCTCCAAGCCCAAGAGTTGGCTCCCCTCATCCTACTTCCCAGGTCAACTCTGAGGTGCAATCATGTGAACACATGGCAAATTTGGACTGTCAACAGACTGGAGAAGTTCAGGTGGTTTCAACAGCCAACATACTGAGGTATTTCCCCTTCACTCTGTTAACAGAGTCCTATTTTTCTGAGGCTTAATGCCCAGTTCTTGCAGAAGGAAACCCCATTAATGTATCAACACGCTGTACGCCTCATGAAGTGTGTTTAGGTAATTGTAAAGCAAAGAGTACTGTATAAATGTAACAAAAAGTGCTATCGCAGCTATGTGCACTTGTGGGACAAAATTAAAGGGAAACGGTTCCAGGTTGAGGCCACAGTAACTTGGTAATTGAAATGTTATCCACAGCACCCTTTAAACAATGAGCCAAATGCTAAAGACCTCATTTCAAACACTGCTTATTATTTCCTTTGAAGCCTTATGCAAGCAATGTTTAGGATAAAAAATGAGCTGGTAATTTAGGATTTTTCCCACTGTTTGTATACAATTTTCTTTTTAAAATATAAAGAGAAAAGGAAACAAAGGTTTCACAATGAGAACAAACTGAAATACAAGAACTTCTGCGGGAGACTGAAATAGCAGCAGGATTAAAAGCAGAAAATACATGCACCCCACAGGCTCCTTTCTTGCCTCTGAGGCCTCTTATTCAAGTACTGACCAGGACCACTGTGGCTTTGTTTATGGCATCTGACAAGCTCAAAGCCTCTGGCTGTGGGACTGCATTAGCTACTTTATTAAACCGTTTTTTGAAGCTCTAGGGAACAATAAATCACTCTTAGGAAACAAATTCAGCTCTTCTACATTCGCACAGCACTCCATCTATATTATTAATGTAGAGGTAAATTTGTGTGTGTGTAGACATGGGCAAGTGTATGTATATATGTATATGTGTGTGTTGAAATATTTAACTATCATTGAATTGGTAAGATCTGCTGTTTATATTGAGGAACTCCAGAAAATTTCAGAAGGACATGTGATGTGATACTTGTAACTTCCTGTTCTAAAAACTGACTGACAATACGTATAATTTTTGTTAATTACATTTAACAGTTATTCATAGCATGTTAGCTTAAATTAAATAGTTTCTTTTTCATATGCAAGGATTTGGGGGGAATTTTTAAGTATTTGTGGAAGAGAATGGACTTTTAAGGCTTGTTTGAGCACCACTGGAGTAAAAAATTTCTCATCAAACATCTGCAGGACTGAAGCCCTAAAATTCAAATGGCTTACAGTTGTCATCTTGTCCTCTAGTGGTATTTCTTTAAAGCCACCACTGAATTAAAACCAGGTGAACTAGAATATTTTAAATGTATTAAAAATATAAATTCACTTATGTTGCAGCTGGAGAAGCAAACAGGTATAAAAAATGCCCAACAATTCTAATTTCCCCTAGCACAGCAGGAAAGATAAGGCTCTTAAAAAAGCTCTGAAAACTTCACAGGAAGGTTTGCAATTGAAGGCCAGGCAACTCAGGTAGCTTGATTGACTTTTCTGGTAAACAATTCAATTTTTTAAAAACTTCTCCAGTGTTTCAACATTCTTCATCACTGATAAGAATATACTAATGTTTTGACATTTTATTTCCCATTGAGGGGCTATGATGTCAGAGTCGTTTGATCTCTAAATATCACCCAGTTTTGCAAGGACTGGGTGTAAAGGTTAAAAAACTGCCATGTCTGCAGGAATTGCTGCCTGTGATTTTCTGTTGATGTTTCTCTGGCTTGTTTACAGGATGCAGAGAGACAGTGCTGAGATTCAAAACTTCCAGTAGAGTGGAGAAGACAGAGGTCCTCTCATGTTTGTAGGAGAAAGAAGGACGGATACTGTCAAAGCGCTTCTAGGCAGGTTGTGCTGAAGCTGATTCATAGCAAAGGGTTGCTGTATCGATCTTATTTCATGTGACTCTTCTGTAGTATGTTGACTGCTGCCTATCTTGCAAAATATTTTGCTGTCTAATTGCACTGTTCTGTGGGTAAAACTAGAAGTGGCTGGGGGCAAGTCAAGAGAACGACAAGTTGTTCTTGAGCAGAAAACACACTGAAAACTAAGGGTAAAATCCCGTAGCAACCCAGGGCTGAAATCTCTTAAGTCTTGTCACAGGTTTCTACCTGATTTTTCACTGGGGCAGCACCATCAGGCAGAGGTTTGGGGAGCTGATCTAGCTGAAACCCCATCCAGCACAAGAGGAGATGATTTCAGCCAGATCAGTTCTCCTATCCAGTTTACCAGGCAAATCCTAAGACTGGATCAGGAGAGGGGAGAGCTTCCGCAGAAAGTCCAGGTGACTTTGATCAGCTTCATCTACAAAGGTGTGGACTGAGAAATCTGGCAGAGATTTAGGGCAGGAACAGACACTGCTTCCCTGGCAAAGGAAAAGATATCAGACTCGGGGCTACATTTTTCCCAAAGCTTTTCACTTCTAAATAGCACAATCAGGACTGCAATATTCATACTCGAGAACATTCATAAAGACAATTCATGCTATCACTATTATGACCTGTGAGGAAGTTACACTGGCTCTCATCTTAAATACCACAGCCATTGAAAAAGCCTGTTTGCAAACATTTCTAAAAGCAATAAAAAGAAGTAGCTTTTCAATAAGGCTTTCCTTTATATTGTTGCAAAAGAGTTTCCATTTCACTCTGGAAGTTACCAGACAATGATAAATATCTTTCTAAATCTTCTTCTGGGTCTAATCACGAAGTCTGTGGTGGGTATTTAATCACTCCTGGCTCTGGCACGCACCCTTTTGCTTTGAAGGCACAAGTGCAATATTTCCTGCCAGTAAGGACATTTATCAATTCACTAGCAATTTTGCTGTGCCATGCTTTCTTTGATCATTCAAAACAAAGCAGAATACTTTACTAGAGGTGACTGTGAGCCACAAAATCCTGAACTGTAAGTAAAATTGGTTTTAAATACATATTTTGGCTCATTCTGCTGTGGAGATAGTCTCGCCTAAGTTTATAACCTGAAGAAATGCAAAGCGACTTTAAAGCATACAGATCTCTACACAGAGGTTTAGGTTCAGGCTCCCTTCCAGCTCTTCACTGTGAGATCATCATTTACCTGAGCTGACTGTTTACTTCCTTCTTAGTGACACCACCGCTGATGTCAGCAGTGTCTTGCATATGAAAATCACGTGCTCTTTTCCTGAAAGCAGACTGTTATTTTCTTTTTATATAAAACAAAAATAATTCTAAACACAAGTGTTCAGATAAATGTTGAAAATATTCAAACTTTAAGCACCTAGATTAAACAGCTGGTCTTCTTTATTTCTCTTTATAGTCCATTGACATTGGTTATTTATTCTGAAGGTTTCTTGGATCAAATACCTTTGACTCTCACGTGGACCTAAGCTTTGGGAAAGTCTATTCCTTTACAGGCTATAGGTGGAGCTCAGAGACATACGCGTTCTCATAAAGCACCTTAATCAGCAGTAGCTCTACAAGCAGAGATCTTGAATACAAAAATCTAAAATGCATTGGTCAGTACTTCAACTTCCCTAATCGTCTTTAAAAGCCAGGTGAAATAAAACAGTGACTGCATTTTCAGCCTGAATCTTTATTGTGATTATCATAAAGATACTGTATGAAACCGAAGAGATGCATTCAGACAATTCTGGAAATGGAACATCTACCCTGACCATACTAAACAAATTCCCACCAATGCTGGACATTTACATGCAGTGCAGACTGGAAAAGAGAACTTCCCTTTAAGTAGAAATAAGTTATTTGTTTAGTTAAGTTGTTCAAAGATTAATAAAAGCAGGTGGAAAGCAGTCAAGCTACTAAATTAGTAGATGATTTATTGAATGTGAAACTTAACCACTGTATTTCTGCCCCGGCCCAGGAAATAAAAGCTTTGATACAATATTTGATCTAACAGATAATATTCTTAAAATTTCCAATGAACTTTCTATGTCCTACCTAACTTAACAGATGGTTCACTTCATAATATGTTTAAATAGCTTATGCTTTCAGAATTAAAATCTATGAGACCAAAACTTGCAAAAGACTCTATTGATCTTGTATATTTCCGTTTTTACAGACTGAACTCCAGATAGTTAAACAGTCTGATCTTTACAATCTGGTAAGCATGCATGCAGAACATGTCTTAAGGCTGGCAACTTAAATCATGAACCACCCCTCAAAATCTTTTTAAAATTCTGTCTGGACTGCAATTGAATTACATTTCTGTTGGAGGCAATGTTGGTGTATACAGTTTATATATGTGTTCATGTATATATATATATACTTATTTTATATATAAGGTATATATGCTCATGTTATATCTGAACTTTTTTATATATAAATGAACAATTTCTCCAGGGGCAGGACAAATACATTGTGGGAAGGTTCAGGCCCACCTTTTGTTTACAAGTAATAGTAGGATAGTAAAAATATTTTTAAAGTCCTGTCCAAATATCATTCCTGCAGTGAAGCTGGGACTAGTAGTATAAATGGAGAAAAACAGTCCTCAGCATAAGCATTTGACATCTAGCACTCTAGTCATTGACTTGATCACAAAGTTTCTTGCTCATACTCTGATATAACTAGTGCAGCAGCAGCACTAACTATGCTGAGAAGCTATCATGTAGTTATCCATAGGCTCTGGATAATAAATATTCTTGAACAAACAAGTGTGGACACAATTTTCTATTGACAAAGGGAAAAAAGAAAGGAATGGGAGTGCTATACCTAACACAGGAGAGGCAAAAAGGAGATCTACAAAAGGCTGTGGTTATGCAAAACTGAACTCAAGAGGTACCTTACTGATGGATGTGTCTTCCAAAGCCTCTGTAATGAGCTGAATTTCACTGAAAGCACTTAACATGTTTCCTTTTACCTGCACTGGCTCTGTAGGGCTACCTCAATTCCAGTATGACCCTGGCAAAGTGCCTGCAGTCATAGAATCATAGAATTATTTAGGTTGGAAAAGACCTTTAAGATCCTTGAGTCCAAACATAAACCTGTCTCTGAGATACCCACCACTAAACCATGTCCCTAAGCACCACATCTATACATCTTTAAATATCTCCATGGACAGTGACTCAACCACTTCCCTGAGCAGCCTGTTCCAGGGCTTGATAACCCTCTCAGTGGAGAAATTTTTCCTAATATCCAAACTAAACCTTCCGTGGCACAACTTGAGGCCATTTCTTCTTGTCCTATTGCTTGTTGCTGGGAGATCGTCACCCAGCTCTCTACAACCTCCTTTCAGGTAGTTGTAGATAGAGATAAGGTCTCCCCTCAGCCTCCTTTTCTCCAGACTAAACAACACCAGTTGTCTCAGCTGCCCCTCACAGGACTTGTTCTCTAAACTCTTCGCCAGCTTTGTTGCTCTTCTCTGGACACACTCCAGCACCTCAACGTCAGATGGAGCCCAAAGCTCCATGGTGAGTTCTGTGGCTCTAAAGGTGAAAGCCTACACAGAAAAGGAAGTAATGGTCTTGCTCGGTGTGAGCTGTAGGACAGAAAAGGCAGCACACTTTCTTGCTTATCACCTAGCCTTTGGCTTTGTTTATAGCTGAGAAGACACCACCAGTCATTCTCTCATGCCCTGGCCTGACAGGAGGAGACAGATTTAACCTTCGGCAAACTGAAGCCTTTAGGGACCTTCGTTTCAATTTTGTGGGCTGTGTTTCTGTGAGCAGAGGAAGTCACTATACAGCACAGAAATATAGGACAAGTGACTACTGTGTGCCAGATCTGTGCAGAGTGAGTGGGAAGCGTTCATCTGCATATGCAGTAACAGTTCATTAAACGCAGTAAACTGCCTGCAAAATTTGCATAGTGGAAAGAGGGCATTTCATTTTTCCCTCTCTGTTTGAAAGAGACAAGGAGCACTGAGCATATCTCAGCAGTCACCCTCTTAAGAGGATTCTGTTCACTAGGGGGGAAGTCCCTAATAACACTTCAGTGGGGCCGGGCTTTT